>NC_142424.1:4508333-5231666 GCF_059516105.1 Syngnathus floridae | reverse complement strand
TTTCATCCCAATATATTTCAACTTATAGTTGACTTCATAGTAAGTCAGGAAGAATTCGATATTTCTAGCTCAGTGGTCATCAGTGATCAGAAAAAGCGAATCACACAAAAAAAAAAAAGAGTGGCTGTTGAGGAGACTGAGAGTGCTTGCTGTCTAGCCAACCAATGCATTATTAATACGTCAGAGGGGGAATGTGCTGAGACCACACTCACATGAACACACACACAACCTGAATCAACACTTGCTCATCTCCACTTCCATTACGGAACTATTCATTGATTCCGTCTCCTTTCATTCCTGACCTCCATCTTAAAAGAGAATCATTGAGCGATGAGTTAAGTGTCTGCCGCGCGTGCGATGGAGTGCGTGCTTAAATATGTCTCTTGTCGTATTAGATAACGGAACAGATGTACTCTGAATATACGCAGTCAAATCCTGAAAGTCATCACGTAATGGGGTGCATTGTGTGATGGAGAAGTTGATTCACTTGGAAACATTCGTAAAAATTTAACCTTGAAAATTGATTTATTTATATCCTCTTGAAATTGGAGGTTATTTGGAAAAAAATAGCTTTATTATGTTTTCAGTAATTTCTGCCCATTACAAAAATAGTATAATGTGGTTTATTTATTTAATAAAATTGCATTGTGAATATTCTCCAGAAATAAACAGGAAAATCGAATTTGGAAACGAGATGTTTGTGCAAACGAATTGTACCTTACTTTGTTGTTTTGTCTTTAGTTGTCCCCTCAGGAGCGAGAGGACGCGCCGAGTGCATCACTCCTCAATCTAGAGCAGACAACCTGCACGACGGAGGTGAGCCCGGCCACGCAGAGGAGGATCCGCGCCTCGCTGTCCGATTTGGACAACGAGGACGCCATCGAGAGGCTGTCGGTTCGCCAGCTGAAGGAAATCCTCGCCAGGAATTTCGTCAACTACTCGGGTTGCTGCGAGAAGTGGGAGCTGCTGGAGCGCGTGCATCGCCTCTATAGAGAAAACGAGCACAACAGGAAATCCAGTAAGTACCAGCACTTTTGAAAATATTGCATTTTATATTTTGAAATATTAACAAGAACCTCTTTTTTTTAACTCTTTTCTTCTTTTAGTGGAAAATGTGAGCATTACTGCAGGCAAGTATTTCCTCACTACTCTATTGTCAATACACCACATTGAAATAAAAAAAAATGGTGGAAAAAAATCTGCAAATAATCACATTTTTGCTATCATTCTTTAAGACCTATTTTCTAAACCCTGTCCTTTTTTTCCCTCCAAAGTGGTCACATATCCTCCACCTTTGTGCAACAGTGCTGTCGGAGGTAAGCTCATTTTTCACCCACCTACTCAAAATATTGAGAAAAGTTCAAATGTAGCTAAAAGTTTAGCGTTTTGTACTGACGTATGAAGTTGTAATTGTGTGTTTCTTATATGGCAACACTACATGGACAAAAATAATACCTACCTCACAAAATGATGAATTGAAAGTATCGTCATTAAATCATCAATAAATGCAGCTCCTAAGTTGAGTCTCACAAATACAAAGTCAAGTGTTAAATGCCAAGTCAAGCCAAGCTGGTCCAAAGTCTTCAAATCTGACACTTCAATCAAGTCACATGATTCCAGTCTGTAAGTGTTTTACTTTTTCGCCGGTCCGCAGACAACGTGAAAGCCCAGCTTGCCTCGGACGAGAATCTTTGTCGCATCTGCATGGACGCCATCATCGACTGCGTTCTGCTGGAGTGCGGCCACATGGTGACCTGCACAAAATGTGGCAAGAGGATGAGCGAGTGCCCCATCTGCAGGCAGTACGTGGTGAGGGCCGTGCACGTCTTCAAGTCCTAAAAAAAAAAAGTCTTGCCGCCAGAGACGCTTCAAACGGGCGCCAGTGGCTTGGACCGGCAGTTCTCGTGGAACACGGCAGGGGTTCGAGTCGACACGGTCGACTGCAACATGTGCAATACCGTTGAAAAAAAACGAGACTTGTGTTTTTTTATTAATGTAGAATATTGGTTCTAGTTTAACAGCACATCATATGTTAGCAGAAGACGCCAAATATCACGCCTATACGCTCATACGCTTAACATGCTTTTCATATTCATCAAATTTGATGTGACGGTTTGTATTTTTTCAGAACCATGGAAAGCAGTTTACAGTAAGGCTTTGTTTGATTCTAATTTTCATTTTAAATGAAAAAATCCCTGCTGGTGGTTTTTACGTTTCCCTTCAACACACCTGATTCAAATGTTTCGGATTCTTATCCAGTTTCTGCTGAGTTGATTATTTGAATCAGGGGTGTTGGAGGAGGGTGACATAAAACACACTTTAAAATACAACAAACATATTTAATATATTGAGAGAGACCAAGGAAAAACAACAAGATAAATATAGTAAACAATGTGTACCATCCAACATCAACCCATCCCAACATTGGAGTAATTTTCATATCACTTCATAATATTTTTTTAATTATTATTGGTCATTATCTTATTTATTTTAAACTTCTGCTAAGGTTCGAAAAAGATGGAAAATGAAAACAGCCGAGCAATATCAGTTTTCAAATATTTTGATGGTAACAGCTGCCGCCTCCTCGATTTTATGTTAGACTTCAGTCTGTTATGCAAAGGAGACCGACACTTTTTCCTTTCTGCTTATGTTTCAAAGAAAATTACGGAATCACTGTTACTGTAAATGTGTTGCATATAGATAGCTTCTATCGTTATTATGAATTAAATGTATATTTTTACATGGACTGGGTGGAAAGGCCAGGAGGTTTATGAACGGAATGTATTGGTGACAGTTTAGTCAAAACCTTAGAATATATCGGTGGTGTTGCTTTTTGTCACGCGTTCCCGTCATTTTTATTTTTTTTTCATGATTTGATTTAACGCGGCTGTTTGTCAACGGACGATGTCATTCACGGGCAGCTACAGTCTTCTGGAGGGCACTCATAATCCTGGATCTTTATATTTTGGAATGGTTGGACCTTTTTATTTTGGTAAACAAAAAAAAAAAAAAAACTATTTATTAGATTCAATAAAATTCAGTCAAATCTCTTTGACCATAGTGTTGTTTTTAGAAGACTTTTAATATCTCAAACTTTCCCTAAAGTTTTATAATGTGTACAACATTTACAATCAACATGTATAATACAAACGCATACAGTGGTTTAACCATACCAAATAATGTAAACATGTTTGAACTTTAAAGTAAAAAAAAAAAATTGGAATTAAAACTGAAAAAGTATCCACATAGAAAAACATGTAAAAGTGCATTAAACTATATTCTTCTGTTTTTTTTTTACACTGCTCTTAATACAGTGGACCCCTGCATTTGCAAATTTGGAACAAATGCATTCTTCACCTGCTCCCTCCCCCATTGTGATTTTTTTTTTTATCCATAATTCACAGTTTTGACCCCGTCCGCCACTTATTAACAGAAGGCAACAAAGAAATTTTGTTTCACAATCCCCCACTTATTCAGTTTTAGCCAGTCCCTTGCTTATTCACAGATTTGTAGCTACCACGACTTGATCACAGATTTGATTAATTCTACTAATTAACAATCATAAAGGCATGTCAGATATTTACGGTATTTTGGTCCATCCTAGCGAATAGCAGAGGTCCACTCTACAAGCGTGTCAAAATTCCGAAGGCTGAATATTCTCAATTTTTGGTGGGGATTTGGAAAAAGGTAGAATTTTTTTTACCTACTTTTTGCAGGTTCTCCAAATGCATCAGATAAAAAAAAAAAAAAAAAAAAAAACCCTGACATACAGTAATTGCCTTTCTACGTTTTTTTTATGCATATTCTTGAAAATTAGGAGTGGGGAACCCGCGAACCACCAAAGCATTAGCTCAACTATATCCAATGTCCCCAGCCCTTATTTTAAATAAATGCAATGGTTTTCTTTCTGGACTCAATTGACTGCCTTCGAACAAATGACAGCTTAAATTTGTTGAAACAGCGAGCATGCATGGTGAGCTAGTAGTACAATTTCTTCACAAATAACACACGGAACCGAGGAATGATGACAAGAAGCTTTTAGCTAGGAACAAAGAAAAAAATATATGTAAAGCTCTGGGCGGGGGGGGGGAGACTTTTTTCGTTTTTTTTTCTCCTACCAGTTTGGATTTTCTGCAAGTAAAAGCTCTAACTGACATTATTTGTAGTTAGTATACGGGAGTTTTTTTTTTTTTTTTAAAGATCACGAAAACCTGGCATTTGAACAGGGGTTTGTAGACTTTTTTTAAATATTTTGTATATTTATAATCTCGGAGTGATCTCACAGGTTTTCCAGACCTGCATGAATACAAGCGCATGACAATAAATTAGAATAAGGAAGAGGAGGTAATTTATTGTAGTAGTTCAATTCAAAAATTGAAACTGATTAATTGGCCAATTAATTTGCTTTTTTGTGCCTATTGTACTCAATACAATGAGTTAAGTTACATTTTGAATTGAACTAATGCTAATAAAAAGTTGTCCCTCATATTCCAATTTATTGACATGTACTTGTATATACGCTTTTATACACTCTATAGTGTCAGCATTAATGTAATAAGTTCAAAAAACTTAAGCTTAACAAACAACGATAAGACAAATGTGCTTCAATAAATATAAAACTGAAAAATAAACAAACACTGTGTATTGATTATCAATATCAGTAGTATAACACTGTATAGGAATGTAGGAAACGCTTTCTTCTACAAAAATAGTCACTCTCGAACAGGAAAAAACAATGGAAGAAATAAATAACAAAAAAATCCTGTTAAACAGTTACCGGTCAAAAGTTTAAAGACGCTTCCTTGTGCTATTGATTGGGAAGACGTGTCTACACTTTTGACAAGTACTGTAGTTTTTTTTTTTTACATTCTGGCTCAGTAGTTGGCAAGAGGAGACAACTCACGGTACTGCAACCCTCTTCTTCCTGTTCCTCTTATGGTGGTGGTGTGGCGCCCCCGTGTGGAGCAGCACCTTAATCGCAGGCAGCGGCAGCAGGTTTGATCCTCTGCAGCAGTTTGTCGTCGATCAGCTCGAACTGAACGCTGACGGACATCTCGGCCACGAAGCGTTGGCAGCCCTCCCTGCTCACCTGCTTGCAGAAGCGCAGGTCGATGCGGCGGATGCTGCCGCAGCGCTTGAAGTAGGTCAGCGATTGGTCGGTCACCCTGTTGCACACTGGCGGGCCACAAAGTTCAAGGGTTAGTAAACAGATATCAGATCTGTAAATACATCCCACCTGAGAGGTTAACGTCGGTCAGGGAATCCCGGGTGGTGGTCCCGGCGGCGGTCAGAATGTTGACAGACTGGTCGGTGACGTGGTTGCAGTAGCTGAGGTCCAGCTTGGACAGCGCAGCCATGTGGCGGATAATGAGGCGCAGTGTGGCGTCGGTGACGTCCAGGCCGGCCAGACGGAGGTCCTCCACGTTGCGTAGCTTGCTACGGTTGTCGAGCTGGCCTGTAGGGGGCGATACCAATGTCAATTACACCTAATCATCTAATGTGATACAGAGGAATAAACAATTGGTACCTGGCCTATTATCGGTTGTCGGGGAGAGCAGATCCCTCATCTGGGCGTCTTTCAGTCCCTCCACCCATTGAACGTCCAGCGTTCGCAGGAGAGGACAGCAGGAGGTGCAGAGAGCCGAGACGGCCACCCACGAGCACCCCGACAACAACAGCACCCGCAAACCTGTGCAGACAGCGTCACAATTCTCAAGTCGTATTAGTTCTTCACATGGCCATTGTTCTGCTCCTTCTGGTAAGACCATATTGGCCACCTGGGGGCAGTATAGAGACGCTGTTCATTGAGATGTTTGAAGCTCATCTTTACAGCACTAATATTTGACGCTCTTCGCAGAGGATAAAGAATACATGACACATTGTTTTAATACCTGGTAATCTGTTGATGAGCCAGCTGAGTTGCTTCTTGGAGATGTTGGTCCAGCTCAGGTCCAGAGTGACCGGCTGCCTCCGGATAATCCCGCTCAGCATGAGAGGCGTGATGGACTTGCAGCGGTTCAGATTGATGCGCTTCCACAGCCTCTTGTCACAGCACCTGGCCACAAAAGAAAAACCTTACCTCTGTGTCTATCCATATGTAAATACCACTCAAGGTGCGCATGACTAAAGGGGCGGCACGATATCCAATCAAATGAAAGAAAATCTCACCATCGGTTCCACGTCCTGCACACGCGCATACACACGCAGAGATCCCTGAGCGCCAGGTGACTGAAGACGGACATCCAGGCCTCGCGCTGCATGGCGTGTTCCAGGCCGTCGTTCAGGGGAAGCCGGTCGGGCGGTGGGCTGATGGGAGGCGGTCTGATGACATGCCGCTCCATTTGAACGCATTTGGGCGGCGAGCGGCAGGGCAGCGGTCGTGGTGCCAGCGGCGCGACCAGAGCGTTCCGATTGCAGGTGAGCGGAAAAAGGCGCCGCGCCGTCCCGTTGGCCTCCCGCCTGTGTCGCATCCAGCCTCCGAGGTCCCCGCTGCCGTTGTTCAGAGGCCATCTTGGGTCGGACGCTGCCACGTCGTTTTCAGGCTCCACCTTGAGCGGCCTGTGGTTCTGAATTGATGGGAGCTCCGCTGATCTGACCATCTTTCTGTTTTGATTGGTGGCCTCTTCCCTTTTGGCGGCGCTGTCCTCCGTCTTTGGCTGACTTTGAAGCTGATTGGCCAAGCTGTTCTGGTGGTTGGCGCCGTCTTCGGTCTTGAGCAGGCGTCTGCGTTGATGCGAGCCTTTCAAGATGTACTATGGAGGACAAAAAGTGAAATATTCAATCAATCCAAAGAATAAATCAATCGCTGCATCCTTACTTTATTGGTTGGTGACATTTGAGAGGTCTTCTCCTCAGCCTCCTCGCCACTGGGTCCCGCTCCAGAGACCTTTTTGGACGTCTGCTCATTCTCCCCGCCTGCCCCAGTTCTCCTCAGAGGACTCACGAGCACTTTGGATTTGTCCTCTATCTTGCTGTAATTGTCTTTTTCTCTTTCCTTACTGTCGTCTTCCTCTTGGCTGTCCAACTCCTTCTTGGCCTTGAAGTGGATTCTATGCAAAGAGAATCGGTCTTCCAGGTCATCCTCGTACTCGCCGAGGTCGTTCTCTGTCTTGATGTGTCGTAAGAGTTTGGCAGCTAGCGGTTGGTCCAGTTTTGAGAACTTCGGAAAAGAAGAGAGCCGTCATTTGGTAAGACAATGTTATCAGAAGATAAAATTATTCATGTTTTCATTATTTATTCATATTGTAATATTTGCATTTTTTTTCCCATCTAATTTAATCTTTCCTTGTGGCGTCGAGCCCTCAACAGGTTTAATGTGTCGGTGTACCTAATAATGTGACTCTGACCTTCCTTTTGACATCAACAGGTTCGTCTTGCGTGTCAAACAGCATCCTCTTCTTCCTGAGAGGGTTTTCCTCCAGTCTCGGCCGAGGCGAGCCATCCAGGGACAGCAGCGGGGGTCGCTTCTTGGGAAGCTCTTCATCTCGTTCGGCTTTTCTCTTGGCGCCAAGGGTCGTTGGCGAAGGCGAGGCTGCGTCGGGCTCCTCCTTGACTTCCCGGAAAGGACGGGCTTCTTTCAACAACGAGCCCGGGAGGTTTGATGCGTACTTGAACCCTGGACCTCTTTTTTGCTTTGAGGCCAAAAGATTAGAAAGCACAAGATGACTTTATTTTTCGTGTTTGTGGAAATAGATCGAAAGGATCACGATGAATTCAGACTGATACTTACTTTGCCTGTTTTTCCAGCGTGGTTACACGTGGGACACTCCCAGCAGTTAGGCAACTCATCGTTGACGACACCGCTGGAATCTTTCACCTGCACAGAACGTTGATGCCGATATTCAAATTAACTACCTCAAATTTTCTCCTTTGAGGTGAGGAGTTGGAACTTGCCTTTAAACAGTGAGGATGTACAATTTCGTTGCAGATGGAACATTCCATCAGCATCAGCTGGAACTTCTCCTCGTCCTCTTCCACGGTGTCCTCCTTGCCCGCTTCTCCGCAAACCACACACACCGCCGTGTGCGGTAGCACCGGCTGAACACAAACCATGTCGTCATCATCATAATTATTATTATTTTTTGATGGACACAAAAGAATAAATTAAATTGGACAGATGAGCCAGGTCATTTGTAGAAAAGCCTAAATAAATAAAATGAATAATTCATATTTTTCACTTGCATTATTTACAATAAATCTACCAGCCAATTATTTAATGAACATAAAATTAATAATGGATTAATTTTATGTTAGTTGCTAATTGAATGAAAAAATATGTTATAAATGTGTGCTGGATTCAACAATGAATACTTTTCCCACCCCTGATTTCGACTGACAATTCAACACTTGCGATTCCCAGCACAAGGGAGTAAGTGGCTCCTTGGTGTCACCATAGCAACCATCTGGATGAGGCTTGAATGAACAAGTCCCCCAGGTCAAGGTCTAAAAATAGCTGTGAAACAATAACTAACAATGCATTTTATGTATAAAGAGGAGCTAAATATTCCAAATGTCTGCATGAACTTTGTGATACAAAATATGCAATACAGTGACTCATCCCCTACTATTAAATGTGAATAGGTTCTAAAATTAGTCATATTATTGTAGCTTACGGAGTCAGTTATGAATTTGTCTCTGTGTCGCTCTCTATGGCTGTTTAACCAAAGTGCATACACCAAAAACAAAATCTTCACAATCCATTTAATTTTGTGATATTTTTCTTAAAAGAAAATACATTTTGGGGGATTTGTCTTCTGACACTGGAACGGATTAATGACATTTCTACTCGTTTCAAAGGAGGAACACGATTTGAGATGTGTCCAAGGCACCACAAGTGCATTTTAGTGAGTTTAGTACATTTTCTTTAGAAGAAATACATGTAGTATAATAATGGAGGCAACATACCGCGATGCACTGCCTCATGATGCACGACTGCTTCATGCGACCCGGCCCGCCAAACTTCTTCATGTCCTTGCAGAAGTGGCACTCGCCACACTCGGTCCGCAAGCAGGCCTCGCACTTGCGGCAACGAGTCCGCCTTCTCCTGGCGCTCGACGTCCCTCCGCCTCCGCGACCAGCCGGAACCTTGAGGGCTGACGCCGGGGACGTCGCCATCTTGGGCTTGGGTCGGTGGGGAGGTCGAGCCTGAGTGGCGGAGAGCATAGATCCAGAGGCCGATCAGATTTAAGTCCAGATGCCAAGTCCAGGCATGGAGACAAAATAGCTAAGGGGTGTGCAGACTTTTGTGCTCAAGGATCATACTTGATTTTAAAATGGGCAAATCGGCCATGTAAAAAACATACGGTCAATAAGGATCTTTTTTTAAATTGATAGAATAATAATTTTATCCTATTGTTGGTAAAGACAATTTTTTCTCATGTATTATTTAACACATTTCAATTTATAATTCATTGTTTTGTGTGAAGTTTAAAAGCAACAAGAGTTCATAACATTCAGCGATAAATACTCCTTTCTCACCGATAACGAAAGGATTAATTGCTGGTTAATTCTACTCTGGCATTATAAAAAATAAAATAAAAAAAGCATGCTGAGGTGCAGGATGAAGCAAAAGAATCCATCAAGATGCTCCCTGGAGGCGTCTTCCACATTTAGCTCCTCACTTACTCGCTTGTTACCACTTCAAAGAGGAAGCGGACCCTCTTTCCACTCTCTGGCAGCCATGATTGCGCATCGCGGGGGAAGGAGGGCTTACAGTTACTACGGAGTGCGCTCGCTAAATGGGCACCGGTTCATACAACTGGGTAATAGAGATGCTTTTGATCTGGGTCATTGATCCAAATGTATTCTTCGCTCTGGTGCCAAACATGGCTGCTCACAAATACAAAACAGCAGACGCTTGGAAAATCATTTTTTGCAATATTTGAGATTTTTTTTTGTTTGCAACGATTCACGCATGCTTCCTTTTGTCCACCGTTGTACAGTAGATATAAAAAGTCAACACACCCCGGTTCAAATGGCATTTTTTTGCCAAGCCCAAGGTAAGTCTTACAATCTTATTAAGCTCAAATAAAGTTCAGCTATTCAGGTAAGCTTGACTCCTCCATGTTTTCTTTCTTCTTTCTTGCCTGTTGCCTCCTTTCCTACCTAACCTATGCTTTCTTTCCTTCCTTTTTACTTCCTACTTCCTTCCACTCCCGTCTTTCCTTCCTTGCATGCAATCGTGTTTCCTCCCGTCCTTTCCTACTTTTCTTTCTTTCCTTTCATAGCATTTTTTTTCATTTGTTCAATCCAAACTGCTTCTATCTTTTCTTACTTCCCTTCACACATCCTTCCACCCTACCTACCTTTCATCATCTCCCTTTCCCCCTTTCCTCAGTCACACTCCCTTCCTCTCTCTAAAAAAAAATAAGTGTTACTTCTTTTCATATATGTATATAATAGGCAATTAGATGAAAGCTTAGAGAAAACCAACAAAAATATCACCGCTTAGAAATCAGTGCTCGGTACAGATATAATCCCCCCCCCACCCCCCGAGCGTCAGCATAGCAACAGCCCAGCTCTGACACACATCCACACACACACGGAACCAATAAGATTTGTATTGACACAATGAAAGTGAAGCACAGCATGGTCTATTATTCTAATAGTGGCTTGAAATGTAGGAGGCAGTCAGATGCCAGGTTACCCGACGGGATTAGTGGGAGATACTGGATGGGATCGAGATGCTGTAATCTGCCCCGGTCTGGATTTGAGGGGTTTCAAATGGGGATTACAGAACAGTCTGACAAAACCAGTAACAGTGTTAAAGATAAAAAAAAGCACTTACGAATGAAAATGACATCAAAGTTGATGAAATAGCTCATCAATGTCTAATTGACCACTTACCGATCACCATCAAGTGCAGCAATAAGCAACATTTGACGAGAATATTTTTCGTTTATGTGGTTCAAACCAAATAAATGGAAGACACCCCATTCATAGCTGAAGACCCAATTACATTATAGAGCACATATGAAATGGGAACTACAGTGTTTACAGATTGAAGTGAAGCATTCTGGGGGAGTGACGTCACACACGCACCATGTTATACAGTATTTCAACCCCAGCGTCCAAAAAAGTGCATCCCCATTACAAATAATACTGCAAAGCCCCAATGTCAAGCTCGTGCACCCCAGTTTGAGAACCACTGCTCTCATGGAACAAGCATCTTTTTTTGACTTGCTAGACTACAACAATATTTTCATTGTCACCACGGAACAAGGGTGGAACAAAGGTCCTCTGTGTCTGCGTTATGTCACACACAAATGCAATTAATAAATAATAAGCAAATACAGAAAGACGACTCTACTGTACATGAATTCTTATCCACAACCAATCGCAGCCCTCGGGCTCTCAGCTGAGAAAATATTCTTAAGGAGGGATTTATCACACATGGAGTAAACATGTCACCAAAAAGACAAGCAAAGGGAATTTCATCTGTTTGTCTTCCCTTAGGCAGCTCAGCGTTCCCGCTACGCTGCAGAGCCGCTGCATGCATGCATTCCTCCAGTGGCCTCCTCACTACGCAAGCCTGCCTGAAAGATGGGGAGGGGAGGGGGGGGGCTAACCTGCTCCGAGTCGGAGTCGTAGTCCTCATCATCGGCACTGAGCGACATGGCCATGGCGGCTTTTTCACACGCTGTCCAATGCACGACCAAATGACATGGCTGCACTCGCTTCCTCCTCCTCCTCCTCCTCCCTACAACTCCACAATAACCACCAGCAGATGTCGGCAGCACAAGACCACCCAGCCTCATTAATATGAGGGGGAAGGAAGGAAGGCTGTGCAGAGCCAATGAGAAGCCGGCTTGCATCCCAATAGGCGCGCCTTCCTCCAATCAAGAGAGGAGGTCCGCTTGGATTCATGTTTATCACACTCTGCCATGCCAATGGAGACAGATGGCATTGCAGAGCAAAAGGAAAACATAAACACAGATTTTTTTTTTTTTTATGTATATACTGTATATCTTGAAAAATATAACCACATTTTTTGTTTTGCAGGTTTTCAAGTTTGTAAAATTTATTCTGGCAATATCATGAGTTCTCCCCTAACTGATTAACCTTAAAAAATATTTTCCTAATACAATTCCCCCCATCCATCCATCCATCCATTCATTCGTACCACTTATTTTATAAATTTAAAATTCATTTTATCTTGATAAAAATACGTTATTTCTCACAATTACATTAAAAATATATTATTCAGATTACAGTACTGTATTAGAATTTCATCTAAAACTGATTTAGCTTGAAAAATGATTTTTTTTTTAATAAAAAAAAAAAAATTGTGTCGAGCCTCTTCCAATGAGGAGAGGAGCTGCGCTGATATTCATGACTATTGCACAGAGCCAACAGACAGATGGCATTGCATTGCAAAAAGGCAAACACACGCACACACGCAAATACAGGCACACACACACACACACTGGTAAGCAGCAGGTGGCCTGCACATATATACAGGATAAGTCACCTAAAGCAATGCTATTTTGATCTCATCGTATGAGGAGCAATGCCAAATCAATGAAATAAAATAGTCTACCTTCATGGTTTTCTTTGGCCAGAAAACAACCGGAAGTCCAGTGATGGCTAACTTTGGGTCATCATCAGCATGTTCCTTTAAAACAGCCTACAGAAAACAATAAAAAGACTTCATTGAATTTTTTTCCGTCTCGCTTTTTACCTTTTAGGTTTTCTTAAATAACTATGACCTACTTTGTTTCAAATATAAGACTTAAAAATGCACTATTCTGAATTATGCAAATGTAATACTACTTTTTTTTAACCCCCCCCCAAAAAATTATCTTTTTATATTACGACTGTTTAAAATAAAAAATAAAAACTTATCTAATTTCTTGGACAGCTAGCACTACAGTCTAATAAAAGACATTACCTTCATGTCCTCCAGCAGGCCAAGCGGGTTCTCCAATCCCTCCGGAACTTCTCTCTTATGCTCGGGGAGCGACTCCAGCTTTTCCACCAGCCTCTTCAGCCCGTTGATTTCAAATTCTGTCAGATGAATCCACTTATTGTGCGATTCCAAGGTCGGCGATTCAGATGGGATATCCGCAGTGGAGATGGGATAAAAGCTTTCCTCCGAGTAGGCGGACAACATAGCTTTCGGGCATTGCTGGTTGGAAACCACTTCAGGTTTTTCGCACGGGTCATCCCTGAGCTGTGAATCGGACCAGTCCTCATTCATGTCCTGACTTCTTGAGTCAGAGCAGGGGCTCCCCATGTGGACTTTAGTCTCATCATCTGGAAAGACACATTTGGTGAGTTGATTTTTTTGGATTGGCGGATTCTGTAGATTTGCTGTAACTGGCGGGTTGTCAGATTGGTGGATTGAAATAATACATTTATAAGCGTGATTGTGCTGACCCGTGAGTAAAGGCTCCTTCTGGATCTCCTGAGAAAGGTAGGACCGTTTGGTCAGGCAGCACATGTATCTCTCCAGGACGTACCAACACATCTCATAGTAGAAAGGGAAGCGGAACTTGGAATTAACCTACAAAAAAAAAAAAAATCAACTTAATCTTAGATCCGATGACATTCTGGATCTGCCGACTCCCACCTTGGTACGGTTCTCGATCTCGTGGATGGTGAGCTGCATGGGAATGTTAAAGCTATGCAAGATGTTTCCGCCGAAGACCAGCGCGTCCTCGGGAGTGTAAACCGCATGAATCCAGCCTAAAATCACACAAAGAAAGCAAGATGTGAGATTTTTTTTTTACTCACTTCTCGGTTTGAAACAGGAACCTACCCGAGGGAATGAAGAAGGTGTATCCCTGCTTGAGCTCCACTCTCTGGCATCCGTCGGCACGATCACCCAGGAAAATGTCGCTCTGCTTACCCGACAGCACCCAGTCCTCGTACAGGGCCAGGTTGTGAAGTGTCGGGGGCACCAGCCAGAACACCTGAGGGTCAAACGATGGCAAAAGTATTCCCAAAATATGATTTTTTTTTTTTTTTTAGAACAGACTTTAGTCTACAATGTTTTTGAAATGAATGGTTGTCATGACAACACCATTGGATACATACTTTTTGCCCTTTGAAGACATGATACCACACGGATGTCCCACCAAAATCAATGTGGAAGTCTGTATAGCAGCCCTTCACACTCATCAAACAATACCTAAGATAGAAAATACACATACTTGGAGAAACACACATGTATAATGAGGGAAAAGAAAAAAAAAAGGAAAAGAGCACTGGGAAGAGCGCTGGGTGTAAAAAGGATGCAAATTGAAGAGTGTGAAGTCTCCAAGAGGGCCATTAATAATTCAGACATGGAGCAGGAAGTGAGTTAGATGAGATGAGCCTTAATTTTATGAGAGAGAATCTCAGGAGGAGACAGAAAAGAACATAACCGGGGGAATTATTTGAACAGTGTTACGCCGAGCGCCCCTCGAGAGATGACTAAAAATACATTGATCCTGCCAAATATTTGCTATACTCGTCGGCCACAACATTAAGTATGCCTGTACGATCTAACTCGGAGCATAAAAAAAAAAAATAACTTGGGCAGGTTTTGGTTGCATAAAATCAAGGTTGAACTTTTGGCCATCATTCCAAAAGCTATATTTGGCGCTCACAACACAGCTTCTCATCAAAAGAGCAACATACTTATCTGCCAAAACTGGCAGATAAGGTGGAAGGTATCATAAACAGTTCAAAATAGCATTCAGTGTTGCTGGAAAAAAAAAGGAAAGAAAAAAATTAAAGCTTCTGTTAGAACAAAAAGAAAAAAAGAACACTGAACACAGCCACATCCTATTTATAGGAGGATGTGCACACTTGTGCAACCACATGATTTATTTTATGAGTTTTATTAAGGTATATGTAAATTTTATGGGATGCCTTAATGATGGAAATTACAGAAATGTTTTACCTTTATCTATCTAATAACAATATTAATAATTGTTATTATTATATGCAAATGATTGTAGAGTATAACACCCACCATCTAAAATGACATTATTCAAATGATTATTATTTAAAATGAATAATACATATCAAGTGGTTTATGAGGAGTGTCCCTGAGATGATTGTGCACCCAGCAGCAGCAAGTGGAGCATTATGAAATTTAATTTAAAACAAATGTGCAAGGCTGAGAAAGTGCTGCCTAGCAACAATCAAGTGCACTTAAGAGAAGAAGAGGGAGAGGACCTCAAGTTGAGTACACAGCTCTCCAGTCTGCTTACCTTTGCACTTTAGGATATTTCATCTCCGAGATGACGTTGGTGCCTTCCGTTTGGCTCTGCTTCAGATAAGACGGCCACATGTTGTCCACCCAGTCCACCTGATCGACCTACCAAAACAGTCAGCACACACTTACTTTTTCAGATAAAAAATAAAATATTTAAAACATAATACATCCTGTCACTCGACTTGCCATATTGTTATTTTTCCGGGTAAAATTTTGGAGTTACGTACCACAGTGGGTCTCTTGATAAGGTTCTCCAGCTTGGTGTGGCTGAATTCCAAGCTGATGACATTGAACAGTTTGTCACGCTCTTCCTCTGGCGTCTCGTAGTAGCGCACAAACTGGGCCATGCTCATTTCCGAGCCTTTCTGAGTGCTCACGTCCATCACGTCCACCGAGCGACGGCTGCCTGCAAGTAGGAATCAATACATAAGTAGGATATGAATTACCAGCATATCATTTCACTGTTTTATAGTATTTGTTTAACTTTATAGCAGAGACAAAAAACTGCAAAATTCAATTACTTTTTTAATGCATGGAAAAAATAGTCACTAACATCGCTTACCGACTAAGCCTTTAATTTCCGACACTGTGAATTCCGGATCGGGCATTCTGTGGATGAAACCAACTTTGCTCAGTTAATAGTACAAAACAGTAGATTCAGTAAAACTAAATGAGTACTTACATGATGCCAAGTCCTTCTTTCTCTTTGAAAATGAGTGGAACTTGTAGTGCCTCCCTTTGCACATATTCATAAGTGAAGTCTGTACGTGAACAAGAGAGACAATTTATTGACAATATAAAGTGGAGGGCGTGTTACCACTTTTTACCTTTAGCTTCCATAAAATGCACAAAGTTTGCAGCGTAGTTAGCACTGGCAAGCTTGTCCTCCACGCTGAATCCTCGGATGTTGACCATCTCCTCCACGTCGGACAGGTCCTCATTCTCATCGTACAGCTGCCGGCAAATGGAACGCTGCCCGTTTTCAAAACACACGCTTTAGATTGTGCACATGCATATTGCCAACTTGCCTTAGAGGATGTTATTTGTAGACTAGATTGAATGCTCCTGTTACTTTATACATGTAGTTTTTTCCCCCAAAATTGTTGACATTGAGAAAAAGAGTGACACTTTTTTAAATGCTGTTCAATTCCTACTTTTATTTAGATTTTTTAATGTGTTATTTTATTTGCATTTTTTTTTAATAAAAAAAACATTTTATTCTCATAATATTGGACATATGCATTATTGTTCATTCTGGTTTGTACATTGTTTTTGTCTATTCCGGGGTGCTTCTTTTCAGCATTTAATCTAATTGTGATGTAAATAAACAACAAATACAACTTTTAAAATAAGCCTTTCACAGTTTAGCATATCTACCTGCCTCACATTCATTGTCACATAATATTAAAAAGTTGTCAGTGCTGTAACGTGCCAGTGATACTACTCCTACCTCTACTACTACTACAACACGGTACAGAACATTAGCTCGGCTAACTAATTAGCTCCAAGCCTCTTCCCTCTCCTCGTGCAAACGTTGCCATGGCTCGCGAATACCCACCAGCCGGCGGCCGGACTCCGCACACCTTTCCTCGGCCTGAGTCATCGCCTGCTGTAGGAGAGTCTCTTCCACTCTTTCAGCCTTGAAACAGCATCTCAGTGCATAGCACGTAGCACGCTTCACAGGTCCAAAACAAGGGAACCATGTTTTTATGTGTTACGTCACCACCAGGAACCAAAACATTGGTGGATAGCGTCCCCCCCCACCACACACCCATTTTGAAGAAAATCTATACAGCTGTTAATTTACAGTCGATAACCATCAATTAAATATTAACAATTTTTTTGTACAATATTGTAAACTATACATAATTTAAAATATAATAAAATAAAGCAAATATGGTCTACTATACTAAGCTCTAATTCATTCAATTTTAAAAAAAAATGCGCTAGTATCATTTTAGAATGATAAAAAGGTGACAATTTAACCGAAGACCTAACAAAAAAAAGTTTTGTATTTATTTACCCATTAGTATAGCTATCTTTGAAAATCGACAGGATTATTGCTTATTGGACATCATTAAAAAAAACTACCTTTCGATCAATGTGACACTTCCGGAATTGGGTACGCACTAAGCAGGACCCCTCCAATGGCTGGTATAATGTAAGCACTCTTTACATTGGCTGACTGGAGTCATGTGACACTAATAAATCACTGCGTGTTTCAAAATGCAAATAAAAAAAGCTTTATATGCCACCATGTTTACAACTTCCTTCCGATGTATAATAACGCAGTCATCATTAAAAATGAGTGGTTGCTGCCCTACGGTTTAAGATGCTGACATTTCTAGGAAGGTATATTCAATAATACATTTTGAAGTATCTTTCTGTTGCTTAGGAATCAACGTAGTTAAAGCTTAAATTAAATACAGATGGAGATTTGTATTACTCTGTAAATAGCAAAAAGGGGCTGATTCATATTTTGAACATCCTGTTAAACCATCTGTCGCAGGGTTGTGTAGGAGCGCCACCTTGTGGTTGATATTGGGCTGAGTGGAGTCACGTGATACTGAATTCTCCTGTCTTAACATTTGTAACTAGTCACGTCGATAAATTTGAACTCGAGTATGTTTTATAATGACGTGGTTAATACAAAATATTCGTTTTGAAGCGGATCAGATGTTGCCTGCAAACGCGCTGGAAGCTAATAGTGCTTACTTTGACTCAAATGTCTTTGTTAGGTGCTTCTCGTTGATCGCATAATAAATGCTTTTTTGGGTTGTTTTTATTACACAAAAAAAACCTAAGCATTTTTTTTTCACGTGAATAAATTTCAATCTGATTTGCAAGTTTGCATGTTATGTAACTTTTTTTTCCAATACAAATATCATGTAAACATATTTTCCAAACTTACTTTTCCCATGATTTTCACATATACTCCTTTCATTCACATGGCACTTTATCAGTTATGTAAACATGACCATTAATCTCTTTTTTTTTAAACCGGTGAGCCTGTAGAGACTTGTTGTATGCACAAGATGGCGCTATTAAGCTATACTATAAAATTGTTGTAATGTACCATCATGTAACATGACGTGTGTGATTCAACAGTCACCAACCCAGATAGTTTGGGTGTTGAAGCCTGTTACCCTTGAAACTTGTAAAAGTTTTCAATGCACACTTTTCCTGGTGGCAGGTTTCAACACGCATACTTTTGCTGATTAAAAGTTTTCAAACCCACAATGTACTTGGATCTGCATGTACAAAAAATATATTTGTTTTTTAAAATCTATCAATCAACACGCTCGTCTCCCTCGGGTGAGGAGGACAGACTCCATGTTGGCAGTCAAGATGGCGGCGGAGGACGCAGACTCTTACACTTCATGTCGTCCAGAGTCTTCCAGTACTTGTAGTTCTCCGACAAGTGCTCCATGAGATCTGGCAGGCTGGCGAAGGCTGTGGAGACAACCATAAATACCTAAGTGTCGGTTGTCATGTTAATGCAAAGTCGTAATTCCACAATATAATGTTGCGCAAATAAATTGTGATGTTTACAAGGAAAGAAATTTGAATTTTAAGATTAAACGATCCAATAGTACTATGAGAATAAATTGGTAATTTGACAGAAATAAAGTTAACGTGAGCCACACGGGCATTATTCTCTTATGCATCCTGAGGGGTCTGCGCGGCATCTCGTTGCCTTCATCGTAAAACCCCTTAGCCCTGACCTCCTCGGGTTTTGACGCCCCCAGGAGGTTTCTCTCCATCCCCTCAGCGTAGATGAGGAATCTTTCCGTGACATCAGAGCCACGCTGGACAGAAAACAAGCCAAACAAGTCATCTCTCGGGGAGGATCAAATTTGATCTGGAGTGGGAACGAGAGGCCACTAGCACCAGTGCTTCCCAGACATACTACACACACACAATATTAGTCCGCTATTATTGCATCATTCCTACCATCCCAGGCGTCAAACATGTCAGTGATGAAGTAGTCGATAAAAGAGAGCTGCGACTTGGGCACGCTGCAGGTGTTGCGGTCAAACACCGGCATGACCACGGGGAGCCCCTGCCTCTTCTCCTCATCCGTCTGTGAGAACACAAAGAGATCACCGTGACGACGGTGCGATGTTTACAGGAGTGTAGCTCCATGACATGCACCTGTGCAAAGTACTCCTCGGAGATACGCCCTGCCCACTCGATGCAGAGTTCCAGCGGCCTGCACGGGTTGGCCACGTCGGCGCACTTGATAAGCATTCGCTTGATCAGCAGCCGGTTCTCCGGAGAGTTCTTGAGGTTGGTTTGACCCTCGCAGTCGCTGTTCATGCTCTGCGCACAACACACACGACACACTTTCCAGTCATGTTGGCTTAGCAATTCAGGATTTACATACATACTAGATGTTCTACTCACACAGGTGTTAGTCTCATCGATGGCCGCCATGGGTTTGTTGATGCTGTTGACAAACTTGTTGACGTGCTCAAAGTGTCGCGTCATCTCCGTGGCCAGCACCATGTCAATGATGGCTTGCCGCAATGTTCGGAATTGGTTCCTGTTGGCGTTTGGAACAATTATGAGATTCCAAAATGGAGTAGTGAGACATCAAGAGTGACGATGCTACTGACCGCTCTATGTTCTTGAAGATGTTACTCTTGCCGTCGCGCATGGTGAGCTGGAAGGCGAGAGCAGAGTGGTGGCTCTCCAGCACTGCCGTGTCGTTGTACAGGATCGCCAGCTCGCTGCCGGCGTTACACAAGAACGAGTTGGTTCGCCCCGGGTGATCCACGTCGTGCACGGTGGCTGCAATCAATGCCGCCACCTCATCCAGCTGATCTAGACTGCTCTGAAGAAAAGACAGCTGACATTTTGGTGATGTCTTATACGGCTGTGAAGTTGCAATGTTATGAGAATAAAGTTAACGCTACAAGAATAATGACACAATTGTGCAAGAAAAATAAGTTACAAACATCTTCCTTTTTAGTTGCGCTTGAGGAATCCCTCAAGGCTCTATTCTTTGTCCCTAATGGTTTTCACGCAGAATTTGTGGATCAATCAGCATGACACTAACCTTGACTCTCTCCTTGCGTAAGAAGTAAGCAGTTGCATGCAACACATCAGCGGCGTGCGTAGAGTTATGGTAGGCGTTGGATGAGTGGTAGCTGGCCTCCATCAGCTGCAGCCAGGAGCGAAGCGTTGTCTCGGTACAGTCGAGGAAGTCGCACGCCCCGAAACTGGTGAAGATCTTCAGGCCCAGGTAAGTCAGGGGCCTTCGAGTCACCAATTACAATTTTTGTTAAAAACTACATAATCTAATCAAAGGCACACGCTGCATAACTACCTTTTGTGTGTGGCCGCCTCCAAGTCGAGGATGTTGAACTCCCAGCATTCCTCATCGTTAAGCATGTCAGCGACAGACTGAGGGACATCGCTCAGTGTAACAGGAAGTGCCAGCTGGCTTTGGCTCATGTCTGGAAGAAACCATTATCTCATCAAACCCCCTTGCAATCCAAAGAATAATGAGATAAAAAATATTAAAACACAAAATGAAAATATGGAAAAGAAAAATTATTCAAATCAGAAACAATAAACATGAACAATAATGAATAGTTATTTAATAGTAAAAATAAATAGTAATAAGATATAAAAACTGTAAAATATTGGTATAAAATACTGTAAAGCCATTCAAATGTACCTATTTTTAAGGGTGTGGTACAGTACGTTTAAAAAATGTTCATCAATTTGAGTTTGTGAATTCATAAGTGTTACAACTTGAGGCTCGCTTACTTTTGGAGAAAACATACTCGTTGCCAGATAGCCGTCGCAGCCCGTCCTGCGGAAGGAAATAAAACAAGTGGTAAGATAAGAGTCATTTAAATTACAGGTGAATGAGTAATTATTTTACTATACTGGTAACTATTACTGCTCAACGCCATTTTGCATTTGCATGATGGATGATAAAAAGGAGACTTGTCAGGCACACTCAAAATGCATATCTCAAGTATTTCTAGTGTCTCTTACGTTCATGAGCCCGCCGACCAGGTCGTTGGTGTGTGGGTCGTCCTCCTTGGATGCCAGCTGAGGCGAATAGAGCTCGGCAGTCCTCAGGATCTCGAGAACGCGCTCCAGAGCATCGGCCACTGTCAGTGGGCTATTCTCCTGGGCAGCATTGATGATGTTGATCACCTGTTCAAACGGACATTCTTGGATTTCTCTGACAGAAGCAATATAAAATGGTACATTCATTGTTGTCATCGACTCCATTCCTAAAACATCTTAAATAAAAAATATTTTAAAAAATAGCAACCTTTGTGATGGGAGCCTCGATGGTCATGGAGTGAATCCTAGCGACAGAAGAGTGTCTCCGGTTTTGTAAACTGGCAGCTGGTGGAGGAATTTCAAAGAATTATTAACATTGTAAGAGGTAATAATAATGAAATCAAGTTTTATTTAAGCATAAAACTTCTTTACCGTCACTACTGCGGGAGCTGAGTGATCTAGTATCCATCGAGTCTTTCCTCCTGTCACGATGGAGTAGAGAGTGGCACTCTTAAAATAACAAGGTGGGAGGCGGTAAAAACAAACAAAAAAAATTACTAAAAATGCACTAGAATGATTATATACCTGTGCTAACATGTCAGGAATAGAAATATAACAACAAATTTATAATTGCCCTGCAATTTGAAGCAACACGGTTTGTCCTAATTTTACTGGTAACACGGATAAAGGCGATATAAACAAAATAAATTACCTGAGTGGGAGTATTCAACACTGCCCCGATCCTCCTTGTTGTACTTGTGCACCTGACACCGCAAAATAAAAGAAAGAATTAATTTAGAGTTTGAGAGACTCTCAATGAAATGCTGAGCAAAATTATAAATAAATACAATAGAATCTTAAGCCTAGCGGCAAGTGGCATATTACATATTTCCTTTATTTGAAACAACTGATGAGTTACATTAAGAAGTTGGCACATACGAGGTAAATTGGATTGAGCTCATATAAACACATCACGGTTGGCAGATTTAGAGAGCTTCTTGGGCTGTGCAAATAAAAAATGTCTACAAAATGATCTCAACCAAGCACTTGAGATGATGGCGGCCCTTAAGCGTGAGGTAAAAGTTAAACAGAACATGCTTTAAGTCTCGAGTGCTTACAAAAGCACAGCTAAGGAGGGGAAAAGCGCTAACGCTAGCCCCTCATTCATATAAATAGGCCTGAGGCCTGGCCACCTGCCCTCGCGGGCCTTATCCCGACGCTTAGCCGTAGCTTAGCGCAGCGTGATGTGATTGGGACGGGAGCCTCGCTGAGCAAAGCGACACGGTGGATTGTTGCTACTCAACAAAGGCAAAAATTTGGTTTCAGAAAAATTTCAAGTATCGTTATGTTCTTATATTTAATGTCTTTTATGCGTTCCAGTTTTCCCAAAACAAACCAAACGATATCAACTCACGCTTATTAGGTCATTTTCAGAACACCTACTTGACTGTTGTTGTCCGGGTGCGGCCTCTTGATGGCGACGAAGTGTCGGATCTTCCTGTTGGGAAAAAGTGAGAAGAAAGTTGTCATCCTTGAGACGTTCTTTGTTTGATGTCTGGACTCACCCTCCTTGGCCAACGACGGGCGTTATGTTGACATGTTGCGCCACGCTGTCACCCGATTTCTTTCTGGCGTAGTAAACCCCCTGCCATTCCTGTGAGTGACAAGTCGTTCTGAAGTTCCGACCGATCTCAGCGGTGGCGGGCATCGGGTCGGACTCACCTTTCCTTTTTCAATGCAGCTGTTGATGGCATCCAAGAGGTCCGCCCTGTTTCTGTCGCTCTTCGGGAGCTCTGTCAGCTCCTTGCCAATCAGTTCGCCCTTGCAGTAGCCCATCATGCGCTCAAAGGCGGGGTTCACATACTGTCAATATTTTATAAAAACACATCCATGTCAATAGAATATGTGCCTCCTTATGGAAAAATAGTTTTTTGTTAGTCTTTCCCTCCTCCTACCTGTATGACGTGGTCTTCACTGGTGATCTCCACGGCTTCCTGGCACTTCTCGAGAGCCGCGAAGGCCGAGTTACAAGCCCTGTCGAAACAGGAATGGTGGCATACACATAAAAACATAAATACGTGTGTATGGTTCTCCGAACGGCTCGTGAATTTGTAAACCCGACTCTGCCTCGTGTGATGTACCTGAGTTTGAAGTGACATCTCACTTCTCCGTGCTCAAGTTGAATCAGTTCATTATAGCACGCCGACACGCTGGCGTTCTCCACAAACCTCTGCAAAAGCGCGGAGACGACTGATGTCTGTGTTCATTGGCTTAGGAAAAAAAAAAAAAAAAGTCGGGAAGTACATACTCGGCTGAATCCGGCGCACAGAAGAGGAAGAACAGAGGGTTCGTCCTGGTCAGATGGCCTACAACACAACACGCAAAGTCACATGGAGAGTCGAATGTCCTATAAAAGGCTCAACATTGAACTGAACGAATAACAAATTATTGAATGTGGGTGCCATAAAAAACCTCCTAAGCTTTGATCAGACCACCAAAATTCTTTTCAAATAGTTTCCATTTCAAGAAGCTCTGGGAATGACCAAAAATGACCCGAAAAATGGACCATTCAAATTTAAATGACAGATTCGTTTTCGAAACGCATGAATTCTGCCTTAACAAATGCCAACCAAATTTCATGTTGAAAACTGACCTCAGGGGATAATTAACAAAAAAAGTCTTCAAATATAGTCCCATTTAAGCCCTATTTTTAGACACTGGGAATTCTTATGTAATTTTACATACTGAGAATTATTAGACAGTGGTGCCTTGAGATATGAGTGACCCAGAATGTTTTTCCAGATACAAGCAGATAAATGTTTTTCCAAAAAAATCATGTATGAGCTTACTTTTGTGGCACAACGGCAAGAAGAACAGTATTTTCTGAAGGCTTCGTGGCACGAATCATACTGCAAAACAATAGCAAACGATAAATCAAGACCAGAACAAACAATGTCAGACATGCTCACGAGGTCTGAGGACACAGAATGTTCTCTTCACGATTCAGCATTGGATATCTCTGCAGGATACAAGGTTCAAATTGGGTGGCAATCAAGGACAAGTTTAGTTCTGGAAATGAAATTGGACAAAATGAATTCCCTCACCGGCACACGACCTCGGGTTCAAAGTAGCGAGGGTGGCGTCCGTCGATGACAACGATCTCGTGATGTTTGTCCAGGAAACACTCGAGCGCAGACTCGGGTGTCCGGGCGATGTTGCACCTAAAACCGGCACGGTCACACGCCCACCACAAGGCGTCGCTCTGGTTGTCCTCCTTGGCGAACACCAGCAAGACCTGCGCAAGGTTAGAAACACCTGAAGAATAATTGTTGTATCATTTAAATAAATGAGCACCCCTTAAAAGTTCACACCCTAGTTTTGACCACCCACATCCTTTCCTCCACATTCTTGGATGTTGCTCATGAGTGACCTTGAGGTATCAAAACTTGTCTGACCTGAATGGGCTCCTGGCTCACTCTCATGGGTCCCACACATTGTTCTGAAGAAGAAACCTGCCAAGAGAGAGACAAAAAAATCTGCACTTAGGGTTAGGGTTTAAGAACTTTATGGGTTTAGGGTTAGGTTGAGGGTCACACACACTGGAGTCACACTGGAAATGCGTAAGGGTTAAATCTAGGTACTTGCTCGCCACAAAACGCACATTGTTAACAACCTTGCCCTGACTCTCATCACCATCTTACTGACCTTCAGGCGTGAGTGTCAGCATCAGCGCCTTCATGTGACTCGCGCACACACTAACCAGAGGGGTAAACAAACTGCTTGTGCATACAAACATGCACACAATAACACTCACACACATAGACACACGGGAGCATGATCAACACCATGGAAGATTGTCAAGTTCCTGCAGCAGGGGAATGCTTCAAGTGTTGGTCTCGAATAATCAATGGTATCATTGATTACTTCTGAAGCAACAGTTGATACACACACCCCTCCACCCACCCTAACCACACACACTCGTGACAGGGTGCTACAGAGAGCTATTAAAACAAGTTTGTGTTTATTTGCTCCCACGTTTTGCATCCTGGTTTATTTCTGGATTTATTCTATTCACATAGCTGACTTTTGTAAAACTGAACTACTGTATGTTCTTTTCTGGAGTGTGTTTGTGTGTGTGTGTGTGTGTGGGGGGTAATTTGACTAACTTTTGCAAGCTTGTGGCCTTCTTTTATCATGCATGATGTAAGCAAGATGAGCGTTTTAACCAAGACAGCAGTGGATGCACCTGGTTTGCATCCATGAATGGATGAAGGGAAACGAAAAAGAATTTGCAAACAGGCAAATCAGCAGGTGCCGTACCGCGAGTTTTGGGGAATTCCACTTAAATTCTATAAGGGGCAGTGCATGTGCATGCACAAGCACTGCGACTGACGGTGACGTCACGTCGATACTATAGTGCTGCTGGCCCTCTGTTCCGCGGGACATAAACACGGGCCCGCTCGCGGTTACCTTGACGCCGGCGTCGGTCGTCTGCGTCTCGGCCTCGATGAGGACTTGCGCGCCTCCTCCCGTGTCCCGACGCTGGCGGAGGTTGAAGCTCGAATGTCGGCTCTGGTAGGCGATGACAGACGGGATAGCTTCGGCCGCGTCGGTCTTGATGAAGAGGCCGTGCAGCGCGCCGCCGCCCCCCTGCGAGATGGTGGTGGTGGTCTGGTGCGGCGAGTTGGACTCGTCCGAGTCGCGGCAGTAGATGACGCCGCTTTGCGAGACGTGGATGCTAGGTGCACAGCCCATGCCGCCCCCCGCTGAGCCGAGTCCCAGTCCTCCTCCTCCTTTTCTGCTAAGGAAGCAGCCTGGATGTCATATTTTGATCCGGCACGATGGCTCTGCTCCGCGGTGTCTATTGAATGAATGGAGCGGTACTTGAACGCATCACACCACCCCGCTTCTTCTATAGTATGTTGAGCTCAGTCGTCGGGAGGAACTGACTTGATATGACATTAGTTATTCCTCCACAATATCCCACCCACTCACAATATGACATAATAGCCCCCCTCCCTGCCCCCAATCTCTGCACATGATCAAAAGTCATAACTAAGATAGTTTTTCATCATGCCTGTGGAATTTAACAAAGTTATAAAATAAAAAAATACAAAACCAGAACTGTAACTGAGGTGCCTCTGGGCAGTGTACTCAGCCCCATTTATACTGTTAGCAAATAACAACAGTGATATAATAAAGTAATGCCTTGAGGTACAAGTTTCATTCTTTCCATGACCCCGTTCGTCCCCTCATTTTTCCCAATTGAAATGAATGAAAATGCTATGAATCTGTTCCAGCCTCTCCCTCAAAAATATTTGTAATTTACAGGTTATCAGTGCCCATCCATTAAAAAAAAAAAAAGTCCAAAGGCCCACAAGCACAAAAGTTTGCCCAGCCCTGACAGTATAGTACACACAAGATGTGATTGTGTGTTCTCTTGTGGGAGGAGACACACTCCGAGGTAAAAGATGCTGAAGACGCTGTCATGGCCATCAACAGGAAGTTGCCGTTGAGCCTCTTCTGCTGGCAGTGTCGACTAGCTTAGCCCGTTATGACATAAGCCGGCCTTTGTTTCCCCAAATCTCAATTATGCACAGCTCAACTGAATCCGCCTTATGCAAACACACACACACATGCGCTCTGGTATGATTGTCTGTCAGTGTTTCCCAACTCAAACGGTGGAGCAACACATGTAGACTGTAGTGTTTGCTTACTGCCAACTACTGGCCTGTCATGCTATTACAGCTAATTTCTGACATTAATTTTAAAATGATTTTTTTAAAAAAAAAATACTGTTTTATTAAGACTGCTGTCAACTTACCTTGAGATTCCTGATGGCCTCTACTGGCCACTGAGATCAAGTCGTCGTCCGGGCAACCAATCATTTTTGCAATCAGGGCAGCTCTGACGTCAGCCGATATCTCAGGGGCCATTTACAGCATCTTCTGGAGGAAATTCAGTTTTTATTTCTCAGAAATGACAGGCAGTGATATCGTCCGCAAGCTTGCTAGATTTAGCTCTTTAATTTCTATCGGGCCCTAAAGGGATGTGATTATTTTTGATGGAGGTTTCCGGCTTGATGGGCGAGCTCATCTCAGACACACAAACGTTGTCCTGAATGTGCCAGTCGCCACCAGCCAGTTCGGAGTCAAGCATCTTCTCTGAGGCAGTGTCCTTAAACCTTGGCCCTGTACGAGATGTTTTTTGTTTTTTTTAAATTCAAAACAATTCAGTTTTCCCAAGAATTTTAGCTTTTTGTAAATATCAGAGTTTTTCATACATGTTTTGGTAGCCACGGCGTCTTTAAAACACAACAAGTCCTGCATTTTATAATCTAGTGATTGCAGCAGTCAATTTGCACAGCCGACACCTGAGCCGAGCCGCTTTACATTGCCGGCGGTCTTTCAATGGCGTCATACAGGGATGCCATGTAATCGGTTTAATCGTCATCATCCAGGTGCTGAGTGAACGTCATGAAAAAAAAAACAACAGCCGTCGGCTCTTTGCTATAAACAGTCGAGTGCCACTTAACGGACAGATTGTTTCCAATGAAAACACTTTTAATCTTCATTTTTTGGTAACTAACTAATGCTGAAGGAGCATTATCGAGCTCATTTACGTAAAGGGAAATACAGGCAACGGCATCCCTGCGTTTAATCCAAGTATCGACAGTATCGATGATCAATGATGATGGATACTTAAATTTCAATTTGTCTTCATTGAATTTAGCCAAATACTTCTTTTGATCTCAGGGTTTGTTTAGATGCTTAGCGCGAGCGAATGGAATCCCGATCCCCGGTGTTGACACCCTCCCCCATTCTCGCTGTCATCATCCTTGCTCTCGTCACAAGTGCGCAATCACTCGGTAATGGGGCTCAGTGGGCTCGGGGCGGGTGGCAGGTGGTCCTCCCAGAACTTACAAAAGGCGGCGGCGGCCACACGGAGGCTTCGGCGATGCGATGACGACAATGATGACGGAGCGCACTTTTCGGCAGAGGCTCTTCTTCTTGCTCTTGAGCTTGTGCATCCTCAAGGGAAACTGCAGGTATATCGAGGTAGGACAGTCTTAACTCTTCATCATCATCATCACCATCATCATTATCAAACATTCTTTCCTGTCCTCTATACGGTGTAGGATAACGACATCCTAAAGGATGAATTCTACTCATTCTTCAACTCAGAGCTGCGCAAGGAGACAGCGCAGGAGTTACTCATGTACAGACGACCACTGCGTGAGTTTTTCCCACTTTTGATGACTTCTGATGATTGCCTGTCAATCAAGGCAAACCAAATATCAGAGGCAATATAATCTCTGATAATGTGGTTAACATGTTATTGAGACCTCTACAAACCAAGAGCAATTTTATTGCAGTCCTGGAAAAATTAAAATAAACAATTTTGCATGTTTTGGGAAAAAAATCATTTTGATGAACTGTCTCAATTAACTTTTGTGTTTCCGTAAACATCAAAGTTAAGAGTTTTCGGCAGCATAGTCTTCAATAAACCAATTAGTTTACTTTTTACATTTGCAAAGATTATTGGTCACCATGGAAGACTCCAATAAACCGATTAGCCCCCGGGAAAGCTGTGCTAAGTGGCAGTGGAGTGGGAAGTCTGGGCTTCCCTGCTTAATCTGCTGCCCCCGCGACCCAACCCAGGATAAGCAGAAGAAAATAGATGGATGGAGGAAGCGACTGTGTTTTTTCCAAAACAATTTCTTAGTCTTAAAGCCAACCGAACATGTTTTTGTTGACGTGTACTATCCAATAAACAAATAATTATTAATGAACTTAACTAGCATGTTTTCTTAACCATCAATTTGTGAATACTGAAATTATCAGATAGTAACAGTAAGTCATCGATTAACCTCCCACACAAATTGATTTATAATAAATTTAAAAAAATCCTACTTTTTATGAATACCAAAGACAATTTAGAGGCTTCAAAATCCAAATGTACGTGTGTGTCAGGTTGTGTGGACATGGTTGCAGTTGAGGGTCGCTTCACCTTCACGGCTGAGCATCCTCAGCTCAGCTGCGCCGTCTTCTTCATGGCTGAGCCCGACGAGGTCGTCAACATCGAGTACGACGGCGTCGACATCGACTGCCAGGCGGGAGACTTTATCACGGTAAGGTCATCGCCTCCACAGGAAATTGGATTTCAGTGCTGAGAGATGGGAAAACACAGTGAGGACTACAATAACTAAATGCTAATGCTAAAATGTGCCACTTTGTGACTGATTTAACCTTTATGTTTGAAATGTGTGGGCAATTAATTTGAATTTGTGTGAAGGCTTAGAATGTAGTTCTCGAACAATAAAAATGCTAACATTTAAACAGCATGTAATGTTTGAAAGAACAAAAATCATGCGAAATGGTTAGAGCTAGTGTCATTGCTTTGATTCTCGTGTATGATCTTGAAGGTGTTTGACGGCTGGGTGATGAAGGGCGAGAAGTTTCCCAGCTCGCAGGACCACCCGCTGTCCCCAAGCGAACGCTATGTGGACTACTGCGATTCCGCCACTTCCACCAGGAGAAGCGTGCGCTCCTCACAGAATGTGGCAATGATCTTTTTCCGCGTGCACAACGCCGGCAGCGGCTTCACGGTCACATTCAGGAAAGTCGCTAACCCTTTCCGTAAGTAAAAGAAATCCTAAAATAAATTAAAAAATAAAAGATGTTTTTTTCTTCAAAAATGTTTTTATATTTCCTGGAAATTAAAAGTGCTTGCACACAAATTTATGAAACGTATTCTGAGCTACCTCAATTTTATTTCACGAATAAAAAATAAAAGAATAATGCGCACATTTCAAACATTGTGGCCATTTTGATTACCGCTAATATGCATGACATGAATTTGCATTTTTCTTTACAACCAGAATTAGGATTATGATTAACTTGTCTAATTTACGTTGTTGTAGCCTGCAATGTCATCTCACAATCACCAGAGGGCGCGTTCACCCTGGTAAGCCCACAACAGCACAGCAACTGCAGCTTCTCCATCGTCTACCCAGTAGAGGTGGACATCTCTGAATTTTCCATCTTAGGACTCCGTGGCAACTTTCCGAAGGTGACATGATACAAATTGAATGTTTTACGTTATCTGAACATACATTTGCAAGTGTATTTTCTTTTCCCCCCTAAAACATTGGCCCATCTCCTCAGTGGCCCACATCAGGATGTGCGAGCGACTCTGAGGACATGGTGCAGGTTCTCGGGGGAAGTGGTCTAGACACGTCTAAGATGCTGTCCCTAACAACGCTCTGCAGCTCATCGGGCAGGCCCAGTGAGTACCGCACATACATTTGCCCTATATTTCCATGATGCTCCATGGAGGTGTGGTTTAGCTCCAATTCTATTTTCTTTGCAGGCCACGTGAAGGTGGGCTGCGACAACACGGTGGTGCGCATGGTGTCCAGCGGACGCTACGTCAACAGGGTCTCCTTCAGCTACCGCCTCCTGGACAGCCAAGAGCTACAAAGGCTCAGAATCAACAACGTGGAGGATATATGCCCGGCCTACTGACCTCACTTGTCTGTCCAACCAAAAGACCAAACATGAATGGGAATATTAATAACGGCAAACTGTGTTATGTAGATTTTGGTTGCCCCCACAATCCGCAATGATTGTTGATTAAAGTTGTCGCTGCTGCTTTTGTTGTGATATTCTTGCAATGGACGGGTGCTGAAGTGAATTTATTGTTAGTGGTGTGATATTGATAAATAAAAATTCATTGCCATTTGTATACACATGCTTTTTTTGTAATAAAATGACATCGCATGGCAAAGCAATCATTGCTTGTTTCTTGTTGAAAGAAAATTTTTCCATGGTCATTTCTGTGCATGTCTATTATAGTTAATGCGACCGGCAATGAAATATAAATAATATATATATAAAATACTAAATAAATAATACATACATAAAATAAATTACAAAAATGACATTCTACAGTGGAAAATCTGATATATAGATTTTTCACTGTAGAATGTGATTTTTGTCTTTTTTTTTTATTCTTCTTTTATTCTCAAAAATATACACCCCCTCATAAAAATCCTGGACTACAAGCATCACGCCAAATCAAATATTTTTCTCATCAATACTTCCACAGAAATAACAACACCCACATGTCAGTTGCAAAACTATTAAAGGACGCATTTGATTGATTGCAACCTTTTGTCTGCGCAAACCACTCCCGTGGGTATCCACTCATCTCAATCAAAGCTAATCATCTTAACGATGAGCATTTTAGTATAAAAGCACCCCACGAGATTTATTTTGCCGGAAAATGTCATCACCAATCAAGTGATGATAAAGGAGAAATACAATTTTATGCTGAGCCCAAAGTGTGGGACCTGCTGCCCGAAGCAAGAAAATGTGACAGTTATGACGGTTCAACGCAATGGGGCGCAGGTGGTCCGTGCGTCACATTGACCGGTTGCCTTTTGAAAAGCAAAGCCATCGATCGTCGTCCCCTTGTCAAAAATGGCCGCTAGCGTGCCAGGGGTGTGAGGTTCGCACCAGCTCAAGTTGTGGAAACGCAGATGTGCTTTCACAAGACATATATTTTCCACTTCATCACAAAACTGGTCATTTTTGGCCTTTATAATTTTTCAGTTGCTTTAGAGTGGCCCATTATATTTCTTTTCAAATTTTGAAAATGTGTACAATGACTGAAAGAATATAATGTCAATATAAAATAGTTTAATCAGCATTCTCATTTATTCAACTGTGCAATCATCACCTTTCGTGACAAGAGTACAATACAACATTGATTGTGGTTCTTCACAAAGACGTACAGTGTGGTTAAAAAAGGGAACATCTACTTGGTCATCTTTTTCTTCTGTTCCTGGAAGAAGTCGTTGCACGCGACGGTGAGCGCTGCCACAAGTACCACAAACTCGTTGAAGTCCACCTCGTTGTCTTTGTTGGAGTCCAAGTCATTCATGATCTTCTCCACCAGTAGTGGGTCCTTCTGTGACTAGAAAAAAAAAATTCTCATTTCAACTCACTTCACAATAAGCAACACAAGAACGACAATTAATACTGTACTTTCATTCAAATTGAAAGAAAAGTCATTTAAATGTTACTGCGATTTGCTCTCGTGATTTAAATGCACTCAAGGTCCGCAATCAGACATGATTGCTGCTCATGGGGATGCGATGACATCACGGCAGCATCTATATTTAGAGGGGATGTGCAAGCACCTGAGGCTTTTGCTTCCACTCACATGGGAGATAACGAGAAAAAAAAACATCTCTGCGATCATTGAAGCTTTTCAACGAGATTTCAATCTCAGAAAGTGCAGTTTTCTATCACATGGGCTCATCAGCGAGGGGGCTTATCTGCAACGATTGGATGACCTCCTATGTCCACCAGACATTCCACCGGTGATGGACACAAGCTTCTAAGATGGCGACAACAGTCTTGAGCATTTCACCATGCTTCTAACTGTCCAAGTCGAAATATTAGATTGACAATGCGAAAATTAAACTCACGGTTTTCTGCGTATCTCTGAAAGTGATCACAGGGCGAGACACATCTCATGTGAAGAGCAAAAGCCCAGTGAGGGTCAAACGCTTACCGTGAGGAAGTCATTGAGCTCGGTGTGCAGGAGCTGCTTGAGCTCGCCCTTGTTCAGCTTGTACTTGTCCCCGTCGTGGCCCGAGTAGTTGTAGAAGACGGCGATGAGTGCGTCCATGGCGCCCTCCAGCTGGCTTGGCATCTCGCCGGCCCAACGAAGCAGAAGATGACAAAGACGACGAGAGAGGAGAGGTCCTAACGGTCTGCAGAGATGTTCAGGTGTGACGGCTCACTTGTTTGTCAGGAAGTGAACCACAAACTGGGAAGTTGGAGTAGTCGGGTGGGGGGGATCCGCCCTTGGGTGTAATTAAATTTGCACGCGAGGGCATCCATGGTGACCATCTTCCTTTCCAGCCGCATGGTTGAAAAACAAAACATGTGCCCGTGTGACGTTGCCGCTTCCCAGGGGAGCGAGGTACAGGATGAAGCCTGCATGCCGACTTCTGAATCGCAGCGTTTAATCATTACGGTGTTTCCATGCTCTCACGGGAAAGCCGGATGTGAGCAGAGTCAAACAGGTGAGTCACGGCAACTCAAGGAGTATTTGAATCCTCCTCCTCAATCAGGGTTTCCTTCAGTCCGAAGTCTGTAGGAACCAGAATGGTCCAGTGGCTGGAATCACTGGACCAGAGATTCAGATGATTCGATTCACTGTTTGCTTAGCCGACTCACCAGAAACACTTTGGATTTGGATGAAGTGATTAACTGTCGAATTTCGGTTCGCTAAACAATAAATTTTAATCATTGCAAACAGTTTTTCTTGTTGCCATCAAAATTTGAATATGTTCAAAATTTCTTTGCGACAGGAAAAACTGTTTGCAACCTTTTAGGAACCCTGACGAAAAATACCAACATTCGTTATGCACACAAACACTCGTGCAAAAAGTGGTTCTTCCATATTTTGAACTGAAAATAAAACAATATGCATCTCCTGTCTTTGGCGAATTGTTTCTTTTCGCCTTGTCGGTGTGTCACAATCCCGTGACTTTCCTCGCAATGTAGCCAGGTTTATTCTAAGCCGCGATGGGTTTCGTCCTTTCATCATTTTCCTGACATGACTGCCGCCGAACAGAATAACAGTCCGGCCCTAAAGAGGAGCCCCGCAGGACAATTTTTCTTCCACTTGCCACAACAAGCTTCCATTTGTTAACTTGACGAAAGCCTTGCAGCAGCAAGACCTTTAGGGAATGGAGGCAAGCGTCATTAAATGGTTCTTATTGCCGTGTCACTTAGATAGATTAAAATTCTGGGGCAACGGATCAACAGTTCCTTCATAGGCCACTTGATGGACCGTACATCACTTCGAGACCCTCAATAGCCGACCTCAGGGCTCCCTGCAACACCCTCAACTTAAATGTCTTTGACCCCATGTATAAAATACAAAAACGTGTGTGTGTGCATGCATCTGTGTGTGTGTGTTTGTGTGTGTGTGTGTGTGTGTGTGTGTGTGTGTGTGTGTGTGTGTGTGTGTGTGTGTGTGTGTGTGTGTGTGTGTGTGTGTGTGTGTGTGTGTGAGAGAATGTGGAGAGGGAGACATGACAGCTTTCAGATGAAGGCACCACTATGTTGAGCTCTACTGCCCTCTAAAGGCCTACTGGAGGCACCGCAGTGTGCTGACCACCTTGCCTCCAATTTCAAATTGTTTTTTAAGAATATATTTGTACAATGTGTCCCAAAATGTAAATATAAAAAAATCATGTGAACTCACCGTGCTGTTTCCTTGGCAACCCGCACTGCAGAGAAAGGATGGGGAGAAATGGAGGGAAAACAAGTCAGACACAGGAAATGAAACACCGTCTATATGACGGCTGATTATTCATGCCAAAAACATATTTCATAACACAACAAAAACACGCACAGTGGTCACTAACTAAGAGGAAGTGATATCGACACTCCCTCCATTGTCTTTTCAAGTGTGGGTTCATGAGATTTTATTGTAGGTCTTCTCATGATATTATGTGTCAATTAAATTTCAAAATTAGCCATCTATGTTTAGAATTATTGATGATAATAAAAATCAACAAGCTGCTTTGTTTTGGGGAGAACAAATGGAAAAAGAGGAAAAAATGAGAGCGTCTGTGGGTCCCAAGTGCTGGCTGCCATCCTTGTGCCCATGAAAAGGGGTCTTTACTGAGCACCCTCTTTTAAAGCCAAGTTGGGGGGGGGGGGGGGGGGGACGAAGGGAGGTTGGGCTTGAACATACATAAGAGCTTTAGACGGTCGGGCCGTCCAAGTTGGCACAGCCTCACCAGACGATTTCCCGTCGATGTTCTTTCCCGCCGAGGCGGCTTCATCTCGAATGTTGGGGGCGAGCAACGTGACTGAGGGCCCCCCCGGGTCCAATTTGGTCCTTCAGCCGGCCTGGGACTACCTCCGCCAGAACCACCACGACCTCCTGAGGAGCCCATTGTTCCCTGTGGTGCTCTCTGTCTCCACTTACTTCTTTCTGGTGGGTGTCTACACCGCGCTGGACTTACTGGCACCCACCTGGCCCGGCCTCAACCGTTACCGGCTGCACCCGGACAGACCCGTCACCTGGCCGGGGATTGGGACAACGCTGGGAGTCACCATCTACAACCACCTGATCTACATCTTCCCAGCCGCTGTGGGCCAGTGGCTGTGGAGGCCACCCACGCCTCTGCCTCACCAGGCGCCCACCCTCTGGGAATTCTCCCTGGGGATCCTGGGCTGCATGATGGTCTTCGACTTCCAGTATTATCTCTGGCACTTGCTGCACCATCGCATCCCATGGCTGTACCGCACCTTCCACGCGGTGCACCATGAGTACCGGCGCCCGTTCAGCCTGGTCACACAGTATCTGTCCGGATGGGAGCTGGTCAGCGTGGGCTTCTGGGTCACGGTGGACCCGGTTCTGCTGCGGTGTCACTGCCTCACCACGTGGGGCTTCATGGTCTTCAACGTCTACGTATCTACCGAGGATCACTGCGGCTACGACTTCCCGTGGTCCATGCACAACTTGGTACCCTTTGGCTTATGGGGGGGCGCCCCTAAGCATGATGCCCACCACCGATGGCCCGCCACCAACTTTGCCCCTTTCTTCTCGCACTGGGACCAGTTGTTGGGCACTCACATGGTGCCGCCTACCAGCGAACACAGCTGTGACAGTGATGCAAAGGATTAACTTTTGTACACCCTCAAGATCCAGAATGTTCCCTTTCCTGTCTGCCTTTCTACTTTTTGTTCGTTGTTCGGCTCCTTTATCGCAATTCTTTGTGCTCACCTTCCAGTAGACTCAATGGAAGAAGAACAAGAAAACTACAGTCATGTTTTGATCCTGCATTTTCCACATTTGTTGGTTATGTGGAGAGCAAATATTGTGTAGTTATGCAGTGCTATCGAGTGCAAAACCCTGTGGAAAAAATATTTTTACGGCATTACGTCTGGCACCAATTGTATTGTCATTCATTTCAGTGGGGGAAGCTAATTTGACTGTTTTGTGGTCACAAAATTAAACTGCTTACATTTTATGGCTTTCTGATAAGTGCGCCATTGTGGACCGTAATGGACTATTTACAACTGCTCTGTTTTTACTATGGTGATCTCTCAGGTCTGTTTCCATAAATGGGAAAAAAAAAGAATCAAAATAAAACCAATAAGTGCACTTACTTGACAGCTATGTCTTTTCACTAAGGGAATCTCAGCAAGCCGGGAGGTTGTGTGTGATCTCAGCCACGCTTGCTCATTCTCTTTCCTCGCTGGCTCCCCGTTGCGCATGAATGGTGGTCTTTTAGCACTGGTCCCGGGTCTGGACGCGTGGCCCGCAATACTAATGACTCTGCGCTTAAAAGGAATTCTCAATTAAAGTGCAAGCGAGTTAAATATGTACAGTGGATATAAAAAGAATACACATTCCATTTCAAACCTTTTTTTTTATAAAATTAAAATGCACTATGATATATTATTTCCCAACATATTCTCCACCATTTATGCATTTACCCATGAAAAAACTATACTTAAACAATGATTCCATTAAAATGTATTGCATTTTAAATTCATGCCTGATGTCAAAGTGTGTCACTAGGCCCTGTTAACAATTAACTATTTAAAGTGGCAAATCAAAGCAAGTCCTGACTAAGCCTAGCCTTCCCTATGACACACTCCCCTTTGTGGCTCATCAGAAAGGACAGCCAGAACCGGTTTAGCGTGATTTCTGCTTTACGAGCGGCATTATGTTGCAAGAGGTCATGTTTATTTTCGCAGCAGTGATGCAAAAAATGCCTGCCGTCCACAATTGCAGTCAATTATCCTTTAAAAACAAAACGGGAAGTGGAAAAATGTCAAAACGAGCAGCAGAGGAACTTCACCTGCCCATATACATCGATGTATGTAAAACCTACAGTCAAAAAGAACAGTTGCCGTTTAAAGAAGTTCGGGGACCATATAGTTCATGTTACAACACTAAACGTATGCAAGTATAACCACATCCGATTTGTGTTAAACATGCACACCGCTGAAGTATTGCAGTTTAAAAAATTGTTAAGGGGGCTGTTGTCAAGGGAAACACACAGTACAAAAAAATAAAATAAGGGTTGGCAAAACAGTCCTTTATGCAGGTACCCACAACTTGCAGAACAACCTTGAGATTTAACATGTTGCTATAAAATGAATTATAGAGTACTTCTGTCATCTAGTGTGCGTACTTTTGCCACCTCTGCTTTTTCAAATAGTAAACTGTTTTTTCAATGAAATACTGAAACAACTCCTTTGTTTTTACCTAACCTCCCAGTAAGTTCTGTTGTAGAATAGAAATACGATACCGAGAGATGACACGGCTGAGACGTGATGTGTTCAAGCATGAATCATTAACCAGATGATCTGGTCACATAGTTGCTATAATTAAAAAATATATCAGCCTAGGGAATAAATGGAAATAGAAAGAATTGATTCATTTTTGAGTCAATTTTATTATAAGACACATTACGACATCTCTGGTAATTTCCATTCCACATGCTTCAGAACATGCTTGGTCATTTGTAGTTCAGGGTAGTTAAATTCCTCTTGTTTGAAAGAGTCGTAAACACTTGCGTTTGTATAGTTGCCGTCACACGCCTCTTTGCCTCTATGGACTGTCATTGTGTGCTTGGCTTTGGTTTATGTTGTTAGTTTAAAGTTAATCATCTCCTCATTTCTTTCTTATCAGCTGCAGGGAATGCGTAGTTGAAAGACAAGACATTAAGAACACAAGAAGTGTATCTTTTTTTTTAAGAGATTAATTGTAAGGTACATTTTGAATCAATGAAGGATTTCAGTACCAATACTTCTTTCATATCTAAGATATTTTCAGGAGAACCAATGCTACAGATAACTTGCTCTAACTTGGGGCATCAGTAACATGAATAGTTAGTACATTAAGAATTTAACCCAATGCCGTTGTCTAAAATATATAAATTCCAACCACAGGGCAGGCTGTATAATTAAGTGCCAAAACACACTATAAACTCATAAAAAATAATCTGTAGCACCTTAGATGGTAATTGAAACCCAAAGCTAATGAACTTGTACTTTTTAAAGCTTTTAGGTAACCAAAATAAATGAACTAACATAGCAATAGCAATTTAGCTTGGCTAGCTTCGCAATTAGCAGCCAACAATGAATGGACATTACGTTAAGCGGAACACGCTAGCATAGCGGCTAACCTCCCGCGCTTATCGTTAGCATCATGCTAATCGCCAACTAGCATCCTCTTCTAATAATTTTAACACAGCAAAGCATGATAAAACATAAGAAAATAATATTCGATATTTCTAGGACTTTGAGCGGTTTTAACCAAATTCATTGGTTAAGCTAAAGCAGGTTATTATAGCAAATTAGTATTGAGGCCTAGCCTCTTAGCAAGCTTACCGGTGATCAACATGAGGGCTCATTCCATGGAGAACAGCTCCTCGAATACACTTCGTTACCCTAACAAGCAAGAAACTCATTAGATATTGGTACTAGTCGGTTAATAATTGTTTCATTTTCATTTTCAGGGAGAATACCTGCTCACCAGGCTGTCTTCTTCACTGCGTATTACCATAGTTATACGGCCACCCTGTGGCGAAATGAAGAATTACCTCTAAATGGCACATATACGTTCGATTTATGGTTTTATGAATCGACATCGGGTTATGAAAGGGAAAATCGATTCAAATTATTAATCGTTTTCAAAACCGTACTGCTTATATGAATGAGCTGCATATTTTCCAACTTTAGAGATGCGCATTAGCGATTATTTTAATGTCAATTAATTTTGCAATTAATTGATGAATCCAATTAATAAATATTCTTTCCAAATGTCTATCATTTTATTGTACAAATACATGGCATAATTTCAAATTGATAATGGAGACAATACACAATCTTAACTCACGATTCAGTTACTGGTTCGGTCTCTAACATACAAGAAATGGGGGGGGGGGGGGGTGCTACATTACACACAGGCTGGTCTGTTGGCTGCAGACTGCAAAGTATGAGCTGCAGATAAGTGTTTTTTGAGATGAACAAATCCATGTTATTGTCTTCTTTTCTTGGGATTCAGAAAGACCTTTTGTCTGCTTTCACAGGTTTAAAGTGACTAGCAAACCAAACAGTAACAAACAACAAAAGGTAACAGGACACTTGTTAATAATCATTTACCTGAAGCAGGCTCCCCTGACCCAGGTAGCCCTTAATTACAGACCCCGAGAGTGGGAGCAGGGGGGGTTGGTATTTTTGTCCACAGGGGCAGACATTGATGTAGCTTACTGCTCATTGTGCAACAATGGAACATCATCTGCGGGTTGCTTGAGGTCACTTTTCCCTGTTGAACAGTTTCTTATCTGGGTAGGACAAGACTGGGCCAGCCATGGAGAAAGCGGCATTCTGCGAATTCCAGTCTGGGAGCGTCACCACGTGAGTTGCAGTCGTTGAAAAGAACGGTCATCTTATTGGGTTTTACTATTTATTTACAAAACTATGCAACATTAAATGAGGTTAAAAACGTTTTGAAAGTCTGTGGGAAATTGCCAGTCTAGCTGGGCGGACGACAACCTAAAGCAGCTTAAGTCCATCTTCGGCGGGTCCGACTGCTAGCATGAGCTGCTCTGCGTGTTCCCTGAGTCTGACACAAACGACTTGCTCCTTTTGGAGTACTTCATGGAACTGAAGGACACTCGCATGCGCTCCACCGTCCGGCTGCTGCGGCAGAGCAGCGTGTTTTTGACGTGCTGGCGGAAGTCGTCGGACACAAAGTAGTAGATGAACGGGTCCAGAATGCTGTTGAGGCTAGCCAGGCACAGCGTGGTGATGTAGAAGGCGTAGCCATTGTCCGTCGCGCCGTCCTTGAGCAGCGAATAGTGCAGCACCAGCATGATATTACTGGGGATGAAGCACACCAGGAAAGTGACCAGCACCACCATGATCAACATCACCGCCCTCCGCCGGTTCTTGGCCGCCGCGCCGCCCTCCCTTCCGCGGCCCAGCGCCCGCAGAAGCAGAACGTAGGCCACCACGATAACGACACAAGGCACCAAGAACACCACCATGCCCATCAGGATAAAGTAAAAATAAGGCAGGCGGACCGACGCGAAGGGGTCCAAGGGATTCAGGATGATGTTGACGTCGTGACAAGTGGTGATGGCGGGCTCACGCAACTGGGCCGTGTGCTGGTAAAGGTAGAGTGGCGTGGTGGTGAGCCAGATGAAAACCCAGATGGCGATGCACACGCCCAGCGCCACCTTATTGTTCTTGCGCTGTTGGGAAAGCGGATGTGCTACTACCCAGTAGCGCTGCACACTGAGGCAGGCGATGAATAAGATGGAACAGTACATGTTCCCGTAGAAGAAGCCCACCAGGACCTTGCAGAGTCCCTCGCCGTACGTCCAGTCGTTGCCGGCCAGGTGGTAGGCGATCTTGAGCGGCGTCCAGATGACAAAAAGCAGGTCGGCCAGAGCCAGGTTGGCCATGTAGATGGATGACGGGTGTTTCTTCTTGGTGCGGAACAGGAAGACCCAGATGGCCATGGCGTTAGTAGGCAGGCCCACCACGAACACCACGATGTAGATGATCGGCAGGAAGACAGTGGTGAGGCCGCTCTGTAAGGTCTCGGATGTGGCGCGGTCAACCACCACCAGGTCCGAATTTTGGTCAATAAAACCGATGAAACCGCGACCCTTTGCTGCGCAAAAAAATAAAGAATACTAAGATTTGTATCACTTAAATTGGAAAAGACCATAAAGCATCAACGCTAAGCTTCTAGCATGTGCACAATCACAAACCTATGTTACATAAAATAACTTATCAGCAGTTAAACTATTCGATACAAACAAACCACCTTCATGTGACGCTCAATATTTAATGTTCATGTAAATAAATGCAAACGATCAGTGGCTTGTCAGCTTTTTCAATAAATACTTTAATTTCCGTGCGTAAATATTAGCAGTATTCAAATTTGCCCAGATGACAAGGCCTGACTTGGAGTTGAGGTAAACTGAGGTTAGAACAATGAGCTCAGTGAAAAGTTGAGTAATGTACCAATGAGAAGTTAGTGGGTTAAAAAAAAAGTCTAAAGTTATTCTGAAGCAATTAAATTTTTGGATGGTTTAAAAAAAAAAAAAATCTTGATTTCGGAAAAACTTACCTGCGCTATCCGCAGCCATAACGTGACACAAAATGGTCAAGGAAAACGTCCAAAAGTGAGCACGGTCCATCTTTTTTTTTTTTTTTTAAGTGCCCTGTCCGCAAGCTTGATCCTCGTTATGTTCTGCTTTTGTCTGAGTATTGCTCCGCGCCCAGATACCGCGTCCTTTAACTTTACCCTCCGCCAACTCGTCCTCCAACACGCTGGCCACGCCCCGAGACTACCTGGCAGATTGAGCCTGGGGGCGTTGTGACGTCATCAGCGAGTCGCCAAGCCGGTTGCTCCTTTTGATGACGCAATCACCAAACAAAAAAAGTTAGACAACCTACCTTAAGTTTTATTTTTTGATTATATTGTGTTCAAATCTGTACTGTAAAAACTGATTTATAACTACTACTGTAGACTCACTCTGAGTTTGTTTTTTAAATCTGCACTTTATTTCATTTCACTATGCAAAGTGTCAAAAGAAAAATAAACAATCGTAATCACACTCAGTCATCATTTAATAAAACAAACGTGTTCTCGAGCCCCTTCTACAATGAAGATTCTCTGATATTAACAAGGTGGCTTTTTTAGGTTCCACTCCAACTTAAATAAAAAACATGGTGTCCTCAAGGGTCCATAAAGCTTAAAAGTGCGTAGAAGTGATACAACCCAAACAAAAGAAACGCTACAAATTAAAAACTGAAGAAAAAGTTGCTGCAAGTGTATAAAATATCCTTACAAACATCACCATTTTTGTCATTACAATCGAAGGTGAAGAAAATGCATGTGTTAGAAACGTAAAATGAAACTGAGAAGACTTAATACATTCTCCTTGTGAGAAAAAAATAAAGAATATGGACACTTATGGACAAGTCTTCACTGAATATTTTGGGGAAGCCTTTGTTATGATAGAAAGCCTTTGGTTTGTTTTGAAGTTTGGAACGTCAGAACTATGAGGCCAAACATGGTAACCAACCACGATCCTTTGGCTGCTCTATTTAAAACAGTAGCAACGACAGTAAACACAACCCGTTATATCTGGATAGAGTCATAGCACCAGCTAGCATTGCGAGCTGCCCGTGTTTCCACCAGAGTCAGATGTGTAGGTGTTGGTCTTCTTGGAGAACTTGAGAGCACTGAAGGACACACGCATCCTCTCCACAGTGCGCTGGCTCCGGCACAGGAAGGTGTTTTTGACGTGCTGGCGGAAGTCATCCGAGATGAAGTAATAGACGAAGGGATCAATGCAGCTGTTGAGGCTGGCCAAGCACAACGTGGTAATGTAGAAGCCGTAGAGGTTGTTGGGGACCTCGTTTAGGAGCAGCGCGTAGTGCACCAAGAGCATGATGTTGCTAGGTGCGAAGCACACCAAGAACATCACCAGTACGATGATGATCAGCACTATCGCCTTGCGCCGCTGCTTGGCCACACCGACGTCCACCGTCATGCTAGTGCGGAGCGCGCGCAGCATGAGCGCATAGGAGACGACGCACACGGCCGCTGGCCCCACAAAGCCCAACGTGCCCATGGTGAGGAAGTAGCCCGCCGCCATCTTTTTCTGACTGGGCCGGGTGACGTCATGGCAGGTGAGGATGTCGAGGTTGACCACACGCACCTCCTGGTCGTACAGGTAAAGCGGCACGGTGAGGAGCCACACGGTCACCCAGATGACCACCGAAACCACGTACGCTGTCATTTTCTCACGCCGCCGCTGGGCCATCGGGTATACCACGACCCAATAGCGCTGCACGCTGATGCAGGCGATGAAAGCCATAGAACAGTACATGTTCCCGTAGAAGAAGCACACCAAGACCTTGCACAACCCCTCGCCATATATCCAGTTGTTCTCGTTGAAGTGGTAGGCGATCTTCAGCGGGACCCAGATAACAAACAACAGGTCAGCCAGAGCCAGGTTGGCCATGTAGATTGACGCCGGGTTCTTCGTCTTGGTGCGGAAGAGGAACACCCAGACGGCCATGGCGTTGGTAGGCAATCCCACCACGAACACCAGGATGTAAAGGACCGGCAGGAAGACCGTGGTGAGGCTGCTGGTCAGGACCGATTTGGCTTGCACGCCCACCCAAATCCCATCGGTGGTCTCGGTGCCGGTGAAGCCTCGTAACTTCTCTGTGGGGGAACACGCAGAGAAATAACAAAATAGTCAGGCCTTTCCTGTGATTGTCCAAACTAATACTTTGTTGTGTACGTGTGTGATCTATTTCAATCATCCAAATCTTTGTTTGTGAATCACTGAACCACTATTACATCATACACACATAACATTGCTTCACATCTGTGTTGCATAAAGTTCCTGGTTTCAACATCAGTAGTTGTTAAACACGATTATTTACATTTGCCGGTGACACTTTGTGGTCATCAAACTAAAGGCAAGACAAGATTGCAGCCATCCGGTTTCGTAGTGAGGTATTTCTCCTCCGGAAGCATTAACCGAAAGTATGGGCGTAACAGCCAAGCGCCACTTTATGTCATATGACCACATTAATTAAAAAATCGACTTCCGAATCAATTCCCCTGCAATAAAATGCTCCATACTTACATAAAAACCTACAATATCACACACTGATTAAGGACATAAAATCAAAATATGGTCTTCTTCTTTGCGCCTTTTGGTAGTAAACAAAATCACTCACCTTCGTCACCTGAGCAGGTGTGTAGAAAATGAAGGAGAATGAAGACCAGTACATAAAATCGTTCACCCCACGCAGCCATGACGGCGTCGTTTTTCAGCTTGTTTTGCTCAATGCTATAAAAACAACGGCTGCGTGGTTTTGGGAGGTACCGTGGTAGTGCAGATGATCTCGACGGGCGTGGCACCTTGCGTTTGCTTGTCTTAATCTCCGCCCTTCCAGGACCTGGTGTTCGCCCCCGGTGACGTCACATGACACATGACCACGCGGATCCAATCGTGACGTACCGGCGGACACCGTTCAGTCCCTGATATTTTGACATTTTATTTCGCAGTTATTCAAGTATTACTTCATATCACAGCTAAAATGTCTTCAATTTATAAATATATATACGATAAATATATAAATAAAAATGCATATGTTAATATTTTCAATTACCGTAAAATAACAGTTAACTCGTTGCATAAATAAAAGCGCAAAACGCGTTTGAGTTGAGGACAACTGTGGTCAAAACATTTCCTCTGGCGCTCTCTAGTGGCTAAAACAAGGGCTGTCCAGCTTGATGTAAGTGAAGTACTCATGTCAGTCAACAGGGGGCGATAGAGCAATGACAACATGAATAGTCTGCTGTCTTGTGCTGTAAAAGCGTGTTTATCATTTCCAAACATAGTCAAAAAGTGGTTTGAAACGTGTTTATTTAACCAAGAAAGTGTAAAGTAAGATATCATTTAAGAAAGTGAGCAAATATACACATAACACACATGAATATTGACTTTGCTTAACATTGTAATGTAACAGCTTAAATAGATTTAGTGTGCAAAATGAAAAGTCATCCTTCATTGTGTCGAAACGCTTGTTATTTCACATTTATGTTGTAAAAACAGAAATAGTACTGAATCATGTTTTATTATATAGGTGAGTAGCCATCCGGTCAAAGGCTTTCTAGCCCAATTAGTAAAATTTAGACCTTGGTCCTCTGTTTCTTTTGAAACTTCTTGGGTAAGATTCCTGTGGTGGAAGTGCACTCAAGTTTGTTTGGTCAGTGGTCCTGGATGTGCAGGTTGGTACTTAGACCAGAAGTTTCTTGTACAATCCGGCGTGGCTCTCTTGCAATGAATCCTTTTTGACAAATGAGATGTTTTGCTTTGAGCTTTCCATGCGACTGGACTTCAAGATGGTCCTGGAGCTGGACCTGTATGAGTCCGACGAACTGGTGCTGAAGCTCTCGGCCATCTTCTGACACCTCAGCGCCCCAGCGAGTTCTCGTTGGCACTGAGACGAACCGAAGCAGTAGAGCACCGGGTCTAGCAGACAGTTGAGGCTCCCTAAACATAGAAAGACTAGATAGGCCACATATGATTTCTCTGGGGCGTCATGGACCTGCTTCACCCCATCATGGAGCTGCGCGTAGTGGAGCAGAAGGAGACAGTTTGTGGGTGCAAAGCACAACAAGAAGATCACCAGCACCGTCAACACCATCACCAGGGACCTGGTTCTCCGACGGGAACGTCCAGGAATGCCGCGAGGTGCCAGGCTCAAGGACCAAATCACACGGGTGTAAGAAATGATGGTGACCAGCAGCGGGATGACAAAGAGTGCGACGCACAAGCCAACGAAGTACGCCCCGTAGAGCCCAACCACCTCGTCCACCGGCCGGACATCATGGCAGGTGGTGATATCCAGCTCTTTCAGGTAGAACGTCTGCTCCGAGACCACCAGGGGTACTGAGCCAGCTAGGGAAATGATCCACATGGCAACGCAGGCCAGGATGGCGTTGCGGGGCCTCCTCCAGGCCAGAGAATCAATGGGGTACACCACAGCCAGAAGACGGTCCACACTGATGCAGGCCACCAGGAGGACTGAGCAATACATGTTCCAGTAGAAGGAGGCGGTGACCACACGGCACATGGACTCACCGAAGACCCAGTTGTTCCCGGAGAAGTGGTAGGCTGACTTAAAGGGCAGGAGGATGGCGAAAAGCAGGTCAGCACATGCCAGGTTCAGCATGTAGATGGCCGCAGGTTTCTTGGGTCGGATGCGGCGCAAGAAGGCCAGGGCGGCGCAGGCGTTGACGGGCACAGCGAGCAGGCACACCACAGCGTAGAAGGACGGGATGATCAGAGTGGAAAGACGGCCCGTCAGGAAGCTGCGTACCTCCTCAGAGATGGCGGTCACATTGCTGACCCTCAAGGCACCTCTGACCCTCGGGGTTCTGTTCACCCTCGGATCTACTTCGAGCCCGTAGATATCCTCCAGGGTGAAGGGTTCGTCAGTGGATGATGTTCCGAAGTAGGAGAACATTCTTCCTCTGGCGCTTTCTGTACACGAGTGTTAAAATAGCGTTGAGTTGATCAACAGTTTAGCATATGCTAACAAAATATGGCTTGCTACTCCTTTACAAATAGTTTACACATTCTAGTCCTTGTAGTTATAGTTTTTAATTAACTATGTTAACTAACAACACTTGTATCTTGAAGGACCTTTCACCCAAAACGTGATTTAATAGGAAAACTAGTAACAAGCTTGTACTTTATATAGATTTTAAAAAGAAATGACATCATTTAAAATAATGTGAAGAGCAAAACAGTTCTTTCGCACATATCAATAAAAGTCATTAAACTCATGAGCTATGGCTCAACAGGCTGGGTGACGTCATATAATCTAACGGTTATCATAAATATAAATATTTTTACACATTACAGCACAATTAATGTTAACATGGTTATTATTATCGTTAAAACATAATAGTAATAATAAATAGAATAATAAAAACCTTACGATTGTCGTGGGCTGCCGCGGCGGCGCATGCGCACACGACAAGCAGGAGCGACAGCATGAGAATCGGAGTTGCCGGAGACATTGAGGAGCTTCAGCAATCAAATGCAAACACGAATGAATAAAAAAAATAAATTGTGTCTCGACGAGTCTGTGGAGCTCCTCACACTCTTGATGTAGTGACTTGCAGCAGTAGCTTTTCGTTCCCAGGATGTTCTCCTGGTTCAGCCCACCCCAAAAGTGGCCCCGGCTGCCGGCCAATCAGCAGCGAACGGAGTGGCATTCTTTCGGGGCTGACGTCACGTTTCCCGTCGCCGCTGCAGCGGATGCGAGCCAAGAGATTATTAAAACGACCTGGAGGCTAGACATGAGTCTGATTGTCCAAAAATACAAATGCAAGAACATTACAAAAGGGGAAAAAAATTGATAATTTTTTAAAATTAATTTTGTAAATTGTTTTGATTTATTATGACCATCATCTTTCCAATCTGTTTCAAAGGTCTCATAGACAAAACAAACAGAATCTATCTAATCAATTATTTTCACTCATAAGATAAAAACGTAAGGACATTTTTGGTATAATTGTTTTAGTTAGTTGTATCATAACTATCATCCCCTTGACCAGTCCTGTATTCTAGTCCGCAGCAGTTCTTAAAGCAATTGCTATCTGGTCCCCATTGTACATCTCAACATAACAAGCACGTAACTTTTGTGGACTTCTCGCCATCAAGTTTCCAAACATCTGGACTCTCAGATTAAAGACTACAATAATCAACAAAGAAGGTCACATTGACCTGGCAGCCAAATCTGTGGGAGCTCAAATCTAAACAGAAATCTGCAGTATAGTGAGAGTCATTCTTATCTATCAGCATCGTCCAATAAGAATTGATAGCTGTAGAACGTCAACAGGAATAAACATGGCGACTTGTTTCAATTGGTTTCACTTGCTTCCAATACGCGCCAAGCTTCTTTAATGACGTTTCCATGAGATAAAACCGCTTCCTGTTGTTAACTTGTCTTGAGTTATTTTGGGACCTGGCCGGACAGTAAATGTCAACAAGTATCCCTCCTCTTGCTTCAAATAAGGAAGATGTGGAGGTCATCTTGTTTTTGTGGCTGTGATAGCAGAAAAACATGAACCCTAATTAATTATGATGATGCATTTAGGCTAGCTTAATGCTAATAAATCATGAGAAATGGCTTTGTGGAAAATGCTGAGGGGTTTATCAGTGTTTCTTCCCAATAATAATAATAAAAAAAAACATATTATGAAGGTGACAAGATAGTGGTGGTACATTAAGTTGGGTAAATAAACTCAGAAGGTCAAATGCTGCTAGGAAAGAAAAAGTGAAACAGAATTGTCAAACGGATGTGGACAAGCTCGTGTTGAGACAAGTTTATCATCTCCAGGCAGATATTTCCTCTGCACGTACTCAGTTATGACCTCACATTAAGGGATCATATTTCAAAGTCAAATCAGCGATATGGAATATTATATTTGAGTCCACATTAGAAAAAACACAAAGTAATATATGGGATTCCATGGGATGTGTGACCTTTGAACGTTATAAAGCACGCAATGCAGTCTAGATCATAAACAGGCCGGCGAAGAGCCTCACAGAGGCCAACCCACAAGGAAGGGTTTTTTTTTTCTGTCACGGAGAAGTGAAGCGTATGGACGGGGTGTGGAGCTGCATGCGGGTCAAAGGCGCACAAAAACATGGGGAAATATTTATTTTTGCTGGTTCTCGTGCTCTGTCTGAATGGAACGCTTCAGAAGAAAGGTAAGAGAGTGTCATGAAAGCCTAGGACAATAAATTAAGGCTTTTTTGGCTTAGGTTTCATTTTTGACACTTGTGTTGAAAGAGGGAACATGTTTTGTCAAGGGAGTGTCTGAGGAAAAAAGAATGTTTTTCATTATTATGTTTTGACAGCTGAGCTTCCAAGGAAACTTTGCACAATGCCTCCTACGTGTACATCAAATAGAATTTAGTACTTGTAGAAAAGTGGAGCAGCGAAATTAATTTAAAAAATATATATATTTGTTCATTTACTTATATGTCAGGCCCTAAATAATGTTTTAATATGATTTACGAGTCATTATTGTTTGATTTCAATATTTTTAAGACAAAAACTTATTTTGGGTCATTTTATCATATTATGACAAAATATTTATGGTTCAGATAAGTTCTTGACTTGAAATTGTGTTTGAGTACTTAAAGAATGTGTTTTTTGGCAGGTAAAAAGAAGTTAAGAATCCAAGACCAGAACAATGTGAATGAAGTAGCGGTTCCCAGAACTTTCAAAGGACAACTATTGGCGCAGAGGCGTTTCATTTCTTCGAACGGGACCTACCGTCCCATCCCCTCACCTCCCACGCTCCGGTTGCTAAGCAACAGCAGCGGGGGGTACCTGAACAGCCCGCTGAGCACCAAGATCCTCCCCGCCGTCTACATGCTGGTCGTGGTGGTGGGGGTCCCAGCTAATGTGGCCATCCTAAGCGCATTGGCCACTAAGGTGCGAGTGGTCTCGTCGGCCATCCTCTACAGCAGCCTGGCGGCTTCCGACCTTCTCCTGCTGGTCTCCCTTTTCTTCAAGGCCCACTACCATCTCCATGGTAACCACTGGGTGCTAGGAGAGGCCGCCTGCCGGGCGGTCACGGCTTGTTTCTATGGCAACCTCTGCTGCTCGGCACACACGCTGGCCTGCATCAGTGTCCAGCGCTACCTGGCCGTGGTGCACCCCTTCACATACAAGCGTCTCCCCAAGCGCTTCTACGCCGCCTTGACCGCGGCCACCGTCTGGGGGGTGTTCACCGCCGCCGTCCTGCCTCATCTGCTGGTGCAGCAGAGCTTTCGGATCCCAGAGCTGGGCCGCATCACCTGTCACGACGTGCTGCCACTGGATGCGGGCTCTCACGTCTTCTTTCTCCACTACAACCTCTTCTTGACTCTGGCGGGACTCTTGGGCCCACTGGTGGTAACGGTTCTGTGCTACGGTCAGATCATGTGCGAGCTGCAGCGATCGCATCTGGACTGGGCTGCCTACATGAAGGCCAGTTCTCTGGTGTTTGCCATCTTCTTGCTATGCTTCACACCCGCCGGGGTGGTGCACTTCCTCCATTACGTGCAGCTTTTTGTGGACGGCACAGATGGTTCCTACGTGGTCTTCAACGTGGCCGTTTGTCTGTGCTGCATACACGCCTGTTTGGACCCTTTCCTATTTCTTCTTCTGTCCAAATCTACTAGAAGCAAATTGTATTACATCGCTTCCAAGCCAAGAAGCCTTAGCATGTCCTTTTGACAAACTGAACAACTTTTTATGGTTTGGTGTTTCCAAGTGTTTTTCAACGTTGTTGCTGTTGGACATTTTCTAACTAAAAATTTGAAAACATGCAATGTGATTCCGATTTTGTATGTATGAGCAGGACCTTCATACAAATTAATCAAATGTACGCTTTATGTTGATAAATACAAAGCGTGAATAAAAAAGTTTTTTTCACCTACAGTAAATTTTCCAGGACCAAGTTTTCTGAAACATTAAAAGTGTTTTATCCTTGTTATACAACTACAAAGAAATATATAGAAATGTTTATAAGACATAATCTAATTTTCAGTATTTTCTGCAAAATTGATAATTTGCAGACTTTTTTTTCTTTTAGCACAAACGTAGCGCTTCGCTTCTCATGGATGAGGCATTTCCTGGACTTCCTGTGACAGGAAGCAGTGAGAAACGCCTGTGATCACACGATTCCATAAGAACTAGGGGGGAAGAAAATGCAGGCATACTATTCCATTCGTGCAACTTGGCTCTATTTAAATAAAATTATACGTGTCAAGTAATACGGTGCTATTTTTTTTCTTTTAAAAACACACACCCTAAAAGTTTAAGTGGACTTGAACGAATTAATGGCGCCACCTACTGCTGAGAGTATGAAAAAAACAACAAGAAGGTGTCAAGTTCAAATGAGACATTTTATGTAGACGCCACACACGGCATTCACCACATCGATTTTTTCTTATGAAAATAAGTCATCCAGGCGCGCAAATAGAACATCTTGGCAACAACGACACGGCATCACGTCGCCACTGAAATGACCATGTGACGAAAAGACGACGAGGAAGAAAAGATTACAGGCAATAAGAAAGAGCATTTCGCAACAAACATGCAGGATTTGGAAACAGGAATGTATGGCGAGAAACGGGAAAATGTATTGCATATTTTCAAGCGGGATTTAGACCATGAGTTTCAGAAGGGAAAGAAAATCGGTTTGAGAAGTTTTGCTAGTTGTGTTCCATTTTTAAGATGAACTTGTTTTGGATTGAGGAATTAAAATTAGTGCATTTAAAAACCATGTTTGCCAGGTTTTATTTGTTTTCAAGGATTTTTAAGCATCATTCCCTCAATAAGATTTGGAACGCAATCTACGAGAAAATTCCACCCCTCTCGCAAAAAAAGCTGACTTGCTTTATTTGCGATGTATGGACGAATTGATTTCAGAGATAAAGTGTCTATGCGACATCAAAACACGCAATCAAGAAGTTGAAGCAACACTGGCCCTTTAAAAGTTTTCCGCATTATTGCAGACACCTTATTAACGTGGAGAAGACACAACAAAGCAGCAAAAGTTCCCAGCCGCGTTTGGGAAGCGATAGAGAGAGGCACCACATTGTAGAAAAAGGCCTTGGAGCTTTTGTTTTCGAAGCGGTGGGGAGAGACAAGACAGGGAATGACACAATCGGGGGAAGCGATGAGAAGACCGTGGGGTCTTTGAACACAACACACACACGAGGAGCCCGCACTCGACGTTCAAAAAGCAGAAAATGTAAACTTGTTTTTTTTTGTGTCACTATAGAAATGGCACTGCATTGAATGCTGTATGGCCTTAAGATTATTCTTGCAAAAAAGCTTCACAGTTCATGTCGGAATGGTGATGGCATGTGACGGATGAGAGGAATTTAGTAGGAAGTGTTAGCTGTATGGCATTTTTTTTTTTTTTTTCACATCAGCACCAGCTCTCTATAATTTGACGATCATCTGAGAGAAATGGCTCCTGTAAAGTTAAAGCTGCCTGTGAGGGTCAAAAAGCAGCATTAGCACATATTAATAATTTGTGCAAGACGCTGTGCTTGTCTCTAGTCCCGTTTCGGTGTGTTTCGATATGTAAACTCGTGTGTTTTAGGGACTTTTACTGTGCTCAAATGACAATCCAGTTTATGTTAAGTGAGGGCGGGCGGCTTAAATTAGCTTCATAGGTAGCAATTATGACGTCATGATGAATCTGAACAATGATTCCCATACACATACCAAATGTTTACATGAGGACATTGGCGCGTGTGTCGGGCAGCCGCAGGCCCACCAGGCCGCCGCAGACCAGCACGGACGACGCCAGCAGGATCGGGATGGCCTTGGTGATGCCCACCAGAGAGCCAAAGATCAGGTTGCCCAGCACGGCGGCTAGTTTGCACAAGGCGTTGCAGAAGCCAAATCCGGTGCCTCTGCAAAAGAAGTTTAGCATTGAAAACAGTGGAAAACTTTTTAGTATATCGGTTCTTTGATTCTATCAATCATTCGTCACCTCCTGTCGGTGGGGTAGAGCTCGGTGGTGACCACATCCAGGGAATTCCAGGCGGAGATACTGAGGCCGTTGTAGAGGCACAACATGAAGATCATCATGGACTCGCTGGTGCCAAACCACAGGAAGAAGCAGCTGATTCCAGACAGCACCATGGAGCCCCCTACGGGATTTGGGCGGGACAGTCACCACTCGGGGCCCCAAGCGAAGGCAGAGGGTTGCTATTTGTCAGAGGTGGTACTCTCAACTCTGTACTTAATAAGTGCATATACTTGTATTTTCAAGTATCATCCTTTTATCTATAGTATTTTGTCTCCACCCATGTGTTCTTCTGTATTTGTGACTTTGAGTGTGTACGGCTTTAAAAGGCGGGGCCTGGACTGATGAGTGACATGGGTGTAAACAAATGAGTGTTGTTTCAAGCTCAGCTTAGTGGCTGGCTATTAACTGGCTAACTATTAGCCCCTCTGAAAAATGTAACAAAAAAGAAAAAAGAATACCATGCTCATGTAAAGTACCTAAAAAGTATTTGTATACATCGTCACGTCATACCCAACATGCTAAGACGGCCTATTTTGTCCATGAGGAGGGCCGAGACGATGTTGCCGGGCAGGACGGCCAACGTTCCCAGGAAGTTGACAAAGTAGACCCAGTACGCGCTGTAGTCGTCGTCGAAGGTCATCTGACAGCCCGTCTTGTTGTGGTGGAAGGAGCTGTTGACCAGCCTTGAGTTTGTCAGCTTCATGTCGTCAATATCTGCAAAAGCCACGTCAGGTATGCAGGCAACTTTATATTAAATTTCCTACATGGACCACACTAGTGTTAATTTTGCTCCGGGGTATCAAATTAGACGTCATTTCCCATGGTGCATCAGCACCTTCCATGCCTTTGCTGTTTCCGTGTTCAGCACTTTTCCAGAATGCTGCATGGGAAATCATGTGAAGGCTTAGACTCCCTTAAGGTCTGATTCAGCTCTGGTTTCTCTCACCGCCTTCTCTCGCCTTGCACTTCTGAAACGTTTCCATTCCACTCATTGGATTGTGTGGGGGAGGCTTGGAATTAAAGTGCAAAAATGTACCTGTGTTGTAGAACAAGGAATCGACAAAGGTGCAGTTTTTGAAGGAGGAGCCCACGGATGAGACGTCCTCAAAGTAGCAGTTGAGGAACGAGGAGTTGATAAACGAGACCGCCTTGAACTTCATGCTAATAAACCTGCACAGAAAAACATTTCTTTTGTGAAGAACATCAACAAACATGTATGTGCACATGTATCTTTTCTTTGTCATAGACGACGGGGCGAACCGTCAAGATAAGCCTTTTCATTTCCTGGTGGAGGCAGAGATAACGGAGACAGAATTAATATGAACGGTCATCACCAATAGTTCAAAAGAGGCCCACGACATGATGAGGTAACGCCTACGGATCCAAGTGGTTACCTGTCGTTATAGAAAACGCCATTTCTGTGAATCTGGTTCTCCAGCGTGAAGTTGAAAGTGAAATCTTCGATGCGTTCGTTGGTGTGGATCTTTACTCGCGAGGCGTACTCGTCGGCTTGCAGATGTTTGATCACGTCGGGGAACCACACAGACAACCCGTAGAACCTGCATTTTCACATTTGAGATTTCAATGGAAAATAGTAAAAAGTCAAGTTAGAAGTTAAAACTTCCACAACTACTCATTCACGATAGGGTTGGTCTTACCCAAAAGAGAGCGTGAACCAAACCGCTGCCAGTTTCATGGTGTTGTCTTTTACTGGGTAGTCAAAACATTTCATGAAAGTGGACAAGATCTAGTGGGGGGGGGGGAAAAACAAAAGGAATGTTATTCATTATTATATCTTGTCGAAACAACTGTGGAAAAAGTCGTTGACTGAGTCCCACTGTGTTAACATTTTTTACAATTTATGGTTATTGCTGTTACACTTGCGTCCAGTAGGTGTCAGTACTATGCTGCATTCTCAAATGACTGTCAAAACTGTCAGTGTCAAGTGTCCCATGCTATGTACTTTTTTTAATGCTTGTGTAGTTTTTATAAATTGGTGTATTGATTATGTCAATTGTGCAAAGATGTAAATAAACGCACACAAAAAAATAAATCAACAAAATCGGAGAGTGTAGAACAGGTGATGCCCAACTTGAAAGTTCAGAATTCAAACCAAAACTAACCCCTCGGAGTTCGGCCTTGACTTTGGAGAAAAACTTGACCACTGGGTTTGCAGACTCGTTCTGCAACTCCACCAGCTCGTTCAGCAGCTTGGGGATCTTAATCCGATTGACCTGTAGGGGGAGACTCTCGTCAGTTCATTGACTGTTTTCTGAGGCCACAAGGGGGCGCTCTGAAGTGTCAACTCACAGTGAAGACTCTCTCGGGCTCTCCGCGAGCTCGCATGTTGGTGTCATGGATGTGCTTGAGGACCATCCAGGCCTCGTCATGTTTGCCCATCTAGACGATAATTGGAAAAAGCCAAATCACGCTGATAAACTTCACTCAAAAGTTTAGTGCAGGTCAACTTAAATCCACCTGGAGAAATTATTATGCATGTTTTGCTTCATCCTGAAATTTCTCGATCTCTGCTATAATGACTCTTCTCTCTCACCTGTAAGAAGAAGCGAGGGCTCTCAGGCATGAAGGTGAGCGCCACCACAGCTGAGACGCAAGGCAGCGCACACACCACCACAAACACTCGCCAGCTGTGGAACTGGTAGGCCGACCCCATGCTAAAACTCCAACCTGTGCACAGAAAGTAGCAAACAAAAAAAAAAAAAAAAAGCCAAACAATGCCTATAAGCAACGATTCGGCATCATGGACTTTTAATAGTCACGGTATGTTAGCTTTAGGGAACGAGTGTTTGCACGTGACCCGTATGAGCTTCCTTCTGCCCGGTCCGGTAAAAAGCTCATTAGGAGGATTTCAGCTATAATGGACTGTCGGCGATGGCTGACTGCTTGCGATACTCAACTTGATTTATGTGGCTACTCTACAGTAAGTGAGAACGCCTCCGACAAGCACACACACACACCGAGGAGAGCATCCAGACAAATCGGCCTTACACTGCAACATATACACACTTAAAACTGGTCACAGCAGCAGATTTGACAGTTTACATTTTAGGGACTACAAAAAAAAAAACACACACAGCTGGCCTTTACTCCCCACCAGTCAATGTAAAGAGCACTGCGGCGAAACCCACAACGCACTGCGCCTTGCAGGAAAAAACAGTTGGTCCAATCAATTGACCTCCATTAAGATCCTTTCGCGCCGCCTCGTGTCACATTAATGTGTCTCGTCGAATCACTTATGAAATGTAAAAAGATGGATGATGCTTCTTTACCAGCAGCCTAATAGATTTTTGGATTATAGTCATGGAACACCGACCGGGAATAAAATGATCTCATTTGCACATATGTCAGAAAAAGAGGAGGTAAAATAATGTGTATTATGAATGCCTGACCAGTTATGTTTTTCCCCTCTCTTAATGTTTATTATCACCTTTCACTAAAAGTTGATTTTCGTCCTGGAAGTGGCTTCTATTTCTTCAAGTGGCTGTGTCACGACTCCCCAGATAAGTGCTGCCACTTCATCAACACGGCCGGCCGGTTATAGTATATCGAATGCCTTCCAGCTTTCCATTAAAACGGCTAAGCCGTTGTTTCTCTTACCGACTGCTGCCCCGCATCCCTTCACTTTTCCATTATCTCTCACAAAGGGTTCGTAAATCAAGTGCCGACACCCCAATAGAGTTGGTACACCCCTATATTGACCACCTACCCAAAAAAAAAATCCAAACACACCCTGAAGTGCAACGCTTAGTAGTACAGACCACCTCTGCAGCAATGTTAGTTCTCGTGTAAAAAAAATATCCCTGGTTTTTACTTTGCTACTCATGAATAAGATTATTCATTTAATCATTTCTGCGCTAAATTTTTAAAACAGGCCTGTTACACTGACAGAATTGGTGCATCCTTCTCCCTGGCACTATAACCCGCATCCTTGGTGTTTTCGACAGTGTTTCGCTCTCAGAATGCCGCTCTCTATTACTTCACCTTTCCATTATCCCTCACAGAGGGTTCATAAATCAAGCGCTCTCTGCCAACCTGGCCTCCGCTCTTGTCCTCCTAATCTCTTTTGTTCATTCACCAACATTTTATTGAGGTTACAATTTTTGTTTATCATGTCCACAAGTACAAATATGCCTTCATGAAGACTAACCAACCTGTCAATTGAGCGTTACAAAAGAAAAAAATATTATTATTATCTCTGTGAGGGACGATTTTTCTCAACAAAACATTCTTTTATTGTCTTGCCTGAGTTGTAAACATTCAGTTGATTCAGAAACGGATCAATCACCTATGTCGGTCAGAAACTGAGTTTGATGAACTTTATTTTGCGTCCACACACAAAAGATGCTTAGTTAAAAATAAAAAAAAATAAAAATTGATGTGCTGTCAGTTTGGAAGATGAGTCCCCAGCTACACCGCCACCTGCTTGTTGTTTGCGTGTGTGCCCGAGGGCTCCGGGAGTGTGGGACATATTTGCAAACGATCTCACATGTTGCCTTTTATAGACGTCACTGCGGCAGGGTGCATCGTGCACGCTCCATTTCAGTTTGCAGCAATGCGACAGCAGCGGCAAAAACTGGAGTTTGATGTATTTTTTTGCGCTTAAATAACTTCTCTCCAATTTCTGCAAATTGAATTTCTCGACCTAATGATGGCTATATGTCATTACTATTAGCTTTAGCGCAGCAGCTATTACACAATGAAATACATCAATCTGGTATCAATGCAAATATTTTGCATGTTCAGAAATTAAAATCCAGAAATCAGGCTGGATTATTATTGTTGTCACTCACCATAGTGTGGTATGATGGCCCAAGCCATGGCTGAGGCGTAGATGCCGCCGATCATCCAGAACATGCAGAGCCAACTCAGGTGCTCTCCACGTTTTTCCCGCGCCAGCACCTCCGCAAAGTACGAAAACACAATAGGCACTGCGCCGCCAATCCTGGGAATAAATCAGTAGTAATGAAACCACATATTGACTTTCAGAAGCTGAAAAATGAACTAGCTATAGAATAGCTTTGTTGACTTCCCCAAAGTTCCTAACCTACACAATGATGGACTAACCCGAATCCCGACAGCATGCGGCAGAAGAGGAAGGTGCTGTAGCCTTGCACGAAGGAGGAGAGGAAGGCGAAGAAGCCGTTGGTGGACAAGGATATCAGCAGGCACTGTTTGCGGCCCAGCTTGTCCGACAGGCCGCCCCAAAAGAAAGCGCCGAACATCATCCCCAGGTACACGATGCTGCCTGGAGAGTACAAAGAAATGGATTGATGCTCGGGAATTGTGTGTGCACAAGTACGTGGCGCCAAAAATTTGGAAGTCCTTTTCTGTTCACAGTTGTCAGTCCGGTAAATAATGGCGTCGCGCTTGACGTGCTAATAAAAATGCTAATGCCTGCGGAAGCTGGGGGGGGGGGTCCACGTTTTTTTTCCTTCCGCCCTCCCTTTTTGCGCCGTGTTTGCAGTGATGGGACGGATAGGCTAAAAGTAAAAGGGTCTTATCGAGCTGCGCAGACACGCCGCCGAGAGCCGGCCATTCATTACGCTGCGACAGCTGCTAGCTCGCCATTGCAGTGGAGGCCGCGCGAACGAACTCACGACCGACCGAGCGGTGGCGGGACATGAAAATGAATGAAAAAAAAACGCAAGGTGAAAGGTCACGAGTGCAAAAATGGCGAGGGGACAAACAATGCGAAGATGCACACGTGTCGCCAAGACGCTCTATACAGAAGCGTCGGCTCATTTGTTTTATGGCGGCGCTCACACTGAGTTAGGATGTGTAATAAAGAGAGGAGGCGGAGGAGGTGAGGTTGTATGCGAGATTGGATTTGTTATTTCCTACAGGGTTCAAGCAAAGGTCAGACCTTTGGAACATAAACTGACTCAACACCGGCGCTGAAAGAAAATATCGTGTCGTTATCGCTAAACGATACCTTTGCAATGTAGTGTGATCAAATGTTGATATTGTCGCTGTTACAATTTGGACTCAAATCATTTTAAATTATTAAACATGGTCACTGGCATTGACAGATGAAAAAATATATATTTGTAAATTTAAAAACAATGCTCAACTTTTCCATGGGGGGGTTATTATTATGATTCACCACGCTTGCTGATTTGTGCTTCCTCTTTTAAATCCTAACTCCCCCTCGGCGCCTTTTGCGCGATGTTCTCGCTCGTCGGCACGCCGCGTCCCGCCACGCTCGAGGTGTTGCGAGCCGCTAATTTCCTCGTTCAGGACACGAGGATCTTGGCAGATGACGGACGATTCCCATAGGAGAATGATTGATTGACAGGCGGGATTCAGCAGGGGGGGATGAATGAAACATTAATTACACAGACAACCTGCCGAGCCCAGAGCTACGTTTACCGTTAATGTCCTCTGAAAACTAGAAATGGCATCATCTATTAATCAAGTAACCATTCCCATCTTAGCGTGGACGACAAAAAGTCGTTCGAGTCCTAACGTAAAACTTTATAGTTTCTTTTTATTGTGAAGCACTTGGTGCTATAGTGACTCATTGTTTAGTTCTCCCCCTCTCGTCTCCAGTTGCGAGATGACTAATGTGTGGAATGTGGGTGAAAAACAAACCATCCTTAGATTCGCATCATTAGGGTCCACCTGCGCCGTTAGCTCATGAGAGATAACACAAGTGGTGATGCAAAAGTTTGCAAACGAAAACGTCCCCTTAAATAAGACGCCGCGCCTCAGCTAGTCCCTGAATGCACCATTTAGCGTCACAGAATTGTCAGTGTGTTGAGTTGTGTGTGCTGCATGCGCCACATGGAATTCAGCGTGGACAACAAAATTCCTTACCGAGCCATCCGGCGCCCGAGTTGGGCACGCACATGTCCGTCTCGGCGCTGGGCAGGACGAATCCCACCACGAACACCTCCACGCCGTCCGACATGAGCGCCAGGCCCAGCACGAAGAAGAGCTGCCATTGGAACCTCCCGTGGCCGCACTCCTGCATGATGAGCTCGTACTGCTGCGCCAGTTCCTCCTCGTCGGCCTGACGCTCGTTCTCCAGTTCCTTGTGGCTCTTGGGAGCGTCACCCGCAAGTTGGCCCAGAGGCATCTGTCCGTCCCGCTGTTTGGCGTCCTGGTAGGCGGGCACGCCTTGGTACTCACCCTCGTAGATCTCATCTTCGTCATCGTGGCCCTCTGTGGCGTCGCTGGACGCCCCATCCTCAGCCGCGTCGTCGCCGTAGCGCCTGTCCGCTTGTCCGTATGAATTGTACTCGTTCTCCTCCTCCTCGTCGTTTTGGAATCGATCGTAGCTACGGTGCGCCGAGTATTCATCCGAGGCGCGGTCCACCGCCTTGTTGAAGTTCTTCCCGGCTTGCTTCTTGGCTTCCTTGGCGATGTCCTTGGCCCCTTTGACCAGGGAAGTCCTGTTGTTGTGTGTTTCATTCATCTTGACGCAGACCAAGCTGAGCACTAAGTGTTTCCTGTTTCTGCAGCTCCAGCCGATGGATGTACGTAGCTGGCGGGGACACGCCGGGGGTAATTTAGAAGGTCAAGCGAGCAACAGCCGGGTTCGCCAGTCGGCTGCCGGGATAATAATTAAGTGCTGAGGTCAAACCCCATGGAGCTGGAAAGGAGGCCTTTGAAATTGGAAAACTCCTCAGTTGTGGAGGAGCTCAGCAGACGCGGCTATCAGCCTGCAGGAACACAGGGAGAAAGCACTTCATTAAAAGTTAGCTGATGAAACCCCGACTGCAGCGTCGAGCAAACGTCATTTTTACAGCCCTCTTGAAACTGCTCGGTTCCGTAATCAGTTGTTGTTTTTTTACGATTAACCACAACTACTTTATGATCCCGCTTTAATAACATGTCTAACTCATTTAAAAAAAGAAATGCCTTAGTGACGATTTCAAGAATCAAACCGTAAAAGCTCTTTTCTGTACTGTGTCAAGGGCTATTTGATTTTACTTTGGTGATTTCATCCTGGAACACGTCAGCCCGTGTGAGTGAGAGTCCCCGGGGCTCGTGCCACGGCTGTTGTCGCCAAAGACCTGTCAGCACATCGGGGCCTTGTCGCCTGCAGCGCAAAGCCCTTTAGCCGTTAGTGGCAGGCCAATAACCGCACGGACACGTGTGAAGTTGCACTTTGATGAGTGGACACTTGAGATTTTCTCTGCTTATCTATTGTGCTTTTCAAAATTATTTTAGTTTTTATGTCCAGATTGAGCTAGCCCCCCTTCAAGCGCACACTGAATAGTGTGTCAGCGTGATATGTTAACAGCGGCAAATATAAAGGAGATGAAATCCATCTTTTCCACATTAGCGCTAATGTGCTAGCAGCACGTTTGTACGGGCACACTGCCGGGAGCAGAGTGGCTGCAGACGTTGGCTGAAGCGCCCAAATGGAGCGTGGCAGCTTGATGTATGGCGCCTCCTCTCACCTTTTGCTCAGCGCCATGAGATAAAACATCAGTTGGGATCAGTCATCTGAACGTGGGCGCGCCAGGGGGGCTCGCGGGAAGGCGCCCGGGAGACTTTGGTGCAATGCAGCAGCGAAATGAAGCGGGAAATGGCTCGTAACTAACTTTTCTTTGGCGCGACAGGGTGATGAGGAGGCAGCTGACCCTGGCTTTGGATGCACCTGTCAAGGCCCAGAATGCACTGAGTGGCCTTTTCTAAGTAAAATGCCTTCTGGGTACTTTGTGTTATTGACCGCGCAAACTCTTTGGAGCAGCTCCAGGAAATGCTGTCTGACCTGGCTGTGAGGAAATTCTGAAAATCAGACAAATTTGCTGATGGTTAGTCTTTTTTTATTTCACAGCTTTCAAAGATTTACTCTTTCGATGTACTACATAACTCTATTTTAGTTTCTTAATTTGACTTAACGAATCAGCACGTCAATCATTGACCTTGCTAGCACCTAATTTTTCTTAATCGGGTGCAGTAAATATTATCAGATGGCCTCCTGATGGGAAATAAACAATTTTCCCTCACTGTGGTGCTGTTATTCTTTAATCACTGATGTGAACGCATCACGAACTCCACTTGGACGAGGCTTTTGGCGAGAAAGGAAAAACGCTTGCTGTGTTCCGCAGCGATTGGGCAAGCGGCGTCATGTGACATCCAGGTTGACAATATGGAAATGTGGCGCCCTGCAGGCTTGCTGCAGCGCCCGCAGATGGCTGCAGTGAGCATTGGCTAATGTGCATCATGCGAACAAAAAGCACACGCCAAACGTGGCTGCAGATGCTGTGCAATCCAGCACACAGCTTTGTTCGCTTTCTTATGTTACATCCACATGAGAAAAGTCACCATTGGGTATCTTTGTGACTTCTCTGTGTTTCAACCCAAAAAAAGTTAAGATTTTCAATTTTAACTTCATATTTATTGTATTGTACGTAAGTTATACTGTTCCATAAAATGCTATGCATCGCAAATTATGTGAGCTTTCTGACAAGAGGGACACAGTGGAGGCATTTTTAGCGGATGTCAGCAATTTATGAGCACCAGTGAGTTATTGAGCAGCAAATTTATTTGAAATATTTGAAAGGTTTTTAGATCAAATGGTCCATTATGTTAAGCTTGACAACATCCGCCTACACACATAATGACCATCATGAAACATTAGTGTAGATATTCAAATGATTTGATATTAATATAATTATTATATCATATTTTTCCAACTATTAGCTGTTTCGACTCCCATTAAAGTAAGACCAATTTATCAGTCAGATAAATAAGCGATGGCTTCAGATTCCTGCCAAATCGATTTCAGCATAATAGCAAAGTATTCCTAGCTCATTACCTCACACCGCTAATTCCATCAAAGAAGGGTCCAAACTTTTAATGGAACTCCTCCAATCTGACTTGCGAGTCCTCTGCAGCCTGTGGCTCATTCCAAGCGGATGGAGGAAAAGGCATCAATCAACGCGAGAGGCGTTTGACGCGCGTTACGTCCCGTAATTAGATTTCTCTGGGCTGTCCCGCTCCGTGAGCATCCATCCTACAACCCTCCCTTCCTCTCCCCACCCCAACACCTTCGGGTTAGCTCACGCTGCAGCGCTTTCCTGAGTAATGGCTGCATGTGTTCCTAACACCCCCTCCCTCTTTTATTACACACCCTCTGCAGCTTCACTCCTCAAGGGGTGCTTGCCTCAATGCTGTATTTGCCGGTACAGAACTTTTCAAGCTCCCCTGGAAGATAATTTTTCCCCAACTTTTCCTTCAACCTCATCTAAACTTAGTGGGGAGGGGGGGGGGGGGGGGGGGGGACGTTCCTAGACATGCAATATCTAATAAAAAAAAATAAACCACTCACCATGGTTGAGATTGTCTGCCAGCCAACGGCGTGGGAACGTGTGCGCTCCACGCTTGTTCCGATGGAGATGCTCGCCGCTCGATGCTGCAGTCCGACAAGAGCGAGAGAGGCTGGGGGAGGTTGGAAAGCGTGAGTGCAAGCAGGGGAGGGGAGGGGAGGGAGGGAAGGAGGTAGGAGGAGCTGCACAGACTGAAATAATCAATAGGATATACAACAATTGGGCGAGACAGTCGGTGGAGTATAAACAGGCAGTTAGAGTGAGACGGGACCCTGAGGAGGAAGTTCACTCAGGGATGAGTGCAGCTTCAGATCACTGATGAATTGTTCGCTAATTTCTACAGCTCCGATTTTACCTTCTGGTGTAACACATCAAACAGTTGCCAGACAACAACAATGGCGGCTTTAAACTTCACTCACCATTCCTGGGATTTTCTTAAATACCGCTGCTGTCCTGCGTCTGAATCCACCTCCAAGCGAGCACCAGTGTCTGATGTGAAACATAAAGAACAAAAACTGCTTTCAACACAACCTGGTGGAGAAGGTGAGTGTTTTTTTTGGAGATTTGAAAACCAAGTTGGACCCAAACGTCCTTTAACATCCCAGGAAATGCCACCGGCAGCTGGATGATCGCAGATGCTGGGTGAAAGGAACCAATTCCTCCTCTCCCCGACGCACAAAAAAAGGCCAAGATGCTCATAATGGCCTTTGGAGGGCCATTGTAAACAATCAATGAGCAATCCCCCCCAACTCATCTTCTCCAGAAATAACCACATCTCAAGCAGCCAGGAAGGAAGGACATCCCTCTTGCTCTTCACAGAAAAAAATATATTTGCATTTCAATCCAGCAGATGTCAGGGGAATGATGCGGAACGTCCAGAAAGCAACTCGTTAAGCCACGTCATCACCATTAGTGATAAGTAAAGGCACTAAAACCATTTTATCTTCTGGTTTCAGTGTTTTATCGCCCAAAAAAAAAAAGTCATCAATTGGTGGTATCATTAAACCGGAGCAAAGATGCTGCTGACTCAGCATGCGGCTGCATCTCGAGGCCCGTAAAACAAAAAAAAAAAAACAGAAAAAAAACGCCTGCTGCTGTTCAGATACCACAGTGGTGTTAAGTAATGAGACAAATAGCTTTGAGAATAGCCTGGCGGGTTAACACGAGGTTAATTACATTTCTTAAACACAGAAGTGGGGAGATGGCGGTTAAAAAACAGGACTAGTTAAAATCGGAATCAATAAACTTGACAAATTTTCACCAATGTGAAGGCAGATTTCAGAGACTTTCATCCAAATTTGTCAATATGGTGTGTCAAACATTTTTATTTTAAGAAATCCTAAGGCGATTCTAGTTTGCATGACAAAGGTATTTTGCTATTTTGCAAATCTTTCAGACTATTGTTTAACATTTTGATTTTCAGCCACATGATCTCTTGTGCGCAAATCTCTCGCTAATGTTGAAATGTCAAGTGCCTTTCCTCTCGGGACCAAGTCATGACGCAAGTGCTCACTCTGCAGTGAGTGGGAGAATAAGAATTTTTCAGCAGTGTGATTTTAGCCAGTATCACATCATGTGTAAGTTACAGTAGCGTATTAGGCCTAAGTGTTCATCAAAAAATAGGGCAGAGGGTGATTGTCATAATAATAAAAATTGTAATCCTTTATAAAAATCCACATTACCATTGTGCTTTAAATTGGGAAAATTAAAAAAATACAATGATTTAAGTAAAATAAAACAAAAAGTGACAAGAATGTTTAAAAACAACCACTCCTTAAGATAAATAATATAATGAAAAGACTGATTTCGTATTTGCCCTTCCACTAGGTTGGCAACACTTCGGAGGAAAATGAGCAACACAAACTCCCGACACGCAGCGCAACTTTTCGACACTAATAGCACGCAACGTGCTGACATCTGCGCACGAGTGGGCGTCATCGCTGACAAGTCTGGCCGTGAGAACGCTTTGTAGAGTGCGAGTTAATTCTAAGCGGCATGTGTGGGGGTGCGGTGGGAAGGCGACATGTAACCTTCTCAAGCGACCAGGTTCTCCGTTTCATGCAGGAATCTAGGAAAAACGGTTGACAGTGAAAGCAGCAGTCTCAATGAATGAGCAAACCGCAGTCCAAAATGGCCGATTTCAGGGCAACTCTACATAAATGGCCATAAACTTTGCATTATGAGTGATCTTTTTCTAACCACAGATTTTAAGAACGTGACTGCCGAGAAGATGTTTTTGTTTCCACGATTGTATGATGCTCGAGAGATTGTTTTAACAAGTGTGTGTTTGTGTGGGTGGTTGCTAAGTTTTACCTTCCCTGTCACCATTTCACACAAACATGAGATGAAAACATTCCAGCTCTCAGATAATTATTTTTATCATTATATTTCTAAAAATATAGATTCTACAACAATATGGTACAAAATGAATCACTTTAAAATATTATTTAATAAAAATATTACAGGCTTTCACCTTGGCTGGAAAAAAAAGCTACTACATACGGAAGTAAAAATAATCACAATGTCATACTAAGGAATAAATGTCACCGTTTTCCTGGAAATCGTTTCATCCCTCTTCCACAAACACACACAGGAGAGCGAGGTGGCTTGGCGACGCACTCCTTAATTTGTCATCTCTCATTAAGATGGAGGCTAATAGATGGGCCTTGAGACAGTGATGTTAATTGTTTCGCCCCCTTGTCAGACGGGGGTTGCGTGGTACGAGCGAAGACGGTGATAAATAACCATCAATCATCTTGTTGTCTATCCTGTACACAATATAGATTTATTTACTGCTGATGTGGAAGCAAACAAGTTCTTTCTTTTCTTTTTCTTTCATCAGCTCATCATCTTTGATCTGCTGAGGAGCCTGTTTCAGAGAAGATGGCTGAGCGATGAAGGGAAGCTGCGGTGATTCCTGCGAGGCAGTCTTCACCACCACACACACACACACACCTCCTCCTCCTCACGACAGTGAAGCATCATGTGTGACTCACAGCTGGGAATTCCTTTGGGTGGTGACGGGCACGTCCTCGCCTCAGCGCTCGCCTCTGAATGGAGGCGACAGCGCGCCGAGTGTGCGTTTTATATGTGTGTGATATTATGACATTAGCTCCTGGCTAATGGCCTCTTAGCCTCTTAGCACGCTTGTAGTTTGCAGACACGCTGCATCAGGCACAGAGCTGCTTATTATATCACTAAATATTGATTAAAATTATTTTTTTGTGCAATTTGTGGGCAAGGCTGAGCACTATGCCCCGCACTAGCTGTCCTCTTTACATCTGCATGCAAGTACAGGGTGTGGAGCAACAGTGTAGCCTGCTGGCTGGTCATCACACTACATCTGCAACCCTATTTTACAGTAAATACAGAACATTTTATAGCTATGAGTAGAGCGCCGACCTTAGCCAACGTCGGCCTTGATGGAGGTAATAAAGCTGATTCCTCAACTGCTTTATAGTCCCCTACACGCCTCAATATTTGCTCGTTTTACATTCGTCCCCATTTTCACTCGGTAAAAAAGGGAGAGATTGCTGAGCTGGCAAAAACCCGCCTGTCCGGCGAAGGTCAAAGCGTTCCCGCGTCGCTGATAAATGAGTCACACGCCGCGCAATGACGTTCTGCTTCATTGAGTTTAACGTGACTAAAGGAGGGCAAGCAGGTACGACGTGCCAAAAATGCTGAGTCATTTAAAAAGGATTTCATAAAGTGTGTTTGACTCATCTTTTTTTTTTTGCATGTGGAGCCAGGGGTTCAGTGTCCCAACACATCCAGTAGATGGCACCATAGGGACACACTAATTGGCTTAAAAAAACGATTGTGCTATTCCGAAATGTATTGCAATTTTATTTGAAGCTTTTATTTACAAATTCTGACACTATTTGTAAATATATAAACACACCAATATATGTCATTTTTGAGGATATGGATGAGTGTCGTTGTACAAGAGGAGAATATGAGAAAGGAGGAACCCTCAGTAATGCAACTACTACTGCAATGTCTAAGGAATTGCGGCAGAGGGCGCTACTACCCCATAAACAAGAACAATCATTTTCTGGGCCCCAACAGGACAGAAAATAACTGAAAAAACAAACAAGTGTAATCTGCACTTTCCTGTGACACGCTGACACCATCCAAATGTTCCGGGCTAATCTCGATTTGTCTCCCTCGTGTTTCTAGTACTGACCATGGAGCAACATGCAGCTGGAATGAGGATATGATTTAATCAGATTTGATCATCTCATATGACTCATTCATGGGGCTCAGAGTGAATCACAGATGTCGGCAAAAGTTCACAAGACAATTAGTGAACTCGAGTAGCACCAACTGAAATGTCCAGTGAATGAAAATATTGAGATTTGTCACCTTGAACAAATAACCAAACAAATCAAAACGTCATTTCCACAAAACATTTCAACAGAACTCAAGGAATAAAGAAATGGGATTTTTTTTTTTTTTACTTAGCTGTGGATGTGTGGGTCTATTAGAGGGAAGGATTTACTGATTCAAATGTATGTTTATGAAAATATATGAATTAACATTCCATCTCCGCTTTCGAGAAGCGTTACATTGTGTCGCTAATGGATGCCTTGCGGTTTTGGAGGTCTGGTGACTCTGCCGGATGACTACTGAACTCGTGACGAGGCTAAACTCTCTCCTCTCTCCTCTTGTACACAACATATATCATTGGTGCTAGCATATTATCAGTGTTAGCATTTGCGGAAGGAGGCCCAGGGATTATGGTGTGACTCATTAAGCAAAGGTTTATTTCAAGCACGGGGGAGGGAAGCACATGAACGCTTTACTGGATTACGTTTTATTCCAGGAAATGTATATGGAATGTTATGTTCAAGACCTGCCTATATACTTTTTACGCAATGCTGTATGTAGAATAGAATCTCACATTGTCTTTTGACATTAAATTGTTCCATTAGAACTCATGAAGATGGAATTTGACTCACCCTTAAAGATTCAAATGCTATAGATGGAAGTCCTTTTGCGACTGCTACCTCACTTTTGATATTACTCCTAAAAAGAAAAAAAAAATCGTGATGAAAAGTCCAAAATGTATAGGAATTTCAAAGACTCAAATAAAGGACAACAGATAAAGTAAACAAGAGGTTGATGTATTTTGAATGAACAAGCCTTAAAATAATTTTATAAATTTAGTTATTTTCCAATGAATATAAATGCAATTATATAATTTTCAAAAATCATATATTCAGGTTTTCTTTCATTATTATCACAAAGCATCCTCCACAGATTTTGGTATATTAGCATCAGATCCTGCTGCAGCTGTGCTACAGTTTATTGCCCGTGCGTTCACAATACATTCAAAAATAAAATTATACAATTTTATTTTTTATGTAAACCCTGTAACATGGCCGATTTAAGTTTGGGGATTTCCATGTTGCGTGTTTGGCTCCTAAATCGGTCTCTTTCTATTTCAAGAGGAATCAACGCAAAAGGGGCGGGGCCTACCTCTCCATTTCAGGAAGTGATTCGTTGACGTCACGGCAGCCAGCGCCCCTCTGAGCTGTAGCAACACATGCACGCGGGCACACGCGCGCGCGCCGAAGCACCCGCTGGTTAGAGAAGAGGAAGGACGGGAGAGAGAGACGTCAAGTGGACATGGCGAAAAGCGGGCAAGCAGTCTTAAACCGCATCATCTAAACGACACGGAAATACTTACGTACGTCTACCGAGGTCTGTCACCCCCCTTCTGCCTTTCTCTCTCCCTCAAAGACGGCATTTTGTTCTTTCCCCCCCGATATGATTCGGTGAGCTGTTGCCCCTATTTTACGTCCGGAATTATTGTTAGTAGCCCACCTTAGCACGTTAATTAACAACGCCAACGACATGTCGGACAACCAGAGTTGGAACTCTTCTGGTTCCGAAGAGGATTCGGAGCCCAGAGAGGAGACGGGGAACTTGGTGGGCGTCGGCGTGTTCGGCGGGGTACTCAGCAAGGTGAGTCTCCTTGGTCTTATTAATCACCTGACGTCATTTCCGCCAGGTTTGTATCTTTATTTATATTTTCATTGTGTTCACAATATACAATTTCAATAAAGATTGTGTGAGTTTGTATTTTTAGGAACACACAGCAAGAAACTTTATTACTTTGGGGATAATTTGGGAAATTCATCCCGACCGCAATAGACCACCGTGAGGTCTAGATTATTATTATTTTTTAAACAACTTTATCTCCATAGGACGCCATACATCAAATAAGCACATCCACCTTTATTTGAGAATATATGAAGAAACGGGGTAGCCTTTGAGTCTTCCCATTTCACATAGTTGACAAGTTTGTCTCATGGCATGTTTACAACCGGACCTGAGTAATAAAAATTGAAAAAAAGTGTCACTTACGGTGCACTATTTTCATCATATATATCAGGATCCAACAATAATGAACTGACACAAATAGAACCTGCCATTGCCACACAAAAATAACAAGTGGACAAAGAAATAGAGACGCACACATTTGGGCGAACAAATGGCTTTTATAGGTGAGCAAATGTGACTTCAATGGAGCTGGTAGTCTGAAAACAGATTATGCGCTGACCTGCTAACCAAGCACATTGCAAGATTACACGCACACCCACATGGGGAGGAGCTCACCTGCTCCATGGCGGCACAGGTAAAGTCCACCGTGCGTCACAGAGGCCCTACCGGGGGGGATTAAGTAGGCTGCAGCTGGCAGACACGTGGCTTTACATCTGGTAAACATCTCGTATAAATATTTTGAGGAACTTCTATCGTTCCATCCAAAAGAAGTTAACCACAAATGTATTAAAATTGTATCTCAAGTCACATTTAAAATCTCGTAAAGTCCATGTGTTTCTAACGGGTTCTCTTGCTCCCCGCAGTGGACCAACTACATCCACGGATGGCAGGACCGCTGGGTAGTGCTGAAGAACAACACGCTCAGCTACTACAAGTCACAAGATGAGACCGAGTATGGTTGCCGTGGCTCGTTATGCCTCAGCAAGGCAGTTATCACGGTGAGGGCCCCCGACCACACATCCCCGCCACACGCAATCCGTTTACCACACACATAGCGCAAGCCCCTGACTCTTGCATTTCAATTTGCACAAGTTCCAGACACTGTTGGCTGGTTTCACCGATTAAAATTCCTCAGTTAAGCTTGCTTAAGTCAAAGACAAAACTTCAAATAGTTTTTGTTTTGTTTTCCCTACTCACATAGTTAGCAAATTTGCCGCATGATATGTTTACCACACATACTTAAGTCTCATTAAATATTTTCAAGAATAAATCTTTAAATCTGCTTTACAGAGGTCGTAAAAATACCAAAGACCCAATAAAAACTCCAAGACGAACTCTCAATTCAGCGATGCATATCATGCTCTTAGAAAAAAGTTTTGCATTTCATTTTCCAAAATAAAGACTTTAGAGGAGCGATATTTTGCATTGCTTGTCTGTCAACACTCTTTAATCAAATATCGTAGCGCACGTTAGGCAAATCATACGCTACAATTCATCCAATTATCAGTTCATTAATTAGTAGTCTTTGGGAAACTCGGTAGATTTTACATCATCCTTATCCAGGGCCTAAAATGTCTTCCATGATTTCCTTATGAGCACAAATACCCCATGTGTCAAAAAAATGTGAATCAGATGTTGAGCATCCACCAAATGGTTCTCATTTCCTGAATCCCCGTCGGACAACGCTGCAATCGCGCTGAGAAACTTTACCCCGTTGTTCCACAGGTACACGTGGTCCAAATATGTGTCCTGTGGTCCGCTCGAGGCCAACATGCTGTCTTTATCACCAGACGTCCTGACTAGAGAATGTGTCTTTTGTGCAACAAGTCAAACCCTCCAGTCACTCACTATTTGAGTTTTGAGTTTTCAACGCACTCAGCGGCGTTGCCCTGTATAAACAAAGAAATACCGTGTTTAATTAGTCGCTGTTCCCAGGCACTAGACAACCATTTTGTTGCCATTAAGTGTATTTACTCAGCTTCGGCCCTCCCTGCCCAATGTAAATATTAACTTACATGTCGTACACTCGCGCTTTTGAAAGTCCTCATTCTAACTCAAATACGCCCAAGTAGAGATAACAGCACTTCTACCTCTGTGTTGTTATCTGCTGTTTCTCAAAGTTACTTACCAAAGGGGGTCGACACAGAGTGCGTGAAAGAAAGCGTCGCTACAGGCAGGAAACGGAACTTCCTTTTAGACAAGCTCAATTGTCATGCAGGAGGATAAATGATCACATCTTCTGTTATTACGTCGCTTCTTCCTTTTTGCTGAAGCAAATGTTGAGTCACACGTCCGCTTTTTAGGACTGTAAGATTCACTTCCCAAGTTTCAAGACAGTTATTGTTTCCAAATGACAGATTCTAATGTTCCACTAAAGACTCTTAGCTCAAAGTTAATAGGAACATTAAAAGGGATCAATAAATTGTTAGCATAATACCATCATTCACACGCAAAGGATTAATAATAAAAATCTGAATTAAACATTTACACATTGCATTATGCATGATGTGTTGCGTAGAGATCTCCAGCGAACAATCATAGAGCAATCTGCCCCCCCCATGTGTGTTTTATTCAGCTCTTTCTTTCCTTTCTGCTCATGTGTTCTTTAGCAGCTGATGACTATCACAAGCCAGGCAAACATCACAAGCTTTTCTTTTTTGTTTGCGCAGCCCCACGAGTTTGACGAGTGCAGGCTGGACATCAGCGTCAACGACAGCGTGTGGTACCTGAGGGCCCAGGACCCCGAGCGCAGGCGCTTCTGGATCGACTCCATCGAGCAGCACAGGGTCAGCCGCGTGCACTTCCCGTTATTGTGTCCCTGTAAATTGAAAAGAAAGTTGGCACGCCACAGGGGAAAGTAAAATGAACATAACTGGTCAGGTATACAAATTTAGGCTTCTGACTTCCTCGCCTGATCTGCGCGCACTCAGTCGACAACGAGGCACTCTAAAAAATTTTCTAAATTTACTTTACAGGGACCTTTTATAGTGTGTTGTGCTGTTGACAGCGTGAAAATTCCGACTTCCTCGTTGAATGTCACAACAAAATTTCACTTCTCATACAGTTGCCAAAGTGTGCTGAGTATTTCTCGTGTACTTGCCAAAAGAACTCGGGATGAAACGCAGTACAAGTATTTGTGTGTACAGTATTTACAGTGGGTGTGATTTAACCCATTGGGAAATAGTAGAGATTTGATTAATCAAGTTTTTTGTTTTTTGTACTTGTATCATTAATTTTAACTTAGTGTCATTTGAGCTTGTTGTACTGAGCAGGCATGACAGTGACTCAGATCTGAAAAGTGGTTTTAAATCTGCTGTTTTGGCTTCTATGCTTCACAACATGTTTTTTTTTTAGCCTGAAATATTTGACAAGTGGTTTCAAAATAGTTCAGCCTCTGTTCATGTTGAGTGTTTCCCTAGTGACATCGCCAACTACTGGCTTGCCATGTGTGTTGGTGATGTTTGAAGGCGGAGCTTGGCCAAGACGAGGAGAATGCCCTCACGTCTTGAGTTTAAATTTGGGAAATCCCCCCCACACCCTGTGAACCCTCATAGCTCCCCACCCCCATCTCCTGACCAGCCCCAGGAAGCGTCACGGGGCCATGACTCACCCTCGTGCACTCCCCCCCTAAACACACATTTTAGTTGTCATTCCACCCAGAGTGAGTCACCATCCCCCAAAGTACTCTCCAGAATCCAGACCACCATCAAGTCTCCCTGGAAACACAACACCAGCTCCTGTTGGGATTCGGCCTGATACAGTATATTAGCACCACCGTGCTATACGAAGATAAAGTAACACAACAATCAGTTCTGCTGGACAGGCTGCTTCCCCTCATTTGATTACGTTCCCCTTATCACACAAAACAGCTTGGTGGCTCGTGGAGCAGGCTTCGCGCACGCGCACTCATCACGTCTGAGCTGATTAACGTGTGCCCTTGGCTCCAAAGACTGAAATCCACCAGCAGTTACTCCTGGTCATTGACCTACAGTTACCTTTGGCATATGGGCGAGTGGGAGGGGCGAGCTATTTTATGTCTGTGCTGCTCCCTGGTGGTGCAGCACGGAAGTGTCTCTGACAAGAGGTGCAGATCCATTGCCATGGTTACAAGATAATAATTTGTGGTAAACAAACTGGGATTAGATTTGAAAGTGAATTTTCCACCTCTGTGGGCCACACATTTTTTTCCTCTTCTTTTATTTGTCATTTCTTCTCTTCACCAGGCCGATCCGGGCTACGGTTCCGAGTCCAGCCTGCGGCGACATGGCTCCATGCTGTCGCTCACTTCGGCCACCAGCATCTACTCGGCCACCTCTACCTCATCCTTCAAGGTGACGATTGAACTTCTCCTGCCTTCTCCTTATTGTTATTTACTGTGTTGAATCTGTTCATTCCAACATGGCTGCCTTGTTTGTAGAAGGGCCACAGCTTGATGGAGAAACTGGCGGAGATGGAGACCTTCCGAGACATCCTGTGTCGGCAGGTGGACACGCTGCAGCGATACTTTGATGGCTGTGCCGACGGCGTGTCCAAGGACGAGCTACAGAGGGACAAGAGTAAGCCAAAATCCTCGAAAGTTCTGTCAAATAGGAAAGTAGCACAACAGTCGGTGCCAATGAAGTATGTCGGTGTGATATACAATAACGAGTTTTGTATGTCGCGAAGGGATTTTGTTTAGCCTGGGTTGTGACTTGAGATTTGGGAGAGTTGTCATGACACAATAGTTTGTGGTATGTCTGACCTTTGAACTGTTAACATGAGTAACATGAATAGTGGACTATATACTGTAATGTTTGGATTCCATAGTTCTTTTGTGAATTATTGTGGGAATGTGTGTGTGTGAACATTCCCGCATAGCTGCCTGCAGTCGTTAACGCCTTCCGTTCCCATCACCGCTCCCCCTCGCCCTCGCTACGTTCTCCAGATAAAACTGCACCATTGTTATCGTCACATCAGCTTCAGACCCTTCGCGTGTGTCAGTCAGTGTGCCTGTGCGATGACAGCCTTTTTTTCTTTCAGTCATGGAGGACGATGAGGATGATTTTCCCAGCACTCGCACCGACGGAGAGTTTCTTCACAACAGTGCCAAAGACAAACGTACGTCAGGCACATAAGTTTTCAATTTTATGCCTGTCCGCACGCTAAGCTGACGTTTGGCTTGTTGCCGACGTGCAGCGTACCAGTGCCCCAATCCCAAGGGAGTGAACGGCATCGATTTCAAAGGCGAGGCCATCACGTTCAAAGCCACCACCGCCGGAATCCTGGCCACCCTTTCGCACTGCATCGACCTGATGGTCAAGAGAGAGGATAGCTGGCAGAAGAGGCTGGATAAGGTGGGCTCATTTATCCTTACAATGAATCGCAAACAATTGTTTGGAGTCGGCGTTGCCGTCAAAGATGTCGATAAGCGATATTTGGATCTAATATTCATTTGGAGTAAAAAGAAAATTACTAGCAATTTTGCTTTTAAAGTATGTATAATTATTAAATGACTTTTAAAATTCCCTTGGCTGAAGGAGATGGAAAAAAGACGAAGAATCGAGGACAGCTACAAGTCGGCCCTCAACGAGTTGAAGAAGAAGTCCCACTTTGGTGGCCCTGATTATGAGGTAATCAAGTCATCCATTTTTATTGTTTTGTTTTTGAATCATGAGCGTAAGTGTTGACGCGTCTTCCCATCACCACCAGGAGGGTCCGAACAGCCTCATCAACGAGGAGGAGTTCTTCGACGCAGTTGAAGCCGCTCTTGACCGACAGGACAAAATCGAACAGGTAAGCGGATAAATATGTTCGAGCTAGTTGTGTTCTGTCATGGGAAAAATGTTGACCATTTTGTAGGCAACATTATTTTTATTGAAGAAATAAGTATGATAAATGCCTAAAGTGTATTTAAATACAGTATGTCTATATTGTGTATTTACTTTAAGTCAATTTTTGTTTGTTCCAGTGTCAGACGGAGAAGACCAGAATGCAGAGATCTAGTCCACTTCCACCACCAGACATCTTCTCCAGCTCGGGCTCTCACAGATTATCTGAGCAGGTTCTAACTCTTTGTTTTCGTCCCTCGTGCACGTCTCAACGCTGCGATTGCAAAAAAAAATAAACTTTTGCTTCATTTCTGGCAGGTGGAGGAGATGGTGCAGAGCCACATGACCTACTCGCTTCAGGACGTCGGCGGTGATGCAAACTGGCAGCTGGTAGTGGAGGAAGGAGAGATGAAGGTGTGTGTTTTTTTATTCCTATTGACAGTGTAACCTTTTGTTTGGCTGTTGATCCTGACTCAAGGTTTTTTTCCGATGCATGTAGGTGTACAGGAGGGAAGTGGAGGAGAACGGCATTGTGCTGGACCCGCTGAAGGCCACGCACTCTGTAAAGGGCGTGACGGGACATGAGGTGTGCCACTACTTTTGGGACACAGCCTACCGCAACGACTGGGAGAGTACGTGTATTGTCACGGCGGGCCTCCAAGTGCGATTAGGTTTTTCCTCATTATGTCACTCTCCCTGCAGCCACCATCGAGAACTTCAACATTGTGGAAACGCTGTCGGAGAACGCCGTCATCGTCTACCAGACGCACAAGGTACCACTGCCCCTCAATTCATCTGTATTGGCCCAAGGAATTTGTAATGGTAGTTTGGGCTCAGAGTAAAAGTAAAATTTAATTCAACAAAAAAAGTCCAAAATATTCGCTACAATAAAATTAACCACTTAATGTGTTCCCTCAGAGGGTTTGGCCTGCCTCCCAGCGTGACGTTTTGTACCTGTCGGCCATGCGCAAGATAGTGGCAAGCAACGAGAACGACCCCGATACGTGGCTGGTGTGCAACTTTTCCGTGGACCACCACGACGCGCAGGTGAGCGGCGAGCCGCCGAAGGGACACAACTTTTACTTTTCCCCCACGCATTAACCCAAAGTGCTTTTTATTTTTAGGCAAGCAGCCGATGCGTACGAGCCAAGATCAACATCGCCATGATCTGCCAGACCCTGGTCAGTCCACCAGAGGGCGACAAGGAGATCAGCAGAGACAATGTGCTTTGTAAAATCACATATGTAGCCAATGGTGGGTCTCAAACACAACTACACACTGTGTGCTGCTATATGCTATGCTAGGATATGTTTATCCATTATTTTAATTACCATTTATGGATGTGGGGTGCTAAACAAGACATTCCTTTCTAGAACAAAGTGTAAAACATTTTTCTTGTGTGCAGTGAATCCCGGAGGCTGGGCGCCAGCCACGGTGCTGCGGGCAGTGGCCAAGAGAGAGTACCCCAAGTTCCTGAAGCGCTTCACCTCCTACGTGCAGGAGAAGACTGCTGGCAAGCCCATCTTGTTCTGATCCTCTCTTGCAATGTCACATCAAATCTTTATTGTAGCAAGCTGTGTTCACACTGAAGAGGATTAAAAAAACAAGCACACATACAATCACACAGCTTCGAACCTGAAAAAAATTGTTGGTCAAATAGTTGGTCAAATGTAAACGTAAAACTTTTTCCTAATTTATTTTTTTTCCTTGGAAAAAAAATATATTTTTCTGTAAGAAATAGGCTTAAGACTTTTCTTAAAAGAGAAGTTTGGTTTTGTTTCAAGGTTTTAATTGTTTTTTTTCTCTCTGAGAACATTTTCCTTGAAAAAAATCCAATATTTTCAGACCTTTTATGTCTAAAGATATCTTATCTTAAATGTGTATTATTTTCAAGGATTTTTTTTCTCTGACACCTACTTTTTTTTTTCTCAAAATACTTCACCCAAAAAATCTTATCTTGACTGCCATAACTATTTTTATTTATAACTTTTGACTCGCACCAAATAAAATTCAATTTTTTTTTTTTTTTTTTTAAACTTTTCAGTGTGAAACTAATATTGCTTGATGTGATTGACACCAAGCAGGATTCCTTCCCAGCCGCCAATGTGCTCCAGCAACATTTCAGATTGTCTGGTTACTCAATGCAAAGTGCATTGAAACGACGTGTACGTATGTTCTATAACAAAGTTGTAAAGAGCTCCAAGAGACATATCTTTGCTATCAGACTGTTTTAGAATTGCAGCTTTTTTTTCGCAGTGATGATTTATTTGATTGTATAAAGAGAACCGAGGGGACCGCCGTGATAAACGATGGACCCCTATGACGTAAAACACTAATCCCGCTAATGAGCGCATCTGATTTGAAGCGCAGAGGGCGGGATCAGCTCATCTAAAATTGTAAGCGTGTCGCAAATGCTTTTTGTTGCATCGTGACCGCGTGGCGCCCCAAATGCCTTAGTGGGTTTCTTAGAAGGGAGGTGGCAACAATTTGACACCCATGATGTCATTAGACAAGTGCCCATATATAGAGAAACAAGCATTTTTACAATCTATATTGTTATAATGTTCAATTGTGATGTGACATCTAGACTTTGGCTTCCCCTTTACTAATTGGATTTGCTTGTGCATTTTTACCTGATTGTTATGTTGCCAATTAAAATGACATGTTTTAAAACTTTTTCTCGATTTTTTTTTTTTAAAAAACAAAAAATCATCCCACACACACACACACACACCCAACCTCTTGAAAAATTTGCTTTTTTTAATAGCTCAACTTTTCACTAAAGGCACTATTTTTCTTCTGGATATAAAATTCAAATCTAAGCAAAAAACTTACGATTTGTTGCAAATTCATTGCAGGAGTGTGTCCTATGGTCATTGGCAAAAAAAAACAACTTTAACCCTGATTACGAAACGAATATTGTACTTGTCTGTACAAGTTAAAATCAGAACAGGAATCTGAAGCAAATGGGCGAGGCTTCACTTGTAACTCACTGCTGATTCGTCAACCGTTTCTACGCACGATCTGGCCAATCACTGAGCAGGACGACTATCTATAAAAGCAGTGCGTCTTGGAAGAGAAGGTACAATCAAACAAACAGCAAACTTTGAATCTAATCATGTCTGGGCGTGGCAAATCAGGTAAGACCAGAGCAAAGGCGAAGAGCCGCTCTTCCCGTGCTGGTCTTCAGTTTCCAGTCGGCCGTGTCCACAGACTGCTCCGCAAGGGAAACTATGCTCAACGTGTGGGTGCCGGCGCCCCAGTCTACCTGGCGGCCGTGCTCGAGTACCTGACCGCCGAGATCTTGGAATTGGCTGGAAACGCCGCTCGCGACAACAAGAAGACCAGAATCATCCCACGTCACTTGCAGTTGGCCGTCCGCAATGATGAAGAGCTCAACAAACTTTTGGGCGGAGTCACCATCGCCCAGGGCGGTGTGTTGCCCAACATTCAGGCTGTCTTGCTGCCCAAGAAGAGCGAGAAGGCAACCAAGCCCAAGTAAAGTTTCTGCCATTTGACAGACTCCACAAAGGCTCTTTTAAGAGCCACACACTCCTATCAGAAAGAGCACATCATTCCTGAATTCTTATTAAGCACAGATGATTTATTCGGACATTAGTGTTAAGGTTTTTACTACAATAAATCAATCAAGCTGCTTCAATATTTAGAAATCAGTGACAATATGTATTAATAAACATTTTGGTGCAATTCTGCACTACTTATAAAAAAATCAGTTTCCGGAAAAGACATGGAAAAAATATGAGAATATACGTCAAATTCGAAAATAATTTTATAAATTAATAATAGTCCTTATTGAGTCGTGGTATTATTGTAAACTGTATAGTAATCATTGTTGAATGTGCCTAAATTGGAAAAAAGTACCAAACTTTATATTAGAGTGTATTGAGACAAAGACGGTGAGATATAATCACCAAATACAATTCAGGGATACTTAATACTATGTTAATTTTGTTACTAATTTAAAATAGACCATTTTATATATGTAATACAATTCATTTGAAATACAATTCTTTGGTTTTTCGAGTTGTGCTGAGTGACGCTGCTCCCGCCCACGATTGCATCAGCCGTTCTCTTTCACGTCCGCAGTCTTGCCATAAGATGGCAGCCCTCACTTAGGTTAACACCATTCGATAGAACCACCACTCAGAACAAACATGTCTGGCAGAGGCAAAGGCGGTAAGGGTCTCGGAAAAGGAGGCGCCAAGCGTCATCGCAAGGTCCTCCGTGATAACATCCAGGGCATCACCAAGCCCGCCATCCGTCGCCTGGCCCGCCGTGGCGGTGTCAAGCGTATCTCAGGTCTCATCTACGAGGAGACTCGTGGTGTTCTGAAGGTGTTCCTGGAGAACGTCATCCGTGATGCTGTCACCTACACCGAGCACGCCAAGAGGAAGACCGTCACGGCCATGGACGTCGTGTATGCCCTGAAGAGGCAGGGACGCACTCTCTACGGTTTCGGCGGTTAAACTCAACGAAACTAACGACAACAAAACGGTCCTTTTAAGGACCACTCAATTTTTTCTGAGAGCTTAAATTCCATATACGAAACGAGCACTATAAATTATGGCTGACCATTAAATATTTGTGTCAATGTGAGTTATGAAAGCGTTATCGTCAACTACTGGCTCTATAATAAAGCTGTACCGCACTTGTGAACACAAGCAAAACTAAACGCATGATGGTGAGAAGCTTGACTCGGTGACACATTTCCAAGGTTTTTCTTAATGCTTATTTAATTACAAGACATAAATTTAGATGCATATAATCACATTTGTTCTACAGACTTTAAAATTAATTCAGAAATTAAGTTTGGGTTCCTTAAAATGATCGTGAACTGTCATGAAACGAATACTTGTGTAAACGTTGCATGCAACTATCAATAAAACAAAGGATTATACAGTATATCAATACAAGTCTAAACAAAGTACGGTAGTGTTTTGGGGAGGATGATACTAGTGTATTTCACCAAAAAATATATAATAAAATTACTGAGAAAAATGTGTTTATCTGTGGAAGCCAGTAGCCGCGCCTATTTTTGTTCCGCGCCTTTTTTTGTGAAACGCCTCCAAATAAGATGACGCCATTCAAAAGACAGTTCCAGCCAATCAACAAGTGGCGTTGGCGCATTTATATTTGCATGAGGTGGATATAAATACTCTTCCTCTCCGACTTCTTCCTCACTCAGAACTGTCACTTGCTGACTCAACCATGCCTGACATCGCGAAACCTGCAGCCAAGAAAGGCTCCAAGAAAGCCGTGAACAAAGCCCCTCCTAAGGGCGGAAAGAAGAAGCGAAAGGCAAGGAAGCAGAGCTATGCCATCTACGTGTACAAGGTGTTGAAGCAGGTCCATCCCGATACTGGCATCTCCTCCAAGGCGATGAGCATCATGAACTCTTTCGTCAACGACATCTTCGAGCGGATTGCTTCCGAAGCATCTCGTCTGGCGCTCTACAACAAGCGTTCGACCATCACATCCAGGGAGATTCAGACCGCTGTGCGTCTCTTGCTTCCTGGTGAGCTGGCCAAGCACGCTGTGTCTGAGGGCACCAAGGCAGTCACCAAGTATACCAGCTCCAAGTAAATTACTACTTGCAAACAAACGGCTCTTTTAAGAGCCACCCACATTCATCTAAGAGTAAATTCTGTTATCATATACGGTAATTTCAATGTTTAAGATGGGAGAAAACTTAAAGACCTTGTGGTGCAAATAAAATCTTGAATGAACTCATTACAAGGTCTGGCTGGTTAAGAACGTGTCTTGACCTGAGTCCCCAACTTAACCGGCTGTTTGTGGACGCCAAGCAGAAGGCTACAACTGGCGAGCCTGTTGAGCAGGTTTGACTGATTTGGGCGTACTGAAACGTGATAGCCGGGCGGGTCCGGTACAATTTCTGGTTTGTAGAGCCACTGAAGCACGTATGGCATGTTCGGGGACCCAGGAAGTTGGCGGCACAGAACAGAATACTCTGAATTGTGGGAGTTAACTATGGTTCAAAATTTGTAGATGAATGATTGTTTATTTCAAACATGATTTTAAAGAATAAAAATATAAGTGTATCACTGTTCGATAAACATGTTCTCCACATAAGTAGTGGGACTGGGTGCAGTACCACTGGTCCCTAGCAGAGGGCGCACTCCTTGGATGTGATCTGTTTAATGTTAGGTTTCAGAATTGGAGAGCGCTTGAAGTAGAGTCTCAATGATTTACGCCTGTATAAATAAGAATGTGTTGGGTGGTATTATATTGTCAAAATGAATTTCTGTCAACCGGTTGCTTCCGGAAGGCGTTGGTGGTTTCTACTGGTGATTGGTTTAATTCAAAATCATGTCGTCCAATAGTCGAGCAGCTTTGGCGCGGGCTCTTCTTGAACGCACCAATCAGCGCTGTCTCGCCCAGATAAAAACCGTCAGCCGTCATCACGCCTTTTCACTATCGTTTGTTGTACAACAGTAAGAATGGCAAGAACCAAGCAGACTGCCCGTAAATCCACCGGAGGCAAAGCCCCCAGGAAGCAGCTGGCCACCAAGGCTGCGCGTAAAAGCGCCCCTGCAACCGGCGGCGTCAAGAAGCCTCATCGCTACAGGCCCGGCACCGTGGCTCTCCGCGAGATCCGCCGTTACCAGAAGTCCACCGAACTGCTCATTCGCAAGCTCCCCTTTCAGCGTTTAGTCAGGGAGATCGCTCAGGACTTCAAAACCGATCTGCGCTTTCAGAGTTCCGCCGTCATGGCGCTGCAGGAGTCAAGCGAAGCGTACCTGGTTGGTTTGTTCGAGGACACAAATTTGTGTGCCATCCACGCCAAGAGGGTCACCATCATGCCCAAAGACATCCAGTTGGCACGTCGCATCCGCGGGGAAAGAGCTTAAGCTCCCACCCTACGACCTCAACGGCTCTTTTGAGAGCCACCACTTTCTAACTTAAGGGCTCATTCCAACATTTGTGTCATTAATTTATTGATGCGTCAAGGCACTAATTTTCGCCAAACACTCACTACATGAATTATGCTAGGACTTCATTAGTCAGTCACTGATGATTGTCTCGATCAAATCCTCACATTAATTGCAACTGTTATAAATCACCTAAATGCAAAATAAATTAAAGTACGATATTAAATACAACGCTGAAGGGATGGTTGCATGAACACTGACGCTACCTTCCAGTTCCACTACACCAAAAATAATTTCAAACACGGAAGAGCAGCTGAGCTGTAGGTTTATGCTGATTGGACAACAGTTTCCTCGCACGTTCTGGCCAATCACTGAGTAGAAAGAAAGTAGGAAGGAAAGCAGATGGATAGAAAGGCTTATAGATGACCAACGTCGTCTCGCGAGACCTGAATCACAAAAATCCGTATTGACTAATTAGTTTCAGGTGTTTTTCTTATGTTCTGACCCACAACAAACAAATAAACATAAATGAAAGTTTTCGACACAGCGGAAAAAGGTAACATGTCTCTTAAAAATACAATTATTGAGAATTATAGAATTGTTGTGTGTTAATCTTAATACGTTTGACGTACAATTGAATTTGACGATGTTTGTGGATAAGATACGAATGCAAAAGCGAAGCGAAGTGCCGGTCGTTAAATTTGGATTATCACATAATGGCGTCTTTCTTTTATCTCCTTTATCCACTTTTCAGTCAATATGTGAAATTTAATAAAGGAGTAAGGCCACTCATGCTTCCTGGCTCATAAAAAGAAGTTTGACCGACTGTGCCATCATTATTAACGCTTGAAAGCACACCACATTGAGAGGTCAGTATTCATTATCATTTGCCACGCTTTCTAATAATGAACTGATTGCAATTAGTTTCCCATGAGATAATTTTGCAGCATTATATTCTTTTCTATCATAATGAGGTGATTACACTAATACATACATCAGTCAAGTGGGGGAAAAAAACGTAGAATTTGACTCCACTTTTCAATTCAAAGTATCTGAATAAATAAAATAATACACTCCATCTAGGCGCCTTATAAATAAAATTTATTATTATTACTATTATTATTATTATTATTATTATTATTATTACTACTCTAAATGTAAAGTACTATGTGTGCAGTTAAATGTTTGACCACTTGGTCGCGCTGTTGTTCAAAGGTTTGAGGTGAGATTGAAACTGCTGGATGGATGATGTTTGAAAATGTCATGTTTTTTTCTTCAACTTTTTTGTGTAGTCTCTTAAGTCATCCAGGTCATGGAAACACATGCACAAATTAATCAGGTCACCTGAACTTTTCTTGGTAGTCGAAGACATTTAATTTTTAAAAAAGCTTCTCCATTTCTTAATATTTATTGTGTGCAATTTGGGGTGGTCACATGGTTGTTGGTGTGTGACCGTTTTGCATAGCCAACAATCATTCCACCACTTCTTGGAAACAAAATGTCTCTTTAGTGAGCCGTTTATTTTCCTCCTACTGTTCTGCTTCGTCATGCAGAATTGAGAAAATCTTTTTATGTCAGAACAATTTTGCTGTTCGATATAAATCCCTAATTTTCTTTTAATTGCAAAAGAAGTGCTGACTGCTCATTTGGATTAAATGTGTAACATCTTAATCAAGATTTGCAGCTTTTATCACGTTCTTTCCTTTCACAAAACATTAAATATTCAAGTTTAATCCTTTTTATTTTTTGTATTCCATAATTGGGCTTAATGTTTCTTCATGTTAAAACCAGTGTAGCATGTCACATTTGAAATAGAATTCATGCTCCTTTTCCCCCCATCGAAATGCGGCTTTTATCGTGATTTTTGTCTGAAACCACTTTCGACTGATGCATGATGTGACATAAGGTCACACAAGAGAGGAAGTCCAAATGTCAAACATCACTCTGTGAAGTTTAAACCTTTATAACACCCAGACAGACTGATCTTCTTCTCCAGACGCTGAAAAATGTCACTTCTCGTCACTGGCTGCGCCAATAGCAGCTTTTTGAGTCATTCCAGCATTTTTCCAAAGCAAACAATCGAGACCTTTTGTTGCCCTATGCGCTTTGTCAAATAAAAGATCAAGCGTCACGCTCACCAACGACCACCTGCTGCTCTCTGAACATTTTGGAGAGGATTTGTAAAATGGCAAATGTCACAATTTGCATGCTACTGACTGATGCTTCAGCTAATAGTACAGTGGATTTACAAAATACCTTTCTCATATTATATTTCTATTATGACCCGAAAGCACGAAGACGGACCTCGACCTCCCTGCAAGACAAGACCTCGGCAACAGGCGACAACATCATTGGCGAGTCAAAAGAAAGGATGTGAGTAATATTTTTTATTTTCATTGTAATGACACTCATGGATGGTTCCATACTTTGATACAATTACGGGTTTTGAGTTATTGGTAAACGCTAGCTATAGAGCTAGCTTAAATGTGCTACGTTACGACACAACCAGCACGTGGCTCCGAGTGATGAGTCTAGTGCGTTCCCAATTTCCAGGTCTATTATTTTATTTTTAAACCCTTTGCCTTCATTTCTCCAAAGATCAAGTGAGCTATGATGTCCGCAATGTAAATCAGAGGTCACTTTGACGTCCATTCATTCATAAAACAAAATGGCCGCCGCCCTGGTATGAATTTGAATAGGATTTAGACTAGTGTGGGCAGATTTTATTTTGCCTGGAGTTCCCCTTTAAGGACAGTAAGTTCCCATTACCACTACCGAGTTACGTCGTCACTCTCGCTCCTTTGTGTTCTAAATTGGACCGGAGAGATATTCCGGCGTGCGTGTTAATTGCGAGGCCGGTTGCGGGGAAAACAAGTCGTTAGAGGATGTGCGAGTGCTAACGAACGTTTTGTGTTGTTGACGAAAGGACCACTGGAAGCACTGCGTCCCTTTCAATTACCCGCCGCCTCATTTTCAACGTGATAAGCGACACCTCTTTCAGATTCCACGTTCCTTCCTCCATCAAGGAGGTAAATTCTGCACTTCACATAACTGCCGGTTTACCCTTTGCTGATATTTGTGCTCTGTCAAGCCGTCGATGATAATGACTCACCGCAGCCGTGGGGAAAATATAAAAAATAAAAATAAAAACTCAAAGAATGATGGCGACCACGTGACGATGCTAATGTTTGCCTGCTTTCTTGATGGCCCGCTGCTTCAACAGCCGCTGCATAGCAAGTAACCATGGTAACGGACCAGGTAACCACGCCAGGAAGCAGAAGACAACGGCCTTGCCCAAGTCACGTAACCCCGTTCTGAGAAACGAAAGCACGTTTTATACTTCGTGGAAAAATATATTTTGCTTTCAATGGTCTATTCAATTTTGTTAATTGCTTTATGTTATAAAAGTAAAAGCAACTGCCTGAAAGTATTCTTACTGGAATAATTTATCAAGTGGCCACGTGGTAGTTACAGCGTGAGCTAAAATCTTTCATTTTTTCCACTTCAAATATTAATGAGATTTTAAAACTATACTCGACTGTCATTTTCCTCATGTCATTTAAATGCTTTCTAGTAAGCGGTAGTTGCATGTCGCTAAATAATCCAAAGCATGCACTTGTACATTAACAGTAGACGGCAAACTTTGAATTAAAATTTCATCCTCAGCTCATTTTCTCCTCACCAATTAACACGACCTCCTGCCATGCTGCATTGGTGCCGTCCTTTTGTCCGTCTATAATTCAAACGGCGTTAAGCGCGTCAGCTGATATGCAGCCACTCAATGTGCATATGAAAAGCACTTTTTCAATTAATTGTCGACTGTTTATGCGTTGATTGAGCGTCGACTCTGACTTCCTGGCAACCTTCTCAACCTTCATCCACAATGACAATAGCAGTAATTGCATTTGAAAATAATTGCCTGTGAGGTCAACTGGTGGATGGACACATTTGTAGACGTTTATCCCACTCACAGCATTATTTTTTTTCATTATGCTTAAACAGATTTCAGCTTCTGGCTTCTTTTTACTCTTATTATTTAGGCGGTTAATGAATTTACACTCGAAATGACCTCCTCCGTGCTTGTTGTTTTCGTTGTCTGGTTAAAGGAAATGTTTGAAGTCATTTTTACGTTCTGAACTCATTCACTGCCAAGGATGTTTAAATCTGTCAAATGAAATTCAACCTATTGGCGATTTGGCAAGTAGGTCAAACTAAACGTAAGACAAGCTATTCCATGTTGTGTATTTAAAATAATTATTTCACGTTGCCTTCTGCTATTCCTGGCTCAAAAGTCGTCAACTTTTGTAAATTCAATAAGTCTTCATTTGGACATGGCGATCATCCAAATTCCCGCAATGAGTTGCACGGTCAGGTCATGTGTGTGGGAAATGAGGTGTGCAGGTTTGGCTCACCTCGCTGATTAAAGTGTTAATTTGTGAAAAGGAGCACAAAGAGGTGTAACATTTCACCTTGTTGTAACATTCAGCCCTTTTATCGCTCTATGGCCGCGCGTGTGTGTTGGGGGGGGCGTGTGTGTAATTCTGCGTTATCAGCGTCTCTGAGGGCGGCGTAATGAAGATGTTCTTATTGTAGCCTATTAGAGGCGAGACAGCAGCGGGTTGATGCTTTATCTTCAAGGTTAGCTGGCACGCACACACACGTACAGTTGGGCCCAACAGAGTAAAAATGAAAATAAATAAATAATAGTCAACCTTCATTTGCATATTCATACGACTGCTGATTTATTTACTGATCGAGTCCTGCGGTGTGTTGTGCGCTCACCTTGTTGTTTTGCACGGGGTGAGCTTGTTGTTGAATGTCATGCCGAGCGAGACGTGTTAATAGAAGTGACATTTCAACTTGCATTATTATTTAAATGCATCCTATTCACAGACTTATGCGGCTGACTGAAAATGTTTCGGAAAATTGAGATTTTTTTTTTTTTTTTTTTTATTCCTTGCCTGGCATGAAATCTTCTTTTCAAATCCTAACCTTTGCAGCAAAACGCTGCTTTGAAACCACAACTGGCTTCTTTGAACACCCGACAGAGTCGAATATCTAATTTGAAAACATAACTTCACATGCTTACCCTAGCTAGAAACCCTGATAAATTTTAAAAAACCTCATTTTAAATGTTTAACATGGCTTTAAAACTAAAAACCTGACCCAATGTTTGAAACAGTAACCTTTGCCATTCAAACCAATTGGCAGTAACTTACATTTCGATGTTTTGACGCCCCCTAGCGGCATTAGAAATAACGACCGTTCCCTTTTCATTACTCTTTTGTACATTCGACGCACACTGGACCCAGCGATAAAATTCCGAGCGCCTCGAGCCAGAGATAAATCGACGAATTGATTTTGCGAAATAAAAAATAAATAAAGCGGGCTGCTTAAAGGCGTAGCTGATCATCTTTCCTCTTTAAAAATGAAGCATGCCTCGCTGATTTATATTTTATATTGCCACGCCGGATGCATAATACATGGTGGCTTGTGCGCCTGTCAAAGGTTACCATTAGTTCAGTATAAACAGGGAACAATGTGTTATTATGCTCCTTTGAGGTGGCAAATATAAATTAAATAATACAATTACTCAAGTAGGGTTTTAATAATGGAGCCGGCAGAGAATACACGCTAACTGATGAGGTGCTGGCTGTCGCAGCTCATCGTGTATGCACACGCACGCCCGCATATCCACTACATTAAAGCCTCGGCGTGCGCTCATAAAACCAGCCGAGTGTCAGCTATGATGTCGATGTGTCACTCAGTCATTAACATGTCTTACTAGTCATAATAAATCTGTGTAATGTGAGGCGGACATCTTTGTCTACATCCACATGACAGTATTTGGGTTTTTATGTGCACTCCAACTTGTTTCATTTTATTTGTGCATGACGCTCTGAGCTAGCGGTTAGCAATGATGCTTGTAAGTGTCTTAAAACAGCACAAGAATTTTCACTGTTTCCAAAAACGTGCGTGAAAATCGAAAAACTTTATTGAAAATTGTTCTCCCGGTTAAATAAATCAAATATTTCACATTTTGTTCATGAGAGGCCCGAAATGTTTGACCTCTGCGTTACTCCCGCCTCGTCACTGTCGTCGGGGTATCGGCGCACTAAGTGAAGTCGATTGATTCTTTGTGAGCAGTGAGGAAGAAGAGCGAGGAAGAGCCGAGCGAGCATTTGACAGCCGCCATCCATCAGTGTCGCGAGTTGACGAGACAGCAATGACGAGCCCACGCCCTCGTTCAACATGTGGCGTTGCTTTTTGAAAGTTTTCCGAGAAGCTCGTCTGTAAACATAATCGCTCGCATAATAGCTTCGATGCGAGGGAAAATGCTGTTATGACAGTAAAATTATAGGAAAAGCTTCAAGATGTTCTCCTCTTGGAGATTACAGGAAAAGTTCATATAGTAAAAAGTTTCTCGCACAAATTTCCCATTATTTTCCATTTTGGGAAATTCATGGAATGATTAATCAAATTCCTCAAACAATAAAAATCATAGACATATTTTAAATACAGTATTTATAGATTCTACATTTCTTAACCAGTTCATTCCATATTCAAGTCTCGCATTGGACATTTCAACAATTCAATTAATTCTACAGCGTTTCAGATTAGCATCAGCTCTCCAACATTCACAAGCAATTTCTACCGAAATTGCATTTTCTAGTTTGTATATAAAGTGGCGGTAAAATCGAATCACCTGGCATGCGTGTCTTAATTGCAATATGTGCCATCTGCTCCAACACGCAGTCAAATATAAACTCGCCGATTGCCTTCATCGCCGGCAAACGAGTTAACGACATTTGAGAGCTCGCCGTAGTTTGCCTCAAATCAAACCGCTCTTCATCCTTGAACGTGGAGCTGCCAGTGACAAATAGTCTTCACCGAGGAACCTCATCTCGCACGCAGACCAACAGACCTCGCCGAGTGATGGATGATGTGAAAAGCCTTCCTGCGGGTAATTGTTAGCAAACAGCAGATGTTTTACTGGCGAATGCGGAAAACACAAGAGAAATTACTTGGTTTTATGACTCTCTCTGACGCCTCGCTCATTAGCGGCAACATCGACAAAGTCAGAAATGCATCCAGAGACTCGTGGTTATCGAGACATATGCGACGTGCGTCTTTGGAGTTGACGTAAAAAAGTATGTTGGGTTGAAAATAGAAAATTAAGGCAGATGCGCCAAAAGGTATTCACTTTTAAATATCCCGTTAGGTTCGACTGAGGCTATTTTGGTTTGCAAAAGTTTGTTGATGCCTGAATTGCCTTTTCAGAAAACATGACCTTGATTATAGTTCCACCATTCTTTAAATATGTACGAGATCTTTAAAGACTTACAATTGTCTGGTGTTGTTTTGTGTAAGACTCAAAATTATATTTCATGTCAAAGGTCAAATAATAACAGATGTGAGGTGAAAGACACGTACATTATGTGTAACCATCGACAGGTTAGATTTGCCGTAGACTAAAAAGTCTTGACTAACTTTTCCACAATCGTTTGGTTTATACCGTCTTTCATCATGTTTTTTATTGCTCTTGTATTCTTTGAAATGAAGCAAGCGCTTTTCCTCTCCGGGCTTACAGATTAAAAACCCTCATTAAACATGATGGACAAAAAGCTCAATGAAGCGACAAACAAGTAGTCTCTCTTTTGTAGCTAAGCTAATTAGCTCACATCACTCACTTCCGGGTGAATGTTTGGAGCTTTTTATTTTTCCTGTTGCTTCACAGGTCCTTGCCATATTTGATGAGTTATGTTTGTGTGTGAAACTTTCGCAGTCTACAAACGCTAACGCCTGGCTAATTAGCAGCTCAAGCTATGTCTGTAGCAAATGAGGATGTTTTGGTAGGGTATGTTAAAAATGCTAGTTGTTATCTTTCCTCACTACAAGTGTTGTTTCAATCACAGAAACAAACAAGCATCTAATTACATTGCTTTGAATTTTTTTTTGATCCCCTCCTGAAACAAAAGGCTAATTTGGCTAATTACCAGCCTTTGCTAACTGCAGCAAATTAGCATTGCTACTCAGTGGTAGTATAAATAACAGTTTCAACGTCGTAAAGGTAACTTTGCCGAGGTCTCGTGCTGACTAAATTAGTGTTGCATGCTTCATTTTATTTAATTTATCATACCCGTTGTCTTTGTGCCCAAAAAATATCAGGGAAACTGAAACAGAGAAGAAAATGTTAGCATACGTCTCTCCAAATTAATCTAAAATTTATTAGATTTTGCACACCGAGATGCATTTTAGGTCAATCAATACATTCTCTCGGAAAGTTGAACTTTTTCCAAGGAGTGTATACAGTATGCTTGTGAGTATACGTGGCCCATCCTGACCTAAACAAACAAAAAAGAAAGCAAAGAAGTCAAATCCCAAGCGGGTAAGTCGCAAAAGCCAATGGCACAAGCAAGTCCGAACTGGACCGTTGTGCTAACTGGCCCGCCACAGAATTCCACAACTGGCCCAGATAAGCAGGCGAAGGGAGGGATAGAAAGTGGAATATCTGTTACATAAAATATGAGTTTTGCCGCACAGCCTCCCCCTCTAACTTATCAGCCGCGGGGCACTGGACCGTCGTGTCTCATCACTCCCCGGTTCTGGCACAGCGGGCCAAAAAAGCAAACGCTCCCGACGAACGGAACAGCGATAAGGGGAGGGAAAAGTCTGGCCCAGGCGTCATCGGAATATTGCCTGTCTCTTGATAATGTCAGCGTGATTAGAGAGTAATTGCTTCTTAATACATTTCAGGTCACTCGCACCCTCCCTCCAGGCAAAAATGTCACCTGTTGCCGCCACCGGCTTTCAGCGAGGGCATGACGGTAAGCGATATGTGTTATGTTTGTTTCCCTATCTTATGTGCAGTAGGATCCAATACGTTACAATTTGTTACTTTGATGCTAAAACTTTGCATTTTTGTTAAAAAACACATTTTCTTAGTGTCAACCGGAAAGTTGAACAATCTCCAAATGTTAGGTTTTCAAATGTTAGTGTTTAAAAGAAGAGAATTGTTGTTGAAGGAAACTTTAGAAAAATCGGTTTAGAATTGCGAAGGTCAATTTGTGTGGAGAAAAAAATCATGTAACAATAAGAAAATGTTTTCAATTCAAGCCGAGGAAGAAAGCAAAGAGTAGGGCAATGACGTTGGAGCCTCGGCGTCCTTGTAGCGTGCACATATTTGCGTGTGCGCACGTAAATGTGCTGACACGCATCACTCGGCACTGGCAGAAAGCCGATTAAAGACGGAATGCGGCAGGCTGCTTTCCAGCCACAATGTTCGGCGTTAATAAGGCCGTGCGGGTTAATTAGGGTTAAATGGTAATTAGGACGCCGTTGAAAAAGAGGTAAACACAGCAAATCCACGCAATTTGTTAAGTGCGCAACTCCATCGTGGTCGTCGCCGGCCTCCTGGCATGCTTTGCAGGAAATGAGTCTTTGATTCATTAGTTTTTCACTCACCGCATTTGTGTTTTATGATATACATCTGATATTTTATTAATTTTTTTTACATTCTAAAACATGTTTCTGTGGTGTCAAAGGTAAGTTTGAGTCCCAAATCAACCAAATGTATTTTCTTAAACGTCAAAGACACATTTTGAGCTAGCAACCTAGCGTACACATTTTTTAAATGTCAACATTTTGAAGCGAGCCAAACTATTTCTTCAGTATAAATAAGCCTATTAATCAATCATCGAAAGTAACGATTCATTTGACAATTGATTAGTTGTCGATAATCAATTAATCGTTGCACCTGACCCTTTTTTCAGTCGCCCTAATCTCAGTTTTTGTGAAAAAAAAAATTTGTGGCTGAAGAACAATTTTGAAACTATCCTTAATCAACATTTATGTAAACATCATTAAATAATATTATTCTTGAATGAAGCCAATATACATGTTTTTTAGAAGTAGGACAGGAAGTGGGGGGGCGATGTCATGTTGAGGTAGGTGAGGAAGGGTGACAAACTGGAATTGATCGTAGTGTCAGGTCACGACCCTTGTAGCTGCGGGGCGTTTAGTATTCCGCTGGAGACGTCCGCCACCTCGCAGGCACGGCGTCGGCGCGTGAGCAGAATCGATCGGCGCTACGGTTTATTCTCTCTTTACTTTTAATTAATGTTGACGCTGATTGCATCTCTTTATTAACACATGGTGATGAGGGCTTGCTGGATATCGTCGGGGGCACCTTGATAAGAACCCGCCCCTTATGTCCATTGCCTACCACCCTAAAAAAAACAAACATGAACAAAAACACCAACACGATTGACAGGTCAGACGTTCAATGCTCATTGATCATCGCTGATTGGATTAGCGGAATCGAGGCAGCAAGGGCGCATTAGCGGTTAGCACCCTTGCCTCACGGGTAGGTTTGACTTTGCCTCCGATTAATTGTCGTTTGAAAAATCAGACATTTGCGTCACTGAATACAAACATGTCTCTGATATTTACAAGTCGAACCCGACCCATTAATCAATTAATATTGACCGCTCAGCTCTTTTAAAATACGCAAAAATTGTTGTTGTTTTTACTCACGTTTGAATACAAAACCCCAAAAAATTGTGTTTTTAAGTAGGACCCAAATGAGTTTTTTTTTAAAAATACATAAATTACAACATTTTTTTTTTGATACACAAATTACAATTTATGTCTCAGAAGGCCAACGTGGAGGCGTGGCGTGATCCCGAATGCGCTCCGTAATTCCAGGCCGGCGATAAGGTGTCAGATAAACATAATGGCGTTTGGAGGCGTGACGTTTTCGCTACCGTTTAAAAGATGGCACCACCTCTCGTCTCGTGACTATGTTGCTTATTTTCCGAGCCGAGGCATGGTTGGGAATTTTAACTACGCTCCTTATTCACCGACAAGTTATTTTAAGTGCGAGAGCAAGAATGTGACCTGCATTCTCTCGAAGCTTTGACCACCCAGCAGGTACGCATACACACATGCGGGCACACACACTTCCAGATAAGAAGACAATAGATAATGCCAGCTTCCTCTCTGGCTGTGTTGTTTGCATGTAAATGCGCTACTACTCCCTCAATCAGGTCAGGATCCTGACAACACTTGCGACAACAAACATTTGCACTATTTGACTCCGAGTGACACCGGCGCACAATCCCCGGGAGGAAATTATCAGGTTGTCCTGCGAGGTTTTCAACCCTATCGGACAATATGATGGGCTAAGTCAACATCGGGGCTGACAGCGACGGCCTTTTTGGGTCACGGCGACGACTCAAAAGAAAATAGAGTTAAAATTAGAGAAAATTTTATTTCGAATTTGGGAGAAAATTAGATAAATTAAATTAGATAGATAAATAAATAAAATTTTGTAAAATGTTTAATGGTCAAAATATTAAAATAATTTATTCAAATAAAAATGAATTCAAATCAAAAGAAATCAATTAAAATGAAAGAAACACAAGGCACGTCAACGAATACAAACGTGAATTATACCCCTAATAAAACATTGCAGGAGTCTCTGCTACGTTCTGGGGCTGCTTTGCTATACCTGGCACAGGCTGTCTTGCATCAATCAAATCTCAACACAATCAAGATATTGGAGAGAGAAATGTGCTGCTCCGTGTCAAACAACTTGGCTTCAGTCCTGGCTCACGGCTCTGGCAACAGAATAATGACTGGCAGCTAAAAACACCCAAAAGTGACTCAAATCAAAACATTGGACTCATCTGAAGTCGTCTTAATCTAAAACGACCACGCGTAATATCAACCCGCTCCTTCCCAAACCCGTCCTTTTACCGAATCTTCCAAGCATGCTCCAATCAAGCTATCAATCCCTCAAATCCGTCCATTCATCATTCCAGTCCTTTCTAAGAAGCCATCTGTCATTTATTAGTCCACTCATTTATTCCCTCTAACAATCCTTCCATCCATCCAATCATCATCATCCCATTCAACGTGTCCATCCGAGCGTTATCGATCTATCGCCTCCATTGCCGTCCGTCCACCCGCGCAGATTGCTCTTCTTTGACCGGCCCCTGAATCGTTGAGGTATTCTCTCGTTCTCCCTTATTCCCGGCTCTATGGACTCCATCCGGCGTCTCGGCCGCTTAGCTCGGATTGGCCCGCGGGCCGCGTCCATTCGTGGCGCTCAGTGCGTATTGATTGAATTAGACGGAAAGAAAAAGAAGCCGGGCGCGTAGGAACAAGAGAAAGAATGCAATCTCATTCCCATTAACGGCAGCGCCGCTCGCACTAGTCTTTATTCAACATTAATTACTGTTCATTTCACACTCTGGCTCGTTTTCACCTCGCCGCCTCCACCGACATTCTTTGCATTAAACACCCAAGGAAGTATCAGTAAGCAGTCAGGAATGAATTAAGCTTCTTTTTTTTTTTTTTGGGTGGACTGACAATTTTTATTGAGAGAAAGCGTCTGAGATGAGATTGTTGAGGTGGAGGTTAATGCGGTGTCTGCTTGGCACATAAATGGAGCATCAGAGAAGAAGAAGAAAGACAATGACAGCTTTGGGAAACGATTCATGAAGCTTTCCGTTGAGCCCTGCTAGCTGTTTGCACATCGGTTGAGTTTTCACCTGATTCACACGTGACGCACGCCCAACTCGGCCCACGAGTCGGTTTGGGCCAGAGACTTGCAGCGGTACAAATGGGAGAAAGTGTGTACAAAAAAAAAAAGAACTCGAAACCCTAAAAAGAGTTTCGAACCCTAAATTAAAGCCATCATAATAATAATACAATAACTTCTTGATGGTGCAATTAACACAACATATGAGTTACAGGCATAACATTTGACGTTTTACTTTGCCCCTTAGTATAAATAATGTACGTGTCGCGAAAATAAAATGTTATGACAAAACAAATCAGAAAATATCTGCAAAAAAAATGGCAGATTTTTGCCCTATTTAAAGGTGCCAATTAAAATGTAACTAAATATAAACGAGTTGCAACGCAGATGTTTTTTTTGCTTTACTGACAACATAAGAAGTCGAGCAAAGTCAAAATCCTCATTTGTGCTTTGTGCTCAGAGGTGAGGCGGGGGCGTTGTTAAAAATAAAGTTTTAATATCCCAATCGGATGAATTTGTAACCATTTGCTGTTCTGTTGCTGGAGTCATTTTTTATTTGTAGTTTTTTCTCTCAATTTTTCTTTCTGTGAAAATTACTGGCAATTCTCCTTCTCTCTCGCTCCCCACGTCGTGGCTTTCGCCGACCGCCAGCGACTGGCGTCACGAGTCATTAGAAACGCGTGACCTTCCGGGGAGAAGGTGGTGGCTAAGCAGTGATAAAGTAGGCTCGACCCACTCCAGAGAGCCGGGCGGCGGCGCTGTAATAGGTGCAGCTCGAGTCCACAGAGCCAACTAATGGTGCTGAACCTGCATGTGCCATTAGCCTCAGATAGAGACTGGGTGGGTGGCGAACGAAGAGGTGAGGGAGGGAGGGAGGGAGGAAAGCGACACATTGAATGTGAGGACAAAAAGTAGCGGCAGGGATGATGATGCGTGATGAGAAGTTTAAATCTCGTACAGGATGTGTCATATATTGTCACTGCTCGCGTTGAGATCTTGATGTAATGGCAGGTCATAATATTAGGAACACCTAATGAGCTTTAGTTTGGTCACGATCTGACCTTGTGGGGGTTGATTTTTTTTATTTTTTTTTGTCATGACTAAAATGTCCATCCACCAAAATGCTGTACCTGTAGTTTTTTTTTTGTTTTTTTTGTGGGTCTACTCATGATAGACATGTCCACTGAATCTCATGTAAAGAAGTGAGACTTTGTTCTGGGGTTGGATTGCCAGAACATTCCCAGAAGAACGCGCTTGTTTGCAGTGGTTTGTTTATTTTTACCAACGTATGAAAGCCTTCACTTTTGACTGGCAGCTTGAAACAACTTTATTATTTCTACAGAGGCAGAATTGCATTGAGCCAGTAATAATCAATAAACCGAATTCATCCCACTGCCCTTATTTTTGACGGCGAGATTCCGAGCTGTTGCAATATTCATCGGCGATTGCAGCTGCGATCCAAGCGCGTGTCGAAGCACACGCCCTTGCCGTTGCAGTTGCAAAGCCCCCAAAAGGACACGTGGAGCTCCATTGTTCAAGCGGCTCATTCATATTGATTCCAGCATTAGGGCAACAAAGCCCACGCCGCGGACATGATAGACTGCGCGGCTCGGCCTTGCCGTGCAGCCGTCCGTGACAACCGAGGCGAGCTGCCCGGGTGTTTTGCGCGGCGTGTTGCGTCATGCACCGCGACTTCCTTCAACCTCCAACAGCCTGCGGCCAGAACGAGATGAATCCATCTGAGGAATTCTTATGAAAAAAAAATCCTTTGAAACAGAAGTGGACGTAGGATCCCTCCCTCTCCCCCCAAAGCAACATAAATTTAATACTAAAATAAATAAAACAACACTCCATAATATAAATAAATAGGATGTAAGGAATTATTGTTTTTGCAACAATTTTTGCTCCAATTTAATAAATATTGTACTGCTCCTTCTGGTGTGCTCACCTTGGCCACATGGGGCAGTATAAACGAGACAGAGTAATTAAAGGTGAAGAATTAAATAGTTTGTATATCATGATTTAATGCTGCAATTAAATTAATTGTGCTGCTCCTTCTGGTGTACCTACCTTAGCCACCGTGGGGCGCTATAATAGTCATACAGACACCCAAAGAAGGGCCACAAATATTCTTAGCGGCTGAATAAGCTGCAATATATGACCGTGGAATTATTTATTTATTTGGTCCCAACATGCTTGTTGTGAAGTAGCAGTAGACATTTTATCTGATTGGGTTTGTGCTAATGTTCTAATTAATACAAAGCAGCCACGCTTGTTCAGGTCATGTGAGAGCTGCTTGTTTTGAGGCTGATGAAGAGATAGGTCTAAGCAGCAGGAGGTCTTACTCGGCAGGAAAATATGCTTGCACAATAGCGGCAAGAAAAGCCACTTAAGGGGCCGCAGTGGGTGTTGATGAGGGCGGATTGATGCTTTGCAACCCGTTTCATCAGCTGCATTGCCCCCCCGTCACCGTGCTTGTCCGCCCTCCGGACTCCCGTCAATCACACGAGCAGTTTTGTACTGGGACAAGCTTCGTCACGGGCTGGAGAGCCAGCGGCCAGGCCCGACTCCCTGGATGCTTCCCATTCAAGCTGCAACATGCGCTCTGATGGGCAGCGGCTAGTTTTCCCGACGTGATGGTTCCGACATGTTTTATGCTCTTTGATGTCGTTCGTGCACGCTTCTCCGTCGATGTTTATTTCAGGAAAAAAAACATCTACAGCCGGATGTTTGGGCTGCAGCCCAGACGCTCGGAGGAGCTGTGGGCGGGGCTTGGCCCTTTATCAGAGAACCATCATAATATCAACATTTGGAGCTAACCTGAAGTGAAACTCTACTCTGAAAACCTGACCCAGGCTTAAAACCTGACCTCAAAACTGTAACCCCATATTGAACTGTTCCTTTAAAATCTCGAAACTCTACTTTCAAAATAATTGAACCACTTCTGTTCCTAAAGTTGAATTCCCAAATGTGAAAAAGACATGATTATTTTTAGCAGCAACAAAGAAAAAAAAAGTAAATGAAGCATTTTAGTGACTTAAGAGCAGGTGTGCGCCGCAGGTTCTGCTGAACTTGTCACAACAGGTGAAAGTGGCTCGAAAGACCTTTTGAGCCAAAAGGCGGCTCGCTGTCCCAAGCAACACCTCTGATATCGCACCTCCTCCTTTCCTACCTCGTTAGACGAGCGGTTGCCACGCAGCAAGCCCGGCGGCGAATCACTGCTTATCTCCTAATGTAATTATCCATTGAAATCCCATTTTGACACCTAGATTGTTTGTCGTTTTTCTCATCGGCGTCATCTCTCCCCGTCTGAGCGTTTGCCCCAGTGTAACCGTATCGCTTCTGCTCGACCATCGAGTATCTGTCCATCAAGCTGCAACCCGAGTGGTCGCCGCAGTGGCCGGCGAAAGATTGACATGTTTTATTATTGATGAGCACAATGTGCACGGACACCGTGTCTCCAAGCAAAATCAGCCACGAGCGTATAAGAAGCAAACTTGCTTGATACTATGACTCATACTTTGAAACCCTACCTCCAAACCTTACTTTGAAACAGCTCTTGACATCCTATCTTGAGACCCTAATTTTCTACCCTAACCCTGGCTTGAAACTGTCAATTTAAAAACCTTTTGTTCTGAGTTGACTCCCTAATTTGAAACCCTAACCTCATTAGCTAAGTCAACATATGGAATATCTGTGGTGTTGAGAAGTTGTAATCTTAATCCTCAAGTTGTTTGCAATGTTCCGTCCCACTTTCCTCCCGCCGCAGCGGAGCGGTCGATTGGTCGCCCGTGTTTGGGGAGGGCAGCGGTTGGCGTCCGCTTCAGACCGTCTATTAATAAACGGTCAGGCCAGGCTCGGCGCGGCTTTGCGCCTGATGGCGTCGCCAAATAGAAAAATTCCCAGACGTACGCGCTAAGCCTCGGAGGCGGCGTGTTGCTACGCTGCTGAGCTGCGATAATCATTTTCATATTCATCATGAGGAGAGTCAACAGCCGGTCGCTTTGCCCGTACGGGTTGCTGTCAAGTATAAAAACATAATCTTTTATTTCTTTTGTCCATTACTACAATATTGTTACTACGCAAAATTCATAGGGCTTGATTGCAACTGCCCCGTCAGCCAATCAGAAGATTGCTTTACGCTGGCCACACCCATTGAGCTTTTTCATGAAACATGCGACAAAAAAGAATTATGATACATATCTGAACACCATCTCTGTATTAAATATAAAAAGGACATTGGTTGGAATGCTGCCACAAATGCAACCTGCTTATGGTTAGGGTTAGGGTTGGCTTCCCTTTTTTTTTCCAGAAGTAGATGAAAGCTTATTGGAATCATTTAGTGAGGATTTGAGTCTTGGCTTCTCCTGCAACCTCGGGTGTGGCTGAAGCTACCACAAGCTAAATAAACAAACATGCTGTTTGAGCGTTCCGCATGGAAGCCCAATCTAATGAGAACACGGGAGCCGCTCGCACGCACGCACGCACCGCAGTCGCCAGCAGACGTCGAGTAAATGATGTTAAAACAGCAGCAAAGTGTTACTTAGCGCAAAATAGCTTGCGTATTTCCTGCTGCCTTTTCCGTTTAGCCTTTCTCCGCCTTCGCCATCCTCTCTCCTCCACCTCTTTTCCATCCTCCACACTCCTCCAAATCTTCATCCTTATTCCCCACCTCTTATTACTGCTCCTCTTCTTCCATTTCTTCTTATCTTTCCTCCCCTTAGACCTGTTCATCTTCATCCTACTCATCCTCCCACTCCTCATTCTCATCTGAAGGGAAGCTTTATAATGAAAGTGATCTTCAATACTTTATTCCACAACTTCATCAATGCGTGGAAACCTTAACCCTGGCTTGAAACCCTCGTTTAAAACCTGAACCCCGATTTAAGACTCGACAGTTAAATCACTACGAGCGCAAGCTGAGTAAATTTGGGTACACAAAGCTTCTTCCTCCTCCTCATCTTCCTCCTTTTAAAAAAAAAAAAAGCCTTGTGATGAAGATGCTTGCACTTCATGCTCGTTCATCGCCGGCGAAGGCCGCCGCCGGCTCCTCCATTAACGCACTTAATATTCAGCTGACCGGTACCGAATATAAAAAAAAAATCCCATTGAACGCGAGTGGAAATGAATTAACATCACATCATGTCAGCACCTGAACGTAAAAAAGGAAATAAGGATGGATTGGCGGCCGGGTCCATTAGCGACAGTTCAATTGGAATCTTTGATTAACATACACACTGATGAATGCGAGAATATTCCATTAAGAGCGTGGCGTGAATGCCAAACCGCTAGCGATCAAACATAGCCGCAATGGGGCCGAGCGAGCTGCCGCGGCTTTCGCTTGACGTTTACGCGTCCCCTGCACTCCTTGAAATTCATCAGCACGTTATTCGGGACCCCTAGATTTAATTAAACCAATTCAGGCGCGATAGAAAAAGTGGATCGGCGCAGCGCCGTGGAACAAGGAGGTAGGCGAGGGAAGGGAAGGCGCTGCTGATAAAAGTACATACAGTCACGCGTGCATTGGCTGACGGTTGCCATGACGAGCTTAACTGGTGCAAAGGAAGAAGGGAAGAAGTACTTGAATTAGGAGTGGTGCTTTAAGTTTTAGCACAAAGGTGGTTCTCTTGTGTAGCGTTTGGACAGGTGGGGCAAAGTGACCTTTTGATAGCTTGGAGGCAACCAAGTATGGGGTTGTTGGAAGGCGGGGTGAGCATCGGCTCATTTGCATGAAACATGACATGACAGTTTCTTAGAAATGCATTTTGTAGAATAGAATGTATACAATAAACAAAAAGCGTAAGCATTTGCTGGGGTCTTTTTAGTTTGTTCACAAGGTTCGGGCAACAACAATAACATTAGTCACGAGCTGCCGGGATGACGAATGTTCCCAGGCTTCAACTGACTCAGCTACCTGGGCGCTTTCCAGTCGGGACAAAAGCCTCAAGATGCAAACAGATTCTCGTTTGAGCGTAAACTCCTGTAATGCCGTCTTGTCTGTGTCTTGTTTGGTCTGCTGGGTTGAGTTAGTTGGGTAAGTCGGTTAAAATAGTTGGTTACTTGCATGAATTTTTGTGAACGGATGTCTTGAGTCAGTTTGTCAGACGAAAGCCTTGTGTAAGTTCAGAGGGTTCGTTAAATGAGTTGAGTGAATGAATCAGTTGACTAAGTCGGTGAATTGAGCGTTGATTATTTACAAAGTTGCTTGAGTCAGATAACGTGAGTAGTTTAGATAAGTAAGACAATACTGTATGTTGGGTAAGTTGACTCAGTAAATTAATTGTCAGAGTCGCTGAGTCGTTCACCGAGTATGAGAGTTAGCTAGTTTCATGAGCGAGTGTGTTAATGAGTCGGTGATTCAGGGAGTCATTGAGTCAGTTTGTTAGGTGAGGAAATTGGTTTAAAAAAACTGTTAGTTGAAACTTGAAAGAGTTAAGTAAGCTTGGAAGTTGACTGAAGAAAGTTGTTCATTTCGTAAATAATATTAAGTGAATTAGATGATCGAACAAGCGAAATAAACATTTCCGTCCAATCATGATACATCGCTACATTTTGGCTCGCAACGATGAAACATGAGCGCGTAGCTACCCATCATGCTGCCAGTTTGCGACGGGCGTGTGCGTCGCGTTCCTCGCCAGCGCAAGGTCGCGAAGGAGACGGATGAGGGGGCGATTTGCGGAGGCACTGGGCGGCGCCTCGGTGCTGACGGATGCTGGCTCTCGCCTGCCTTTTTCAAGCGCTTCTTCGCCTGGCGTCGCCTCCACAACGGCGATTGTTTCATCGAGCGGCTTTAAGCACTTTTACCGCACGAGTGTGAAAGTGAAAAGGTCGAAGGCTGTCGGCCGGGCGGCTGATGAAAAAGTGCAAAAAACAAAGTGATTGGAAAAGTCAACGTTTACATTCCTTCATTTTTGTTTAGCCTGGGTTGTTAACGGAGAATCCTCGAGACCAACCATTTGATTTGAAGGCGAATGTAAGATTAGCTTGAAATGATATTCAAGTGCGTAGGGAATCACAGTTTGTGTTCCATTTATGGTTTAAATTATCAATGAGTGCATTAATAAATAAATTAGGCCGTCGTCAGTGACTCGCTGTTTTACGCTATTGGCCCACAAATAGTGTAATTATTTACATCTCATGAACATTTATGAGACCCGCCTGGTTTATTCCCCTCTCCCGCTGCGTACTCGGCTCCACAAGTTGCAAATGGAATCGGCGGGAGTCTGGTAGTTACGGCGGAATCCCGACGGACGCGAGCACATCCATCAGACGTTTGACTCCCGCCGAGATAGCGGCGTGACGGATGGATCTAATGGATTGATTTAAGCCGGCGCTCACCCGCCGAATAAGTGAGCCGCTGCCGCAAATAACTCCATGTGACGCGTCGTGCTCTTCTTCCCCTCGGCCGCCAACTTCATCCATCACGCCGCTCCCCGATTGGCCCGCTAATGCCCTCCCCTCCCCCTGCGACTTCATGTGTACGCTTTATTATTTCATATTAAGACCGGGCCTTGACACCTGCATCCCTGCCTCCCATTTGTTCATGTGAGCTCTTGTTATGCTGACAGATGAAACCACCTAGTTTGTGTGTGTGCTCATGTGTCGGTTGTGTGCGAGCGTGCGCTAACAAGCATCCTCCTTATCAATCCTGTTTGCAACAAGCTGCCGCGTTGTTGATGGAGTGCACCGCTCACCTCTCTGGCCTCTCCATCTTTTCATCACCCACTGGCTAGGAAGCTACGTTAGCCTTAGCTTCACAGACGTTGAATCATTAGATCTTTTGAATCGAGTGAGTGAGTGAGTGAGTGAGTGAGTGAGTGAGTGAGTGAGTAAAGTTGCAGTATTCAGGTGAGTGAGTGAGTGAGTGAGTGAGTGAGTGAGTGAGTGAGTGAGTGAGTGAGTGAGTGAGTGAGTGAGTGAGTGAGTGAGTGAGTGAGTGAGTGAGTGAGTGAGTGAGTGAGGTTGCAGTATTTGAGTAAGTCAGTGAGTGATTTAGTAAAGTTGGAGTATTTAGGTGGTTGAGTCAGTGAGTCAGTCAGTGATTCAATAAGTAATTGAGTATAGTTACAGTACTTGGGTGAGTGAGTGCTTGAGTCACTGAGTGAGTTAAGTTAAGTTTTAGTGTGTTTTTTTTTTATGAGTGAATTAGTAATTGGTTTTGTAATTTGGGTGAGAGGTTGAATCCGTTATTTGAGTGAATTTAAATCACGCGGGCGACGGTTTCCGCCGTTTTGTTAAGCAAACTTTAAATTTATCAGGTCTCGTTTCTGTCTCGACTTACCGTTAGCAGATTCCCCGCATCTCTGAGACTCAAATGTTCCCATCCCTGCCGAAGCTCTCAGCTCGTCCTTTTAAGAACAAGCAGCAAGCTGATTGTTGGCGACAGGTGACTGCTCCACTTTGGGTGGGAGCCAATCCTCACCCCGTCTGCACCGTCTCTCTTGCTCCCGACTCAAGGTCGGTGCGGAATGGCGGCGTGGAAAGGTTTGTTCGTCGCCCCAGAGGTGCAATTCACGCCGGCAGACAAGCAAAACTGATTTAAAACAAATTTACCCTGGCCTTTTAGTCGGCAGAACACTCTTTGCCACAGTTAGTCAGCAGAAAGAACATCCTTATTAAGATACATCTTACTCTACAACTTTTTCATAAAACCGTGTGGCCATGTGAGAGGAAATCGTGATAAGCCAGGACCAGGATGTGAAGTTTAAAGTTCCCACCTTCCTGTGAGGTGAAACTAACGTTGCACAGTATTTATAACTCCACCATCTTGTTGTGTTGAAAGCTCTTGTGTGAGCAGTTCTCACACGAAATGACAGCATTGAAGCTAAACTGCTAATTGCCTATCTTGTTTTGATTTCACCTTTTGCCGGGATTCAACACAACAGAGCAGTAGAAGTTAATTTTATGTGTTAAAATGAACAGCTCAGACCCTGGGGGCGGAGCCAGAGTTTTTTTCACTGACATATCCATCTCGCTAGCCATACATTAATCTGGATAACTTGGCGAGAATTCACGGGAGTGTTGCATGTATGCATGCTATATGGTTGAGTGACGAGAAAGCTAATGAGGCCTTTGGAGATAGACCAAGAGGCACGTGTTTGACAACAAGCGCACTCTAATACACGGCCACCGGTACGACGTGACATTTGGGCAGACGTGAGCGTTTCCCGTCGCCGCGCTCTTGATCACCTTCGGCGTTTTGTTTTGCAAAGCGGCGAGACGAGAGATTTGAGCAGGAATGAACAAACACATAATTGGACTCCGAGGACCTGACACATTGTCTGAACTTTGCGGCGGGAGAGCTTTACGCTCTTTTAAGATGTACGCAGCCGGAGGCGTCGCTGGCAGACGGCCCGGTTTTATATTTGTAACTCCCTACCTGCAGCCACACACACACGCAAACACACATACACATATCAATATGGTGTTTATTCTGAAATGCAATCAAGACTACCAGGCGATTTTCCACCCAAAATGGCCGACAAGCACAATAATGCTAGTGTTTTTCTACGTAGAGATGTTAGCCCATAATGTTCAACCAAACTATTTCATCTAACAAAAGTCTGTTAGCTGGAATGCTAACGTACATTGCGAAACACCATAGACAGGCAAAAGAAAATCGTTCAATTTTTGCCGATTTTTTTTTTCTTTCGTAAAGTTAAACAAAAACTAAAGGAGAAAATGGAAAACAATGAAATGTTCTGTTTGTAATTCATGTTTTTGTCGTTGTTAGCATTATAGGATGAAATGATTTCACTCATTACATAGTTTTAATTAATCGACCAAATAATCGATCGGAATTTTTTCCTGCCAAGTATCGGAATGATGGATTGCGCTACAGCCACCGTCATGCCAATGATACTCCCACGGAAGCCGAGAAATTCCCGCGTCGACTTGAAATTCCGTGCTTGTACCTTTCACACCGAGCTCGCGATGGAACCGGCGGCCCGCGTCCACGGCGGTCCGATTCGTTTACGGGCGAGCGCCTTTAAATCTGGACGCCATTCCCGGGAGGGCGACACGCAAGCGGGTGCTTTTATTTGTGTGTGCAGCAGGCCAGCACCCCTTAAAGGCCGCTTCCGTCTGTCACTTGTGTTTTATACTTGACCCGCGTCATTAAACTTACATCTGCAGGCTGTTTTCCGCCGTACTCTCCCAACATACAAACAAGCGTGTAGTCATTCCTATTCCGCGTCTCGCCTCGCGTTTCTACTCCCTCGTCGGATCTCCAGACCACAATCCTGCATCGCCAGATGCCCTGATTGGCAGCGCCGATAAACCCCCCCCCCCCCTCCGCCCGAAGCCAATCGGCAGCGACGCTCGTCTTCTTCCTCCACCTTTACGTGAATGTCAGAAGCTTCGGGGCAAGATTAGCTGAGGGGTTCAGGGGGATTCCAGTAAGTCAATTTTGGCATTTGATTTCCATAAAGTGGGAGGAGTGATTCTCGGAGCACTCCACGGGAAAATGCCTTTGAGCCGACAGCGGCGGCGGCGGGAACACAAAGCTGCGATTTTGTATACATGGAATAATATCATGGCTAAAAATGTCCATGTATAGATTTAAAACAGAGACGGAATGAGAGCAGCACTGAACCCTACACGCATGATAAAAAGTGTACCCAACCATCCAGGTGTCCAGCGTGTGTGTGTTGAACAAAAAGCCCCTCACGGTGACTTTATCCCACTTTGTCCTCGAGTGCAGCGAGGAGAGAATTCCCGACAATACAAAGTGTTGGCGTCGAGCGACTCCCAAGGGTCTGATTAGCTTGGCGGACCCTGGCCCTGTCACTGGGATGCTCTCTGAGCCTTGAGACCATATAGCTGAAGCCCCATAGCAGGCACACACACACACATTGTAGATCCATTACCACACACACACACACAAAGAGCTTTGCTCCGACCTTGAATACAACTGAGCAACGGTCATTCACGTTGTAAAAAGGCGCAGCTAGCATAAGCACGTATATATATTTATTTTAATTATGATGTCCTGTAATTGCAGAGAGAACTGGAATGTTTGACGAATCTTGGATTTGATTAAAAGGTTGTTTTTTTTTTTAATCAACGTGATCATCGTCCTTTTCTGGCTAATCGGCAATGATTTTCCAAGACTGCAAAAATATACAAAAAAGAAAGCTCAATGAATTGAGACGGAATAAATTCCAAGAAATCGGTCGCTTGCAAAATCGACTATGACGTACGATTTATTTTAGGTTCTGAAAAGGTTCTATTATGCCACTAAATTCCAATATTGTATAAAAAGGCTACATTTGACTAGGACATGAAGTTTTTTCCTTCAGCACAACGTGAGCATGCTCCGTTGACTGAGGAAGGATTTATTATTTACCAAACGGCGACAAAGGAAACGTGCCTACGAGCAAGACCTCCCACACGACACCTCAAACCCGGCTCCTCTTCTATTATCTCGCCCAAGGCCGTGGAAGCGGCGCAGAAGCGAGGACGCTCCGCCTAAACGCTTCTATTCACATCTTTGTGTGTTTAGAAGGACGCGAGGTGGCCGCCGATGAACCCCGCGTGGGCCAGATGCCTCGCCTTTCAGAATAAACACAAATGTCAGAGATGTTTTATTGGCTTGTAATATTTGCTGCCTTTGGAAAATGACCCTGCTGCGAGCGGCTTGTGTTTGTTCTTTAAAGTCCTTGTTTGTTCGCCGTTTACACATTGTATGGACTGAGCTGTCTTAATCGATACATGAATCAATCCGGAGTTGGATAGAGACTGGATCTTAATTCAACCTATTTTGGGTCGTTGAATAACATACTTAAATAAGTCATGCAAAAATTAGACATGGCTTTAAAGAAAATTAGATTTTTTGACCCATAAAAAAAAAAACAAAGTTGAATTTTGCCATTAAAAGGCTCCCAAGCTACTCCGCGCCATTATTTCTAATGTGTCAGTCATGTGCTGTCACCGAGCTGTCACATGACAGACTGTTCCTGCTGGATGATGTCATCAGCAGGACAAACGACATCATCTTCAAGGTGAGCGAGCGAGCGGGCCGACGTGGCTTTGGCGGGACAATAAAACACCGACGTTGCGACAAAAGCTCGTTCCGTCGTTCTCGCTCCGGCGGTCCGCTCAATAGCCTCGAGGCCGTCGCAGCTCCGGGCCGCCTGCCTCCCCGAATATTTGATGCACGTTTATGGCTACAGCTAGAAATATTATCCCGGCTTGACCTAGCCTGACTCCCTCTATGCTTGATATGCGAATGAAGTTACGCAAGGTCAAACTGCAAATTTTCGAACAACTGTTGATCGCTATGTCGGTACCGAGAACTTTACAATGTAAGATAAAAAATTATGTCACGTAAAAGTGATGCCACTATCATTGATGACTTGTATCGGTAATACCTAAAAAGATTCCAATTATGTATACATAATTATTAACCACACTGAGTGAGTTACAGACGGCCATTGCTGATATTTTTAACGTTATATTAAAACAAATTAGAGTCGAAGCCGCTTAATATGATTAAAATGATACCAATACAGATATCGATACTGGTATCGATACCGTGCTTCACAAACATGTCGATTTCTTGGACCTGGAAAATCAATACATTTAATCGTTAAATATAAATCACTGCATCAATATTTTAGAATCAAACGCTACTTTGCCGTTGAATATTAACAGTATTGTTTTTGTGAGTTATTATACACCTCAACTAATTTGCATAATGTTTTTTTTTAAACAAGGACTTGAGAAGCCCATGTGTTTTGAATTTAACCTATCCACCTTATTAATCATTGGACCAATCAGAGAGCAGATGCTCATTAATTAGCAAGGCAGAAAACAACATCACGTGACTGACTCTCCCTCGCTCACTTTCTCTCCTTCTCCGCCTCGTGTCACAGTGGAAGAGTCTTCCTCCTCTCTTCTTCTTCATCCTCTTCTCCTCTCCGCACTGCGTTACAACCGCTCGGCTCGGACAATTACACCTAGCCAGCTCGGGAATTTCAATTCCATTATTTTATCTATTTATTTATTTTGGGGTGGTTCTCTTGTTTTTTTTTTTCTTTCTTTTTCTTTTCTTTTAGTCCCTCTCTCTCTCTCTTTTAGCCCACAAATGCACGGGCGCAAGTGCGCATCACGCGGAGAGCCGCCGCGAACGCAGCCGTGATGGGACGCCGGAGCTCCGGGGGACGCGCGACTTTGGCCGCACGGCTGCTGCCGCCGCTTCTGCTGCTGCTTCTGCCGGCTGCCGCTCTCGCTCGAGGTAAGACCGATCGGAACAGTGTGCGTGGAAGTTGCACGTGGAACTTACAGTTTTTTGTCAATTACGCTTCCGTGGCATGTCAATTAAAGCGTCAGAAGGTCACGGGTTCGAGTCCTGTAAATTGCAAACTGGTGGGGGTGATGCGGGTGGTCACCTTGTGGACACCCAGCTGCCATCAAGCGCTTCCTTGTGCGGGTCAAAAAAAGTGTGACGGGTCATCTCATTAGGGGCAAAGTGAATTTGATGAGGATGGACGAGTGGTTTGTGAGTTTGAGGGTTCAAATGTTCGCTCTGTGGAATTTGCATGTTTTTCTGTGATTGGCTGGGCAACACTAGTGACTTTTTGATTGATGCTTTCAAAGAGATGTTTACTGATATGTTTGTACTCCAAATATTTTTAGCCCTGCCCCTGAACTATTACAACGAGCTCTTGATAAGATGCATTTTAATGAGACTGATTTAAAAATACACTCTGTTGTCCTTCACTGCATACGCTTCTTCATAAGCGCAAATCAATTCAAGAGTCTTTGATTGGTCACCAAGGAGATATGATTTTGGAAAACGAAACAGTGCACTCATGGATAGCAATATATTGAAAAACATTAGTGCCGAGTAAAATATAGACTGGTGTTATTGATATTGATACAATAAAAGCATAATATCAAGGAAAATCAATGCTGATATTAAGGTGACTGATATCGATATTGTGATGTGTAAAATAGTATCCTGATACCAGTATGATTCAGACATTGATACCAATAATTTAAAGGAAACACAATGCTCTAAAAATAATGTGTATTGTATCGCTGATGCAGATATCAAAAAGTGATATTGAGACTAGTCTCACCAATGATATCAATCACAGTACATTGAAGCATGAAAAGTAAAATAAAGGGCCAGTATTGCTGATACCGACAACGATATCAAACTCAATACTAAGTACAATACAGATGCTGATATCACTGATAGTGGTCGAAATAGAATAGAATCAATGACAAGGTTGGTATCACTGATACCAATATTGATACCAATATTACAAACAGTAGGATGACATTTTGTGGATGGTATGAAGGAGTTTATTTTCAATTTTCACATTTTCTACTCAATAACAGCATGTTAAGGTCATTGAAGAATGCGGTTGTGTTTATTTACTGTTTTCTTATGCGTAAGATTGGAATCAGCTGCATAAAAAAAAATCCATAGCAGTTGAGCCCCTGTATGGACATTTCTGAGGATGTAAGATTTACGATTGAGTCCCGGCAGATTGTGCAAAGGCTGGCGATGGAGGGTGGGAGTGGACGCGGCAGAAATAAAAGGCCAACGCGGCTGTGTTTTATGTCTGCCGCTAAATGACTTTTCTCGGCCCACGACTTTGATTGAAGCCACGTCGGAGCGGAGACGCGCGCCGCTCGGCCACGGCCGCTTGCTGCCGCTCGCCTGCTTGGCGGGAGATTGCGACGTGCTCACTTTCGCTTCTGCATTATTGAAGGGGAACACATTGCTTGCCAGGCGGGAGATGCTGAAGGGGGGGGGGGGAGAAAGAAAAAAAGAAAAAAGCACTACTCGGTTATGCTGATAAAGCGGGATGACGAGTCCAATATGCATTGTGGTTTTATTTGGAAACAAGTCAATATCCATTGTTGTATTATTTTAAAGCAGATCAATACAAAAGCCGTTTGCCCTCCCTGGAGGGGGGTGGCATCGATCAGAAAGTATGCTTTTATTGTGAAAGTGACATCATGTGACTGGCCGACTTTCCTTTGTTGCTTTTGGGTGATGGATCGCGATACGGTGACGCTTTACCCGGGCCATCGACGTCTATTGTAAGCAGGTCTATTAATATAGTCCCGTAATTAATCTCCTTTTCTGGAGTGTGTCATTTATTATCAAAAATGAGCAATCCTTTTTCTATCCTCAACTTGATATGATATCAGAATCAACACAGAATTCATTTTACAAGTGCAAAGACATTTTTTAATGATAACCGGGGAGTCTGTGAATTTTTTTTTGCACTGGTGGCATATACATGATTTCCTTTGAGGAATGTTGCTGTGATGTTTTTTCGAGACGAGATTTTCTCACTAATAAGCGAGCTGCTGTAATGGTACAAAACTTTGAGCGTCCAAACATACAATTGTAACTTGGACACACGGGAATAAGCTCAGGTAATGAGCCATGTGAGTCGCTATTATGTGCTCGCATGCGGCGTGCTTCACATGTGCGACGCCGCCACCGTAATAAACGCCGCCGGGGTGAAATGATGGGTCGCCATATCAGTACTTTCGCTTTTCAGGCCACGTTCGCAGTATAGGAAGGAAAGTAGAGAGGGGGAGGGCTCAAAGCTAACGGGCCGTCCACAAAACCATTCCAAAACGAGCTCAAGGACGCCGCCTCAATGTCGTGATTCAGTGACCATATACGGTGGTGACAAATGTCCTGACGGAAGAGCGCAACGAGGCGGCGTTCCCGGGGAAAAGTAGCAGGCCGGGCCGGAGACGGATGGGGCGAATTCTTTAAAGCGTCTCCCGTGTTTTCGTCTGGTCGCAGATGAATGAACATCTGCGTGAATCATACGCAAGCGTATATTTAATACGTTCGTGCTCCACCAAGGCCGGTTGATTCAGGAAAGTCAAAAGTATTGGGACAAAACTCTGAAACACTATCAACCTTTTGACGTTGCACTTTTTCAATGAATTGATTTCGGCAGTTTTATTTACGTGCCACGTTTTACGATTCTTTACACATACTTTTTGATTTTCTTCTTCTACTCGTGTTGATATCGTGCACTGATTTTTGACACGCTCGAATAAACGCCGACAGTGTTTAAGCGGACTTGTAAAAGTCGACGTTATACACTCGAAGCAGGCGAAGGCCGTCGTCAAGGCAACAGCGGCAAACATTCACCGTCGTGTTTTATTCATCAAGTTGAGCGCCGAGCTTTAAGATGTCAGCACTCCAAGTTGAACAACTCTTGAAGGTCTGCAGAATACTTCTCTGTTGATTTGGAGAGGCAGTGGCGCCGGTGATATCCGCAGAGCCCGGACGCTCGCCATCTGACAGGACGCCCAAATTGAAATGTCAGCGTGCGACAAACACGCCGCGAATTAAAATGGACAGCGTTATTATGATGCGGCGTTATGCTAATCCTCGTTTGTATGCGGCGCTCAAGTCCGACGGCAGCTCGGATTAAGAAAAAAAAAAAAAGTCTTATTAACAGAAGCGCTCGCCGCGGGACGGCGCTATCAGAAGCCATTAAAGCGCCTGCTATTGATTATGAGCGCCGCGTCGCTTCCCGTTTGAGTCTCAGAGTCTTGATCAAAGCTTCATTGCAATTGGAGGCCGTTCGGACCAAATTAATACTTGTTGACTCCACACTTCCAACTGAATCATTTTTCCTCTTCTCGTGAATTATTCAACAGAAATGCGAAACTTTATGGTAGCTGGAGTCTGATCCAAAACTCAAACCTTTGAAATTTGAAACCCTAACTTGAAAACCTGCTTTGAAACCCTAACGCTGCCTTAAAACCCTGTTTTGAAACCTCAACTTGAATCCGTTAAAAGTAGACATCCGGCGCCGACGTGCACGTCACGTTTAATGTCATGTGACTGCTTTGAATGGAATCAATAAGATAAGCTTTCCTGCGCTAAGTACTTGAGACACGACACCTGCAGCGATGGCGGCCGGTGAAAATGATCCACACCGCTGCGACAAAAGTATCGGGACGCATGCAGGGAGTAGAAAGCAGGCCATGTTTTGAACAGATTTTATAAATTGATTGTAGCAGACATGATGTCATACAGAAACGATACAGTCAATGTGTGACAGATGTGCTGGAGGCTCTTCATTGTCATTTGTTGAGTTTCTATCGTTCATTTACACCGCCTGGCAATCCTGTTGTTGTGTCGAGTGTGCAAAAGCGAAGACTTGTCAAAGGCTGGCTGAGGTGCGAGCGTCTGGCGCGTCGCAGCAGCCCCGGCTCATCTCTCATCCATCTCCTCCGGCTTTTCAGCTCTTTCCCCGGCCAACTGGATCCTTCCGCGCCGCCCCGCTTTACCACCCCCCCTCCCCTTCCTCGCCCCCCCTCCCTCCTTGAGGCTTGCACGTTACAAGCAAAGTCATTAGACATTCCTTTTCATCATTGGTCACGCCTCCTTTGCATCTTTCGTCGCTTTTGTTGCTTTTACAGTCTGAAGAAGTGGTTCACTTTCAAACTATTTCACAGTCTGCCACATTTGTGTTTAAACTTGTCTTGCGTTGACCTCGATTTTGTCTCTGGATAAGAAAAGTTGGTTTCCCACCCACGGTCGCGCTCGCTCAGCACACTCTAAAATCAGTATAATAAAATTGGGTCGAAAAGGGGCCGATGACAACTTTTTGCGATATTCATTGAACCCAAATAATTGGGTCCAATGAAGAACCCACAAAACAGCTATTATTGGTATTGATATGTTCTGACCCAATTTGGGGTTTTTTATATAATCCAAAAAGTTAACCCTCTTTGACCCAATGAGGGTTATGTTTGACCCTTTTTTTTTTTAATTAAAATGAAGTTAGCATGTTGCTAACACCTTGCCTTTCTCCAACAATAATTTGACTGTTATTTAAAGAGCGCCACCACAGTGTAAAGTAGCGCTCCATACAGAGATGAAAGCAGCAGGGATCACACAGTCTTTCTTATTTTCGACCATCAAAAATGTATTTAAATATTTTAGAAAGATGGATGATCAAACATAGGAGCCTGAATGTGAAATGTGAAATTTCAGGTTTGATCCTCTGTGGTGTGCTAATGAAGCCCCCCGCGTTTGCCACCGGGCGCCACAGGAGGGGGGTGGACTCGGATTGGTTGAAGGTCCGCTTCATCAAAGCCAGCTACCTTATACCTTTTCACACAGCAAAAGGACGTCGGTGGTGGTGTGCAGGCAGGGGGGGGGGGGCGTTCCGGTCAGAGATTCGCGGCATCCCGCTATGCCGACCCCTCATTCGAGAAACGTCGGCTAAAGGTTTTAAAAGGAAGACCGCTGCGGTACGCAAGGACGGCGGGGTGAAATGAAGTGGGGGTGGTGTGTCACAGAACGAGGGGGATCCGGATCAAAGCTGTCAGGCGTTTGAGGAGGGGAGGTTGGACGATATCTGACTTTAAACCCTAATTTGGAAACTTCACTTGAACACACTGTCACTAGGTCAAAAAGAATCCAATTATGGTTCGGTCAATTTAATGCAAGTTTTGGTCTGACAAACAATCTAAAAAGTGACCAAAGTAGCATTTTTTTTTTTTATATTGATGTATTTATTGTTCTTTATTCTCTTAATAGTCAAACTTTTATCATATAGTGATATTAGCGCCCGCGCACATAAAAGGCATCTTGGCTTCAGATGTTGCGGAGGTGGTGAGTTCGAGTTGGCTGGAAAATGTCAGCCTCGAGGGAAATCTTCCCGCTCTTATCTGCGTCGTGCATCTGACCCTCGCCTTCGCTGGTTTCTTTCCGGAGGCGTTTCACCTACGGGCCCTCGACGCCTCTCAGCTAGCTTGTTTCCTTCTAGCGGTGCTTTATTTTGAAAAGTGCCAGGTCAAAGGTCACAGCCTGCCTCTCTTGGCAGCCTTGCGCTCATTCGCCAGGCAGAAAAAGTACTCGTTTACTTCAACTGCTGCTTTCAAGTTACTCAGTGCGGCTTATTACATAATTGTGACTTTGTTTCCTGGCAAAATTAGTACTTTCTTCTCATAATATTTCTGCATTTCCTCTGAAAAATGCAGCTTTTAATTTTACGAGCTTTTCCTTCACAAGTGCAAACCCAAACTAGCCATCGAGTGTCTTTTAAAGTTCATCACGACAAACACGAGTCTTTATTTCCGCCTTGCGCATCGTTGGCATGTGCAATACACAACGCTGATTAATTATTTACAGCTGGAAAAAAAATGGGCCTTTTTCCATAACCTTGTTGACATCATGCACTTGCGCGTAAATGAGATGTTAAAAACAACTTCAGGTGGTGTTTTTTTATTCTTTAAGATTTAGCTAGCTGGAGGGGGAAAAAAAACGCAAGTGTGCCACTTAGAGAAGGGAAGTGTTGCGGCTTTAATGGAGCTGGAAGCGCTTGTGAAGTTGAAGAGCGATGTCGCCATCAGAATGTTGAAATGAGGCGACGATGGCGAAGGACTAAAAAAGAAAAAAAAAATGTGAGAGCAAGGAATTAGCTTTTAGGTGTTTGAGGTTTTCCCCCGCAAAGTTTTGCCGGTAATTGGAGTGTCAGCGCGGCAGGGGAACAAACACATGAAACGCATCGCAGACATCCAACACGTAATTACATTTCGCTATCAAAGCACTTTCAGCGCTTTGAGGCCCAAACGACCGTCGTCCCGGCAAACCGAGCGTGTGTGTTTGCATATTTTTTCGTTGTTGACCACTCGTTGGCCCAATACTCGGCGGGATAAAGGCGATTGCAGTGGCTTTCATTTGTTTGATGCATTGTCATGGCAACACAGTTGGACAGGTGTTGATGCATATGCTAAAAAACAATGTTTGCCACCGCCCGCCGGCCAGCCTCACGGCTTCTTGGAGAGTCGCCTCTCTCCTCTTAAAAAATACCTTTTTATTCTTCCACTACTTTTAGTGATTTTTTTTTTTTCCTTCTGGGGAGGGTGTAAAAGAAAATGATTGCATGGATTTTTATAACAAAAAGCATCTGACTTTAGTGTCTTAATTCCTGTCATTTTGTCTACCGAAATTTTAATATTCAATATTTCTTTATCCTCTAACTTACACAAACAGTAAGTATTATGACATTAAAATGATTTTTTTTAATAAAAAATACGACCACTCATTATCTCATTATCTCATACACTCATTATCGAAGGTCCGAAAGATTTCTAGCCGTAAACTATTGGGTCAACTCTACAAGGTCAGATCTCAACCGAAAACGTCTTTTCGGAATCACAGAAGTGACTCATCAGCAAACCCTGCTGGCCGAAAGAATCACTGCAGTAACTCGAACAACCATTCTGAACTTTGTATTATCGTTCTAGCGTTACTTTTCCTCTTCTGTGTTTTCCTTCCAAACCATAAACCACAATCCTCCTGATTCCTTCACTTACATCTTTTGGCCGTTTTAACTTTAATCAGTGATGGAGGCTCAGCCGCACGCCGTGGTTATTAGCATATGATTATTAGTGCTGGACAATTGGCCTCAAAGATGTTCCTAATGAAAGACTCGCTGGGATCTCATTAGCTTTTGCGCTCCGGGGGATTAGCTTGTGATCAGTGGCGCTAACAAGACTAACATTAAAAGGTGAAACAGACACGGGAGTAACCTTTCGCCGCAGCTTTTCCCACCAATGAATAACAAGAACGTGTTTAATGGAAAGCTTTTTTTTCCTCCCCCTTCCCCTCGGTTCACCTGCCGATGGCATTTGTTTGCGCCTGACAGGAATATCCATCAAAAAATGTAATTTCATTTCTTTTCAGCTGTTGATAAAGTTGCTGACTCGTGCCAGTCCGCCTCCCCAACACACACACACACCCGCGGGATCAATAGCTGTTTATACATTGAGCACCGCAAAAGGCTCGCACCTCCAAGGGCGGCAACCGGCCTGCCATTTACCAATGAAGCATACAAAACTCCCGACAGTAGAGGTTATTACGTACGCTGTAATTGTGTAAAAACACCAGTCAAACTGGAAATCAATTGAAAACATTCCTACTCAATTATTTCAGAAAAAAAACATTTCAGTAGAATTAAAGAATGACTCGATTTCCTACTGTGACTTAATCATGATGGAGTGTATCATCAAAGAGAGCAAAATCTTAAAAGAATATATTTTTTTCTTGATAAGAATCTCACGAGATTAAAGTCAAATATCTCGAAAGGGTGGAAGCCGGACTGTCGTTAAACGATGAAGCACCGGGGGGGCGAGCGTAGAGGTTATTTCATGCGCCGACGGCACTGTGATTGCACATAAAGGCAATTACACTTGCTTTGGCTGGCGATATACGCTGGCCGCACTGTAAAAGTAAATTGAATGGACTTGTATTCAATTGTGTTGCTCTACAACACTGCAACACGTGTAACAGCAAGACGGAAAAAAAAGAAAAAAATCTTGTTTGAAGCAGGCAACGCCTCAGTGATTCCACAGCAGCACTGGGAAGAGCGTGCTACAAATGTAATGCATTTGCTGGTGGAATAGAGCAATTCACACCAAAAAAAAATAAATAAATAATACTATAGCTTGATAAAGTCACACCAATTAAATCATGTTTTAATTGGAAAATTAACTAAAATTGAAAAAAAAATACTACAGCTTGATAAAGTCATTAAATCATATTTTACGAAGGGGGAAAAAAGTCATAAATATAGTATATATCTATAAAAAATATTTCTGTCATACAGTACTGGAGAAGTTAACCACAGAGCAATTAAATGAAATCGTTTTTTTTCTTCTGTGTGCTCCAGAGCATTCCAGGTGTTTATCAAGGCTGCGTATCGACTGTTCTTTTGTGACCTTGCAAAGAATCATCAGTCAATGCTATTTATTAATCACGTCTGCTATTTTCGAGACGGCTGCACAGCGCGGCTCAAACAACGTCAACAATATTCTCGGGCTAAAACGGTGCATCGGGCGTGACGGGGGAAAGAATGAGGTGATGAATGCAAAGCGAATATTTAATCGGGTTTGCAACATCATCACTTTTCTTCTTCAGCTTTTTTCCGAAATGTAGCGTGCAGAGCGATAACCTGTTTTGAAGTAGAAAAAGAAATAAAATAACGATTTCCTGAAGGAATACAACTCGCACCTCGGTAGTGCAATTTTCAGGTAAAATAAAGTTTGACAAAACAAAGCCAAACATAAACAACGCTAACCCTGGAGCAACGAGAGAAAGAGGAGGCGTGATGAACTGTGAGGTCTCGTGCAGGTGGGATTGTTTTTTTTCTCCTCTTTTACCATCTGGAACTTTTCCGGAAAAAGGACAAACACGAGTGGGAGGAAAGTCAAAGCGCTCGGCAAAATATGCATTTCATAATAAAAACATTAATATATATTGAGACTACTTTGCTTAAAAAAAAGTTTTTTATTTTATCGAATACCCACATCGACAATATACACCCTACTCGCAATGACACTTTTGTTTTAACCAATCAGATTGAATCAAAATATTTGAGAACCAAATTCAACTTGGGGGGGCGCTACGAATAGAATCTGGGTGTTTTTGAAGCGCAGTAAAAATCGAATGAAATATTCCCAAAAAATACAACTAATCTAATCTTCTCAATCTTGATTAATAGCAGTTGAGAATATCGGCGACCCGATCCTCTCTCTTACTTCCCTTGTACTTTGCATTCGACTCAGCATGTCTAGTTGAGTAATGACGTTTGATTTCTGGAGCGCCGCATCTTTCGAGACATGTCGGGGCGCCCCTGCGCCTAGCAACAAAACATTCCCTTTCCTATTTTTTCTTAAAATTGGCTGTTCTCTTCGCCAACATTTCTCTTCACGGCAGTTTTTGAAAAAGACATGACTGGGACTGGGTGACAGGATATATTTTCCTTCCACTTGGTATCACTTCAGAATTACGTTTTGCCGAAAGCTGTCATGAGCCTGAACTATGGTAGCCTATAAGTGATTAAAAACACACACAGGCTTAGACACATCCAGGCCCAGGGCAATGAAAAAAATTGGGGGCCGCACTAAAATTAAACCGATGTCAAGTAGAAGGCCGTAAAAGATCATCCTATGGGCCGCAAATGGCCCCCGGGCCACAATTTTAAAATCCCCGCTGTAGCGCATCCAACTGCGTGATGAGAGCGAACGTTTATTTCTCATTAAATGCCACTCGGCGACAAGAGGACAGCCGGCAAAATGTCTAATCGGGATGTGGGACATGAGGGGGAAGAAAATACGAAATAATCATTTTGAGTGTGACCAAGGCGGTAGAAAGTATGTCGAGTTGCACTTCAACTTTCATGCTGAAGTTTGCTTTCCATTAAAGCATATTGGGGATATATATATATATATATATATATAGCCCTGAAAAAATAGATTTATTCTTCCGAAGAATATTTCGTAATTGGCAACAGATGAGAGCTAGTGTCAGTTTTCCACGCTGCTTGGTACTGGTCGCTGCACTTGCGCATTAACAACAGAGAAGCATCGGATGGAAGACGAAACGAGTACGCCATTCATAAAACATGAAGACTTCTTCTTCTTTGCTTTTTTTTTTTTTTAATTATTGAACGTACTGGCGTCCTAGCGGGAGCCCTCGAGGGAAGCGTCCGCGGACGACAAAAGCAACAAAGAGATTTTCTTGGTCTTCTGCGATTCCTCGCAGAGTCAGACCTCATGTAGTCTGGGGGGGATTGAACGTACAAGATGTATTTTTATGTCTGCTTTTTTCGTTTGAGAGCACTTGTTTTGTCTGGAAATCTATTAGATAGATGTAAGGATGCACGGTTGGATGGATAAATGGATGGATCTTATTGTAAGGATACAAGAAGATGGGCATGCAACTCCATGTTTGTGTATACCAACTTGGGCTACAGCAAATAATTATTTTAATAATTTGATTAATCTGCCCATTATTACTTTGATTACAGTAAACCAACCCCCATTGCCTGTTCTAAATTTGCGGTCCCGCTATTTTGCAGATTTTTTGGGGATCGTCGAAAACTCTTAATATTGAGTGTAATTCCACTATATACCACTAGAGGGCGGTAAATATTTTGTTTGAAACTGGCAATTCTCAAGAATAATAAAACAATTAAAAATATTTCAGCATAGTTTGTTTCTGTAGCATCATCTACTTTAATCCTGCATCTTATACCTCCAGAAAAAAAATTGCTATATTTTTTTAAAAAAATTTTTTTAATGTGCATCCTTATTCCTTATAATTATTAATGTATATCGTTGGATGGTAAATTTGTTAGATTGGAAAAAATATGATTTGTTAACTGTAAAAGCAAATCATTTTTCCATTTAATTATTTAGTTCACTTTGATTTTTAATGTCCCAAAATAGTATCACAATATGGAAAAACGTAATCTAGGAGAATACTGCATGGTCATTGTTTCTATTTAATATAGCATCAATCAATGGTGGCTGTGACCGAACAGAATGACGAGGATGGTAGCGGGGAGCGGCCCACTTTCGCTCACTGATGAGAGCGAGAAAATAGAACACTTCATTACCCTCGGCGGCGACGTGGGCCTTGTGGTCAAATATAGAAGTACGCCAATTACCACATGAAGTGGTGACACCTTAGCGGTCAAGCGTTTGGAACGTTTCAAGCGCCTCCTCTTATCACGCCGAACAAACCCCGAGTGGATGAGTGTCAAACGACTTGCAGGAGAGCCTCATCGATGACAGGAAATACATTTTTGAATCGTGTCAAAATTTGTCAAGAAACCGTTTCGTGTTTTTGTCAGTATGACAACTCACTTGGTGACTTAATTGAGATGATGGGCAAGCCACGGTGGATTATTGCCTCATATTCGAGCCACCTTTGGTCAGAAAGCAACTAATAATTGGCTTTGAGTTTCCTTAACGCACAGAAGCACCGTTGCCAGACTCTCAAGAAAGTAATGATCATCATTTGAATGTGCATTTACTATCTTATGTCTCCTCGGTCACGCATAAAAACACGGTGATGGCTGCTTTTATTCAAGCGCTAAACGCTCCCCGGAGAAGGCGGCCGGTCGGCTTGCTGATGCTTTCCCGCTGCCTGATGAATGAAAACACTCAGGCAACTAAAAGTCTCCAACAACTAGACACGGATGGGTGGCTCGCCAAATGAAAAGTCAGATTTATTCAAAGAAAAGGCGGAATAAAGGGCCATTTTTCTGCAAAATAAAAGTCATTATGGCAGAAGAAAACTGCTGTCATTTTTTTTTACCGAAAAGAATATTTCTTTTAAGAAAATTGTGTAAGAGAAAAATGTCACAATTTATTTGAAATATGAGTGTAAATATCTGAAATTTCTAGGTCGGGTTTATTTTTGAATAATTTCTGAAAATCGTAGAAATGAGCCTAACATCCGACCAAAATGGCTTCTTTTCGAAGCCTAACAACTGTTTTTATTTGGCAAAGAAACAGTGATTTTTAAGATATCCTAATTAAAAAGTTGAACGTATAACAATGAACGTGAGTGTTGATGAGAGATCAATTACGCGTCCGCTGTGGGGATGGCTAATGCGTTCGCTAACAAACAAGCCATTCATCATGTTGCGTCGTCTTTGTGGGCGCAGGCTGGCAGGAGTGCATTAGTGCCGCCGCAGGGACGGCATGATGGACAACCTCGAGGAATATGAAAGGATGCCATCCCGTATCTATTGGCGCACGCCAGAGAGAGAAAATCTCTGTGTGTGCAGTGTTGTGGGCTGCAAAGTGTTTTTTTTTTCTTTTTAAGCTGCTGCTACTACTAACAATTTGTGCCAATGGAAAAAAAAATGCTGCAATGTCAAGTGACCGTTTGTGATGAATGGATCCATTTGGTCTAGAAAAAACAGTGGACATAAAGACTTTGCAAAGCTGCACTAAAATCAGCCGAAACAAAAAGATCAAGTCAAATTAAATATTTGAGAAACACTGGAAAGGTCATGGACACTTTTTGGACCACAGACAGCAGCACGGGCACATTTAGAGCCGTTAGATCAATCTACATTTCTATCTTTCTGTAGGCGTAAAAATCTGGATTATAGAGGATTTAACAATGAATAATTTTTCGCACAAATTAGGTTGATCAAAACTGCATGTTGCAAAACTATAGTACCACCATCTTGTGGCCAACAGTGGAATTACAACTCAAATGACTTAAGATAGGAAATCTAAAATAGGAGTTATAGCTGTACAAAAAAACGTGCAAGTGAATCCAAAATAAAGCGGCATTTACTGTAATTCAAGACTTTGATAATGGACTATTTTACCTTACTCAGATGAGCACGCTTGAAATTTAGTGTCCTTGTCCGTGTTAGTGAAAACATGAAGGAGATGGCTGCAGGATGTGTGCTAGAAAACAGCAAGCGTTGTGATTTGGGCATGTCGCTGACTTTATCGTCTTTGACTTTGAAGGCTGCTATTTGCTTATCTGAGATTTGTCGGACATAGTCTAATTTGCATAGATGTCTTATCACAGAAGAGCGTCTCACTCGCATATCTTGAAAAGTGCCCCGTGCCGCCGATACGTCCTCGCTTAATCCCACCGTGATGATTACGCTTCGAGTCAAAACACCAGAGATGCGGCCTGCACTTGAAGAACACGCTAAAACGTTCACTCTCACTCGCTTTGATTCAAGTTGAATCACAAGAAAACATTCAAACATGAAAGAGAACACGAGTGACAAATCTGTCAAGTTTAAAAGCGAAGAGGGGGGAGTCCCCAGCGCAAAAAAAGTCCAAGATACACAAAGTACGAGATTAAAAAAATAGTGCGCCAGATTTAAAACAGGAAAAAAAGTGCTTTATTCTCATCTCAGGGCAGCAATGCGCCAACTGTACCGTTACATCACATCAGACTCAGCGTGAAAGCAACCACGGACATTGTCCCACTTTGCCGGTCTCTGCGTGAAAGGCCCATTTAGATAAATCCAGGACATCATTAAAACATATTTACGCATGCCTGATGACTAAATGCATCCATAAAGTCAAGTAAAAAGACATCCTAATTAAGTCCAGCCGAGAAGCAGCGCATTAGCGAGCAGCGTTAAAGGCCCTACCTTTAATTGTCTCCATAAAAATGCACTCTGCTTGACGCCTTTCCAAATGCAAATAAACACTGCGGTTTATTTTAGAGCTTCATGTGCGCCGTCTTGCGTTTGGAGCACAAAAGGCGTGTTGGCAGCGCATCCTAAACGAGTGGATGCGCATCCCGAGGAGGCCAGCTCATTATAATGTGATAATTGGCTCCGTAGCATCCGACTGCGGCGGGCGCCAACCTTGTTAGCTTCGATCGGGCCTCCATTACACCACTGCGCGTGTGTGTGTGTGTGCGTGCGCATCTTTCTGTTCCACTTGCTAACCAACCAGGCTGACAGCGCATTACAATATCTATTTAATTCATTGGCACGCTGTAATGTGTTCAATTACACACTCAAGCGTGTTCTCAATGACAGCTTGTCAATTCGCAATGGGAAACCAAAAAAAATCAGCGGATGAAGGAATGTGACCATCCCAGCAACACGTTGCTGATCAGGGTTGGCAGCTTCCGGAAAAAAAATAACACTCTGGACATATGACAGCGTATTCTCTGTACATCTAATTAAACATATTTACATAGTATTGAATGCTTCAAACCCTTTTAACAAGACATTAATGTACCAGATATCTATCATATTTAATGTAGCATGTTTACAATGTAGCATTTTAATTTTATTTGGTGTAAAGTACCTTATTTACATTTAATTAAATCTACCCCACGATAGCATGAGTGACAGGATGTCCCGGCAATATTTGCAACAGCGGTTTGTTGCGTGACTAAATTTGCGTGTGGCTATTTTTAGCAGCAAGGTAAGCTGCTAGCTTTGTTTAGCTTAATAATGGACGACAAGAGAAATGGGGGGATCAAAATAACCGCATGTCCAGTGACTCGGTAGAGATACGAATTAGGGTGGGAAGGCCTGGAGACCTTGACGTGTTCTATCTGGGTAGCTGACAGCAAGCCGGCTTGATAAGAGTGAACAACATCCTGACGGAGGATTACAGTAGAAGTCCGACAGGCGGGTTAGGAGCTTCGCGACTGTTCAAGCTAACGTTGGAAGCTCATATTGATTTTCCTTCCATGAATAGCAAAAACAAACAAAGAGCGGCTTGAAGTCATATACCGGGAAAGTGCCAGAATTAACAAGGAAAAAAAACATGGAGCTTCAAAAAAACAACATTCAAGTAGGAACCATAGCCATTATTAGAGCGAGACTTAATAAACGGGTGTGAGCAATGAAATCTACTGGGGGGGTGTCTACTATTGCAATAGCAAGGCTTTATTGTAAAAGCAAGCGGCTCGACTTGGATCTCATCATATTGCCAACACCAAGTCCACCTCAAATCCATTAAAAGCCAATTATACGTAGCGGGTGGCTAGTGGCAAGCAAGCGGCTAGTGGCAGCGCCTGGGCAGCGGTGCAGTCTCCTGTCAACTGCTGCGCTTAATCCACAGAAAGCAACTAATAGGAAATTTGAAAATAGAATCCACACCGCCGAAGCTCGCCGAGGATTTGCCGGGATTAAGAAGATGTCCTGACAACACGCCGGGCGAGGGAGCGACATCCGTTAGCCTGCGACGCCGCGGCCCTCTTAGCCGGTCCGACGTGTCCTCTTCATGTCAACGTCTCGATGGTCATGTTTAACGTAACTGCGCTTTTAAAAAATGGGAAGCTATCTTTGCGGGTTGACACGCTAAAGGGTCTTTGGGATTTGCGAGTCCTGACAGGACCGCAGATTAAGGACAGCGGAGCGAAAGAAGAGGACTTGCGGTCGCTAACTGACAGGAGGAAGAAAAAAAAACTATTTGGGAAGGAAGCGAGAAAGTGACATCATCGAAAAGGCTATTTTATCTGTGGGGATAGTGACTGAGCACTCGGCGTCAAAGCGCTACTTTTCTATTAAACACAGCTTTGGCACTTCAAGACAGCACATAGTGGGCGGTGCTAGTTTTGTTTTTCAATCGGTAGAGTGGACCAAGGCTTAAATAATAAATTCTCCCTCTGAACAGGCTTGTGAGAAATTGAGTTGGTCGGCGCTCAAAAGTTATTTATGTTGTTTGTGCTCTTTTCCATTGCCGTCTATCTAAGAGCATTATTTTATTGCCGTATAAAAACTGCTTTTGCATCTCATCAACATCCTTTCAGACTTTATTGCTTTCATCTCTGCAACAAAAGCTTGTTTGGGTTTTTTTCTCCCACTGCCCTCTCCTCATCTCCATCTTCTCTTTTTCACTCCAACCTTTACTGTAATCACCTCTCCAGCCCACTCTGCTTTCTTCCTCATCACCATCATCTTCGTCTCGCTCCGGAGGCCGTTTGAGTACGCGAGTGGGCGTGCGCGAGGAGCACTCTGGCTGGCATTCTGACACTTGATTGCCTCGCCGGGCCGTCCCCTCCCGCCCCAAATAGGGACCGCCATATGGCTTACATCCAATTAGGCTGTCAATCCATCAGCGCATCCCTGACCACGCGCCGTATGTGTGTGCGTGTGTGGGCGAGGTATCGTCTATGAGCTTGACAGATCTATCTGACAAGACCACGCTGACCTTTTGTTGCTTCAGGCTCATGCGGGCCCAGCTTGTATGTGCTGGAAGAACACAGTGAGGCGGAATAAAGCATTAGCATGTCTTTAAAAGCAGTATTATTCATAAAAAGAAATGCTTTGAAAATTCACCCCCCCCCCTGAAGACCGTTCCTCTTGGTGACATCAAATTTGGTATTCATGTCTGTGATGACACAAAAAAAAAAAGTCTCAAGACGCCTTGCCCCAAAAGATAAAGCTAAGTCGTTCATTTAGCTTTGAAGCGGCCATTTTAAAATGTGGTTTTGTGAGTAGACGCTCGGAACGATCTTCCGTGTTTGATTGAAGTGGCGCTTTTCGACTCGTTTCCAGGAGTCCTTCAAAAACGAATTTCTCTTCGAGACCTTGCTACCAAATTTGAAGCATGTGATTTACAAACACACAATATACTGATAAGTGCACAAGTTCGGAGCAAGATTATCATAGCAGCGCTTTGCTCGTGTGCCATTTATATAAAGTCGCGTGGAAATCTAGATGAAACTTTTTGCACTCGGAGCACAACCAAAACTCTCCCTAACCATACACCACTTCCTTCCTCCTCCTTATTAGGTCGGTATTGTGTGTCTGAATATAAAATGTGACAAGTAAATGGGAAAACATGGATCACACGATGGGGAAAATCAATAATAAAGGGTAGCTTTGCACTGGCAGATGATCGCTCTGCATTTCTTATGGCTTTAATAGAAGCCAGAAGCCGGCGTGTATACGAGTCAACATTATGGGATCGGGTGGGACCATATGTCGCTATAGTGCCTGGTAGTCATCCTTCATATGTGCACAGGGATTTTGTTAGCGCTAGCCTGAGCGCTAATGGTACGATTGTGCTAAATGTATATACGGAGGAGATTCAGGAGCGGCGGTAGTAGTATAAGTTAGTAGCCGGTTTCAGATAGCATATAAAATTTGGGAGTGATCTCTCCCTTGAGTTGACCCACAAAAAAAAAGTCTTAAAAAGAGATTTCTGAGAAGACACAAAATCTGCCATTTTGGTCCAGACTGCCTCTGGAATTTTCAACAGAATTCAAAGCCAGTTTCATTTTAGCAGTGTAAAATTTGGTAGACCTCTCTATCTTGATTAGACCCACAAAAAATGTTCGCAAAGAAAATTCAGAGATTTTGGTTGACGCTCACGTTTTGGCATTTCCAGTGGCTCCTTCAAAATGAAAGTACTTCATCGTCTGAATGCTGCCAAACTTGAATTTTGTATACTAGACAGAAGGTAGATTTGAGCTTTTGTCATTGTGCGCGAGTGAAGTATGGCGGTGGAGTTTTACGACTCACCATAAAACACAAGTCAACTCCACAAGGACAGACCCGATTCATTCGTTGGAAGACTCATAAAAAACACCGAATTTTGTCGACTTGAAAATTCATGAACATTAGAACATTTCCTTCTCAGGTGCGGGAAGTTTCAAAATACATAAAGCCTGGAACGAATAGTTCAGCCCATCCTAATCATCCAGAAAGTAAAACTAACTTCATTCTGTTTCTCCCTCCAGGTACAATAAATTATGTCGCTTTTTCCATGCGTATTGACTAAATCCCGTTTAACAAAGACGAGTGACCAAACTTTGACATCAGAATGAAGGTGGATGGCAAAGAGAGACACTTTAGCGTCAAAAAGAAAATGGGGCCTTCGTCGGTAAGAGGGCCACCCTCGGGGGTGTCGGATGTAGGTGGCGCGTCAGGAAGTGTGATATTTGCCATGAGATGATAACGGCGAGACGCAGACAAGTCCATTTGTTTGGGTATTAAAGCGGGACACTGCAAAGCCTGATGGATGCAGTCATTACCGCGGGCGGGCTGCGAGGCGGCTGCCGGAAAGCCGTTTAATCTTGATAAAAAGACGTCGCAGGAGGACCTGGCAAAGGTGGTGAAGACTTCCCCTGTCAGGATGCATCATGAGCACCGGCGGTAGATCATGGCAACTGTACTAAAGCCAGCTTTCCAGGGGAGGATTCATCGCCATCAGCGGGTAAATATGAAACACGAGCGCCGTCATCGGCGCGGAAGTCGATTAGCCGCGGCGACGCGCCAGTCAAATGGAGATTGTGGGCGTCGGGATCGTTGAGGAGCGTCCGGTGGCTCGTAAAGCATCCTTTTGGGTGGGCGCTAACGCTAACCAATTGTAAGCTAACGCCTGTCGCAGCTGTGAAAGTAGCCTCGTTGGTTTAGTCATTATAAATTTCGAGACTGAGATTTCAAGTCAGGGTGAGGAGTTGGATTTTTAAATTGGGTAGACAGGGTCTCTAGGTTCAATTGTGACTGGTGTTTTTTTTTTTAATAAGATGAGAGAAAGGCGCTAAAGTCCGCCGAGCAACCCATGGACCAATGTGTGACCAGAACAAACCATTTTTGTTGCCATGCCATGCTAAGTAACTAAAATGACTGAAGACATGAAACTTTCCCAACAAGAGTCCCAATTCACTTATTTTTAAAGTGATTTTTGTTGCTTGTAAATGGGAAGATTGGTTCCAAAGTATGCAGTTTCCCAAACAGCCTAAATGTATAATTGATTAAAAATAAGTGCGCTTTAGTCTCAATGTTGCATTGTGAACCCTCTAGAGAAGCTTTTTATCCTGATACATAATTCAATTATCTAAATAAAACATCTTCCACCTGCGGATAATTTATACCCCAGGTTCCAAAACACGGTTTGGGTTTCAAAGTACGGTTTCAAGTCAGGGGCAGGCGTTAAAAATAAGACGCAACGGTCAGGGGTCGACACGTATTAGAGTTTGCGACGGGGTTAGGTTATCAAACGTCGTCTTTCAGAGCAGAATTAGGGTTTTATATCATTAAGGCTGCTTAGAAAGCTTCATTTGCGTTTCAAGTCAGGGTTTGGTTTTCAATTGACTTTCATCCTGATTCATAATTTTATTACCCGAGTAAAACGCGCCGCTAATTTATCCCCCTGCTTCCCGCGGCATCCTCTCCCGTCCTTGTCATGGTTCAGCAAAGCAGCCCCGTGTCAAGCCGCCGGCCGACCCGGGCCATATATCACATATTGCATCTGACTGGCGGACGGACGACCTTATGAATCTCGCCGTAATACGGCTGAGGAAGCGGCGGGGAGGGAGGGAGGGGGATTGCGAGCGGGAGCGTCCCGGCAGATACGGTCAGAGATCATCCAGCCGCCATCCGTCTCCATCCAGTCAGCGTCTCTGTTTACTCTTTGTCCTCCCCGCCGCCGCCGCTGCCGCCGCTTGACTGGCACGCTGGCAATTTACTCCTCCGTTCTCATTTCCCAACAATAACACACCTCGTAAATTACACCCCCCCCCCTCCCATCCTCATGTTACCCACCTCTTTCACACAAGTAAGGTCTCGAGACAGGGTTAGGGTATCAAAGTATGGTTTCAAGTCTTTTGTGGTGATGGGAAGTAGGGCTTCAAGACAATTAAGGTTTCAAATGAGGGTTTGAAGTCTGTTCTTGGTTGTGTTTGGCCTTAGGTGAAATGAGAGGAAGGTGATAAAGTGCCACGTGATTGGCCGACAACGGTCGTGATGTCACGGCTCGCTGGCGCGTGCTATCGTCGCTTTCTGTTGAGCTTGCGATGACACCAAGCCGCCGGGCCTGGCTTCACATTTTTCGAGTTTCCCATTTAATTTGTTGCTTTTGTGTGTGTGCGTGTGTGTGGAGAGTACAATGGCCGCCAGCTTTCTAACACAACAATTTACCCACCATCCTCAGGGGACTTTTTTTTTTCCCTGGCCCAACATGTCAAGAAAGTGGTGACATGGAAAGGAAAGCTTGTGTGCTTCTCTTTTCAAGGGTTTAAAAAAAAAATCAGTTTTAAGCGCTGGTTTAAGGTAAATACAGAATTAGGGTTTTATGCTCGGCCTAGTGGTGCCGAATTTGTGTTTGAAGCCTGATTCAGGGTTTTAAAGTTGTATTTCAAACAGCTCACGGCTTCAAGTCAAGTTTAGGGCATTCAATGAGCTCTTGCTTGCCTGCATGCTGGAATTGCTTCAGCGCCGTCATGAACTGCTGCACATCTCGTCATCTCCTCACAGGAAATGAAAGGTGACATCCCAACATCGTGTCGAGACTGACAATGCGGACACGCACACGTACGCCTGATTTAGTATGTACAGTGTCTAGTGGTTGACTGTCCAACCAAACATAAATGAAATCGAATTACATGTCGTGTATTCAAAACAACCACCTTAGCTTAATGCTAACAAACAATGCTAAACTGCATACAAAGGCTAGTGAATAGCATCATACTTGCAAACGATGCAACACAGACGGACAATGTAATCCTCATGCATATATTCTTTATCCTCTTTTTTTAAAATTTTGCTCAGTTACTTTATTGCAACACGTATTTAAGCTTCGGATCGATACGGTTGTCAGAATTATCTCCGGCTAATTGACGTTAAGCTCAAGGATATTGACAACATTGACGGCAATTCCGTGAGGCTCCGGTGGAGAACGAGCATAAATTGATCCCGTCCGTGGTGACCTTTCTCCCGACGTGGTCGAGTAAACCAGCGGCGGCTTTTTAGCGCCTTGGCTGGTCAACATCGATCCGTTGAAACGGTTTGTGGAAGTGAGAGCGACTTGCAGACGTCCAGACTACTCAACGCTGACATTTGGAGCAGTAAATAACACAGCAAAGTCCTCCCTACACTTTCAGGGAAGCTCAGTGGACAAGTTGGGCAAAAAAAATAGGACCATGCTGGCGGTGTCATTACCTCTCAATTATGAGACGATTTGACACGATTCATGCTAAGTACATATGATTCGATACGGTACACTCCAGTTTAAACGTTGGAATATAATCAAAACACCGTACACTCCAATAACAATTCCATTCGATAAGATTCACTTGTGTTACTATGCGATGCATTTCAATTTTGAGCTGAGGATTTGCTTCGATTGTAATGCAAAACCGCAAGATTCAATCTCGATGCATTGCAGTTGGATACAATTATGTTACGATATGCTTCGATACACGATACAATTCTTTGCGATATATTCCAATTTCAAAATGATATGAGTCCCTCCAGTTTTGCTGTGATACGGTTTAATTAAGTTATAATTCAGCAAACACAAAATACGATATGATTGACTTATTTGCCGATGCGAAACAATTCATTCCATTTTCTCCAGTTCCTTCTCTGTTCTGTTGTCTTCTCTCTATTCTCTAAATGTCTTTTCTACAAGATTCTCGTAGAAGCTGATTCCTTTTTAGAATCGCCGAAAATATTTTACAACCTTTTCAATCATCTAAATCGTTTGTATGTTTTTTTTTTGTGTGTGTGCATGGTTCATCATTTCCGAAAAGCACGAAGCTCTTATTGTAACCCGGACGGGAGATAAATTGTTCTGGAGTGTGTTATTTATTTATTTTTTCCGGAGGGGAAAAAAGTGCACATGCAAGCATTTAACTCCTGCCGCACAATCTCCACACACAACAGCTCATTTAAAAGCGTAACACTGTAACAATGTAGCGAAATCATCCACTGGAGGCCCTTTTCCATCAACGCATTGTGCGTGTCGTTTCCTTTGTGTTTGCATACGGAAGAAATAGTCGGTCAATCCAAACACAGCTGGTGCGGGCTAAATCCCAGCAGGTGCACGTTCATCCTCCGGCAAACCAGGAAGTCGTTAGGTTGTTTGCCGTATTGACGAGCTGCACTTCATCCACACTGAGCACTGATGAGTCTCCTGGTAGAAAGACAGAGAAAGGAAGTTAGAGCTTAGAGCCGCAAAATGAAAAATCAATCTTAAAGGGGACGTATTATGGAGATGTGGCAAGTGTATTGCGGTGGCTTACTGATCAAATGCTGCCTCCATAATGCGAGCAAATCTCTACGGACGTTGGGATGTGATTACATTTTAGAGGCTTGGTGAAGAAATGGCGTCTTTGCAAGCAATAATGTCATCCAATCGCAATAAGCGCCGGGTTACGGTTTCAGCGGCTTGGTGAAGGAACGAATCTTTCAAGCTGTATTGTTGTAAATCTAGGAAACTGCTCAGAGACTACCTAGACTGGAATTGGCATATGTACATATGCATTCTTATTTAACTCCAGTTAGAATATTCAAAGGTTCCACAAGGCTTTGGAAGAGCATGTCTTTAAAAGCCAGAACGAGCTGACTTTGAAATGTCGGCGTTTGACAAAGTCACTTGGAAAATTGCTCATTAAAGAATAAAAAAGTTAGACGCGGTCCGTCGAGGCGTCGCCAATAAGAAAGTGGCTCGGTGCCACTTGAGCAAATAAACTATTTACTTTTCTGTCCGCACACACGCATAAACACACACGCTGACACACACAAGCTGTTTGCAATCGCCGCGGTAACATTAAAGAGTGGCAACAAGAACGTCCTAATTGGCTCCATCGATGCAGACCAAATGTAATTAAAAGCAAGCACACATTGGGTGGACAAACACACACACACACACATTTCTTTTCTTTTGTGCAAATAGGAAAACAGTTAATGACACATCAAATTTTAAAAAACAAAATGCAAATCGCATGAATAGTTTGTTTTCCTTTTAGGAATGAGTCGCCATCAAATATCTGTGTCACAATTTGTATTGTTGACAATCACACAGAATTCAAATATCAGATAAGCGCGGTTGACTTAGATGTTTCCGACTTCCCAGCTGCCTCGAAAGCATCATCGCAATGTTTAATATCATTTGGCAGATTTGCATTTAGCTGGCTGCCATTCCAATGTTGTTGTGATTTTCACAAGATGCTTTTTCCTAGCTGTGCTTATGTTTTGTCACCCCGGTAACTCTTTGTTGTTGTGTGTTTGTTGCACTCGAGACAAAACACAAGTCGCCATATGCCACGTACCGCCTCCGCGCTTCATTAGTAGCGAAGTTTATTGCCTGGTTGAGGTGGAAAACACTCTTGAGATTAATTTTGTAATGAGGCACGTGAAGGCGCTAATCATTTATTTATCTTCAAGGGCCTGCGGCCGGGATTATTCATTGTTTTGATGCATAGGGCGCTTGAATTTATAGTGAGCGTGGGGGGAGATGAAGAGAGGACGTTTATGAATATTTAGCGGTGGAATTAGCGCATCTGTGTTGAGGAAACATTTCACTAAATTAGCGGATTTAGTTGTAATAATCGCTCAGTTTATGCTAATGTAACACTGAGTTGTCTGCCCCCGCCTGTGTGCACCTGCGCTCCTCTACCAAATGGAATTAATAAAAAGAAAATTACATAATTCTCAGTCCGGATCCAAACCTTCAACCTCAGAAGTGAAGACCGACACGCTTAAAATTATTTAATTTTGTTGAGGGGGGCTATTTATTTTAAAAATAGCATCATAACAGAAGCTAGTAATTAAAATTGATTTTTTACAACAAAAGTAATTGGGTTTTTTTTTTGGGGGGGTGGGGTGGCGAAAAAATAATACCCCTGAAATTATAGCTGATAAAAATGTGATTCATCTTCTAAATGTGGACCTTGAACTCGCAATACAACAACGCTCTTGACCTTCTTCCGCAAAACTTTCAACTCTTTATGTGGAAAGTGTTCCTCGCTTTTGTCCCCGGCGAGTCCTCTAACAAGGAAGCTTCCCCCCGTCGGTCCCTCGCCATCCACCCGTCATTTTCTTCCCTCGGGAAGAAGACAGGGACCGGACCTTTTGCCAGTCAGGATAATTGGCTCGGATCAGCGCACCGACACTCATTACTTGCACTCGCGTTGTCTCCTCACGCACACACAGACACACTGAAAACCCGCATAAGCTGCAGCCGGTAATAATCGCTATGTGCTTTTTATAAGGTCCTTCAGGCTGCTCGGGGTCAACGGCGCCATCACGGGGAGCATCGTAAAGGTCCTTGTAAATAAAGCGAGCGCTCCCTCAGCGGAGCACGCACCTTGAAACGGTCGCTCTCGCGAAGCCGGATGGCGGCGCACCACTTTATTCCTACACTTTTATTTTTCTCCACTTTTCTGTGGAATCCTTTAAGCTTCAGCATCTCGGTCGGACTTCCTTGAGGGATTGGCCGGCGGAGATTCGCTCACATCTGGAATGGGGTCTTCAGTGTCGTTGGGCTCGCTGACCCGCAATGTGGTCCGGCAGCCATGCTGAGAATGATAAGCAGAACATTTCTGTTGAATGGCAATTTCAATCATAATAGAAATAAAATGCAAAAAAATATTCTTTTAAACTCATATCTCAAGTCACCACAGTTTATATAAAGATGGTAAATAATGCATTGTATGTGCCGAGAGACACCTAATAGATTCCGAGTGTGAACAAAAGCAAAAACGCTCGCTAGAAAATGTCTTTGCTAATGTCGGGTTGTAATTGCGGCCCATCGAGGCGAGGCGGAGAATAATTAGGAAAAGTCCATCAGCGAACGACGGAGGAAATTAAAATCTGCTTGTCGTCCGTCTTGAGCTTGTCTCATTTTGTCTGGCTTTCGCTTTTCATTTGGCTCCAAACGGCCACGCGCTAACATGGGCGACTCAGCATATTTTCATATTCAACATGACAAACGTAAGCATCAAATGGCCCGTGAAAATGACTCACGTTCGCTTTCTGTTCGCTTCACGGCTTGAGGTTCGAACACAGGATGGGGGAATTTAAGCCTGGGTTGAATTTGGGTTTTGGGTTTATTTAAATTTTAATCTGGGTCTCAAGGCAGGGATTTGAATTCTATGCCTGGGTTAGTATTTCAAATTAGGATTTCAAACAAAAGCAAACTTTTGTGTCTTTTGTTTTTCTGTTCTTTTCGCCGTCTGATGTTTTCTCCGGCAACAAGCCACTTTACCTCCCTTGAGCTTTTCTATTCCGAGCACGTCATCCCGCGCAACCAAAACGCTCCCCGCCCGTGTGTCCAAATGCAAATGACACAACCTGACTCATCGTGGGGGGAAAAGAAAAAAAGTACAGCGACTATCAGAGACGACGGGAAATAAACACGAGCGTGGGCGGGAGCGGCGGGAGTCAAGTCGCCGTGAGATTTGTAGCGGCGCGGCACTCCGTGCGGGGAGATGATTGAGAAAGATGGATGATAAGGGAGAGACGGGACGAGAGGGCCCGCTGATTTACGTGCTGCGCCGTGTCGAGAAAATAGAGCCGCAAGACAGGAATAGTGTCGCGGGTGTCAGCGTGGAGGGTGTCACGACCCCGACGCCGTAAAACACGTTTTATCCGCCCGTCACGCCGTCGCAGCAATCCCGCATTTTAATTTTGGGGGGGGTTCCATTGAAAGATTGGGCTTTCAAATTGTGCTTTGGGTTTCTAACGGTCTTGAATTGTTTTGGAGTAACGCACAACTTGCCTGCCATCATATCAGTCGTTTCGTTTCCCCACTGCATCAAAGCGACAACCTTACTTTTCGCAAATGGAATACCGAGGCGGCTTTCTTCCGAGGTCCGCCGTTGACTCCTGGGAGCTGTTAGTACAATCTCCTTAAATTTCAAGAGAAGACGCGGCAAACAAACACGACGAGAAGTAGTTTGTTTTTCCTCATTTTACTCAACAAGCTTTCTAATGATCAAATCCTCACCGAGCCCTCGGGACCGACGCCTTCAGGCCGACTTTCTTTCCGAGAACCGAGACCTGATTATACCCCTCCGATGGTGAGGATGATTTATCGGCACGCTCTGTAGGGTTTAGATCTGAAGATTGATGGGGCAAAAGTATTGGAACAGAAGTGATAAGGAATTAATATTTAGTTGTAAAGACTGTTAGCGTGTAGCTCATATTCATTTGTATGCATTCCATCTCCCTGCGTTGCGCATTAATAAACTTTCACGCCGCTCGACTTGACAGGCGAACTAATAAGAGTGTGGCGGGGTGGCGGGAGTACAAGGTGAGGCCGCCATCTTCATCTTAAAAACATGAGAGAGAGCTGCCGGACGCGGCGACCCGGCCTCCTGTTTATGCAGCTCGCGGGCGCACCGGCGCGGAACACGTACCAGGTGAACCCTGACCCGGCCGGCCCTGTGAATACCAATCAGGACGTCTGGGTTTCTATTTTGCCAAAGGAATCGGGGGGTGGGCGCGTATCGGGGATTACAGCTAATCCTAACACACGACGTGATCCCAAAGAGTGGAAATTAGCGGCGAGACAAATGCGTTTGTAATCACTTTGAACGACAGCAACGAGAGCGGGATCAATAGGAGTTAATCGCCACGATTCGTAAACATCACAGACCCCCTTAATCCTCGCACAGGCTTTATTAGAATCTGTCGGAACACCATCCAGACCTTTCCGCGTCATGTGACCGTTGCCTCTGCACCATCTTTTTGAAATCATAAAGGTTCATTTGAAGTCTTGTTGCTTCTCCAGAGGCTCAGTTCTTCAGGGAACAAACAAAAAACACTTAACTCACCACAAAAGCAAAAAATAACTGGTAGAGTAAGTACAGAGTATTTTTTTTGCTTCTAAGTGCAGGTCGTGAGTGCTTTTACCACCTCGGTTTATTGGCAGATTGATCCATGTAATATGACACACCTGTCAGTCACACGTTGCAACACTTAACCACATCCACTCTGGGTTTTTCAATCTACGCATCCAATCGGGAGAGGAAAGCTCGATAGATGAAAGTGATGTGGGGGGGTGCACGCATCACAACCGTGCAGGCCGTTTACCTCCGTGGCGCCATCTATCACGGCGCACCTTCGGCTCCTCTTACTCCAAGGCCCCGTGGTCCCAGGAGGGCATCCAGGCCGAGTTCATAACACGTGAGCAACTGGGTCGACAGCCGTCCCATTGGTTGGGAGAGGTGGGGAAAAAAAATGTAATTTCAAGCCGCCCCAGAGGTCAGCGCAGTGAAGCGGCTGCAACCATCCATCAGATAAATCAGCTTTAAGGCCAAAGCAATCCACTTAGTGGCTGCACCTGCTGACACGCGCTCGCCTCCATTGTTCTACAAACAAACATGGCGGCCGGGTGGTGATGGTCTTTACGTGAGTGAGATCATGCTCTCGAGTCATCAATGAATGATGGGTTGAACATAAAAGATTCAAACGAGATAAGCTTCGACTCAGTGTTGTTAGCAGGATGCTAACCGCTTTAATTTCCTACTGAAAGTTCGATCGAATAAGTATTCAAATGAACAAAATATAACAATTAAAATAATTATCTTAATTTATGAGCGAGTACTTAGCATTCCTGTCCTTTGTTCAGCTAACATGTGGACACCTGAAATCCATATTACTTGCATTGACTCACTCCGTTCTGCTAATGATCTTACATAATCCGCAATCTGGGCCGCCGTGTGCCCAAGACTCGCCGCGGGACGCTTAGCATAGTGCTACTCAGCCTGGAAAGATCCCGATTCTTGTCATATGGTTAATTTCTTCTTTTTTTTTTTTTTTTTTTTTGCTCCATGATTTAAATTATTCATCGGGAATCCTCGGCGCTGCATGCTGCGCCTTTTAATAAGTCATTAAGGGCTATCAAGGGAAAAGCTGATTAGCAACGCACAATGACTTAGCTTAGCTCGGCTGCAGGCGCCTCGTTGTATCGGTTGCGACTCGTTATCTGAACCTTGACTTACTTATACGGCGGTAATGGATGATTTTTTTTTTCTGTCCATTTATACCTGTAGTTTTGTCAAGTTGAAACACATTTACAATTTGTGTTCTCTCTGTCCGAGTTTTTCGTCATCTTTGCTTCTATTTTGCTTTTTGCTACGCCGATTAGGCTTTCCGGCAATTTTCAGGCGCCATTAGCCACCTTTTGGCACGTAGAAAAGCACTGCTTGACGGTCATGAATTTTCAATGCGGAGAAGCCGGGCCGCTGCCCGCCTCCATCTTCCGCCGCGTTATTACATATGCCGTTACTTTTTAATCCACCCGCACACACTCTTCAGGAATGTTATCGGCAGGAGGTCCTCGCTCCTAGATTACGACAGCCATCTCCGCCCTCCATCTTCTCAGGTAGAAAGAGGAGCTTAACCTATTCATCGACATGTTTTTAGGTTTTGGTAACCTCACCGCACTTTTTTTCCGTTATTGTTCAGGCGTCAAATTGCTGCTTTTTTTTTTAATATCTCAAATATGTTTCTGTTGTTTTTTTTACATCGTGATAAATCTGTTGGCCATGGCCAACAAAGGAAAGTAATTTTTGCTTACTCTTGCTTTCCATCTGGCCTTTGATCCGCGTGACAAGAAGAGACGGCGGTATAATTGAAGATTTTGCGGCATGACTCCGGCGGGTCGACAGCTCTCTCTAATGAAAGTCCTACGCGAGAGGGCTCGATAAATAAGTTAAAACAAACGTCACACTTTGGACACAAATAAAGAGGAGGCATGAATAAATGAAAGTGCAGCCTAGCCTTTAACGTGAGAAAAGCTTTTGTGGCACCTTGCAGCTTTTTTTGCCACGTGCTTGGTGGCGACAGGGAAATGAGAAGCAATAAAGAAAGTTAATATCCTGAAAATGTATTAATGTCATTAATCATCTGTACACAAGTTAGATTAGAGTAGCCTTTAAAAAAATATATATATATACCTCGCAAGTCATCACTTTTGTTTTTGTTGAGCTCGCAAATATCGAAGCTTTCCATTTCCATCCGGAGATGGTTTTTACGCATCGTTCGTCGACTTTTACTGCGACATAAAGAAAAAATAAATGAATAAATTAAAATTGTGATTCACATCTGGGACTTTGCAATAAATTTCCATTTACTTCACATCTGACCTCGCTGGTAGTTAACTATTCGTGAGTTCACAGCCAAGTTAGATTTAAAGCTTCACGACTTCACACTTTTTGTAATCTGAAAGGAATAACTGCAGATCTTATATTTGTGAAGTTTGATCTAAATGAGGCGTGTTTGGCCTTAGCGGGGACTCTTTTTCTTTGCGTCTTCTAGTTTGACATGTAAGGAGCAAGCACAGATAAATGAGGTGTCATGTTCCATAAGAAAGAAAAACAAACGTGTACAGATCGATGATTTGTCGCACGGGAGACGCTCGTCACGTCGAAACTCGGCGGCTGACCCACTTTTGCTCGCGACTCTTTGATGGCGACGGTGCCGAGGGAAGCGCCGTCGTCCGTCTGCCACTGGCAGGTTGGCAAGCTGTCGCCGTCGTGATGAAGACACGCTCGGCGCCACCTGGGGGTTTGGAGGCGAGGCCTTGGGTACCGCACTTCTGTTCACACATGTTTTTAATCGCAAAGAGGATGATTTTGTTTTCGGTGAACTTTCGGGACACATTTTTTTGCCAACATCAATGTGTCAAGGAAAGCAAACATGTTTTTGAAACCGTTCACAATGATTTGGAATCTTGAACCGTGTGTGTTTCCCCAAACATCCAGCTCAATTAAATCTTGAGTGATGCTTTTATATAAACAACAAAAACATAGCCTGCAGTGAAACCATGATTTCGATCTGCTGGCTTTTTTTTTTTGTTGTTGTATTTGTGAAAGGGCATTGATGACCCATTTCATGTTGTAAGTGTGCCTGGATGGGATGAAAAGCCTAAAAAGCTTCCAAGCGTGTGCAAGAAGACAGACGAGAGGTTTGCATCAATATTTGAACAAAGCGCCGTGGCATCTTTTTGCTTTTAGGCAGAGGAATCGAAAGAAGATCATCGCCACAGACGTCGTCGTTCCGAATTTAGCGTCCTGAGAAAAGTTTCTTAAAACTACGACAAGTAAAATCTCTCTTGAATTTTCGCTCGCTGTAGTTAGACACGAAAACTTTGTCACTTTTGTAACAACTGAAAAGCCGTGAAATTGATTGTTTCGACTTTATTTTGTTTATTTGGACTTGGAGTCAGTCGCAATGTGTTTTTCTTTTTTTTTGTGACATCGTCATAGCAGATGCTCCCTCACCTCCGCCGCCCACCTCATCCATCTGCCATACGTATCTCGCATTTAATAAATGCAGCGTTGACAAACGCCACCCCGCTTGCCGCCTGTTTGCGCTGGCGTCATCCTGCATCTCGACATCTCTACGGGGCAGCTGTGCGATACCAACGAGAAGCAGCTCAAATGTTCCGCTATAGCATGTCAATTAATCTTTAATTAGAGAGGACGTTTTCTTCTTCATGGCGTAGCTAAGCCACTCACGAGAAAGTTCTTCGGTGAATATGCTATTTTATGATGTTGCGCAACCCCTACAGGATGCTCACCCACCCCCGGGAGTGGATTGTCTCTTGCTAATTAAACCACGTTGAGTGTTAACGAGCACACGTGTGATCATCACATCGGGAACAAAGATCTGTCTTTTACCGCAACATCTTGTCGCCATCTTGTTCTTTGATTTGGAAGCCTTTTTTTTTTTCTTCCCCCCTGAGACTAGCCTAAATCCACTACTGCAAGTGTGTACTGCAAGTTTTGACAGAGGCAAAGCAGGGAGCGCCTATGAATGAGTCATGTGAGTGGATGTCGTGTGTCACATGATATTATTGCTCGCAGTGCATGTGAGACTGAACCTGGAGTGTGTATGTGTGTGTGAAAATGTATGAGTGTGTGTACGGCGACGGGTTGAACTATGATTTTGACTGAGTGAAGACGGCGTGTGGCCTCTGCGGGGATGCAAAAATTTAAGTTGTGGCCGTTCCTTCGCCATATTCCTGTTAGAGGTAATCTGATAACCGCCTCCTTCCACTTCCTGTTTGAGCTTATACATCCGCTGTTGTTTTTATTGAACCTGTCATTGAGCTATCCTATTGATTTTTAATGTCCTACTGATTTTTTTTTTTTTCTTTCAAGCTTGGTGGACAAGGTAGCTTAGATCAATGGGGACTTTAATACATTTTCTGACACTCACTATCTGTCTTCATCAAACGGCGGGAATAATTGCAGTGTCGTTGCAGGAATGCTATTGATTTTTAAAATAAAAGCTTATTCATGATGTGCTTGCTAAAGGCTTTTACCAAAGTGTCATAAATAAATTGCTAGTTTCACTGAGGTAATTTGGTAGGTATGTCCGTCAAGGGGAGACCCACAAAAAAGAAAGAATCATTCAAATCATTGGGGTAATCGTTTGCTGATTATTTGAAGAATTGTAAAAAATTGGGTTTGTTAAGACGATTAGCTGCCAGCTGGTCCTAGGGCGGAAGAATATGATGGCAACGGATTTGGGAGGATGTGAATTTGATGGATGGAGACGTTTAACGCGTTGACAACGCAGAGGCGCATTGACAGTCCGTGTGTCAGAAGCGTTCGAGTCATTTGATGTTGTGCAAAAGCGTTTTCCGTGGAGCCTGACTGTGATTCGATTTGATTTGCGTGCAGGCGTCCGCGGTGAGAGCCAGCAGCATGGTCCATCCAGCACATTGCCGCGCTTTGTGGAGGAGCCGGTGGATGCGTACATCATCAAAAGCAACCCCATCAAGTTGCGCTGCCAGGCCCGGCCTGCCTTGCAAATCTTCTTCAAGTGCAACGGCGAGTGGGTTCACCAGAGCCAGCACGCGTCCCGTGAGCATACAGACCTGGGAACAGGTAACTCAGTTTTTCACAATTACCCAAAAAAATCAAACATCATCAAGCTACAATGTTTAAATGAAGATGATTTAAGGCAGGGGTGTCAAACGAATTTTTTTGTGTGGCCGTTCATGACTATCATATATTATTGCATGCACACAACAGAATCCAGCATAAAAAAAAAGTTTAACAGTTTTCTAATTTATTTTCAAACTGGGATTGTAAAAAAAATGTTAAAAGACAATTTACAATTTTGGTATTTTAACAACAAACATTGAGTCGACACACGAGTTGCCTTTGCGGACCAGATAAAATGATGTGGCGGGCCGGATCTGGCCCCCGGGCCTTGAGTTTGACATTATGGTCTTTAATCTGTTTTCTTGCCTATTTTTTTTTTTTTAACTCACCCAGTCCTGCTCTCTAAACCGGACCAGGCAGCTTTTCCAAAAGCCTCAGGGGTCATCTTTCATCACTACACTTGTTTGGGTCGGATGTTCTTTCCGCTCTCGTTTCATAACGAGGATGTTTTTCCTTCTTGTTTTGGGTCCGCCTCGTTAATTAGCGACACGGGCGAGCTAACTAGCTGAAAAAATCCCCTTTTTCTCCACATGCCCTGCACAAGAACAAAATATCGAGTTGCACCCCCCCACGGCATCCCGTTAAAAGGAGCTAGCTGCCTGCGATGCTTCAGCGGAGCGGACGCTAACCAATTAATGCCAAATTAATGACATTGATTCTCAAGCGCTTGCATCCGGAACACAAGATTTGATTCCGACTCAATTATCCTAAAATTGTTTGTCCTTTGAAGTTGAATTGGACATCCTTTAAAAGCGAACGCACTCATGCAAAGCCTTATTCAAAAGATTGTCCTTTTGTGTCTCTTTCGATTGTGTTAGCGAGCTTTCATCATGAATAACTAATGAGAAGCTCAATCACAATCACTTTTTTCTTTACGCTGTGGATCACTTCAAGTCCATCTGTTGACTTCTATCGTATTCATCATTCGGCATGTGTGCGTGTCCATTCTTAATCGAGTGTGCCGGGGACTTTCCTTTAACGGTTTTTATGATTAGCTAGCAAGGAACACTCACTTTACATAGGTTTAGTCAAGCGGGCTAGAACACAAATTTGCTCGAGCGAGCCCGGCAACGAGGCGAGAGCACTGCAGCAAACACAAAGATGTTCACGGAGAATTTCTCATGAGCGACGGCAGCTGTCAAGAGTCCGAGTTAGATGATCTCTTTTAACGCGTGTTGCCTTTAATATTTCATATGCCGGCGATGAAGACATGAATGGAGTCTCTCTGTGAACGCACTGAGGCTTTGATTCCACGTACCTCGGGGGCCACTTCCGAGGCTCCTTCTCTTCACAAGCTGCGAGTGTACCTAATAATTTGGACGCTGAGGACCGTCTGTCGGTGCTAATACAGAATGGAACCGTGTTTACTATTTTTATTTTACATTGTATAGGTATATGAATAAGAGATGAGCAGTGGTAGAGCCGCAATGTTTTGGCCAGGGGGGAAGAACACAATTATGCGCCCACCATAAAAATAATAAAACAACGCTGTGTGTGTGTGTGCTCCAGGAAGATGCTTTGATGGTAGTTGTTTTGAAATTGTGATGTAAGGACGAACATGTGACCGTCACAGCGGAAGCTAGCCCCCGCCGAGCGCGATGTACCATGCACCGTGGATTTGAATATTTACCACATGTTATGGTACAGCTTTAGTCCAAAATGATATTTTCTTTAAAATTCTAAACACAACAAATGAGTTGTAGCAGTCCTATGGTGAAAAAGTTGATCATTATTGTGATTGTACGCCAGTCCTACCTAACATTATAAAAAATAAGCATTGTCTTTGGACCCAAAACTCGGTTATTGCTAAAATAAATGCCAGCAAGCATGTATTGTGCCAACAGTCGAACAGTCGTAGTTGTTGCTAATGCAAACTGAAAGCTGAACATAAGCGTATCTGAGTTGAGGAGGTCACTGAAGGACGAAGCTTTCGTTCAGGCAGGAGAAAGTGATACCCTGATGAGATGAGATAAGACGAGGAGGATGAAAAGGAGGAAGAAGAGGGGATGGAAATGGAGACAAGGGGAAGAAGAGAAGTGTATGTGCACTGATGTTTTTTTGTTCAAAAAAACTGCTGCAATTTTGTTGACTTTTTAGAAATGATATATTTCATTTAAAATAACACCAAATCCGTAGAAAAAGAAAAAAAAATCCCAAATGGTTGCAAGACTGTGTACACTCAGAGCTAGGTTAGCGTGTTAGTGAGCTAGCATGTTAATTTATGAATAAATTAATGAGGTTGTCTTCAGTGAGCATTTTAGTGTAATCAGCACATGCTCACATTTTTGCACATCACCAAGTCAAATGAGCACTTGAGGCAATTTAATGACAGAATTTGGAAAATTTTGTGTGCGTCATATCTTCCCGAGAGCCGCACACACGTGGGAAGCAAAGTGAAGATGTCACAAGTGTACATCACGGCATAAAACATTAAAAGGTATGCTAATGCTAACAGCTAGCCAAAAATTATTGTCATCCGACCCTTTACTTGATGCTAATGCTAATGTCTTATAACAGTGGATGCGTTCAGAAATAAGCTCCGAGCTGGTTCACTCCAACCATTCGAAATTTGCCCTTCAGTTATTCAGAGTGCACCAGGCGCTCCAACTGGGGACACGGTGCACCAGTGTTGTCTGCGTTCGAAAATTAATGGGAGCTTTATGAGAGTACCTTTTTTGAAAAACAAATGTCTTTCAAGCCAAAGTTTACGGTTTTGTTTGTGCGCGCACGCTGCAGGCCATGCTGGTCACCTTGTGCGCCTGCAGCGTGACTCGCTACATCATCGTGCGTGTTGTTGTTTATTCATCAGTTATTTTGCATGGCCATTAATAAAGATGATGCGGCAGAGGAGGTGAGGGCAGGGCCTGCCTGCCTGCCCGCATTGCCTCGCAGCATGCTTTGAGCTTGAGGCTCTTGTCACAACGGGGTCACAAAGCAAACAGATTTTTTAGCGAGGTCACATGAAGCTAACAATGCTAACATTGGCTGTGGAGAAGCTATCATTCAAATGGGACACTTAAGTCACATGAAACAGCATGGTGTAGTAGTGGTTAGGGTTTCTAGGGTTGTATTTTCCTTGGTGAAGGCAGCACTTCATCACCAAGTTACCAAATTATACTTGCCGAGGTGTTACAACACAATCGTTTAGATTTCACACATACCTGCTCAAAGATGCATCTTGAAAAACAATCACAATCCAGACAACTAAGTCAACTTTTGTTCAATTTGATGTGTGGGAAAGCACTTTAAAGCTCTTACAGGGCATTAAAAAGTCAGTTCTCCATAATAGGTCTCTTTAAACTGAATAAAAAAAAATGCATATTAATACATCTCCTCAAATTTCAGTCGGTATTAAATGAGTTTTTCTATCAGCAGCAACAAGGCAAATGAGAGGAAGGTGACGATTAAACACGTTCGGAAATGAAATATGAAATCATCACGTCACGCTGCATTCAAATGCGTAATTGTCAGAGGAGCGATGGACATTTAAAAGCCTTCAATTACGCCACACAATAGCTGACGAGCTTATTGGACCCGCAGGAAATTGCGGCTTCGGGCCGCCACGGGATGATGAGCGTCTGGCTGGTGAATACATTTGCCAGAATAATAGGATGCCTTTGATGGTCTGGTCACAATGACTGAGCTTGCCTGGCTGACCCAAAGTAAAAGTGCTTTTCTTTTATTGTTTTTTTTTAGACTCATATATGAAATTTCCATTTCGTTTAAATGCAGCATTTTCATTTTGTAGAACATTAAAATCATTCCTAGCAGCTCGCTCTCTATGGTGAAAATTGCCAAAAATGTTCCAAAGAAAACATTCAGATCTCAAAGTTAATGCTAATACTAACAGCTCATCTTGTATGTCACCAGGGTTGAAGATCCGGGAAGTGATGATCAACGTATCCCGCCAGCAGGTGGAAGATTTCCACGGTCCAGAGGATTACTGGTGCCTTTGCGTCGCCTGGAGCCACCTGGGAACATCCAAAAGCCGCAAGGCGTCCGTGCGGATCGCCTGTAAGTCCCAACATTTGTTCAATATATGATTTTGCTGACTATTAGAACTTCTAAACCTCCCCCCCTAACCCTTAGACCTGAGGAAGAACTTTGAGCAAGACCCTCAAGGCTTGGAGGTGCCCCTGAGCGGCATGATTGTATTGCATTGTCGGCCACCAGATGGCGTACCGGCAGCCCAGGTAATCATCAATTTGTTTCTTATAAACCCGCATTGGATATATTTTTACATATTAGTTGTCAGACCCACCTGCAGAAGAAATGACTTCTATTTTGGTCCTTTATGGAATGGTGGATTCATAATCAGAAGGTTTTACTAATGGCCATTGCAATTCATTTACTGATATGAGCAAACATGACAAAAGCGCAAAAGAGAGAATCAAAATATAAAACAAATTCTACACCCCGCTGTGACTTATTCAGGTGTCTTGTATCAATTCCCGCCGCGAGCGTGTGCTGTTGTGTTTGACACGCGGCCTTTTTAATTTCTCCCTCATGAATATCAAAATGAATATCAATGAGGACAACAATGAGAATAGCAGCCAGCGCGCTTGGCCGCCGTCACACTCAGTCAGGCGGCGTCACGCTGAGCCACCGTCTGCACGACATCGATGTCAAAGTCGGAAGCTTAAGTTTATGCAAAAATCAGGCCTTCTGTTTCCTCTTTGATTTTCAGCGACACGCTAACAACAATGCTAGCAAGTGTAGAGTAAAACAAAACCAGGCAACCACAGTATATATCTTGTCACTCAAATTTTGATGCTAATACTAAAATGTTCACATCAATATGGGCTATAGACCCCAAATTCCAATGTCAATGCTAACCGCTAGCACCGAATAATGTCGTTTCTTTGCGTATTTCCTCCGCTTAGTTTGCCTTCATTGACTTTTTGACTTCGTGTTTGTTTCGTGTTTTATTTTAAGGGATTTGTGTGGGACAATCACACGGATAATATTTGTATCTTCAAACTTCTCTGGCTTGTGTATTTAAAAAAAAAAAAAAAAAAAAAAGCTAATAGAAAAAAAGAGTGTCGTCTCCTCAGTGAGACTAAAGCAGACGTAAGCTCTTTTTGCTATCAGGCGTGCTAAGCTTATTGCTGCTATCACAGCAGGGCAGCAGATAACATGGACGCCTCTTCTTTCCATTAACGTCACACAGCAGCCATAACGCCACAGTACCGTTCCGGGTGGCTTCCAGCTGGATAAACGCTCTTTATTTATTTTTTTATAGTGGCAACACAACAGGACTTCAAGTGACAGTTTGTGTCTTAAGTTTGCAGTTCATCAAATATTGTCACCTCATGTCTAATGTAACGCTAAAGCAAACAGCTATCCCTGTATGGTAAAAACTAATCTAATATACAAAATATATATAAAATGTGATCCTCATGCAAAATGCCCGTAAAACCAAAATCGCCAGCCTTGATGGTACTAGCCGTGTAAAGTGAAAACAAAATAACAAAACATCGTTTTTCCACCCCAAATTCGATTGCAATGCTAACTGCTAGCGCTCTCGTAGCTGTATGACCTCAACCGCAAAAAAACGACAGTCAGGTGTGTGGATCGCGGGTCGTAACCTTTCCAACCTCAATTCATGAAAAATGAAAAAAAGAGAAGCTTTCCATATATGGACACGAGCTATTTCTTGCCGCCGCTGGGATTTACTCGACTTTATGGATTATTTACTTGCACTTTGCTCTTTGTTTCACGCATCAATGCGTTGACATGACGATGACCACAATGCGTCAGTGCGGCGCTAGTATGCTGCCATGCCACTATTCACTACTTGGCTATGCTCAATTATTCACCACACACGCAAAAACAAATTAATACATACTAACACATACACTCATTATTACATGCTGACATCTATTAGTACATGTAGCACATGCCATCACATACAAATAAATACAATCATGTAACATATCAATACATGCTAACTCATTTCCCCATGCGCTCAAATAATTTATCACATATTGGCATATGTCAATAAATACAAACACATTATAGCGCATTCCAATTAGCACATGCTAAGACAAATAGCACATAGACCAGCACAGGCTAACAATGTGGCTGTGTTTCTTGCCGAAAAAGATTGACATATCTCATCGTTATTAGAAGTAACAAAAGTAATACTAGCACATTCATTGAAAAAAAAAAAGATGCAGCTTTTGTCCTATTCATTTCCATTTAAAAGCTATCTTTTTTAATGTTGGAACAGTCAGACATTTCCGCAGCTATAAATAATGAATGAGCAAAGTAATAGGATGCCCACCCTGAAAAGATGGACGTTTTGTCCTGCGGTCGCATTTGAATCCTCTGAGCATAATTGCCGAAATTGCAATCTTTTACATTGCCACATTAACTCCTGCTTTGTTCTCTCAGCCATACGGGGGATAACCATATACAAGGATACGCTCTCTGCGGCAAAAGCTGTTGACCTTCGTCTCCGTGGCAACGCTCCGCCTATTATGCTTGTTTTTTTATTGTTACAGCCGAGACTTCTCAACGTGCGGTAGAAAGCCGCTGTTGCTATAATTGTGTGGGTCGAAGAATAATCGAATATCGCACGCTTGGCGGCGCAAAGCTTGATTACACTGCCAGGCGGGTAAAAGTCAGAAGAGGCTAACGAATTCAGCCCAATTGCCGACGCGGGCCACCAAATTACAGTCGTGTGGAGTGCATTAAAAAAAAACTCAAAACAGCTTTCGTGATGACGTGATTCCCGATGTATTGATTCCTGGTGTTCTGTTATTGCACCTTTCAACTGGGGTTGCTTGGAAAGAGCAAAGCAATCACCCAGTTTGTTGGCTGCTGTTCTAATCCCTCAGCAACTGGGCGTCAAACACACACACGCCGTGTGCTTAGGCATACACCAACACACACATGCCGGTGTACAAACATGCGGCGTTCCCAGCGGGATGGAGTTTTTAATCCTCAAATAGAGCGGCATGAATCAGAGAGTGCTCCCCATGGATGAAAAGCTCCTGATGTTAATGTCAATTTACAACGGCGCTCATGCGCAAAGACCACCGTCCACATAGCGTCCTTCATCAAAGCTGGAGCACGCCACCCAAAAAAAGTACCAAAGGAATTGCCATTTTGAGGGATTTCACAAAACCAGTCCAAAAGTCTCATTGAGCAACATTCATGTGTTGACTACACCTCCTAAAATTAATCAATTAATCATCAAGTCGCCGATTAATAAATGAATCAACAATTATTTTAATATTGAGAGAGTTTAGTTAACAATACCAACTAAACAGCAAATCGGCAATTAAATGGATTTGTAGTACACTTTCATGCAAAATAGAATTATTCGATTAATCTATGGAATAATCGACGGGATAATTGATTCTTAAAATATGTGATAGCAGCAGCTCTAGAATAGACCCACAAAAAAAAATATATATATATATATATTTCCGTGATTTCAACTATTCCAAGACATTCAAAGCATATACTGAACAGATCCTAAATTGCCTCAAATTTGCATTTTGCGTTTTTGAAGTATGGCAGCAAACATAACAACTCTCCTTCAAAGTCAAATCTGCTTTTGTCGTCTTTAGGTGGAATGGCTGAAAAACGACGAGCTTTTGAACCTTGGTGGCGCTGTGACAGATCCCAGAGGCGACCACCGTCTGGTCATCCCTCAGGCGCATCTCTCCGACTCGGGAAACTACACGTGTGTTGCCAGCAACATTGTGGCCAAGCGCCGCAGTTCCACAGCTGCCGTTGTCGTCTTTGGTGAGCTAATAAAACCCCGAATTCTTTTTTTTTTTTTTTTGAATTCGTCTTTTAGTGCGTTTCTGTTTGATTTAGTCAACAGCGACAGGCTGCAGAGCCACCGCAGGAATTAATCTTTTTTTTTTTTATACAAAGGACCATCAATAATAATCATGATGGCCCGACAACTCATTCTTCCCGTCTTATGACAGCCAATGAGATGATGTGTCACTTTGGTGGTCGCAAATCACCGGCAAATGTGACAGTCGGCGACGTTGATCATCGTCGTTGTCTTCCAGATGAACATCAAGATGGGATTGATATTGCTGCTTTTTAGTTAATTTAGTGCCGATATCATTTTTTCTACTTTTTTCTGGGTGTATATTTATCAAATCGCTTCACATAGAGTAAACAAACGTTAGCTTAATTATTCCGTATTATATGCACCTCATGTTTTTAATGACTTCTTCCAGTTAATGGCGGCTGGTCGACATGGAGCGATTGGTCGCCGTGCAACGTGCGTTGCGGTCGTGGCGTCCATAAACGCTCCCGCACGTGCACCAACCCGGCGCCGCTCAACGGCGGCTCCTTCTGCGACGGCGCGTCGGTGCAGAAGAGCGCCTGCACTTCGCCGTGTCCAGGTGAGCAAATCGTGACATCGACCTAGCATAAACGCTCACATTGTTGTTGTGATCCGGCCTGAGCAGTGGACGGGGGATGGGGCATGTGGACCGAATGGTCGACGTGCAGCGGCGATTGCGAGAGGAGGCGGAGCCGCGAGTGCACGGCGCCTGAACCCAAGCACGGCGGACGGTTGTGTGACGGCGTGGCGCTTGCCACTGATAACTGCACGGGAGACCTCTGCACACAAAGTGAGACATACTAAATATGCAAAACATATATTTATAAATATTCCTATATATAAGGGAAGACTGAGGCTAAAATCAAATTCGTGTTCAAATTATTTGTTTTCAGATGGAAAATTGCTGCGTGACGCCAAACCACAAGGTGAGCTTATTTTGTTCTTCTCCTCAAGTAGCACTTTCAAGAGGTCGAGGTACCATGTACCATGAGTTGCTGGTGTTTATTTCTGTAAAGAGCTTGCAGTGGCCAAAAGGAAGCACTTGATGAATAAATTCCAAGAAATATCAATCCAAAGAACTCATTTAAAAAAAAATCCTTGAGCTTTCCATGAAATGCCTTTTCCAACTACCTTTTTGAGGTTCCGGGAAGCTTTTTACGTCTGCTGAACAGATCTGATTGCTCTAAATTTCAGAACGAAAAGTTCCTGAAGCTATGGGTGGAAATAACATTCTTTGACCAGACATAACACAAGTCCCAAAAGCAAAAAGTTCCAGTGACTTTAGGTGTAAATGAGCTTAAGAGTCTTTGTTGTGATTCCTTCATACTTTGTCCTCGGCTTTGTTAGGTTTTTTCCAAACTTTGCAAGCCCTCAATTAACCTGCCAGTGAAAAAAAAAAAATGTTAATCAGCTTTCTTTATTTTTCCCATTTTACGCTGTATCCTGCTGAGAGGATTTCTCCCAATGTCCCTCTTGGATCTTGTTATCATCGCGTAACAAGCCAGCAACCCGTTGCGAGCGCTCGGTACTTGGTCCTCGGTCCTCGTTTCTGCTCGAGACAAGATACGCTTTTGTCATATTCATTTTTTCATAGTTTGAAGGTTGTTTGTAAATATTGCTGTTTTGAGGTGTGGTGGAGAGCGGAGTCGGCGGCGGCGTTGGTGGCGGCGGCGTTGGCGGCGGCGGCGGGGGAGACGTGGCGCTATACTCAGGCTTAGCGGCCGGCGTGGCAACGGTGGCGCTGCTGATCGTGGGCGTCACCGTGTACCGCCGCAGCCGCAGCGACTACGGCGTGGACGTCATCGACTCATCCGCCCTGGCTGGAGGTTTCCAGTCGTTCAACTTCAAGACGTCGCGGCAAGGTGACACCGCCGCCGCATCTATGTAAACATAAAAAATATACATATGCAAATGTAAATACATACAATATTTAATTTTACACGCCACTTAACATGAAGTGTGTGTGCGTGCTGTATATTGTGCGTATGAATCATGTATGCCTTCTCGTATGAATAATTCATCCATGCGATTTAATGTTTTATCGTACGTGTGTTGTGTGATGCTTAATGTAAATTTGTTTTACAAGGTCGGCATTACAGGTCACAGTTGTGACGGGTGCTCACTTCACTCAATTATTTTCTTCAGTCTTAGTTGTCATTCCGCTCTTGCCACTTTCTGGTTTATCTAAATAAATAACTTAGTAGTAGTTACTTCCTGCAATAAAATAGATAGGGAATGAATTCTCCAGCGGCTCTCCACAGGCAACCCTCTGCTGATCCGCTCGTCACTCCAGCCCGACCTGAGCGTGTCTCGCACGTACACCAGTCCCATGTGCTTTCACGACGCCATGGATAAGGAGCTCTTGAACCCCCTGCCCGATCTCAAGGTCAAAGGTGAGCCACATATTTGCTTAAAGAAGTTACGCCTTATAATCACTACTTTTATGTGTGTAGGGATCACAGAAGGTCCAGACTTCCACCCTCAGACGTTCCCGAGGGGTCTGTCCCCAGACTACCGGGGCGTCGTGGTGGGTGCGACGCTGGGCCGAGGAGAAAGGAACCACTTTGGTCCCCAGCGGATGGCGGCGCCCGCCGTCAGGCCGCGCCACAAAGCCACGGCAGTGTTGGGCCACGCGGGGGGACATCTGCTGGTGCCAAACACAGGTGCACTCCTTTCCTCTTGGTTATTTCCATCTTTCCTCCTTTTTTTGTCCTTCCCATCTTTCCATTTCAACTTTTTTTTGTCCCTTTTTCTTTCTATTTTCACCTTTCCTCTTTCTTTTCTCCTCCTGTCCTTCCTTCCTCGTCCTTCCCCTCCTGTCTCCTTCTACCTCTTTGCTCCTTCTTTCCTTCCCCCAGGCAAAAACAAAAAGAAAAAAAAAATCACGCGAACGCTTAGCGAGCGAGGCGGGCATTTCGGCAATGTTTGACCTTGTCGTTATTGGCCCACAGCAAGAATGAGAAAATGTCATCCATCCAGAAAGAACATTCATTTTTCATTCACTTCGCAGATGAAGGCCGACAGCTTTGGCCTTCTCGCAATCACTTCGGTCGGCCTCCACCATCCCTGAAAGCACACAAACACCATGAACGGTGTGAATAGCTTAATAGAAATCAAATAATTGCAAATAAAAAAATATATAAGTTAGCATAGCATGCACACTTGACTGAATTACAGCGAGCTGAGTAGCTTTTAGCTTTAACACAGTAAGACTGTATTGTTAGCGCGCTACCCGTTGATGATGCTAATGACGTGGCCGCTATCCACAGGTGTGAGTTTGCTGGTGCCAGTTGGGGGGATCGCTCACGACACTACATGGGAAACGACGGTCATTGTCAACCAGGAGGACAGCAGGTGAGTAGACTTGTAGCGAGTTGGCTAGCTAGTTGGCTAGCTAGCGGCGTAGTTTTGAATGAGTGACTCGGCGGTTTATTGCTGTGGATTATTTCTTGCGTTATTTCGTGGTTGGTTTCTGTTATACACTACATCCAGACCAGTTGTCACCTCGGGCTGGTTTGAAGGTTATAGTTGACCCAGAGATGACTGTAAGCGCCTCTGGATTCAAGCGCCGCTGAGCCTCAGCTCGCCGCTCATCTGTGCTACTTGCACGCTGCGCGGCACTGTGCAGCGGTGTGATAAGACTCGTGCAGTTTGCCGCTTAAGGAAGCTGCCCGAGTCGCAGCACCGAGCTGTCAATCAACCGCTATCAGCCCAAAGGCGGGGAAAGTCCGGCCAGACGGCGAAATGGGATTTCCTTTCTTTTCTTGTCGGCGGAATGAGACTTCCCGGCTCACTTTCACATGCTCGAGAGCCTCGTATATTTTCGTCACGAGTGACAGGCGCCTGCTGTCGCGTGACACGCCCTTATTGAGTCGAAAACGATCGAATCCAATTGACAGGAAGACTAATGACATTCCGACGCCATTATTGGTCCACGCTGTTTATCGTCTTTGTGTCAGAAAAAGAACGTTGCGATTTGTACGCTCGCAGCTCGGCGTTGGGCGAAGGATCGGAGATTTTTCTGAGTCCAGCCGTCACGTACGGCCCGCCGGGGCTGGAGCTTTCCTGCCCCGTGGTCCTGACCATGGCGCATTGCGCTGAGAAGGCCGCCGACCGCTGGATCACTCGACTCAAGAGGCAGACGACGGATCGCAAATGGGAGGTCAGTTGTCCGACCTCCGCCATCTGGGTTCGGAGTTTTTATTTATCACTAAATGCAAAGTTACTTCTTGGAAGCGGAGTTAAACTCTCTAGTTTTACTTCCACAATGCTGCACTGAAATTGATTTATTGACTATAAAGGTCTCGTTAAGTGCACGAAGTGAAATTTCCAATATTTTATCCTTTAAGATTTTAGTTTGTTTCAAACCGAATATTTCAATCTAATTTGTGTCCTTATTTTGTGCTGCACCACTAACTTGCTATAAAACCATTTGATTAGTTTCCAAGTTGTCAAGTCAAGACGTTTTAGGACTTTTCAAATCAAATTTATATCTAAGTTCACTTTATTCCCAATATACCTTCTCCAAAGTTGATCCGTGTCTGCTTTTAAAAGTCCCGACTAAAACTAAATCACTGTTTTGTTGGTTCCACTGATGTGATTGCGTGACGTGACCACAAATCATTTGTTATATTATTATTTTTTAAAAATGTAAAACTGACATAAAAAGTGTCAGGTATTTTTTTTTTCCCAATAAGTAAAATTAGGCCAATCGGGCTCTCTTTTTTTATATCCCACCGCTTAATTATTCGTGTCTTGGGTACAAAAATAAAAATGTAATCCCAACACCTTCCTTCTCCACGTCCAACATTATCAACACCCTCCCTACCTTCTACCTTCTACATCAACACCTTCTATCCATCACTCCGGCAAATCCATAACGCTCATTTAATGGTGTGGTGACCTCATCAAAAGCAGCGGAGACCTCCTGCAGGGAGGGACGGTGGGGGAGGGGCTGTGCGGGCACCTTTGAGGCGGAAAAATAGATACATACATGCACAAAAGACGGCGGCACCGTCGTCGTCGTCGTCGTCTGACCGCTGTGAGATAACGAGAAAGATGTCTGATGTAACCAAAAGTTTCTGGGAATTAGAAACCCTAACTCGACTGGAGGTCCCCGTCGCCCATTAAAGCGCCATCAGTAGCTTCCCCCGCTGCACATTTTATCCGGCGCCTCGGTGACTGAAATATATGTAGATTTATCATTAGTGTACATTCTAGAAAATACTCCGAAAGATTCTTTTTCCAACAGAGTGCTAGCCTTTTTTTTTTCATTGTGTGGATTTATCGGAAATAACTGCTGAGAAATGCGATCACATAAATCATATGAGACCAACATTGCTCACAAGATTGGAATTTTTTTTTTCCCCTAATTGGATTATTTCCAATTGTCACGCTAATTTCTATTTTGCAATGAGTAGTTTGCATGAATAGTCATGACAACCAAGCTTGCCTTTTTCTTTTGTGGATTATTTTCACTTTATCATAACTAATTGACAAGTGGAGCAACAGAGTGCCGTTTACTTTTTACTTCACATTTTTGAATTAGTGGATTAATTCGAGACCGGCAGGTAGGGACCACCTTCATTATGCCTCCGCTGTGTTTAATAATTAGTGACCCAATAAAACTTGAAAGATTTTAATTTATGCACAGCTCAACTTTTGCCCGTAATATGATAGTCAATCCTGTTTTTCCATTATCGCTCCCCGTAGGTGTTCACAGAAGTTACCGTCCACAAAATCAGAGTGGCGACAGTTTGACACGCTTTGTTCCTCCCGACAGGAAGTGATGTGCGTGCAGGAGGATTGCACTTCTTGCTACTGCCTGCTGGAGGCGCAGCGCTGCCACATTTTGCTAGAGCGACCCGGCCGCTACGCCCTGGTGGGCGAGCCGCTACGGCCGGATGCCGCCAAGCGCCTGCGACTGGCGGCCTTCGGAAGCCCGGACAGCGCCAACCCGATGGGCTTCATCCTCAGGGTCTACTGCGTGGACGACACGCCGCACGCTTTCCAGGTAACTTTAGTGTTGTCTGAACTTTTTTGCGGATTATTTTGAATTGTCGTTTTTTTATTGACACGTGCTCCCTCTGGCGCCCCCAGGAGGTGGCGGCAGGCGAACGCGTCCGAGGCGGGCGCCTGCTGGAGGAGCCCAAAGTCTTGTCATTCCGTGGGAACGCGCTCAGCCTGCAGGTGAACATCCAGGACGTTCCACAGATGCTGTGGAACATCAAGCCTTTCACCACCTGTCAGGTAAATTCCTATTTTAGGTACTTTGTTGATTATTTGTAATTGTTGCTTTCGATTGTGTAAGGTCCCTCTATCCTCCCTTTCTTCTGTAACATCTCCACAGGAGTTCTCCTTCTGTCAGGTGTGGTGGGGCAAACAGCGCCCCCTGCAGTGTGCCTTCTCCCTGGAGCGTAACAGCGCCTCCTCATCCTCTTTCTCCTCATCTCCTCTCTCGTGTAAGATCAGCGTGCGTCAGGTTCAAGGTGAAGAGCAAATCCTGCAGATCTACACCACAGTGCAGCCCGAGGTGAGACTGTAAACAATTGTTGCTCATTTCGTCGATGATGTTGCAAGTCACTGTCAAGTAGGCTCAACATCTTCAATTGCTGATAGTCGTGTTGGGTTCCCCCCCCCCCCCTCCCCTGCCAGAACCCAAAGGTACCAGTCCCGTTCCCTTGTGAGTCTAGCTGTTCCATCACCTCCCAGGCGGGATCACGGGCTTTCAAGATCCCACTCTCCATCCGCCAGAGGATCAGCGCCACGTTTGACGGGACCAACGCCAAGGGCAAGGACTGGCGCCTCTTAGCCCAAAAGCTACACGTGGACAGGTGGGAAAGCTCCCATTTAAATTCTGAATGGACTCCCACGTGGCGGTAAAAGCAGAATTCTAAACGTGTGGCATACGTACATGCGACCTGGTCGGTCGGGACTAATCTGCCATCAACCACCAAAGCCTCTCGTCGCGCCCACGCTGCTGATTTCATTATAGATGCGGAGGCGTGCGGGACAGCAGGCGAGACATCGTTCCGGTTGGCATGGCAGATTCCGATCGGGAAGGTCTGGGACCTCGACCCGATTGCTCGTTACCAATGTGAACGCTTGATGATTCCCGATGACCTCTGAAGTGGGAAATCTGGAAAAATAGGAGTCTGGAGGTCTCTTGTGTTCGTTAAGCTGATTTATGCAATTATTGCAGCAAATATTTGCAGATGGTCACTGGGAGGGACAAGGAAGAGCACCAAGAGGTGGGGGGGAAACGTCCCAGATTGAAGCGTGATGAAACACTGCCCCTTAGTGGCAGTGTGGAGAAAAACAGTCTGACAGACTTCGTCATTCATTTTCTACCTCTTTTCATGTTCAGAGTCACAACTCAGTGATTGATTGAGTTGTGCCTCACGATGTTTCCCCCTCTGTAGGGAACTTTTCAAGATGTTGACCATTTTTTTTCTCGCCCCGCAGGAACTTGGGCTACTTCGCCCACCACGAAAGTCCCGCGTCCATAATCCTGAGCCTGTGGGAGGCGCAGCATCAGGACTCAGCCGACCTGGACTCCCTGGCCAGCGCTCTGGAGGAGATCGGCCGGGTACAGTCGCCCAACTGCAACGATATGAGGGGTTCCCTAAACTCAGCGAGGACTGCAGATTGAAATCCCGGACAACTGCATGAACGCTGAGGAGCAGACACTTGCAGGGACTTCCCGGAATAATACGGAAGCTCGTTTCAGACAGGAACAAAGGTGAGGTTTGGGTTGTCGGGGGGAACAGACCACAAGCGTCTATCTTGGAGAGATGACTTCCTGTTCCTCTTCCTGTGGGCGCGCCAAACTTTAAGTGTGACGTCATGTTGTCATTTTCTTGCTTTTGCGTCGTGTCTTTAAATGTGCGAAAAGTGGAGGTAATAACAAACGCAAAATGTTGGAGACTTCATGCTACTACACCTGCTTAAAAAAAGTTGGCATGAGGAAGATTTTTTTGTGTGGCACCCTCGGAAGAGTAGTTACCTTGGACCACGACTTGGTCCAATCGCTCCCAACAAAATAAACTGGCTTTGTGTCCAACTCTGTGTCGGCCTCTCTTGCAGATTCTCACCATTCGTTAAGATATCAAGCTACGCTAATTAGCAGATGGTAAAACGCAGCTAGTTCAGGAGCCATCTTACAATAATCACACTGGCTATAAATTGCAATATAACTGATTGGATGATGTCCCTAATGAAGTGACCCATAAGAGTGCATTGTCAATGGGACACCAACAGAGGGTGCTGTGGGCCTCCCTTCTCACCGTGACGTTTTGTCTCCTTTGCGCTTGGCCTCACACAATTTCTATGAGCTCTCTTTCTCAGACACACACACACACACACACACACACCCCATGCAGACACACACCCAACCACTGTTCAATAAGTAGTAAGGCATGCTGGGTAAATATTAATCTGCTTTATTCGCTCCACTGGGTAAAGTGTGATTGAGTCCAATGTCCCTAGAACCCCCCCTGAGAAAAAAAATGCCCCCCCACACACACTTGGATCGCTGCCCCCTTTCAGCATTCCGGCTGGGACAAACAGGAAGTGTGTGTGTGTGTGCGTGTGTGTGTGTTTGAGAGAGGGGAGGGCGCTAAATGCAAGTCATGTGCGCCTCATGAGAACTAAAAGCTACACAAAAAAAGCAAGCGGCAAACTTGTTTTGCTTTGGGACAACTGGGCCTTAACTTGTTGCCATGGCGACGCTCCCATTCCCAGGCCAATGGTGTGGAGCTATTGTGCTAATTGAGTTTAGTGTATAGGGGTTTAGATCAGGGGTAAGGTTTCAAATTTGGGTTAGGTTTTCAAATTAAGGTTGCACGACGGTTAGGATTTTAAAATGATGGTTTCAAGTCAGGATTAGGTCAGATTAGTCAAAGAGTATGGTTCTGTTAGGGTTTCGAACAAGCGTCAAACAGGCATCCAAGTTAGGGTTCTAAATTCAAGTTTTTTAGTTCGGCTTTTGGAAAAAGTGCTGAAATGATGACAGTAGCTGAAATGTGTTGCTTGTCTGCAAATTGATCAGAATGAACCAAAACATTCTTCATTTCTTTAGTGTGTGTGCGTTGTGGCGTTGTGGTATGCTTTGGATTAGCGCACTCTTGCGGCTGGCGCGCTTGTCCGTCTGCTGCCGTCTGGAATCAGACAGCGAACATCAGCAGTCGTCTGAATTCTTCCAAGACCAAAGTGTTTGGATTTCTCCTGCCGCCCTCCCTGTCTATTTTTAATCGTCTGCTCCCGTTCACAATTAGTAACCCAGTTTCAGGCCAATTGGGTTTAAATTATCAAATGACACTTGGAGTTTCTTTTTCGGGCCTTCAAAGTTGGGTTTCAAAAAGGTGGTGCCCTGACCTTCACCCCGTCCTCTTCCTACTCTTCATCCTGCTGTCCCTCCTTCTCCTCCTCCTCCACATTTCACCATGCCAGGTCATGTGACTCATCACACCGATGACATCACCTGAGCTCAGACAAAAGGCCGCATTCCTGCGCGGCGTGCTAATCCTCTACGTTAATGTTCAACCAGACTCAACAAGCTAACTGGGTGGAGGGGGCTCCTTTCCCACCTCTGCCGGTTCCAACCGCCGGCTCGGGTGCAAAGAGCTGCTGAGTGCGCAAGAAGACTTTCCAGAAGCTCCCGCCAGCAGTCTCGCCAGCTTCTAGACCCCCCAAAATCCTTCGCAAATCCTCCTAATGCCTCGGTGGGTTCCGTGACGCGACGACAAGACGGCGCTAACCACGTGCTAAATGAAAAAAAAAAACTTAACAGTGAAGGCTCGCTTAATAACTACTTAATGCTAACAAAATTAGCTGAAGATGCAGATCTGAGAAAAAATACTGAAGCATTAGCAGAGACACCAACGCTACAAGATGTCAAATGAAATCTGTGTCGCTCCCAGCATTTTATTTGATAGTTAAAATATATTTATAAATTATTTCCTCAGCTATGTATCAGTCAAGGCCCTTTTCAGTGCTAGGCCTCCGTTGTACGATAAGACAAATATGCGTCCTCCCTCACGTGTGCTCTTGCCAACATTACTGGATGACACAAACGACAAAACCAGCTACCTTGTGTCAACATCACAGTTATTTTTTTTTGCACCTGCGAACTTGAAGTTTGTTCTTTTTTTTTTTTCCTTTGCTTCCTCCCGCCTCAAACCTTCCTAAACAGAGCTGGCTAAAACAATACCCGGCGGACGTCACGCAGGAAGGTGTCTCTTCCTTTTATTTTTGTCGGCCTTTTCCGCCGCCGGTCAGCAGGTCAAGCTGTGTATTGCCGCCAACACACACATGCACACATACACACGTAGATCTGCTACCCAGTAACACACACATAATGCAAATACACAAACATGCACTCTCAGACACACTCACCTAACACACACAACATGTACATACTACACACTTAACACATTCACACGTGGTCATAGAAGTTTTCCTCGACACACAAAACACACACACACACAAGAGTTGCAAACCCAAGGTCAGTTGTATCCATGTGTAGTGCTGCTAGTGAATGATTGCATCTTTTCTCCATGAAGTGCCGTCGAGCTCAGGATGAGCTGGCCAACAATCCGAAGCGCACTTCCTGTTTTCCAGCACGTCCTCGCTGCTTGACCTCCTGAAGGAGAGCACAGGATGTGCTCCCAAGACACACACTTACTCACATAACATATACATGCGCCTTCCTCGACAGTGTTTCAGCTTCATCTTTTTCTAAGCTAGCATGACCAGTATGGGCAGCTTTCCGTTATTCCCTCTCCTACCTTATAGCTGATAGAGTTCAGAACTTCAGTTTTACCAGTTTCTGTATGAAGAGAATGTTGAAAACCGGGAAGGAAAATTGCACATCTACCTTTCATGAAGAACATTGACACAGCATGAGAGCGGTATTAAAAACATGTGCATCAAAATCCTATTTTGTACCTTTTGTAGCGTTGCGCCTGCGATCACGAGCTATCAAAACGGACATCATGCGGTTTCATCTTCTCTGGCGACGCCGCACGCAAAATAGCTGTAATTGCTTCCTTCACACTACCCTGGGACGCCACGTTTATTTATATTTGTAAATTGACCCCTGCATTCTTCACTTTAATTGCATTTGTTCACATTTCCTGGGAACATACACACTAACACACTGGTGGGACTATCATGATCTGGAGCTGTTTTTCTTCACCTGGAGCTGTGGACTTAGTTTAGGTGATAAGAATTTTAAACAGCTCGTAATACCAGGCAGTAGTAATATAAAAAAAAAAAAACATCTTTTAAAAACAAAAAATATATGAGATATGCAATACCACTGTATCATCCCATGGGTCATAGGTCACATTAATGGTGTCAAATGTTTTGAAAATGATTTATCTTGATCTCATTTTGTATATTATGGAAAAATGCCATTTGGACAGGGATGTGTACACTTTGTATATCCACACACTCAGAGACAAGCAGCACTTTAGATGCCATGCGATTAGATTAACATTGGGCGGAGACATGTTGGACAGGATGTTTATGTCTTTTGATGTTGAACAAACACACCATTCCATTGAATGCAGCGCACACATTCCAGTCTCGATGTCTTTATTTAAAATCCGTATTTTTGCATCAGAAAGTGTGACTTTTTACCATTCACTTTACCCATTCAAAAACTCAACTCAAACTCTGTTTCCCACTCGGGGCTTGGACAAATCTGCCTCTTATTTGTATCATAATGCTTTTTATTATATTTGATAATAATATTATATTATTATTATAATATTAAATAAAATCCTCTTTGTTACAGTTTGTTTCATAATGCTTAGCAAATTAAAGTTAATTCCAAGCAGGAAACCTCAGTTATTTCTCCATGTCTTTTCGTGCAACATTTTCCCCCCTCAAAGCTACAGACAATAAGATAAGAAAGATGGCGACACAGATTATTTATTATTTTATGTAATCCCAATTTTGTTATTTATTATAGCAGTTGCAATTTTTTTTTTTTTAATGAGTGGAAGAAATGCATTCCTTTGCACAAGGCGTTATGAAAACAATGTATGATGTATGTAAAAGTTTATTTGGGGAATTTCATTGTGTGAACATGTTTAATAGCTCAAATCTTTGACCTCAATTACCTTCACCGTGATTGGCTACTTAAAAGTGAGCTTGACCTCTGACTTGCTACCAAGTTAATATTTAGGATCCCTTACAGCGATTGGCTGTGCGTAACATAAATATTCAATAAGAACCTGCAGTGATTGGTTGAAGACGGACTGACGTCACAGTATTCAGACGAGCCAGAAGCAAGAATCACTGCAAATGAGTCTGGCTCTCAGTCGAGACGTTTGAAAGACAGCCGCGCACGCGTTATACTCATGAGAGAAGTCGGCTGACGGATTAGCTTGTTCGCTAATTTTTTTTTTTTTTATCACGACGTGTTTCATTCAAGATCCTTTTCACGCTGAGGTCTTACGGAGGTTTCTGACATGAACACCGGGCCAGCTGTCGGGAAATTCTGCGTAAGTAGAAACGTTTGAAATGCTGTACAATGTATGTTTGTGTTCGAATGGTAAGTATTCCAAATTAACTACGGGGGGGTGAAAGGTCAAGTTAGGACAGCGGCAGCATTTCCCAGAATATTTAGGACAATATTAAGTGTTGTCCGCCTCCTCGCGTTAGCCATTTAGCTTGTAGAGCGTTACATGCGCGGTGTTTGACGCCACACTAGCAAACAAAAATGTCACCCGAAAACACTATAAATACTGGAATAATGATCATTTATCTCAGTGTGGTCACAAATTAGAATTTTCAGTACAAAATCTGGGTTTGTTTGACAGAACACAACGCTGTTCTCCATACTGGCAGGACGCCATGACTTGTATGAATGGCAACAGGTGGATGGTGTACCTTCTGCCCTCTAATGCAACAAGAGCATTGGAATTTTTGTGCTAGTCATTATATGTCCCAAGCACAGATAGATTATTGAAGATTATATTTAAGAAATGTTTTCCATAGTCTGTATTGCTGTTCTCCATCATACAAAATGGATCATGTCTGTTTGAAAGTGGTACAGTGAAAAACCAGAGCTGGGATGTGAAGTTTTTTCCAAATTGTCAACTAAATACCTGATTGCGGCATGCTGCAAGATAAAAACGTCGTACGACCAGGAATTCTCATAAAAGTAAACATGTGACACCCGATCGACCTAAAGCAAATATTTAACGCAACAACTGGTAGCTGGTGGTTGCCAACAAGGGAAGTCCAATGTAATGAACGGATACGCTAGTTGCAAGAATCAACAAAAAAAATAAATATCTGTACTAATAACGTAAGATGAATGTATATCGAGGTAAGGAACAAGGATTTAACAATGCACAATGACAACCTGTTGACATAAAACAAAATAGCCAACCAGGACATGGATGACTAATATAACAAATACCGACTCATCACAAACTAACCAAGTTGCGACCATGAGGAACTTTTGTCTTAACAACCAACGCTAACTGTAGCAAGCTACAAATGCCTGATTTTAACATTTAAATGTCACCCGTAGTTTATGACGGCTGACTAAGTGAGTGACGGTTAACCTCAACTGTAAGCATAAAAAATTCTGACATTTGAAACAACAGATGACAAGCCACAACAAGTCACTACTTTGTTTTCCCCACATTGTAACATACATTGTGTTTAGTACTTCACCTGAGCAAGCAATTTTTCTCTTACTTTATTTGAATACAACATAACAAACGATAATTGCCGACTTGAAACAATTGTAACAATCGTTCTCATTGTTCCGACTTAAGCATTGTTACTCTGCGATTCCCAACTTTTGAGTCCACATTAGCATGCGCTAATGGTTACATTATATTGAGTGGACTGTCTGTGACACTGTGACACTTTCCCCCCTACATCAAACCTCCTTTGCACCCCCCCCCCCCCCCCCCCCCATGTCAGGCAGCAACGTCACTGTTTATCTTTTGTGTAAACCTCAGTACATTCTGGAAGAGGCCTTGCCAAGTGGCCTTGTTGCTAGGGGGGGGGTTACTGCGAGGAAACAGGACCCCCACCCTTGATCCACCCACACACAGCGATTCTGCCGGCAGGCTAATCCCCCCCACTCACATACACACAGATAGCGCGCCTACGTGCTTGGCTGTCCCGTCCATTTCCTGTACGCGCATGCCACAATATTAGGGGGCATCAGTTGCAACTGTAAACTTGGTGCTTATCTCTTGTGTCTGCCTGGGTGTGGTTTCACACAGGAAATGAAGCCACCCCCTCTCCCCACCACATGTCCACTACCCCCATCTCACGGTACAGAAAAGGGCAAGACGGACATCTGGGACAAGTTCAGGCCAAAGCCTAGCGTAGCTTATCGGCGCCGCGTAGTATGATGCAACCGGCCGGCAACGCCTGGCGCAGGTGCTCATTCAATGCAATGTCGTGGTGGGGCGGTTGCTGAGGTGACCTGTTCAGCCAATCAGAGAGGGGTTGACTCATTCGAGCAAGCGTCACCTTCTCAGGTGTGCCCGGGCAACGGCGGCAGCGCGCATTCCAGAGCAGGGCGGATTGATGTCAACAAGTGAAGCAATCAGTTGACCCACTGAGATGTTAGTCAGCATGACGCATCAAGTTTATTGGTGAAATGTACTGATCACTGTTGATTATCAACACAAGCTAGCACTTTTCACAGTTACTATATATAGAAGAGCTACTATTGTTTTCTTGGTCAGTGTAGAAAGCAATGCTATGCTAGTAGCTGTTGATAAAAGCTGTTGTCTGTTGACGATTAATCGCGCATTTGTCAGGATGATCAAACGAATGACACTTTTGCAAGCGTGACTGTCTGTTGAATCTCATGCATTCCTTTTTTTCCCCCTCTCTCTGATATAATTGGGAAAATATAACAAATTTATTGAGTATGTATATAATCCAATGAAATACTGTAAAAATCTTGCGTATTAATAAACCCCAAATTTATTCATTTTTGATATTTTGGTCAGGGCTGAAGATGTTCAGGAATCTCAAACCAAAAGGAGAGAAATTTTTAACACATTTTCCGTGTACATTCTTGGAATCGAAGGTGTCCGGGAGGAGTGTTTGGAACTCCATAAAAATACTTCTGCAACAGAATCGTATTTTCTTTCATGGAAAATGTCACATTGTTGCGCCGATGCCTTTGTGACGTCAGCCGCGCCGGCACAAAGGCTCACTTTGATGGCGCTAATGTAATTTGCCAGGGCAAAGCCGAGTCTCCGTGCGCATTCTTCAATCTATTAGTCAGCCCCTCACGTTGGCGGCGGCGTCCTCTCCCACCTCCCTCTTCTCATTCTCCTCCCCGACACACCGCCAGTCGTCTTGTGAGCGGCCGCTCGGGCCTAATCGAGATTGGAAAAGGCGCCGCCCTTTGCCCCCGGGCCGTGCACATGTCTGACTGTGTGCCGACGTTGGTCAGCAGTCCTTTTGGGTCTAGCAAAGAAAACAGAAAGTCTCCCAACCTTCCCAGCAGCTTTTGCTGGCTTCATATGTTTTGCATCAGCGCGGGGGTCACGCGCCAGCCTGGACGATCAATTAGCGTCGATTGTTTCCCGACGTCGCCTAACCTGCAAGCGACACGTGCGCGCGCACCTCCTGAGGAAACTCAAGAATGTGTGTCGCGGGGCTGCAAGTATTGCTCGGTTAAAAATATCCTACCCGGCGGATATGTTGTGTGTGTGTGTGTGTGTGCGCGCAATGTGCAGGCTGTTTTGGAAGGAGGGGTGAGGGTGTGGGGGGGGGGGGGGGGGGGGTGACTGCCGCATGAAGCCCCTGTATTGTCTCAGCTTCCTGTTCTCCCTGAGAGGAGGGGGCCGCTGCTTTTCACACGCTCCCACTCATGCTCTCCTTCTCCACGCCATTGTACTGAACATGCATACTTCAACACTTTACCGCACTTTTTACGCTAGCTAGTCGCCGCGGGAGATGCACGCCGAGTCCAAGTCACCACTGAGACGTTGAGTGTTGTCCATGTTTAGCCCTGAGAGTCAATAAATGCTCCCACATTTCTGACTCGGGAACTCGGACCATTGTGTGTGTGGACCATGGGAGCTATTGTCTGAATTTCATGATGGGATGATTTATTGTGGGCCAAAAAAAGTTTAATTCCATGTGTCCGGCATTTAGGCTTTCAATCGGGCAATTTACACAAGCTGCTAAGATACAAGCCAAAATGTGGACCATGACAACGTAATTGAAACAGCTCGCTCGGTGGATTTTTGGCGGCAATCGAATTCCAGTGACAGTTATTTCGTGGGCCTTGATGAGGTGGACCCGGCCAAGTGTAATTAAGCACATGTTACAATTTGGACTCACACCGCAGTTACGCTCGTTACGGTCCTAGTCGTCATTCAACGCGCACGTCAATCCCGCTTTGAGTCGTCTTGTCAAGTCACAGCTGTAACGTGTTAAACATGGCCGCCACTTGGCCCGCGGGGACGTTTGGATGCTCGGTCGCGGTTCTGGTGAGGCGACGGCGATAAGGACGGGTGAGCGGAGAGATGGCGGGACGAGGCAAGTGGCTCGTCTGTCACAATCGTTTACGAGGCACTCATTAAGTTCAGCCAGTTTGAACTCCTCGGTGTGTAAAGTGGGCGTAGTTTGGTGATTAGTGGTTGGGTTGAGTCGCTGCTGACGTTGACCGCACAGCTGCCTGCTGTTTGGAAGCCAGCGGAGTTGTTTAGCTTGGAGCAACAAATCACGCCGCTAATGCTGTTTGGCTAGGCCTCAAAGGATAACGGAGTTGAATAAACTGCAGTCGCAGACTCGCGACGCTTTTTCCACTGTTTGAGTTGCAGATGAAACGTTAGGAAAGTTTGCTATCATCATTCCAGTCAGCAAAGTGACGGCGTCAGGGATTTACTAATGGGGATGCCACAAGACAAGAGCCAAAACAGTAATACTTAAAATATGATTTATCCCCCCTACACACACACTCATAAATTTTAGGGAAAATATTTTTTTTTTCTGACAAAAACTTGATGGACGATGCATCAGACACAACAAAATACATTAGACAAATACAATAAAAAAATATTAGACAAGGACGTATGTAAATAGGCATAAAATACAGTCAATAAAAAATACAAATACATACATTAACTAGAGCAAATAACATATCAGGATATGAAAAGATACAAACAAAAACACGTTTAAAAGGAAAATACATACATTATCTAGAGCAAATAACATATCAGGATATGGAAAAATACAAACAAAAACACGTTTAAAAGGAAGAATGCAAAGACACGAAACTAAAAATGCAACTCAAATATTGGACCCAAATCTCAAACACAAATCAGACAAACAAGAAATACAGAAAAAAAAACACTTTACATAAATGTGCTTGTGTTTTGAAGGGCTGGAACGGATTCATCTCATTTCCATTCATTTCAAAGAGGAAAATGAATGTGAGTTCTGAACGTGATCATAGAACCGATGAAACGATTCTACCAACCATGACTAGTTTCCACCTTTTAAAAGTAATCCGTGTACATGTGGTCTAACTTGAAGCTTCTGGATGATTAGCGATTAATAAGAGACGCATGATGCGGCCCTGTAATATGGAACGCATCGTCCCTGCTTACGCCAGGGCTCTGACTAAAATCCTCTGGACGATATTGGATAAATGTCTCCTTCCTTTTGTTTACCGCCAGTTTGTACAGTCAGTCGCTGAAATGGCCCATTGATAAGCAGCTCTGCGGATGTCCTGTCCTCGGTGGACGAACCTTTTCCGAGGCGTCCATCATTTAATTGTGACTTTAATTGCTTGAAACTCACACACATGCGGCATCAGCATCACAATGGCGCTCTGTGCTAAGTGAACTGGACCTCCTCCAAGGGATTGTGGTTTCTGAACCGAGGTTAGGGTCACCCCCCCCTCTGCTGCCACCGCCGCCTTTGGTGCCGCCACAATGTGGCTAGCCAAAAGTGCCCACGCGTGCTCTGTTTTTGCTAGCGCAATCAAACTTGACGGCGCTAATGTGCATGTCAACTTACAAGCTGTGTTTAGAGGACGTGTGGGGAGTTGTGTTTATGAGTTGTGTTTACTTTTCCTTGCACGTCTTGTCTTTTTCCTTTCACTTAATCAGAATGACAAATGTTTTAACGCTAGCTTAGACATTAGCATGGTTATCGCAACCTACTTGCAGCGGTCTGTATTGACGTCAGTGAACTTTTCAACTCTTAACGTTGCCCGTCTGCGGTTGACTCGACAGGATAGCGACAAATTAAAAGCTGATTGAGCATTTTTGGTGACTTTCACATCACCATTGTGACCTTAACCAGCTGCTTGCCGCAGCGGAGTTTAGGCTAGCTTCACCGAGTGACCGTAACATCCTGAGGAACTTTATTGCTAGCATAGCCACATTTTTATCCCATCATGCTTGAGTGAACCAAACAGTTGTTGGACGCCCACGCTACGTCTTGCATTATTGCCCGTTTCCTGCGATGGCGCACTCTGGTGTAGCGTTGCAGATCTCAAGTTCTTTTTTCCCAAGATTTTTTCCGCAGCTCACATGTGCTTCCTCGCAGATCTTTTCACGCGAGCCTTAGCTTCAGCAAGTGTTTTTGACCCCCCCCCCCACCACCACCTCCCGCTGTGCTTTCACACAAACGCACTGTGTTTAAGCCTCGCTAGAGCACCACGACCATACAACATGCCCCCCCCCCCCCCATCGCCCGCCTTTCCTCTCTCTTCTGCCTGCGTCCAATGTTTGGATAGATGTAAAAGACCTGATTGTGACTGCTCGCAGCCACTTTGGAAAGTCTGACGTGAGCAGGAGGACGAGGAAGGAGGGGAGGGGAAGAGGTGGCGGCATGGAGTGGTTGGGGGGGGGGATTCGCGGGATGAGAGACTGAAGGGAAAAGTTCTTCCCAACAACAAGGCATGGCGACCTTCCAGGAGTCCCGCTCGTTCCCCCGTCGTTGGCTTTTCGCACATGGCCTCCATCTTTACTTGGCCCCCTCTACAGCTTACAAGTGCTGCCTTTGATCCCCAAATCGTTTTACTTGAGCTATGTGTTAAAATATAGGGCTCGGTTGATGGTTTGATTTTCAGTGTAAAGGTCGTCAATTAAAAAAAGCGGAGTTTTAAAAAATTCTTTAAAAAATATACTATTGTATGTAAAATTTTGATTTATATGACCACCCAAAAATATATATTTTTTAAATAAATTAGTGATGCAATGATTCATTGAAGAACCCAAATAATGACAAGAAAAGAGAGTGAAAATTTGATTTTTAAGTATTATTTATATTTCTTTTTCTTTTTTGGGTTTAAATAATATTGAGAACCTATTAAATGGGTTTTAAATAAAAAATTAGTATTTTTTTGTGGTGATGCTGTGTGAGCCAAAATCCTCCAACCCAGCCTCTCCTTTAACCCGGCGGTGTCGCGTTGCGTCGGTGTCGCATGTCGCTCGGTTCAAAGCATCTGCGTTGGAAGAATGTGGGACATTTGAAGTCGAGACACTAAAGCGTGTTGTTGGCCCGTGAATGGGCCCTTCTCACGTTGACGAGCTGAAAAGCGTGCGAAGAAAAACGGCAGTGCCCCGGGGGGGGGCCTCGCTAAAGCGGTACGGCCCAGTATTCTTCTGGGAAGCCCACCTACACAAGATGGCCATTATCTGCCGCATGAATAGATAGTTGTGCTATCACGTCGGGCATCGCTCTTAGCTAACACCGGCACTCTATCAAAAGGCTGTTCGGGTCCTGAAGAATTTTTGTATTCCGTTTTTGTTCTAAAAACCAAAAAAAATTGAAGTGAACATCCAGAGACAAATAGAAGACTAATTTGAAAACCATCGTAAATCGTCACGAGCATGTGAGGCAAGGAAAATCGAAATTATTTTAGCTAACAGTGTCCCCTTCAAACAAAAGCATTTCAATTTTAGAAATTCAAAATGCGGTTTTGAAGTGCAGAGACACATTTTTTTTTTTACATAACAGCCTTTCAACACAAAATAAATATTCTTGGCTAGTTTGATGTCGACTGGATCCGTACTTGCTTGAAGCTTCTCCAAGCTTCGTCCCACATCTCAAAAACATTCATATTAGCTTCATTAAAGACTGTTAATCATTCGTAAGTGTAAACATTGGCGTCCATATGTAACCTTGGATTGACTGGCGACCACTAGCTCCAGGTCCCACATAACGAAAACAGATGACCTGATGGACAATGCGACTAGCGGCAGGGTGGTGACGCTTTAATTTCAATTCCACGGCAGATGTTCTGGTCAGATGTTCCTAATCAACGTGCAGATTGCGAACAGAAGGCGACCCATGAAGAATCTTCTCGCTCTTTTGATGTGATGCCACTGAAAGAACTGGTCTGTGCAACCACGTTCTGTGTAAATAAAGCAAAGTTTTATTTATTTCATTTTTATTTCGCTGGGTTCGCCCCATCAGATGCTGCTGGCGACGCTCCTCCTCCTCGCGAGCTCGCCGTGCCGAGCGGCCGAGCAGCCCCCCGCCGCCCAGTGGTCCGCCGCTTCAGAGAACGACTTCAGGAACGGCACCCTCCTGCGCCGCCATAGGACCTGCGTGGAGAACCAGCAGTACCACTACCAAGGCCTCTGCTGCCTCAACTGCCAGGCCGGTATGTGTGTTCTCGTCCTTGCCTTTGTGGAAAAATAAATACATTTTAGTGGGTAAAAAAAAATACTAGGAGAAAAAAAAAATCTGAAAAAATGCACCATTTAAAACCGCTAATATATTAGATAAAATAATACAAAAACACATGAAAGAATTGGAACACAAATGTTGGTGAAAAACTACAAAACAATTCAAATTGTCAAATGGGGGAAAACAAAAACTAAAGCATCATACAAAAACAGTATGGCTTTAATAAATTTGGACTCAGTGGAACTAATTGACTAAAAACTTAACTTAAAATTGAAGACAGAATCAGATACAATAAGCCAAAAATATGTTTGATTTCGACTTTTTGATCCAAGTTAGCTTGACTTGTGTTGTAATCTAAACCAATCTTGTCATAAATCTTTCCAAATGATTGACCTTGGCTACGTTTTGTGTTTTTCTGTCATCATCAGGGACGTTTGTGCAGAAGGAGTGCGAGCGTGATTACCAGCAGGGGGTGTGCGCTCCCTGCGAGGAAGGACACACTTATACGGAACATTCCAACGGCATGCACAGATGCCTGCCCTGCACGCACTGTCGACAAGGTAAACACTTGGCGTGGCCAGAAAAATCTACACACCCTTGTTCAAATGCCCAAGTTTTTCTTAGATACATGATTAAGATAAAGCGTTTGATTTGATTTTAATTTTATTTTAGTGCTCTTATCTCACTCCCCCCCAAGCTCACCAATCAGAAGCAGCTTTCTTCTCACAGACAGGTCACGCTGAATAATCAGCTCCAAGTAACAAACAAACAAACATTAGATAAAAATGCAGCAGTTTACGATTTACAATTTTAGATTTCTGTTGATAGGACAATTTGATATCCAGCTACGATTCTCCCCAAAAAACAAAATGTCATTGTGATGCTAATTCCCAAATTAATTCATTAATCCTGATCTTTAGCGGGAAGTCTTCCTAGTGGACTTGCTGGATTATTGGGGAAAGTGGATCTTTGGATTTTTTTTTTTTTTTCTCTCCCCTTCGAGACGCCTGAGCGACAATGCCAAGTGATGAAGTTACTCGGGGAAAAAGGGCGTGTCTTTTGTGGTTTTGTTGCCACTGTTCAATGAGAGAGCGTCCCAAGAGGGGGGCTTACCTTACCCGGGCCGGTCCGGGCGTGGTATCTTTGTGTCCTGCTTGAAAGGGGCAGGGGTGGGGGGGTCGTGTTACACCAGCTCGCACTTTAGGGATAATCGCTCCTCTTTGCCCGTGACTCGGAATGTTTCCACACCCAAACTACCTGGTGTACTCTTTTCACCTGGCTGGGAAAACATCTTTGTGGCTGGACGAAGCATGTGTTGTTTTGATTTTTGAACAAGTGTGTGTGTGTGTGTGTGTGTGTGCAGACGAGAAAGAGACGGCGCCCTGCACCACCACATCGGACACCAAATGTCAGTGCCGAGCCGAAACCTTCTGCGTGCCGGATCAGGCCTGCGAGGTCTGCAAACGTTGCGCTAAGTGAGTCACCAACCAATCTAATCACTTGATCGGAACGCAGCAACGTGATTGCTGAATGGATCGATTGACTGTTTAGGTGCAAGCCGGGTGAGGAAGAGGTGAAGAAGTGCACGCATTTTTCCAACACCGTGTGCCGAAAGCGAGACCCGGCTCCCACCAAAACACCGCCAGGCCAAACCCCGCCCACCCCTGCCTCGCCGGCAAATATATGTAAGGCCTCTCCTTTTTTCCTCAGCGACCTATCACTTTAATCATTAACCATCCTTGATGACATTGCAGGGATTCCCGTACTGAGCTGCCTCTTCTTCGTCATTGTGGCCGCCGCGCTGGCCGTGTGGTTCGCCGTCAAGCGCTGCTCCTTCGAGGGAACATGTGAGTGCGCGTCAAGGCCCGGCCGCGTTGCCGTGACGACAGCATCACTTTACTAACAGGCCGTCTTTTGACAGGCGCCAAGAGCCACTGTGACACCAGTGAAATCATCAAGATTCCCATCGTAAGTATTTCTATATTTTCAACATTTTATTGTTTAATAGAATGCAGTGTGGTCTTTTTTAAAATCGACTGATGACAAATAACCGTCGACTGAATCGAACATTTTTGTTTTCTTGTCAGGACGAGAGCGCCCCCTCGGCGGAGGAGTGCGAGAACACTCATAACGACGGCCTGGAGGGCGACCATTCCCGTCCGGAGTCGCGTCCGCTGCTGCAGGAGACGCAGGCTGGCATGACCAACAACAAGGCTTCGCCGTCCCCGGAGGACGAGGACCGCGGGCTGGGCGACAGCTTGTCCAACACCACCAACTCATCGCAGACAAGCCTGTCGGCGCTTCCCACCGCCGCCTCATCTGGGAACACCCCCCAGCAGAGCCCCGCCCCCTGCAGGATAAGCGCTTCCGCGATGGTGCGCATCAAAAAGACAAAAATATCTATTTTTTATTTTATTTATCTTTTTGTAGCCTTCTGTCTCACAGCGTCTGCTTTGTTCTCAGGAGGATCCTCTGCAGCACCGCCTGGTGCCACTGCAAGGTAAGAAAGCCGCACTGACATTTCTCGGAATGGCACTTCACGCAAAGTGTCATTTCCAAGCCCTCGGGGGGGGGGGGGCAAAGACCGAGCAAGCGAATGAAGAAGCTAATTTAAGACTTGTTTTCACTCAGTTAAAGAGTTCATATCAGTTCACAAGTTGTGTAAGCCAGTCATTTTCAAACTGGGTTAGCAAAGCCTTTATTGGCGTCGTTCTTGGAAAATGACACAGATGGGAAAATTGATTTAAAAGAAATTATTACACAAGTCCAATTACTGTAATGGTTACTCTTTTTCTTTTTTTTTTTTATAAAAACGCTGAAGTTGAAAGTTGACCCAAATAACGCAACTTTATCCATTGCAGAGTCTGAGAAGTCACTGAAGAAGAGCTTTGACCTGTTCGATAAGTACCTGGAGTTGACGATCCACAACAAGTTCTTCCGCATGATCGGCGTGAGCGACAACCAAATCCGCCAAGCGGAGAGCGGCGTGGCCGGCGACAAAGTCTACGAGCTGCTCAAAAGCTGGATGCAGCGACAGGGCCTGAAGGCCGACATCAACGACCTGCTGCGGGCCCTGCTGGACCTAGACCAGCGACGCTCTGCCGAGAGCATCGCCTCCGAGGCGCTTAGGCGAGGCTACTACAAGCACGATCACACTCCCTGAGGGACGTTATCGCATCTCCTTGTTGGACTTACCTCGTATCGAGAGCCAGTAGTTTTTTCTTCCGAAGATGCATAAGCAACCATTTCTCCCCCCCCACAAAAGGGGTAAGTTGAGTTGCTCGGATGGATGAAAAACAACAAAAGAAGACATAATATGAAGAAAGTACTCAGCGCCACCTGGTGGCAAGCACATACACTGGTCTGGCGCTTCCCGCGCCTTCTCCGCCACTGGCTCAATGTCGTCACGCTAGCTGTATGATTTTTTTTTTTTTTTGTCATTGTCATCTTTGATGCACTTCTTCCCACTAGCAAAATTTTGCTGTAGTTGCGTTGACATTTCTTGTGTGTGTGTGCGTTAACAAAATGATGCCCGCTGATCAACCTTTTCTGTGTAGGAATTTTCTCTCGTATAGTCTCCGAAGATTAAGTATAAGTATTCCCAAAAATACAAGATATGATGATTCTCTTAACATTACAACTTTTTCCCCTGAAAAATTGCTGAAAAAAATCTAAATACATTTTAATTATTGTATGATTACAATTTTCCTCTTAAAAAAAACTTTATTCTCACAAAATTGACCCTTTTTTCTCCCCATTTTTTTCTTTAAAAACATTTTGCTTAGAAAAATCACTTGATTCTATTTTGATTAATTTCTTAAAATAAGCAACTATTTTTTTGTTGTCTACTGACGCTACTTATTTGGATGAATGTTTTTTCTTTTGTCAAAAAAAAAAACATTTCGGAGGTGGTCATTCCGTTAAAACATACTTTGCTAAAATGAAGTTATGCAACACAAATTTGTTTGTGACAAATAGCTAAACCGTCACAAACGTTCAACTGTGTCTGCCACGAGAACTTTGGTCTTCCTCTTTATTTATTGTCATATTTATTTTTAGCGCTACTTATTTAAACCCTCGCAGCATTGCCACACTTTCTTCAAAAATGATTGTTCATTTCATTTCAGAGCTGAGCAGACAGAAAATTTCTCTATTGAAATTATAAATATGGATTATTGAGGCTGGCATATCCATACTGTCATGCATGAAAAAGAACACCAAGCAATACACCCCGCGCGTCCCCCCCCCCCCCCCCCCCCTCGTACTTGTTACTAACCAGAATTCATATTTTTTATCAATGGGCCAATTGAAAGAAATTGCCTTGCCGCTTGTTGTTGGACTGGATTCACAGTTTAAGCAAAAATGATAGCGGCAACAGGTACGGAACCTTTTTGTCCAGCTTAGCCTTAATGAAGGAAAGTGCGCTTATTTTTTTACACCTCAACTTTACACTCTTATTGCCCAACTCTTTTCTGTGTGTTTGCAGTGAGCCTCATTGTGTGTGTGGGGGTTCTACAAGTGTGCTTGTGAGCATAATTGTGTGTCTATGCCATTGTTTGTGTCCTACTGTATTGTGATGCTCAGTGCTGGCGCTGCCATCCGGTGGTTGACAAGAGACAATTCATCCTGCATCAATTTTAAAGCTTTCATAACGTGACATCACGTGGACTCTTTGTCATATTTGTATATAGATTGTAGGAGAGAAGCAGGAGAAATTAAATGACGTCCAAGTCCTATTGATGGAAGAAATGAAGTTGAGATGTAAGTTATGAGAAGTATGTTTTTATGTACATTTGGAATAAATATTTTGTACAGACATCTTTTGGGATCATTTGAATTATTCTATTAAGACAGTAAATGACTTTTTTTTTTATCAGTATGCAATACATTGAAAGAAGCAAGACTGTGAAACACAGGTGACGTTCTTTGCCGATTATAACAATTTCCAATATTTGTTCCTGAACATAAAAGTTCTGATGAAAGCTTCATAAAGTATAATGAGTGTGTCTCCTGCTCTTTTTTTGTGGTCAGAGGCTATCATTGTCCAGGCGGCCCTAAAGCCTGAAAAAAATTGCTTTAGTGTCACCAGAGCTGTGGGAACTTGGCTTCAATTCCCACTGGAGAAAGTCAGATGACAAGCAACCTCATGATTTTTTTCTTTCAGGGAAACGGCGAGGGTACTTAGCTCGTTAGCTACAGGAATTTGTTTGATGTCTGGGAGGAAACTGTCATGGAGCCAACTATACATAGAATAGAAAGCAGATAATTGTAACGGCTCACACCGCTGACTCTGGAACCTCGTCAGTCACGGTGATAGAAACCAATCAATTGTATCAATCATGGCACTGGAAATTGTTCCTCGCCAATCAAGAAACTCAAACTGAATATTGTAGCCAAAGTATTAAAAGTAGTCCGCTACTTTGCTAGCTCAGTATGTTATTTAAGAGTGTAAATTAACTGAAAAAATTAATCAGGAAGCATGAAAATGTCATGGCGTCTTCCCTCCTGACTGCTTATCACATCTTTTGTTGGACAGCTGATGCATCCGTGACAATTCTTTGGTTGTGCCATTATTGCGGAGTCCAAGCAAGGACGTGGAGTGGAGATTTTTCAATGGGATCCAGGGCGACTTTCTACATGTCTTGGTGTCTGTGCATCACCACGGGCATCGCGTGCGTGGTCTTGGTTGTCTACTGGTATTGGCGTTGGCATGGAGGATTTGCCTGGGATGGAACCCAGGCCCAATTTAATTGGCATCCCGTCCTCATGATCAGTGGACTGCTGGTCCTCTATGGCCTCGGTGAGTTCCAATTGTCCATTGAAGGGAATTTAGGTGACAATTGTGAAAATATATTTTTATGACTCAGCTCAGAAACCTTTTGAGATGTTAAATTTGTTATATTTATGTTATGTCATTTAAAAGTTAAATACAACTGAACTTAGTGAATCTTTAGCATTCCAATACTTCAGTATAATGACTTGTTTCCTCGAATTCAGCTGCCGTTCTCTTCCGCGTGCCTTGGGGGTGGTCGCATAAGAAGCGTGGATGGAAGATGCTTCACGCAGGACTGATGCTGGCCGCCCTGATTCTCGCCGCCGTCGGCCTGCACGCTGTCTTCATCGTGCACCGCAACCTGAACATCCCTGCGTTGTACTCTCTGCACAGCTGGGTGGGAATGAGCGCCGTGGTGACCTTTGCGTGGCAGGTAGGGAATACGCTGACTTGACAAATTGACTTGCATCTCCTTCTATATCTTCTTAGCTACATGCGCTGAGAAGTCAAGACAGAGCAAGGATAACGTAATGTAATCTCTGTGAGCATAATATGTCTCCTTTAATCCACAGTGGTTCCTGGGCCTGGTGGGCTTCTTGCTGCCGTGTTCAGCGCCGCGTTTGGGCGGTGCCCTGAAGGGCATCCACGTGTGGACTGGACAAGCGGTCCTGATGCTCACTCTGGCTGCCTGCATCAGTGGGATCAACGAACAGCTTTTCTTTGCACTGTGAGGCGTTCAATGACTTTTTTAACCTCACTGGAAATCATGGAATGATATTTGTATACATAGATATGTGTATGTCATATTTTTTGCTCAGTCTCTTTGTGTGGCCTGGGAGAGTTGCTGTATGGGTCATATTTAAAGTCACTATTTTGGTGTTTGTTAGGGATGGTGTGTCAGCAAGTGCTTACAGCTCCCTTCCTGTAGAGGCGCTGTTTGGCAACATGCTAGGAGTCCTGACTGTGGCGTTCAGTGTTCTTGTGTTTGGAATTCTGTCCAAAACCGATTGGCAACGTCCAAACACCAATACCAATGATGAAGCAACTCCAGTGAGTAATTTTCTTTTATTATTATTATAAATAAAAATTGTTGTATTAATATTTGTTTTATTGCTTTCAGATTTTGATGAGAGAAGAAGCCATTTAAGGGACACAGCAACAGAATGGGACAGAAAACACATTAAAAATTATCCTGTTTAAGGATAAATGGTTCAGAAGATGGATGGATTGAAAACAAGACATGAAAACATTTAATCACTCATGTATCATTGATATATTACACTTTATGATTCCTGAATTAATAAACAATACTCTGTCCAATTTGACTGTTTATTTTATGAGTAGTTATCAAACCAAATTTATGCAATTTTTTGAATAAATAAGCTCGTGCTCATTCAAATATCAATATAGAAGCACATGCAATGGCTTCTCTAGTTTTGAAATTAAAAAATGTATAAAAAACAAAAACAATCGACGTTACTCTGTCAATGACGTTTAGTTAGTGTGGTAGTACCACTTGGCTCCTTTAGACGGCAGCATCACGCGCGCAACCAAAAACCTCGAAGAAGACACGTACCTCTGGTCACGTGGGTCTGCTTCCTGTCACAACAGTTAGCTTCCCCGGGGCTAGCATCCCCGAATTAAAGCCGTTTTCTGTCAAAATGGATGTAAGTCAGGCCAAACAGGAACATCTGCTTGCATTAAAAGGTACTTTGTCTCATTTATCTTTTTGAAGATGTACACTTCATGCGGGAATCTAATTTAAAACGTCGCATAAGTAGACTTGTTACCATATGCTGCTCGCTGTTAATACGGCTAGCGCTATTTTTCGTTACCGCTCTGTTTTTAATTTATTAATCTAATCTACGAGTACATTTATGGTTATGTGTGTTTCTTGTGTGTGCTATGGTTTTGTTGGGGGTGCTTTACTCTCAACCTTATTGTTATATTTACAATATATAGTGTACTTGGGCTCTCTTGTCAGGCGCTATAGAAATATAAATTATTAATAATTATTACCAATCCATTCATTTTATAAAGCACTCATTAATGTACCCCTGAACTGATCACTAGCCAATGACAGGGCACCTATTGACAAGCAATTGACCTATGGCTATATAATACCTAAAAAATTGTATTTTTTTTTTTTTAGTAATGCGGCTGACAAAACCAACTCTGTTTACAAACCTGCCAGTGACATGTGAAGAGCGAGACCTCCCAGGTGACCTTATCTGAATTGGCATGCACATCCACTTGATTGTATTAATATATATACACAATATTTGATAGTTAATAAAATTTGTTCCTCTAACACCTCACGTTGCCACCATGGTTTGTGCTGACAGGTGACCTCTTTGGGCGCCTCATGCGAGATGATCCGTCCACTATCAAGGGCGCAGAGACGCTAATGCTGGGCGAGATGCTAACATTGCCGCAGAACTTCGGGTGAGTCGTCTGAACGTTTCCTTTTACAGTGAAATTTTGAGCTGATTTTCATTTGATTATATTCTTATTACTTTTAAAACAATTTCATTTGAATAAAAAAATTGAATTGTAATATTGATATGAAGGAATTTGCCAATATTTGAATGTATGCATTATTGAATCAAATTTCCCGTCCTATCTCGGCAGTAACATCTTCTTGGGCGAGACCTTCTCTAGCTACATCAGCGTGCACAATGACAGCAGTCAGGTGGTCAAAGACATTCTAGTTAAGGTAAACCAATGGCAAGAATGGTTCAAATGAAGCAAGGGGCCTCCCAAATCTCATTTGATGCCTTGTGCTCCTCTGTAGGCTGATTTGCAGACCAGCTCTCAGAGACTTAACCTGTCGGCGTCCAACTCTGCCGTAGCCGAACTCAAACCCGAGTGCTGCATTGATGATGTCATCCATCATGAAGTCAAAGAGATTGGAACACATATGTGAGTCCTTCCGAGGCCTTCAAATAAAATTCAAGATTTTTCTCCCCCATTTCAATGTTGATGTTTGTTTTACATGTGCTAGCAAAATGTGGACCTTTGTGTTTATATGCAGCCTGGTGTGCGCCGTGAGCTACACTACACAGCACGGAGAGAAGCTCTACTTCCGCAAGTTCTTCAAATTCCAGGTGAGGCAGCTCACTTATCGCGCCTTTGAGACATGTCGTAAGCACTCGCCAAAAGCGCCCAACATAGCCCTCGTCCGTTAAACGGCTGTGCCGCTCGGGTTTTCTTTTTTCTTTGTCTGGCGAGCAATGGAGACATTCAGCCTGCATTCTCTCTTCAATCAGGTCCTCAAGCCCCTGGATGTCAAGACCAAGTTCTACAATGCCGAGGTACGTTCCCCCATCTCGTTAGTCCGTTTGTAAGCCCACATCCCATTTGGCATGTGTTCATTTTGTCCTTTTATTTTCTCCATTAGAGTGACCTCAGTTCTGTGGTAAATCGTTTTCATTTTTCTGTTCTCATCGCCTCTCTTCTTCACGCCGCCTGCAGGTGGAAGCAAACAACAACAATGGCAACATGAGTTGTATACTCTATTATCATTTTAGATAGTTGTTTGATTCTAAAAACATTTAAAGATGGTTTTAGTTTGGGAAGCTTCCCATTGTTGTTGCTTGTGCACACCTCCTTGCCATACTTCCTTTTGCATGTGGTGCTTGTCCGTCTGACTCCGTGTCTTTGAGAGCGCGAGTGAGGGGGGGGTGTATTTCACTGTATTTTGATGAATTGAAAATCACTATGTTCAGATCCAAATCTGAAATCCTGATGATGAAACCAATTTGTGAAGACGTGGGGCCAGGTTGGCTTTGCATGGAGCGTCAGGCGGTGGCAACTGGTGGCATAAAATAATGAGCTAATGCTACTGAGCTAATCTGCGTTGGCTGAGACGTTTTGTGTTCAAATGCTGCTTTTGACCACAAACACCCAAAAAATGACACATGATACTACTAATATTTTTTGACGGAGCTAATTTAAATCTGTCCCAATCACATTGCATTAAAGCTTATTACCTAAAGTAAATTGAGGTGTCAGAGCAGGTTTGGGGCCTGACATTCAAATCCACCCCCTCCCCTCAAACCCCTCTGCCTCCCCATAACCATCTGCCGCTGCCTTCTCCGCCGCAGACGGACGAAGTGTTCCTGGAGGCCCAGATCCAGAACATCACCACGTCGCCCATGTTCATGGAGAAGGTGTCGCTGGAGCCGTCCATGATGTACAACGTGACTGAACTCAACACCGTCACCCAACAAGACCACGGGTATGGCAAAAGTACTCACACACCCTACTTGGAGTTGTTGTATTTAAAAAGACATTGCAGTAATATACCTAAATCCACTTAAGTCCATTCACAAAGTATTTGTTCCCGTTAGGGTTTCGACGTTCGGCAAAATGTCATACTTGCAACCCATGGACACACGTCAGTACCTCTACTGCCTGACCCCCAAGCCCGAGTACGCCGAGAAGGCCGGTGTCATCAAGGGTGTCACTGTTATCGGGAAGTTGGACATCGTGTGGAAGACCAACTTGGGGGAGAGGGGACGCCTGCAGACCAGCCAACTACAGAGGATGGTATACCCCAATCAACCCAATTAATATAAATGATGTCATGTTTTGTCTGATGGAGTACATTTCCATCACAATTGTGTGTGGACAGGCTCCAGGCTACGGAGACATCCGCCTGTCCATGGAGGTCATTCCCGACACGGTCAACCTGGAAGAACCGTTTGACATCAGATGTAAAATCACCAACTGCAGGTAGGCAAGCAACAGTCAGGCACAATGTCCTGCTTCTTCGTTTCACCTCAGGTCTTCTCTATGTGTGCACGTGTAGCGAAAGGACCATGGACCTTCTTGTGGACATGATCAACACGTCGTCCATTCACTGGTGCGGCGTATCCGGCCGAGCTCTGGGCAAGCTAAGCCCTGGGGCGTCGCTTTCGCTGGCCCTCACGCTGCTGGCGTCCGTCCAGGGTCTCCAGGTAAGACATTTGAGCATTTATTCCATATCCTTGATCCAGAGTCTCCAAGTTACTAGTATTTTTTAATTTTTTTTAATTACTATAAGGAAAAACTCATTTTAAATGGACATCATTGGAAAAAGATTCGGTTTTGTTTGGTTTGTTTCAGAGTATTTCCGGTCTGAGGCTTACAGACTCGTTCCTGAAACGTACGTACGAGTACGACGACGTGGCTCAAGTATGCGTGGTTTGTCCGTCCTAGCATTTGACCTTTTAGTTCTTTTTTTTTTTTTTTTTTAAATAGGCTTTACAACAGGCCAACGCATCACAGTGCACACTGTATTAATGCTCATACAAATGGTTGTGAATAATGAAAGCCTTTGAAAATAATGTGAATATGTGAATAAACACGCTAATATTTTTTTTATGTCTTTTTGAAATCGTTTTATAAAACATGACAAAAGAGTTTGATTTCATGACATTTTATTTTTATAGTCATTGGAAGGAAGCAGCTTCCTAGACCAGTAGGACTGATTAGAGCGTCTGCGAGAACTCGAGTGAGCTAACTCTGTGTTTTGTCATGTCCACTTTTAAGAAATATACAGAAAAGGCATAAATTTAATTCTGGTCTAAATCAAACTTAGTTTCCATAAAGCTTCTGATGCCTGATACCCGTTTGGAAGCATGCAGGAGGAGCAACCTTACACTTATACAACATACACATAGTTTTTAAGTGTTCATTAATAACATTATACTTTTTATTATTTAGTGGCGCTAAAGTGCAATGACAATGTCACAATGCAGGCGTGTCAGTCACATGACTAAAAAGCAACAGCGGACGTCAGGTGACAGCAGTGGCACCTTGACTTACGAGACGAATTTGTGGCATCCATTGAACTCGCATCTCAAATATTGGCTTGCAAAATACATAGCGAGAAAAACTAAATTCACAGGTCAAAAGTCAAAGTGCCACTGCGCTCATGTCGGGTCTTCCTCACAGCTGTCAATCATCTGAGGGGTCCATCCTAGAAGAGTTGCCTCAGATTGGTGTGAGTTTAATTTTTGGAAAATGTGGGGGACACGTGGGGGGGGGGAGCTGCTGGCACCAACCCGAAGCATCATGAGTGCTCCTCGGCGCTCCCGCTGAACGATCGACTTCGAATGTGATTGCGCAACTGCTCGATGAGCTCTGGGTTCTGCTGCTGGATCTGCTGGGCGAACTGTTGCCCCCTGATCGAAAACCGGGAGTGCCTGCTTTTAAATTTCCACATTCACAGAAGCCGCACCAAGAAGTCGTACTTACGCTTCAATCAGACTGGAAATGTCAGTCAGTCCTCCCACTCCGGCGGCTGGTCCTCCCACCGCGTTGGCCATCATCCCGGACATTCTGTCAATCATAACGAGGAAGTGAAACGCTAATTTCAAAGCTAACACGTAGCTAGCGCCAACACTCACAGTTGCTGCACCTGTTGGTTCTGCATCACACTGGCTGCCTGCAGACACAGGAAGCAAATTTGTCATTGTTTTGCTTTGTGGTCATCAATAAGGACCAAATAAGGAAGTACTGCGCTTACCATGCTGATGAATGCGGGGTTGTTGATCAAACTGGCCATGTCAAATCCCAGACCGGCTGCCATCTGCATTATGAGACAGTGGAAAAAAATGGAAATGCCAGATTTTCGTACTTTAATATTTAACAACTACTCAATATGTGTGAGCCAACTAATAACCGGCTGTTGCAATCTCGTTCCTTTATTATCAGAAGTGGTGTTTATTTTTGTCTTGCACTCACGGGACTGCTGACTTCCTTCTGCTTCTGCTCAGCCACCTTCAAGTTGGACTTGTATGTGTCGTTGTCCGGGTCCAGCACCAATGCCTTCTTAAAGTAGGAAATGGCTTCGGGGTATTTATTCATAGCCGTTAGTGCGAGGCTGTGAGCACAGAGCATCCCAAACATGATGTTTTCGTCAATATATTTGGGTATGCAATGTTGCACTGATTTACCCCATCCTTCCGTAAGCTTTGCTGTAGCTGGGATCGATCCTGATGGCTCGCTCGCAGTCGCCCGTCGCCTCCGTGTAGTCGCCCAGTTTACTATGAGCGGCCGCCCTGCGTGACAAGTGTTAGCATCATCTAGCATTACCTAGCCTTAATGCGACCTGGGTTGTGGCTAATACCGGTTGCAGTAGTAGACGGCGTTCCTCAAGTCCAGCTCTATGGCCTTGGTGTAGCACTCCACCGCAGATCTGTAGTTCTCCTCCTTCATGTGATTGTTCCCTGAAAATACGATTGTGATTTAGCACCGCTCCTTTGGTCACTTCTAGATGCATGCATGTCAAATGATCTTTGACACCTTCATTCTTCAGCTGCTCGGCTCGTTCCGCGTCTTCGGGTGAAGGAGTTGTCGCTGGCAAAAGCAGGTTGTCATTCTGCGAGAAATATGGTGAACATGGTCATATTTTTTTCATGTGTCTAAGACAACAGAGTCTTGAAATATTAAACAAAATGTCCACTCACCTTGAGCAGAGAGTTGAGAAAGATCTCCATGAGGGGCTGCGGTGCGGCCAGGTGGCAGTCGCTAGCACTGATCTTAAAGGTGGTCTCCAGACACTGGATTGCAACTATAACAAAAACAGACGTTCATACCGGTCCTGACCACCATTACCAGACATTCACGTACCTTCAAGGCTCTCTTGCTCGTCAGAATTCAACGTGCCGCCATGCGTCTGATCCCGTAGGAACTGTACGATAGAAAACGCCAAGCGCTTGTCCACCGCCATGGTTACCTACAATCTACACACAAACAGTTGAATACAATGGTAACTTGATTTGTGATTCCTTACTGGTTTTTCCAAGTTTGACCCCCAACATGGCAGGTGACTCCAGATGTATGCGACATAATGCCAAAACTATTTCTTACATTGTTAAATTATCAGTCATCTAAATCATTATAATCTGCAAATTCTAATTGGGGCATCTAAACAGTTCTTGGTTGTTGTAGTTGTTGTTTACAACCTTCAAATATTACCCTTCAAATAAGCTAACTAATAGTTTTGATTCATATACAAAATTAAACGTAATAGCTCACATAATTAATCAACAATCCATTGAGCTGCTATTAATGGTGAGATGGTGAGGTCCGAAGGTGCGTGTGATGACGTCACGGGTAACAGGCGCAAAACTGCACGCAGGAAAAACGGTCACGTGCGGCACCCAGACGTACCCGCACCCCCTTCTACCCCCGACGAGTATTGACAAACATGCTGTGACGTCACCTCATCTTGGTCATTTTAGGGTTGAAGTGCAATTCTTATTTTGAGTAGCTAAAATGGGCGTCCGTCTCTGCTGCAAACGAGCGGGATTGTTAGCGATGCGACGGTAACGTGACGAATAAGGAATACAAAACAGCAAAAAATGAGTATGGAAATGCCAGTATTGTTAATGAATTTACGTTAAAAGATGGAGTAGCATCCTTTTACCTGAGACGCGGCCGCTTCGCAATCGCTGTCACTCGCTCCAGCTAGCTTGGTCTTCTTCTGCGCATGCGCGAGCGCTGATACCAGAAGTGACCGCTATACATCATAAAAGTTGCCTGTTTAATTTTTTCTTTCTATTTTTCTTTTTCTTTTCATTTTCATACTTACATTGCGGGCCATTGCAGACTGGCGCACTTGCCAAGTATGAATCACACAATAAATACTACATTACATTGTCTTAACAGCACTTAACAGCAGCAGTTGCTCTATAAATAAATGCTCTATAAACACAGTTGCGTTAATCCCTTTCCAACCCAGGTAAACGGGGTCATCAAGGTTATGTCAAAGTGTACGGGAGATAATTCGTCCACTAGAGGGCGCCATTGCATTTCAAACGCTTATTAATGGCGACTAAACAAAATATAGTTTTTGTAGTTTATTGTCAGCAAAGGTGCTTAATTTAAGAACTCGATGATTCAGTTCCTTTGCATTCTATATTTGGTTTTATTATCTTTTGTTGACCTTTCCGATAGAACGCCGTGTAAACATTATTTTGCATGCATATTTAGCATTGTATATGGTTGTTTATTCGGCTGTTTTGCATTTTTGTGAAGGTAGAGCATTTGAATGTGTGTATTTACAATGCATGTGCGAGGGTGGGGGGCAGTGCAGGAGCGCTCAGCGGGTAAGCATCAAGACGGACGCTTCTCTGTTTGCTGGAGGCGGAGACACCTCTTGTCGGCGTGGGGCTTCGGTGCTCAGTAAGGAACCGAAAGAGGACAGCGTGCGGACTTAACTTAACCTGCTTTGCTTCACATCGACCTACGGATAAAGAAAGACGATGAGTGGAAACATCTGGGCGCGGCACATTTCATCACTGGACGTCAAGCTTCCACTCGGCCGAGCCGCTTTTGTATTTCCTCGCTGAATATCGTGTGGACATTTTGGATTTTTTTTTTCCTCCCTCTGAAACCAGCACCTATATTTGAGCTCAAATTGTGTCATTTTTAAAGGATTCTCTTTCCGTTCAAGTGTGACTTGAACAACTTTAAGACGGCTTTGTTGCCGATATGAGCCCACACGGCCAGTTTGGAGTTAAGTGGGGGGCTAGCTGTTAGCCCCATTAGCTCGGAACCATTCGAAGTACCATCGAGCGATGCTGTCTTTTCTAGCCGACTGAATGCTCTTCTCTCGGCGTCAAATCGGAGTGTAATCGTGTGTGGACATCGCGGCTGGACGCAGTGCCGCCAGCAAGGCACCAAGGTGGGTGTTTTTTTCTCTCCTTGTTATCGCGTCTGTTCACCCGGAGGTTGGGGTGAGGGGTAGCATACGACATGCTAACAATGCTAACAGTCCTAGTCGCGGCGGAGTAGTAACAGCAGAGGACACACATTCCGATTTTTTTCCTCCATCCACAAATGATTGAAAATCATTTAAGGTAAAAATGTAAATAAATGGATATTTAATGTGGGTTATGATTATCGATGTTCGTGAGTTGGACGTCAGTAAATGGTGTTCACAGCTGTTTTGTGTTTTTAGGGAACCGATACCAGACAAGATGCTCAGCATAAAATGTTAAATACATTAATTATTACATTTAGAGTTATTCGATTTTTTTTTTTTTTTTGTCATTTATATTTTGGTGTTAGCCAGGGCTGCTCATAAACATTCCATGTTCCAGGGCCCCCTGCATTAGTATTGTGCTTGTTCATTTTGTTCTGATTCCTCTTTTGGTTCTTTGCAATTCTTGTTACGTCTTGTTGTTCTCTATTTTTTTCTTTATATTTGTTGGAGTCTATTATTTTGTTGATCTTATTCATGTCAGGTTTTGTTATTCTGTTATCATCATTTTTCCCTTTTATTCTGATTATTCTTCTTTTAAAAGTGGTGTTTCATTCTTGATTTTACTATTGTATGCGGTTTAATGTGCGTTTATTTTATGACAAGTCCATTTATCAGATTAGCTGGTGTAATTTAAGACATTTAGGATTAGATGCAATCCAGCAATCTGAGACTTCCCTGTTTGGGAATGTGAGTAAGAACATGGAAGACCATCTGCTTCACTGGAGGTCTGCAAAAGTTTTTGTTTGTTGTGACAGCATGAAACCCCCCCAACCTCACACCCCTCAAAGAAACACCGTCTGGCCACTGGGATCGGAAAACTTGACCCGATTGAATTAACCCTTGACCAAAGAGGGCGGCCACATGTTGCATCTCCACAAGCGAGAAGAATCCTCCATTCAGCTGACGTCTGCCATTCCATAGTACTCAGAGGATGCTACAATATTCTGCAATGTGTAAAACCACCACATACACACCATTTGTATGTAGTATTCTTACTTTTGGTGTCAGACGGGCGAAGAGGAAGTGGAGCAGAAACTGCCGAGTGTTTGCGGCTGATTGGGGGGACGTGATGAACAAGTGAGAATGTTTCTCGCTCGCCGGCTTCTTTTGTCTCGGCCAAGGCCTTGCACTGTGGCGCCATTGTGTGGCTATCTGCTTGCGGCCCCTTGTTTGCCCGGGTCAGCGAGATGCCACTGTTGTGTTTTTTGCCAAACGCAGACAGCTTGTGAAAATCTTGGCGCTTACCTTGCTTTGGTGTGTTTTTTGTGCACATTGGATACAGCAAAACATAAGAGCTTTTCTTTTGTGCAGGAAGTACCACCCTAAAAAAAAAAAAAAACTAAATTCTTTGATGCTTTGAGCATGGTTGGCTTGTTGAATACTCAAAATTATCTTTAATGTTACAGAAAAACAAGAATTGTCCTTAATGCTTTAAAAAAAAATCTAAATGTATTTTTTTTATAAAGCCTAAATTTTTGGGGATTTAATAAAAAGGAAAAAATATTTTCTTTTTTTTTTTAAATATAAAAGCCTAAATTGTTTTTGATTTAATGAAAAGGAAAAATAATATTTTCTTTTTTTTATTATACAAGATACTCAAATGGTAGCATGGTGAAGAAGTGGTTAGCACAATTGCCTTTTCTGACGTTTTGCATTTCTGGGTTCGGATTGGCGGCTCTGACCTCCCTGTGCAGCATTTGGGTTCTTCCCATACCTATGTGGCTTTATTCCAGCTACTCTTGACAGCTACCACCTTGAAGCATCTAAATTATCCACGAGTGCATTTGCGAATACCTATTTATCTTTACGTGTGATTGAATGGCAACAAGTCAGCTGTGATAGACTCGAGCTCATCCGTGACCCAAATAAGGACAAGCGTTATAGAACAAGAACCTGATGGAGAATATTCACGTTGACCTACTGCCTAAAGCGCATGGCTGGCTATGACATCCGCTAGCCAGAGGCTGAGCTGCACTGTATATGTTTACATGGAGCATGATATAGTCTGCGTGATTAATCTGAATTTCAGTATCGTCACACTTTTAATAATTACTGTTTTCTCTCTTGCAGTGTTGTTGCTGCTAGTTCCATTACCCACTGTCCACCGCCCAAGCGCTTGAGTCCTAAATGACAAGGTAGGTGACAAATTCACACTATTTGTCATTTATTTCACTTAAAATACTCACCAAGCTAATGCGAAAACCCTAGTTAAGGTAATTATTGCACTTCCTGTCTCATGATGCAGTTGTTGTCAACATTGTTGATCGTGATGCTCGCAAATGAGTATTTTTATTTTTTTTTCCGATACTGTTGCTTTGGCCTTGCGTGATCATCTGGGACAAAAACATGCGCTCTCACGTTGTTTCTGCAACTTTACTTTTTTCCCCCTGTTCTTCTAATTGTCTGTGGCAGCCGGACTCTTTTTTTTGCGCTAATGCTCGCCGGCCTGTACAAATGAATCCCAGAGGCTCGTCCTTAACGAGAGCTCATATTTAATTAACAACTTACAGGCAACATGGAGGCTCTTCTATTTATAACTAGCAGGCCTGCCTGACCCGCTTGGGTCTTTTCTCATGAATTCAGGCCGATACATTTTTTTTGCATCGGACCTAATCGTCCAAGTGGCAGTTTTTGAAAACAACACAAAATGGTGGCATGTTAACATTTATAAAAAAACTCACAGTTGGCGCATGACCAAAATCCTAGTTATCTATTAATTTGTTTTGTCTTGTGCTTGACTTGTACTCGTGCCCTTTAAAGGCAGCCAGGGGAGCAATCAGTCCCTGAGATGTTTGGATATGTCGCAACGTTCTGTGCAAACATGCGGACCTGCTCATCCCGCTGCCGCTGTTTGCTCAACACAGGTGCAACCAGGAGCTGCAGTGATGCTTTGCTGAATTGAAAGACACCAAATATTAGCTATGCGACGTCGCTGCTGCTGTTGCAGAGTCAATGTCAGCCATCACGTAGGCAGGAAGTGGCTTTCCAGGAGATTTGCACATTAAATGTCGGGGTGCTAAAATGTAAAAGCATGCGTACGCAGAGGCTTCACATGCGCTGGTCTTCGTGCGTCGATGCCACTTTGTCCTCGTCCTCAGATCAGATTACTCGCCCTCATTTGGGGCCAAACGTTGAGAAAACAATCAGGCTTTTTGTTCGGCGGCGTCACGCGAGACCGCTGAGAGCTCGAAGGCTCGCTGAGAACCAGAATGAAACTGGAACTTCAGATTCCAGTGTGACCGTCGGGTCAGCTCACGCGGTTGCTTTTGTGTGTTTGCGTGTCGTGATAAATACGAAAACAAGGGTTGCTATGCTCTATGTTTACGTCAAATGTTAGCATGCTAGCATTTGAGAAGTTCTGTTCGTATTTTAGCATCTTACCGATATAAACTCTTGGAGCCCAAAATTGTGCATGGCTGAGCTGGCTCCATCATTCAGGGATGATAATCACTCATCCGACATGCTATGATTGACAGCAGGCATCAGACAGAAGCTTCCAGGTTGTTGGCCTTTTGCTCAAAGCCAAGTACTTGTCAGCGGCAGCTTGCGTTATTAATAGCGAACGCCGCTTGTCTGCTGGATGTGACAATGTGATTAGCGCCGGGCGGCCCTCGCTTGCTTCCCTCAAAGCAGCTTTTCATCCAGATTGTTATGGCTTTTCCCGGGATTGCCCCTGCTACGACTGAGATTACAGACGCTAGCAGACGGGAAATAAATGCTGCCAGACGGCCTTGCGTCCCATGTCGCAACCAAAATATGTGGTCCAGCTGACATGCTCAACACAGACCGTCTGATGTTTGCTGTCAATCATCTCGGCGAAATAATTCTCTTGCTTTTGATGGTACAGTCGGAGCTGCAAACACTTTGGTAGGTTTGACATCTTCCCCTAAGTTCAAGTATTTTTACGCTTTACCCCAACTCTGACACCCCAAGCTGCATTCCATAGAAAGTTTCCGAGCCTGAGGTTTGACATTTCTGACTTTTTCTGGAACGGTCCAACGGTTTCTATGGCAACAGCCTTGACCCAGCAGGAGCTCTGACCAGGAAAATAAAACGAGAATGTCGTTTTCATTCACCGCCACCGAGGGGAAGCCACGGGGCTCGCTGCCAGGCCTCGGGGGCTTGCCGCCAGGAACGCAGCACTCACATGGCCACCATTCACAATCGTAACACGTTGTGTGGGATAAGTAGGCCAAATCGTGATTTAATTCTATTGATGTTGTTACTGTAGCTTCTTATACAGCATTGGTTTTAAAGTTCAAAACTGAAGAAGGAAAAAACTTTTCAAACCTCATGCACACATGGAGCTAGCTGCCAAAGCATGTCTGCCTTTGAGTCTCTTCATTTTGTCTTTGTGTCAGTTGAACTATTTACTTCCGACATCTTTGCGTGTGTGCATATATGTCAACCTTTTTAAGGAAGTTCCTCACCACCCACACTGTTGTTGTGGAAGTGTGACTTGGTATGATGACAAAAATGTTCAGCTAAACCTAATAACAGAACAAAAAGTAATTGACACAAATAGATGGGAAATATTTAATAGTGTAAGACAAACATTTTGAATTTTAGAAAAAATATGAAAGCTGTTTGGCGCAAAATATTACACAAAAAATAAACAGAAATATAAATTCTAATTCTTAAATGCAAAAAATATCTAAGTCTGACATAAATACATGATTAGGAATTTTATCCTTGATAATCCATTTTAAAATAATTAAAATGATTTCTTCTTCTTGTCCCCTGCAGTGCCTGAGGATGTCGAAGCGCAGCTTCTTCGTTCGCCTAGTGCCGTGCCGCTGCTTGCGGGGCGAGGAGGAGGCGGTGACATCACTGGACTACTCCCACTGCAGCCTGGAAACAGTACCCAAGGAGATCTTCAGCTTTGAGAAGACGCTGCAGGAGCTCTTTCTCGATGCCAACCAGATTGAAGATCTACCCAAAGTGAGCCCGCGGACAACTTTTAGTTTGACTTTGACTCTTGAGCTCCAGTCAATAAATTTGTCTTTGTGCCACTAGCAACTATTCAACTGTCAGCTCCTCCAGCGATTGAGCATGCCTGACAATGACGTCACAGTGTTGCCGCCGGGCATCGCCAACCTGGTCAACCTCAGGGAGCTTGACGTCAGCAAAAACAGTCAGTTTGGATTTCACCTCTGATTGGAAAATATCAAAAATCACATACATGGATATAAGATTTAAATTGGAGTGTCTTTCTGTGAGTACAGGTATCCAGGAGTTTCCAGAGAATATCAAAAACTGCAAAGTGCTCACTATCGTGGAAGCCAGCGTCAATCCCATTTCCAAGTGTGTATGAAAAAGGCGAAGCGCAGAACTCTTGGTATGTTGGTGTGACACGTCTTAATCTCAATTCAGGCTCCCTGATGGCTTCACCCAACTCATGAGCCTGAGCCAGCTCTACCTGAACGACGCTTTCCTGGAGTTCCTACCAGCTAGTTTTGGCAGGTCTGTTTGGGAGGGGGAGAAAACTAACTTGACTTAAATGTGAGAAGCAAGAATAGTCCAACCTGTATCAGTCAGAAATTTCCGGCCATCCATTTTGTGGCTAAACTGGTTCTTCTGTTTTGCCTGTTGGCGGTTCACGCATGTGACGCGCCGACCCATTGTGATGACGCACCGTTAGTCAAAACAGACAGTGAGTTCCAGTGTGTGTTTGTATGATGACAATGATGACATTTGCATTGTTCTTGTGGCTGCAGGCTGACAAAGCTGCAGATTCTGGAGCTGAGAGAGAACCAGCTGAAGATGTTGCCCAAGTAAGTAAGAGGAGAACAAACCTCCTCCTGCTCTTTTCTTGTACTGTTCAGTCCCATCACGTTACATAAGATCATCCCCCCCACTTCTCTTTCCCGCCGGCTTGCTCTGACAGGTTTTGTAATCTTTTTTGATGTAACGACAAGCTGAGGGTTGGACCTCACTAAGAGAACATTTGAGAAAGCTTTTTGGTGCTCATTCGGGGAACCTCGCAGATGTTTTTTTTGGCAAGAATGGTCAGGAAAATGTACTAAATTGGCCACACTAACTGTGAATTAGCTTTTAGCACGTTAGCGTGAAGACGATTTTTGCTATCAAGTTGCATTGCGGAAAAGGGCAGCAGTTAGCCACGTTGTGATGTCACAATTTGGTCAAAGGTGCATTTTGGGGAAATGGACAACAAAGAGAAGATTTACTCGCTTGTTTAATTTGACTCCTGATGAGTGGGAAACTTGCCTCCCCCGTTGCCTTCCATTTTACATCCACCCCCACCTGTTTACGTGACAGACGCCAGAGCCATTAGAAAGCCGGCTGACCTTACAAAGAGAAGCAGCGGCCATGATGAGGGTTGCCCCGGGCGACGGGGCAGGCATCTCTGGAGATGTCAACAAATGTTTCCGCGGACAAAGAAATTCTTTTCAGCGACTCGCTCTCACACAGCAGGGCCCGGTGCTTTTTAGGAGTCACAAGCCGCACCGGTCATTCCGGAAAAGTCTGCGCCGCTCATTGTAAGCACAAGACAACCGTGTCGGTCACATTCTTGCAATAATGAAAATGTATTACTGCTGTAGTTCATTAAAAATACACCAGTCTTTTAATTTAATAGCTCACCGATCAAGAATTGACAAAACAACTTGTCGTGTACTTTGAGCTGTTTGAGGAAAAAAAAGTCAATACTGCCCTAGTGATCTCGCTCTTTACATTCACACTCTCAAAAGTCTCTTTTTGTATCTTCCCAAGTTTTCATGGACTTAAAAGGTTGTTAGCGACGGCGTCTTCTTTTGACTCACTTCCATTCTCACTTTATGAGGAGCCCCTCAGAATTAAACAAAGCCGTCTGTGGGCTTCTGCTTTGCGTCGGGACGAGAGCGAGCCAAGAACAACGCACGCGGACTTGTTGCTTCTAATCTCGGCTTTTTTCCAACCCACACTGACACATTTTACGGCCCTCAAGATGAGTGTGTGTGTGTATCCACAGGAGCATGCAGAAGCTCACACAGCTGGAAAGGTTGGACCTGGGCAGCAACGAGTTCACTGAAGTGGTGAGTGTCCCCGCGGCCTCAAGAGAGCTGTTACCAAAGCTCCACTTGGCACACGGAGCGTTTCTCCCACGCACAAACATTTTAACCTCCTTTCTCACCGTGACGTCCACAGCCTGAGGTATTGGAGCAGCTGACTGGAATCAAGGAGCTCTGGATGGACGGGAACCGTCTGACGTTTTTGCCTGGGGTATATACGTCATCCACAAAAAGTGGCACAGCCAACTCAAACCAACTTTTTTTTTTTTTTATATGTTGCACAGTTTGTTTGTTACGCACTAAAACTCACGCCCCTTAACTTTTGCCATCTAGTCGATCGTTATCAACGTGTGCTCTTTTACCAGGAATGCGAGCAACATGTCCTCCTTAACCGGTCTGTCTGTACTTGTCGCCAGATGCTGGGCACGCTCAAGCAACTGCTCTACTTGGACGTTTCCAAGAACAACCTGGAGATGGTGGATGAGCAGATCTGCGGCTGCGAGAGTCTGCAGGACCTGCTGCTGTCCAACAACGCCCTCACGCAACTACCAGGCTCTATCGGTATGGATGTTTTAGCACGTATACTTCCTCAATTCCCCCCAAAAAAAGAACTCTGATCTGTTGTTGTGTAACACTCTTGCTCACTGTGCTCCTCAGGTTCGCTGAAGAAACTGACGGCTCTGAAGGTGGATGAGAACCAACTGATGGAGCTTCCCGACTCCATCGGAGGGTGAGGATCATCCTCCTTCTCGTTTCCTAATCCTTCACTTTCTTCCAAACAAGCAATTATCTGCCGCGTTAAGAGTACACCGCCTGGGGCAGATTACGAAACCCCGACGGTTGATCTTTAATCCCGTGTGAGGATTGAAAGCTGCGTTGTGTTGGGGCGGACACATGCTGTTGTTGGATTTATAATAAGCCCCCTCCCCTCCCCGCTGTCAGGCTTTTAAAGATGACTCCATATGTTAGCCGTCAGATGAGCAGATTAGCGGCCATGCTGTGCCGGGGAACAGCCAGGAAGTACGTGTCGTGTGTGAAACAACCGCCAAAGATGGTAATAAAATGGTGGATAGACTTCATCCCCCACATTATTACCTTTGACTTGACAAAGGCGCAGGTGAACAATGGAACCTCATTCCAGCAGCCATTGCACAAGTTCCAACGTCACAGCCCCAGGTTTGACCTGCCTTTGCATGATATCACCGCCATTGCGTGCAGCTTTCCCACAGCCGACACAGAATCCAACCTTCGTAATTAGATGATGCCAGCATCTGGTTTCTGGCGAGAGGAGTGTCGTGTTAAACATCACGCCCCCCTTCCGGATTGCCACTATTCCATTTCTTTCTTATATTACCCCAGGAAATTCGGCCTGCCGTGTCTGTTCCTGTTCCTGTTTTCACACAGTCGGTGTAAAATAGAAACATCCCGGTTCCAGAATTTACAGCGACTGGGCACTTTATCACTTGTCTCCCGCCCTTCAGGCTGAGCTCCCTGGACGAGCTGGACTGCAGCTTCAACGAGATCGAAGCCTTGCCGCCGTCCATCGGCCAGTGCGCGGCCATGCGCACCTTCGCCGCCGATCACAACTTCCTCAGCCAGCTTCCCCCCGAGGCGAGTGTAAATCGGTAGCCCCTTCACCCGTGTCCGAGTGCGCTCATCTAAACATCTGTTGCTGTGACAGATGGGCAACTGGAAGAACGCCACCGTGCTGTTCCTGCACTCCAACAAGCTGGAGTCGCTGCCGGAGGAGATGGGCGACATGCACAAGCTGAAGGTCATCAATCTGAGCAACAACAAGTGAGTGGAGCACTCAACTCCAGTGTGTGTTTGTGATTACACACAGACAGCCTCCTCCTTTGTAAGCGGAGACACTTAATGACGACGTCAAGGATACCTTCATTAGCCTACAATCATCTGTAAACTGAGATGCTCTTTGACTTCCTCCATCTCGTCATTACAGAAACTCCGGAATTTGTATTTGTTTGCATTCACACACCCCCCCCCCTTCCAATAAACTGTCACACTCAACTGATTCTTAGAGTGTTTCTCAGGCTTTTATAGACTGTGACTTAAGTGTTTGTGTTCCTCTCCAGGTTGAAGAACCTCCCCTACAGTTTCACGAAGCTCAGCCAAATGACAGCCATGTGGCTCTCTGAAAACCAGGTAAAGGCCCAGTACCCCGTATTTTTTTTTTTCCATTCATTAAAGACTTCTTGAGCCAATTCTTCGTGAGATTAATTCAGAGTGATCTGAATCTCCCGCAGTCCAAACCCCTGATCCCGCTTCAGAAGGAAGAAGACCCAGAGACCCACAAAACCGTACTGACCAACTACATGTTCCCGCAGCAGACCCGAACCGAAGACTGTGAGTGTGACCCGAATGCATGTTTAATAGGGGCTGCCTGGCACACAGGTGGTGTCTCCTGTCATCATGTTGCGCAAACCGACCTCCTCTCGAGGCTAGCTGGAACCTCTTTGACCTCCTTATAATATAACGATCATCTAAGTGAGGAGGTCGGTAGAAAGTCCAATTACGCGCATGTGTACGTTTGAATTGAGCTGTGATTGAGAAGTAGGTAAAATTTTAGATTTGAGCTCTTTGTCTTTGCACCACCTTGTGGTTGAGGTCGGACAGGCACATATTCAATATAGGAGGATCAACACAGAAGTGCTTTAAATAAGATGCCACAAATCAAGCCCTTAATTATCTCTGAAAATTTCAATTTAATCCTAACATCTGGGTATTACTGTTATTTTTCATCATAAATTTAAAATGAGATCTTTTTAGACTATTTCTCCTCTCAGTCACGTTAGAGCAGTATTTTATATTCGCCACGTACTTTGGTTTTAAGTTAACGGTTCAGGTCACAATTCAATGACAAGTGTGGCCATCAAATGTATTCATCCCACTAGTCAAGGTACTGTTGAATAAATCATTTTTGACAGAGATCTCTCCCCTTCTATCGCTTGTTTTACAGACGTCCCTAACTCCGACTCGGAAAGCTTCAATCCGGTCTTGTGGGAGGAACAGCGTAAGCATCGAGCTCAGGTGGCCTTCGAATGCGACGAGGACAAAGACGAGAGGGAAACTCCTCCGAGGGTACGGCGCCGCATCCTTCCTTTGTCGTCATACCGTTTTGTGAATATTTCGAATGAACACCTCCTCTCTGCCAGGAGGGCAACCTGAAGCGTTACCCCACGCCGTATCCCGACGAACTGAAGAACATGGTGAAGACGGCTCAGTCGGTGGCGCACCGACTCAAGGAGGATGAGTCGAGCGAAGAGTCGGGTAGAGACCCCAAGACCCCCGCGGAAAGGAACCACATTGGTGTGCAGGACGTGGGAGTCAAGGTCTTTGAATATTTCGATACACAACATAATTGGTTGACAGCGATAACATGTTAACATATATTTTTTGTGCAGGTGATCGACGCTCCCCGCCCCAATGGCCTAGCGTCAGACTTGGACGCCAAAGCTTGCAACACCACCTTCACCATCCCAAACATTCCAGAAGGCATATCTAGGGACACAGAGTCCGAGTCCTTCAGCTCCCAACAGGCCCCGCTCAAATCGTCCGAGAGCTCCACCATAAACCACGAAGACACGCTGGAGGTAAGTGCAGCAAGGCAAACGTATGTAAATCCAAGGTTTACATGCAATATGATGAAAATGGCCCCCAAGGCTGTCTAAGAGTTTCAGAGCTGAACACTTTTCTTGTCTTTCCAGGACTCTGAGGAACTGTCTGACGAAGAGGAGGAGATGAGGATTGCCGAGATGAGGCCTCCTCTCATCGAGATCTCCATTAACCAGCCCAAAGTGGTGACGCTGAGTAAAGACAAAAAAGGTACAGTGGTTCTCCGACATTTTGGGTTACTATGTGTATAATTGATTTATTACGAATTATTTTGAGCATCCCCAAGCCTTACGAAGCCATTTGTGAGAAGCTCGGATCAAGAGAAAGATGAGGCAGGATGAGTGACGGCGTGTTGCTGTGAACACACAGATGACAGCAAGGACGCTGACTCGTTGCTTGATGACACGGTGGCCAACAGCAACCAGAACAACAGCAACTGCTCGTCGCCGTCACGTATGTCGGACTCCGTGTCGCTGACCACCGACAGCAGCCAGGACAACTCCCTGTGCACCCCTGAGAGAGAAGCCAAGATGCCCTTCCTCCCCAAGAGCAGGTATGCAACACGACGAATGTTCTTCAGAGATCCTCGCAATGTTCCGCTTCTGATTTCTGGCGCTGTCTTTGTCCCAGGCACGAGGATGAGAACATGAACCCCTCCAAAGACGCCGGGGAGCTTCTCCATAACGGCAACGGCTCGGAAACGTCCCTCCAAGCGCTCCTGAGGGCGCAGCGGGGAGCCACGGAGCCGGCAGGTGACTACGACCTGTCTATGGAAGCCCGACTGGCCTTCATTGAGAAGGGACTCAACAATGGCCTTGGAGACGGCTACACCAAGTGGGACCAGATCAACATGAACGTTTCGCACCCGGCGACAGACAACATGGGGGAGCCTCGTAACGGTTTAGTGGGACTGCAGGAATCGGACGGCAAGCGGGGTTTTGACAACCGCCATTTCCAGAATGGAAACCAGCAAGTTAGCGACGGGTCCTCGGGCGGCGGCGAGATGTCTCACAGCACTGAGGAACTGTCCCCTGAGAGGAGGTGCCAACCTCCCCAGGTCAGCAAGTCTCAGAGCGTCAGCAACATTGATGTGGGCGGCATGAAAATGTACTCGTTTGACGGCGACGCGGCAGCAGAGAATAGGATGGCGAGCGGCAGCGGCCCCGATCCAACTTCCACGGCTCAGGGCCAGAGTATAGTGAGGAGCAAGTCCGCCTCCTTGCTGGACGATCACAACCTCCAAGTCTCGCCAAGCTCGGAGCAGTTATCTTCTTCCATACCTCCCACCAGCACCAGCAGGTACCCGGTGCCCTCCAGCGGGCCCACGGGAGCCTCCCCACCTCAGTACAACGTCCAGTACTCAAGCAAAGATGGCATGTGGGCCCAGAGGATGCCCATGCCCCCAGAACACCAAGGCTACCTCCCCCCCGCCGCCCATTCGCTCGCCAACACCAACTACTCTAACCGCAATCAGGCACCGCCGTACCCGCTGCAGCCCCAGCAAAGGGGGCCCCCCGGGGGGTCCAAACCTCCAGGGGACATGTGGACCAAGGAGAGACTCCACTCTACCAGCAACCAGTCCAGGGGAGGCACCCTACAGCGGCAGAGCAGCGCCACCTCCACCTCCTCCATGGGCGACTATCTGACCTACCGGGACATTCACACCCTCGCCAGGGGCCCGCTGGCCATGAGCCAGGCGGCACAGCGGCCCATCTCCAACCGCACGTACAGCATCGACATTGCCGCTCCAACCAGGCCGCCCGGCGCTCGGCCGCAGCCCCACGAGCTCCCGGAGAGGACCATGTCGGTCAGCGACTTCCATTACCCTCACAGTAGCCCCAGTAAGAGACCAAACGTCAGGGTCAAGTCGGAGCATTCGCTCCTGGACGGATCCGGTGGACTTGTATCGGGGGCACCGGGAAGGGTGCCGGCCGACTGGAGGGACCAGGTGATGCGGCACATTGAGGCTAAGAAGATGGAAAAGGTAAACAAACAAAAACTATTAAGGCAGAACTACGCACACGCAACACTCGACCAGGGGTTCACAACCATTATTGCGCCGAGGCACATATTTTACATTAAAAACAAAAAATCTACAAACAGGCAGGGCGTCATCGGCAATCGCATGAAGCCTTTGTTTTTGTTGCATGTTTATGTGCGTGTCATGGTTGCATTGCATGGCCGCCGCTGACGTCATGGGCCGGCGCCACCATTCAGAACGCGCTGTCCCGCTCCTTTAATTCTTATAACGCGCCACTTGGCTGCGCACCCCATCGCGACTGCTACTACGGCAGCTGTAGGGACGTGTTGGGGCCCTACGCCGCCGCCGCCTTCAGCGTGAGTACCGTCCGGAACCCCAATGTCACAAATCTGACCCGTGTCTCCTCTCCCGTTTCACCCCGCAAGCATCTGACACTTGTAACCATTACAAGTGAGAGTATGTTTGATTTTGTCACCAGCGCATGCCTCTGGAGCACGCCACACACTCCCCCCGCCATTCAACTTTCAAGTCACGCTTAAGTCACCTATTTTACGATTTATGTGCTTTTACTCGGCAAGATACATTGGCTTGACTTGCTTCACGTTTGAAGGTTAAGACTTACTCCCGGGTAACAGAACATTTGTCCGTGGCAAAGCAACGCTAAACCCCCAAGACGCTTTCATTCATGTTCAAATTAATAATCATTATTCGTAGCGGCTGATGTCATCATTGTCTCACCATCTTGTGACATCATCATGATTGTCTTTTAAATTCCTCTGCTGCTTGCTTGGTCGTCCACTTGCCCCCCCTTTGTGTTTTGGCCTGAGAAGTGACTTGTTGTGGAAGGTAAGTGGCCTCAAGAATCAGTAGAGGAGAGATTTATATCCTCTTAATAGTATTCCAATAATCCAGCTGCATTTCCACCGAAACATCCTTCCCAGCAGGATCATCTTTTGGCTCTTATTAATGATCTCAAAACCATACGAAGGCTTCCCTCGTACGTTCTCCAAAGCTTCCTGTGGTGGAAATGCATACACGTAGTGCGCTCCTCAGCTTGTAGATGAAATCCAGACGCTCAGCTCGTAGCTCCCTTCAAACAACTTTCCACTAATCACCTCCATGTTGTCTGCTGTTGTTTTAATCCACGAGTTGTGTGAAGAATCACCTCCGTGTGTCTCTTGCAGGATGACGTCTTTGGTCCACCCGGGCAGCAGAGCTACACAATGGACTCGCGCAGAAAAGTAGGTGGACGTTCCTCGCGTATGCTTTTTTCCACCTGATAAGCGACAAGAAGCTTTGACATCAACATGTTTGGATGCGGCAGGTGCCTCTGATGAACGGCCAGGCGGTCTCGTCTGCTCGTACCCATGGGAGTCAGACCTCCATGGCCCGCCACCCGTCCAGAGAGCAGCTCATCGATTACTTGATGCTCAAAGTCTCCCACCAGGCCCCGGGGCCCTTACGGCAGCCGCATGAGGTCAGTCGGGACGTCATAATCATATATTGGAAATGAAAAAGTTGACATTTGCATTGCATTTCAGATCCACGTGAAGGTGGAGAAAAATCCAGAACTTGGGTTCAGTATATCCGGAGGAGTGGGAGGTCGCGGAAACCCCTTTCGTCCAGATGACAATGTAACGTTTTCCCCCCCAATACAGTTTGTGAATTATGTTGTCTTAATTCCGTCATGTTTTTGCCGACGACAAGATCCACTAAAATAAAAACAGAGTAATATTAATGGCATGATCCACTCTTTCAGGGGATCTTTGTGACGAGAGTTCAGCCTGAAGGACCAGCGTCTAAGATTCTTCAGCCCGGGGATAAAATTCTCCAAGTATGTCACCATACCAGTTTGATGAGTTCTGCCTTCAGTCTGTCAACAAAAAGTGGAAGCTCAATTGAAATATGTGAAAAATGTTACGTTGAACGTGTAGGAGTGGTTCGAATCGAAAAATGTTTTTGGTGTAGAATAATGCGAGCAGCTGGGCACCATGAGTTTATTTTGTTGACAATGTTTTTTTTGTGTCGCCAGGCGAACGGCTACAGCTTTGTGAATATCGACCATGGGAACGCAGTGTCCCTCCTCAAGACCTTCCCCAGCACTGTGGATCTGACAATCGTGAGAGACGTGCAAGCGTAAACAGCAACGGGGGGGAGTGGGAGACTTATTTTTGTACTCAAGCATGGGGGGGGGGAATGCCACTTTGAATGTAAGCGAGATGACGCGGTGGACAAACGGGCTCTCACTGTGGTTTCTAATTTTTTTTTCAATGGGGGAAAAAAACCCGCTGAAGACTTGAGCTCCCCTTCTGTCCGTGACCACTAGAGGGAGCAAGACGCACCCTCTTTTCTGCCTGTTTTGTTTGTTTTAGCATGTTGAAGCAGCAATGGAACGGTAGGACATTACGCACTCGGAGAGTGGACGTGAAAGTGAGACACTCGGCCGAATTCTCCTTCTTGTTCCATGTGACCAAAGCAAGGATGGCTGTGGGAGTGTTCCAGTAAGCCGGGTCCATATTTCATCTTTGTCTTGCCTTTGTTTTAATGTTTCTTCACACATTCATTTGGGAGAGCGCCACTCTTTTGCCTTTTTTTTTTTTTTTTCGGGCCCAGTCCTGTTGATTTGACTCATGCCGGGGAGATAAGCAAGTGCCATAAGACCTCGAACTGTTTCGACAAGCAATATTCACACTTGACAGCAATAAAGCCTTTTGTTTTTCCACGTAAGATTTTTTTTTTAACTCTTTTAGTAACACCACCAATGATTTTACATGATTTTATATATGGACAAGAGAGTTTTGTAATAGCACATTAAATCTATATATTATATGTCTACAATAGTGTGGAGAATAGTCTCTGCGTTTTGTGTAAAAGTGTCACTTTTGTCAATTAGATGGTTGTTTGTCGTAGTTGACGACGGGCCGGTAAATGATGAAACGGTGAGCATGTTTCGCATCTTGTGTTTGTTTGAAATTGTGACGTTCATATTCATGTTAAACTGTCGTCTTTTTGTAGACAATCTTGGGAAATCATTCGTCGTCATCCATGTGGGTCTGTTTGGGATGCTCACGTCTTATTTATTTTTAGCAGGCCAATTCTGTGTTTTATTTTTTTAGGCATTACTAATCAAAATGTGTAAATATATACGCACACAGTGATTTTTTTTTTCTCTTTTCCAGTTGCACAAGCAGCAATAAGTTCCAATGCAGAAGGCACCTGTGTTCACATGTAGCTAGTGTATTTCTTAAGACCACAGACGTGCATCCACGCGACATTCCAGATTTTGTACATAATGAATCGTTTCTGGCGTAACACCTGTGGAAAATAAATCAATGCTCTTTCACACTGTGCATAATTGGTTTGTTTTATCGTTTACATTAAAATGTTGGAGATTAACTTTTTTAAGCATCTTTTAGTCTTTGATTGGCTGCTGGTAAAATTACAGATTCTTGGATAAAACACGTTTAGTAGTATTTTTTTGGGAATAAAATTGTTGCATTGATGACTACTCGGGCCCCATAACATTACAGTTCGTGGTTGAGTTGTAGTTTGATTTTTAGTTGTATTATTTACTGTAATTAAATTGATCATTTGGACTGTGCAAATGTCTTGTCTTGTGCGACTTCCACCCACAGGGGGGCGGTAATGCGCTCGGCTATGCAATTGTGCTGTGAGAAAAAGCCAGCGAATCTCCGACGTAAAAAAACACGAACATATATTCGGCGAATATAAACATTATTGCTGTTTTAAATACGTCATTATTTCGAAATGAGTGGAATATCCGGCACTAACGTCGTCCAGGTGACTAATCTGTCGTCAACGGTGAGCAGCGAGCAAATGCGCACTCTCTTCGGCTTCCTGGGGGACATCGAGGAGCTTCGGCTCTACCCACCCGAGTAAGAGCGACGTGCGGCGGCTGGGGGGGGGATCAGGCGACAACGCCGATGTGCGGCCTGGTCCGACACTATAATTAAGCATTTAACGATGTCACGTGATTGTGTTAATACCTCTTTTTTGTTGTCCCTCTATAGCAACTCCACTCTAACCTTCTCGTCCAAAGTGTGCTATGTCAAGTATCGAGAATCTTCCAGCGTTGGAGTGGCGCAGCATCTCACTAATACTGTTTTTATGGACAGAGCCCTCATAGTTGTGCCATGTGCCGAAGGTCAGTGGGAACTAAAGCTTCAAAATGTCCCTTGATTTCATAATGACCTTGCTTTCTATTCAACTATTCGCTCTTGTGCTATACTGGGTTGGATAACATTCGTTCACGTAGCTGTTACGTCATGGCAGCGTTCCATTGTGTGGATGCTGAGAGTCACAATTTTTTTTCCCCCCCACAGATTAAATCATTTTAATAAAATGTACGACGAGTTACGATCAACGCAACTTTGTAGTTTGCACGTCAGCCTCGCAGTTCGGAGGTTTGAGATTCAAATCTCAGTGTGGGATTCAAATCTCAGTTTCCTGTTTAGAGCTTGCAAGTTCAATGGTATGAGGGTTTAATCTATGTATATTTAATATAGTTGGTGGGGGAAATGTAATCTACTTTGCATGGATGTTTGCTGATGACAAAATGCTTGAATGGGATACTTTCCCATTAAATTACACATTTTGAAAATTTACAATATAGCCCAGTTTTACTTTCCATGAAAATTTTTCAGAAGCTTACCAGAAATTTCTAACCCCTTCGCAACCCTATTCCCCTTTTTACCATTTTACAAATCAAATCATCCTAAATTCCAACATCACCTGTTTTTGTGGGAGGACCCCCCCATCCCCCTTTTTTATTTTCTTTAATTGTCCCTTTTTCGTCCTTCACCTCCTCCCCCTCCCCTGTCAGCAACAAATAATTAGATGTTGCTGTCTGGACGGACGTGATTAATTTGGCTTTTTGTTTTGTTTCCTGTGTGATTATGTGTGCATATCAGATACACGACCACACTACTAAGCCTGAGTCATTGAGGCATTGTTTGCCAGGCCGCTACCGTCCTCGATGACGGGGGCCACGAGGCGTCAGTGATCATGTGACCAGGAGCACTCCAAGATGGACACCTTGTCTCCTTTTTTTTTTTTTCTTTTCATACTTTTTGTTCCCCCAATGTTGTCCAATCTCTGCTGTCTCTGTCAATGAAAAGGTGGTTCTCTCACTTTCGCTCTTCTCCCTGGAGCGATTTTATATTTATTTTTTATCATCATTATTATTATTATAGTGGTACCTTGACTGACGAGTTCCATTTAGTTGAAACCATATGAATCCATTCAATCTCCCCCTCCAAAATAGAATATAATAGAATGTCATCCTTTACACAGTGTCAAGATGCCTGCAAATATCATATTTATTATATTATCTATATGTGTTGCTGCACCTTTTGTGTTCAAGAATACTTTTTTACTTTTAATATAGCTTTGGAAATTACAACTGTGATTGAGATGCTAGTTTTGTTAGCTGACGTTTGGCTAGCCAACTTTCTCAAGATGAAGTGATGTGGTTTGGTTTGAATAAGTCAAGGCACCACTGTCTTATTATTATTATTGTCCAACCCTCCCTCCCCCCCATATACCCCTTATCTCTCTCTCTCTCCTGCTGCAGCTTGTTTGTGGTTGAGTCGGCATGATGATGCGACGGGATGCTAAGAGGGAGGATGACTAACACTTGCCTCTCTTGTCATTGCCGTAGTGACAGAGAAAGCGAGAGAGAGTGAGAACATCTTCTGACCTCTTCCCAAGTCCGCTCAGATGATTGTAGCTCGTGGATGATTCGCCATTATAATAGTCTCGCTATTGATGCTAATGCAGCAATGATTTCATTCATCATCCAGAGGTGGTCCATCTCTCATTAGCGTACAAGCATCATTTATATTTTTGCGTCTTATCTTAAATATGTAATAAGACAACCTGCTGTTACCATGGCAACAACCTACTTGATGCTACAGCCCCTTGCTCCACCCCAAGCCTGCTGTCGAAAATTGCAAGATGATTTGGTATTGTTCCCGCAGTGAAAGCCTTTTTGTTTTCTTGATGTGCGCTATTAGCGTCGCCAGATTTTTCTTGAGTTGTCCCCCCCCCACCACCACCACCACCACACACACACAAACACAGCACTAAGCAGTCCTAAGATAAATCGTGCTAAGATATTCGTAAGACTGTGTGTAAGAAAGTGCTATGGATATTTTTATTGTTTTTTGGAGCAGCTGTTGTTTGTGTGTACCCCGCAGGGAAGATTCCGGAAGAGGCCAAGGCCTTGTCGCTTTTGGCACCTGTTGCTCCCGTGCACAACCTGCTCCACGGCAGGGGGCTGCTCCCCATCCCGGCGCCCAGCCCACGACAGAATGTGAGTCGTTGAATGTGATGAACAATCCTTTCCTCATATATCACCTATTTTGGCTACTGTACCTTCAACACACAGTTGAACCTGCCCCTGGTTGGTCACCTAACCCCTACCCTGGAGCCTGCAGTCTCCTCGCTCCAGCAGCCCCCCCTCATGGGCAACGTGGACCCGTCCAAGGTGGATGAGATCAGGAGGACGGTCTACGTGGGCAATTTGAACTCACAGGTGATCATTGGCCAGATGCAATCCAGGATTTGCAGTAAAAACCCTTGTCATGCTGTAATTTGACGGTTTATCCCCTCTGCAGACCACAACGGCGGAGCAGCTACTGGAATTCTTCCAGCAGGTGGGCGACGTGAAGTTTGTGCGGATGGCGGGTGACGAGACGCAGCCCTCGCGCTTTGCCTTTGTGGAGTTTGTGGAGCAGGACGCCGTCGCCCGGGCACTCTCCTTCAACGGCGTCATGTTCGGAGACCGGGCCCTCAAGTACGTGAAGACGACAGCGGGGATTATTGATGACAGATATGATGATGTCGTTCATTTTGCTCTCCATCAGGGTGAACCACTCCAACAACGCTATCGTGAAGCCGCCCGAGATGACGCCGCAGGCCGCCGCCAAGCAGCTGGAGAGTGTGATGAAGCGCGTTCGGGAGGCGCAGTCTACCATCGCCGCCGCCATCGAGCCAGGTGAGACACCGGCCCTCTGTTTACCAGCGTCACCTTTGGGATAACCGGATGTTGTCTTTTTTTTGTTTTGTTTTTTCCCTCAGTGGAGAAAGAGAAACACTACGTCGCTCATTCGGGGAGAACACGACCCCCATCACGATCCCGATCCCACTCTGGCTCACGGAAAAGATCACGCTCCAAACACGGGTGAGGCGTCACTTTTTCAGGGTTTGCAACTGTTGCGATGTTCTGAAAACTTTTGTGCTTCCAGACCGCCGCAGAAGTGGCAGAAGAATGACACACGCACTTCCCGAAGTAGCCACAGGAAGCGCTCACGCTCCAGAGACAGGCGGCGAAGCACGAGCCGCTCCAGGTTGGTCCAGAATACTCAGGCTGCGCTTTGGAAGGAAAGCATATTTGTAAATAACATGTGACGTTTAGGATTCGCCGGCGGAGTCGAGGGCGATCTCGGAGTCCTCCTAGAAGGGGCAGGTCGCCCTCCCCAAAGAGGTGAATATCAGGCAGTTGAACTTGAAAAGATACTAACGTTCACAATCTCACTTTGCATTGGATGTTGTCAGAATTAAAAAACGGCGGGAACGCAGCCGGGACGAATGGGAACCTTCTTCATCGAGAAAAAGAAGCCGGAAAGATGAAGAGCGGCCGAGAGGCAAGAAAATGCACAAGGTAAGTCGGACTTGGGGCGTCTTTCACAACACTTTGCACAGGACACCAAGACCCAAAATGCGGGGAGGAGAACATAAAAGTGGAAACTTACGACTGAAATCTCGTCGCGGGCACTGTGGAATGTTTCAGGTGGGACGGGACTACGACAGAGAGGTCTCACCCGCCGAGGACGCCCACTCGCCCCCCTTCACGCAGCACAACGGCGTCCACAAGGCGCGCAGCGACGACGCGTCCATTTGACGCTGCCCGACTGACTGACTTAAGTTGTCACTCCCCCCCCCCGCCGAGAGGGCAAGTGAAGCGCCACAATGTCCAATTTTTGCATCTCGCAAATAACGGTTACGTGTTAAGCACGGGCATATGCTCCCAAAATTGGTTAACGGTGAGCCTCACTTGCCCGTTATGGCAGCGTGAAAGGAAGGAAACGCCCGATGTTTCCTGCACGAGTAGCGACGTTTACAAGGGGGCTTCATTTCGTTTTTTATGTTTTTGTGGCCACGCTTGCTGTTTTTAGTCCCTATTGTGTTGCGCAGCTGTGAAAGATAAACGTGTGGGTAGGGCGGAAAAAAAGAGGAAGCTGATGAACCTTGAACCCCAGTTTGGGTTTTTGTCTCCCGCCATTGACAAGCAACCTGACGAATCAACTTCGGCTCTCCCACGTTCCATGTCAGTACCTTTCATGCACTACAGCTTACTTTAGGTGTTAAAAATCACATTTAAAAACAGCCTACGTCCCAGCTATGTTATTTTAACTATGATCCCACACTGGTATTTGATGGGTCGACTTTTACTTCCTGTTTGTGTCATTACATTTCACACCGAATAACAACGCTGTGAAAAAACAGCATTGATAATCAGTGCGAAAAGAGTTTCTGATGTTAAAATGCAATTACTGCCTCCGTCCAGTTTCTGATGCTAAGCCGGCTTCCCCCCCACTTAAAAAAAGTGTACGAAAAAGCAGAGTGACGCGGAGAACATCAAGTGCCTACGCTGCCGTTGTACAAAATATCGGAGAAGTTCATTTGCATGGTTAGCACTAGCATCGGTAACTGAATACAATATTGAGTTAAAAGTCAACAAATTGATTTTGTTCTATTTTTTTAAAAGAGAGCACTGGTATTATTGTACATTTGTTTCATGTACACAAGCTTCTGTTTGATGTGACGTTTTAGTAAAAAAAAAAAAAAAAAATACAATTTTAAACAAGTCGTCTTTTTGTGCTTCATGCATCGCCCACTGCAGGACTGGAGGACGATTGGACTTATTCCTGGATCACGATCATGACAAATGTGCATTTTCCATGTAGGCGAGTGTCGCGCTCCACGCTAAACTGTAGTCTACCGCGTGAGCGTCCCTTCTCCACCCATCATCATCAGCTGCTGGATGACGTCCAAGCTGGTGTAACCGCCGAAGCAGGCCGCTAAGGGAGGAGGATCATGGGAGTTGACAGCGCTCTGATCGTCAACGGCAGTGGAAAGGCCGTGGGATGAAGCCGGTGCTCGGAGCTCCACCACAAGCAGATTCGTCGCGATGCATTCCTCTTCCAGCTCGAGACTGTCGATGGGCTGAAGCAGCTGCAGCAAATGGAAGCATTCGTTGGGATTAAGTAGATTTTTCAGGTATCAAATTGAGTTTGATACAACTTGTGTGTTTCCAGACATGGCTTCTTTTTTGGGGGGGCTACTAAGCTTACCAAATTTTAGGTTGGATTTTCAAATTTGTCGAGTTGGAAGTTTTAGTTCGAAATCCAAAAATGACCAAAAGTTGCTGTTTGGAATCAAATTGACCACCTTCATGATTGTCACTTACCAGGTGTGTGGGTGTGTTGAATTTCTGCATAGATTTGCTCTTTTCAAGGTTGGGAATGTTGGGCCAAAAGACGACTTTAGCTCTGCTTGATGGATATCAAAAAGGTAAAGTTGTTGTTGCATTTCCTTTCAACGGTATGCTTGTGTTTTACCTTCTGAGGAACTGGGACCCCAACAAGGCAGTCACTACAACGAGGATCGAGATGATGCCGAGTGCCGTGAGGTTTGATGAAACTCCGTGCTGCGTCTCCACCATCCTAGCGGCACTCCGGACCCCCTGCCCGGCCCGCGTGAACCCCGACACCTGAACCCGGTATGCCGCCCCGTTACGTAGACCCTTCAACGTGTACTTATGGACCAGCGGCCCCACGCTGATGTCTGCGAAAGAACAGCCATCCACTAGTTTCACAAAACGTTGCAAATTATTAGAATGTTAAATTCATATTTATATTATCTTACTTCTCTCTGGCTGCCAGTCCTCTGCATAGTGGATCACGTAGCCCAGCAGAAACCCACGCCGGTCCTCCGGTGAGATAGCTGACCAGTGCAGTTCCAGAGAGGACGACGTGACGGACACAACGCTGAAGTTAGAAGGAGCGCTAGCCGGCGCTAACAGAAAACAGGTACATATTAATATCGCTATTTGATAGTGTTATTGATACTGAAATTGCTCTATTAATGCTGGTTTATCAATAGTGAGATCACAATATCCGATGTATCTGGGATACTGAAATTTTGATATTTGACATATAATGTAAAACAAGACACTCACATCCTTCCAGGTAGTAGAAGCGCGTTTTGGCGTAGGTGGCTTCTTGGCTGTTGTTGACTCGCTTCAGGTTGCATGTTTGCTGTTGGCCACGCACGTGCAGCCAGACGTCGTAGCTGGTGTACGCTTGCAATTGCTCTGGAAGTAGAAAGTTAACTGTCAAAACCTACTCGTCAAGATACTACTTTACTAGGGTAGCTACAAATACATTGAATATCATCTCAAGATACAATCGTTCAAACCACCTGAGATATCAACCACCGTCCAGAAATTGTTGCCTTCCTCATGGAAGGATTTATAGGACAGGTTTGGCGGGTATGGTCCATAGGTGGCGCTCCACTCCAGACAGAAGCATTTGTACTTCCTGACCAAGTCGTCCTTCCACAGCACGCTGAAGGACATCTGGTCGTGGACACGCACACTCAGCCTTCCGCCATCTCTGCCGTTGTCGTCTCCTGTAACGATCACGAAATGGGTGACATGAGCCTAAAATGGCTGACGTCCATCCGGCACCATTAGACTGACCATGCGGTGGCATTAGCGTGATGCTGGTAGACGGCGAGACACTGACATTGTTGAAAGCGTTGACGTAGACATGGAAGGCTGAGTTGGACAGTAGCAACGTGATGGGTGGCCGCGTTACGCTGAGGACCTCCAAGGGAGGCTCCCCTGAGACCTTGGCCAATGACACATTAAAGCCGTCATGTTCCTCAGCGAACTGAAAGCAATATAAAAAAACAGCGTTATAAATAACTGCTAAATTAGGCTATGCTACATTTTGCTATGCTATGCTAGGTCTAAGTTATGCTTTGTAACCATACCATCCACGTCAGCGAGATCATTCTTTGTCCTCCTTTGTCGGCCATCTTGTTTTCTACCACGTGGAGATTAAGCGGCGGCCTCGTCAACTCTGATGATGGCGAATCGATAATATTAATAATAGTGATACGAGACACGTGGCGTTTGTAGCCTCCATAAGATGATCACCCGGCGGGAGCATGTAGACGTGGCTCCACGGACACTGAGAGCACTTGTTGCTGATCTCGCAGGCCACCTGAACCTCAAGCACCGGCGAGCCCTTCACACCCGCCAGGTGACACCCGGCGGCACCCTGGCAACACACCTAAATCGCACGGACAAAAATGTTAGCTAGTCTTCTAGACTGCTTTCTTCTTTCCATTATAGCATCTGTGTTTCCTTCCATCCTTCTTTCCTTTTCTGCAATGCATTGCTGTTTTTCTCAAAGTGGAACAAATTTGATGGAGACGATAAGCATGATCATATTTCCTGTGTATCGTGATAATGACACGCAAGTCAAAAGTCAAATTGCTAACGTGAGCTGTTTTATCCACCTGTCGCCAGTTTCCATCATCCTGGTGGTCTGTGACCTCTTTGTGACGCACGCAGAAGGATGTGACGACCTTGGCGTCGTCCTTACTCCACTGAGCGCTGACGTCAACGTGACCGTCCGAATGACGCCTGAAGGTGACGTGTTGAGGAGGACCGCAGCGCACTGAAACGTGTGAAGAATCACAGACATGAACCCACGAAAAGTCAGTAGGTGAAAGGTCGGCAAGAACTTACGCAGGCTGCTGTAAGGCGCCGTGAAGACATCTTTGGAGCATTCGGACCCGATGTGTTCCAGAACCTCCACGGTCAAGTTTCGCTCAAACACTTGGATGTTACTCAAAGTGTCCTTCATCTCATGGTCTTTTATCTTATACACTTTGCAGAATTTGCCCTTCCTAGCAGAAGCCACAAAACCTTCAATCAAAATCTTTCCTTGCTAAATTGTGTTTCTGCTTTGCCAATTTAACAAGACTCGCTTTTGACGGATGATGAGCGTGAAGTTGGCCTCCCTCTCCTCTGCTGCCCCACGCCGCCACTGACACGTCAGCAGACCAGGAATGTGAGTTTTTCCGTAACATTCCAAGCCTGCAACGCCACCTGACACAAAAAAACACTCAGTCCTTCATTCCACTTCCCGACTTCCTGAGTCGTCGGTTACCTGGCAAGGCGAGGCGGCAGGGCTCATATATCGATTGGTAATTACCACAGGACTCTGAAACAAAACCGTGACATCATCATCATACCTATATGCTAAATAAGAGGCGCAAATATTTACTTATGTTTACAAATCCCACCTGGTTGGATCTGTCCCAGCGAACACACCACACATGGATCCAAAAATACACCTGAAAACCACAAACCCCCCCACCAAAAAAAAATGCTGAAACTAAAATATATAAAAAATACTCATGGGTGGGATCCATGAAATAGAAGTGACTTACCAGTGAGAAGTAATAAAAGATGACAATGCTGGAGGAGCTCACGTATACGTCCTAACACGGTCCCAATCATGGTAGTCGCACAAAAAGATGTCATGTAAATGTAAATTGTAAAGTCACACGGATAATCCATCGTATTGTTTATGTGTGAGCATAATAGCTGTGTGAGTGTGCAATTTGGATGAAGAAGTTGACTCGCCCAGCTCACAGGAAGTTATTCACGCCCCACTAACTTACTCAAATGATTGAAAAAAATAAATTGACCTTCTCAGCCAACAAGATTCTCTTAAACTCTGTCATACTGTCTGACACATGCCATTTTTTTCGGGTAAATGTGTCATCCTTGATAAAGTTCAAGAGTTTGACATTTAAAGTGTAATGGTTAAAAAAGTCGTTTCTTTATCATGCTCGCCATCTGTAAAGTTTATGTGAGGAACTCGTTGGTTTTGACATCCTTCCAAATCTGCATTACAAATCAACATGTAGGCAAGACACATTGAGCACATTAAGAAGACTTTGAAAAAAGAAATGTATGGCCCATACCATAAAATGAAAACCACTGGATGGTCTTATTGGATTTTAAAAATAATGAAACTTCTCAATTTAAAGTGAGAGTTTACAAGTCAGACTTCTGATTTATATTTCATATATCTGATTTAAGATCAGGATTCTGACTTCACAGTGAAAACCCTCACTTCAAAATTCTATTTCTTATTCTCAGAATTCTAACGTTAATCTCGGAATTCAATTCAGAATTAAATTCTGACTTTACAGTCACAATTCTCACTTAATCTTTGAATTCTGACTTTGAAGTGGGAGTTTACAAGTTAGGGTTCTGATTTAAATTTCAGAATTCAGAATTCAATACTGAGAATAGTCAAGATTCTGACTTTAGAGTGGGAATCCTCACTTGTAAATTCAATTAAATTAAATCTCTGAATTCTGACTGTAAAATACGAGTGTGTAAATCAGGGTTTTGATTTTAATTTAAAAATTCAGATTTTTCAGTGCAGCCACTTCATTGTGGACATGTATATATACAGTAATGATAGGCTCGTTAGCATAGTCCCTGGTGGTCTAGTGGTTAGGATTCGGCGCTCTCACCGCCGCGGCCCGGGTTCGATTCCCGGTCAGGGAACTTACATTTTGTTTTTTTTTAATGTTTTGACGTGTGAAAGTAGTTATATTTACAGAATATAGCAATTGAGTAAAAGAAATCCATACAGATAACGAACAAAAAGAAATTGAAACTTGTCAAAAACGAATCTCCCCGTCGGGGAATCGAACCCCGGTCTCCCGCGTGACAGGCGGGGATACTCACCACTATACTAACGAGGAGTGAAGTCCGGACCTAGTATGTCCCTTTATGTACGCAACTATGCACCCCCTCCCATTTCCTCCCTCATCTCAAAAACATCCATGGTCGGTCAACTGAGCACTCCAAATTTGCGACTGGGCTGCAACCAGTCCAGGGTGTTCCCTGCCTAGTGCCTGATGACTGTTGGGATAGGCTCCAGCATGCCCGTGACTCTCATGGGGAAAGGCGGTACAGGAGATGGATATAATTTTATGGCAGCAAAATGTAAGGAACAGATCTTTGTATATTCTCACGTTGTTAAAAACGTACTCCCCGTCGGGGAATCGAACCCCGGTCTCCCGCGTGACAGGCGGGGATACTCACCACTATACTAACGAGGAGATGTCGTCCAGGGAAGCTCAAGTTTGTATTTTCAATCTGTGTATGGTATCTCGAAGGGGTAGGTAAAGGTTAGCATTAAGGCTGTGGTAAGTCTATCGATGTAAGTATACATGGCTTTGCGTTCTAATTTGCACTCTCGCACTTAACCTCGGTGCAGGTCCATCTTAGTTTAAGTTCAGAAATTGTCCTCAGTTTTCCAGAAATGCATTGGTGGTTCAGTGGTAGAATTCTCGCCTGCCACGCGGGAGGCCCGGGTTCGATTCCCGGCCAATGCAACTAACATTTTTAACGTCATTTTAAACTACAGCTTGGTTTACATATAAGGCAAAATATGGGTCGGGTAAGGGTTGATATCAGCATAGAGGTTAACCCACTCTTAGTCATATTAGCTTGAGCTAAAACTTCCTATTCCGAATGAAATTTCTAATTTAAGACGTTTAACATTAGGGCTGTGGTATGGGGACAAATTTAAGCAGACGTGGTTTCGCGTTGTAATTTCGACTGTCGCGCACCTTCCTGGATTTGGTTGACTTTAAATCCAATGTTGCAACGTCCTCCTCCAAGCCAAGCATTGGTGGTTCAGTGGTAGAATTCTCGCCTGCCACGCGGGAGGCCCGGGTTCGATTCCCGGCCAATGCAACGCTACTTTTTAACATCTGATTCGGTGAAAAGTAATTATTTTGTACTGCTTTTCTGTAGTTGTGTTTTATACTAAGGAGAAACTTCATAGGTCACAAGGGAGAAGGTAGACAAATTGTGACAACTCTTGAAGTTTGCTATGACAGATCAGCAGTGGTGGTTCAGTGGACAAATTTGCCTGCAACGGCCTAAGAGTTGCTGAGTTTGAGTTTCTTGGGTTCTACAGCTTTACGTGTTCTTCTTTATAAAGGGTATTGTATAGCCACATATATATGCATTGGTGGTTCAGTGGTAGAATTCTCGCCTGCCACGCGGGAGGCCCGGGTTCGATTCCCGGCCAATGCAACTTACTTTTCTTTAGGATCAAGAACTTTATGATGCACATTTATACGACGCTTTCAGTTTTGTTTTCCTGTGTTAGGTTTTCAAAGTTGAGTGAGAATAATCCAACTGACAAAAGCCTGGTGATGTCTGTCTCTTTAAATGCCATTCTGCCTGCACTGGTGACCAATCAGTGTTGTCACAAATTGCATGTGCTTCTTAGTGGGAGGGAAAGTGAAGCAGGAAGTGTAGTGGAGGGTGAGAAATAATTAGATTTGTTTTTGGCTTTGGTATCATGGTATTAGAGCACGTTTCCTATGCTTGGTGCTTAATTTAGGAGAAGTTACATCTTTCTTTGTGCCTGAACTGGGAAAAAGCTCGTTTTGAGTGGACATAATTGGTCGAATTGGTAAGTGCGGATCATTTTTTTGTCCTCTATTCATTCGAATGGATTGAGTATTTTAGCCCATTATACATTATTTAGCCCTTTATACAACTTAATGTTATATTTATACTTAATGAAATTAATCAGTTAATTATTTTCATATGCACATTCCATATTTATATTATTTTTTTGAAAACAAAAAAAAACAATTTTTAGAACACTTTTTTACTTTTACATTTAACATTTAAATATGACTCACGCTATGTTGCCGAAGATATCTGGTAAATTAGTCACGCAATTCCGCCTGCAATATTGTTTAATATCCACTAGGAGTCAGTGTTTGACCATACATTACCGACACTGACAGTTTAGGTAGTTCTATTTGGATGTCATTTTGACAAATGATGGAAGATGTTGATGTAAAATGAAAAAGTCCTGATATCGGCCGATTAAATTGCCCAGTCAACTAAATGGCCGGGCCCCAGTAAATAGCATCTTTCAACCACCCCCACAGTCGTGTAAGCCAGAGGCTGACCCCCAAATCAGCCAAGTACTGTATTTCTGGTGTGAGCATCTTCTCACATATGCTCCTCAAGTCGGGATGGATGTCTTTCCTCAGGTTATATCCCAGGATGGACTTCCCTCCCAGGGGCTGCCAGGGCAGAAAGCGTCGGTCTCGAATGTCCGGCGCTTTCACCGCCTCTCCACCTTCCAAGCACAATGTTCTCATCTCGGCATTCCTCCGTCGGAGCTCGGCCACATCCTGCTTCATCCTCTCTCGCCCGTAGGTCTCCACCTTGTCCCACAAGGTAGCGTTGAAGTGTCGATAGAGCCTCCAGTCGCCGTCATTCCATCCCAAAGCCCGGGCCCTGGACTCCGGGGTCAGACGAGAGACAGACGAGCTCGCCCGAGCGTTAAGTTTGAAGTACAAAATATCCTCCATGCTCCAGCACAGGGTCTCCTTCAGCAGGATCAGCGACTCGTCAAAATATTCCGCAATGAGCACCAGGTGGAACCTTCTGGACAAACCTTGAATGGCCTCCGTCACGTCGGGATGGTCCGCATCCAGATTGTTGTCTGAGCCCAAGTCGAATAAGAGCAGGTTCTTCAGGTAGAAGGCGTTGTAGGCGTGAGCCCTGTAGTAGGTCCGAGGACTCCTGAGGAACTCTTCTAGTTTGTCGTCACCGCTTATGCTCCAGGTGAGGGGCACGGCCCTGTGGTAGTAGTGGAAGGCCGATTCCAGAAGATGAGCCGGGTCACGCAGGATGGTGACGTAGGTGGCGTCGGGTGGCAACAACGCCGCCACCTCCCCTGGGCAGAAGCGCATGTGGTTGCACAATATATTGAAGCACTCGCCGCGTCGGTAGCTCTTCACTTGCCAGCGGCTGAAGGCCGACGGGTAGAAGAAGTCGTTGCGGCCGTCGGGGAAGGCGAACTTGAGTTTGTGTTTTTCTCCAAAGCGGAAGAGGATGTTGAGGAGTGTGCTGCTGGCAGTTTTGTGTGTCTTCATGAACATGATGTTCACCGAAGGAGAGCACGTGTCCGTCTGGAGCCTTTGAGAAGACCGGGGAAGGTTCTTGTTGAGTGGTTTGGCCATGTTGAGGGGACAGGTGTCATCTTTGGAACTTCTGGAAACCACACAGAGATTCTTTGCCTTTACTGTACCATACATGTTGAATCCAAAACTGCTGATAATTTTTTCTCCAACATTACCTGAAGTCTTCATGGGTTGGCAACATCAAGCAATATAGTAGAACCAAGATGTGGATCAATAGAAGCCAAAGGATGAGCCCTCGAGTTACATTGGTGCACTTGTTTCCTGTCATGTGCAGCATTTTGGTGTCCAATCGGAGAACCCGGAAAAAAAAATAGAATATAAGAATGATTATAGGGAGGGAGAAACTCGAAGGGAGCAACACGAGGAGAGTAACAGGAATGGATAAATGAGACACTGATACGGCTGAGCTCAGTGAAACGCAACCCTCATGTTTACCCTTCAAACATATTTATAGTTGGGAACGGAAAGAGTCACGTTTCACATTATATCAGGTTAAACTGTTCAAATTAGTCATCAAAAGTTGTTTTGGTTATTCCCATAACGACGTTTTATGTTTCCATTGATAAAACTTGTCATTTAATAATATGCTTTTATTTTGAAATGGGATTAATAACAGTAATCAGAGGAGTTACCTGAATATGAGCTCTGACATGGAAGTCAAAAAATCCCGCATTGTCCTCTCAATGTTTGATTGGCTAGTCTATAGTAACCAGAATAGATTACCTGAATATGAGCGCTGACACGTATCGGGTGTTGAGTGAGACATGGGGTCAAATAATCCTCCATTGTCCTGTCCATTGATTGGCTGAGAGTGACATATACCACACGCTCCTCTTCCCATATCATCTTTTCCAAAATTTTATTGAATCAAAAAAATATTTTACAATTGTACAAAATTGTGATCAACCGGCAAGTGCTGTAAAAGGAGCACACATACAAAAAGTTAAAAACAATTTACCCATGTTCCAACATTAACTTCACTTCCTAATGCATTTTGATTTTGTTCCATTCTTTGGATTTAGTCCAACAAATCTGTGCAAGTCACTGCGTCATTAATCTTGTGCGTGTTACTGACGGCAATAGAACAAAACAAGCAGTATATAACATTTACAATGAAGGTACCACTTCCTGTCATTCCACACTTTATCCTAGCAATTGTTTTTGTGACAAAGGGCCGATGAGGACAATAGTCACTTGTTTATAAAAAAAATATGAATGGAGTCTCACAGGTCTGATAAAGTTTCTAACCATCAGCCCAAAATGGAGGTCTATGCTCAAAATGGCGGAATGCCTGGATCAACTGGTACTTCTGCAACTCAGTAGACAGGCTTATAAAATATTTGCCCCCCCAGCAGGCGCCTCTTGAGCTCCTTCCACAGAAGGCTGCGTTCCCGCTGTGACCCCTTCATGAAGCCGCGGTTCTCCTGAGCGCGGCGGGACAGATAAGGGATGACCTCATCCACTGGTCCGTACGGAACGTATTTGTACACCGGGAAACCCGCTTGACCTGAGGACGAAAATTTTGGTTAAGTCACCGTGATCTCTGAACCTGCGACCAGTGAATCCAGTCATTTGTAACATGGGTTCATGATTGGCTAACGTAAGGCTAGCACTGTAACTGATAACCTCCTCGGCTATCTCCAACAGGCCCCTTTATAAGACATCTTCTCGTCTGAAGGTGAAACCACTTTGGTTTGAGTGGTCACATAACAGTGTGACGCAATATGGTTGTTTTATTGTTAGTATCAGTGAGGGGCCTAGCTAGAAGTTAGGACATACCTAGCGGGAAGCTGATCTGGTCGCACATGCCGAGCAGCTGTCCAAAGTAGACTTTGTTCTCGGTGGGTGAAAGGCCCATCTGGTTCATCCTGCCAAAGAACATGTGCTGGTTACGCAACGTCAAGACATTCCGAGAGCTGAGAAGGCGACGTACTTCTCCAAAGTGAATTTGACCGTGTCCTCGTTGTGAGTGGCGACCATGATGTTTGATTTGCGACCGTGCTCGATGTCCTCGAGTAGGTACTCCAAACATCTACGAGAAAGCCATAGTTAAAAAAAAAGTGGTAGGAAAGACCTCTTGGAGGAACAGGAAGGTTTGCTCACTTGTGATACATCCTGTTGGTGGCCTCATAGTCGGGATTGATGGGGTCCTCGTAACCGATCTCCTCTGCCCGGGCTCGTTCCTGGTACATGTAGGCCCCGCGCACTAGCTTAGCACCAAAGTACCAGCCTTCTCGCCGAGACAGCTCAACGTCCACTGTCACGTTATCGTAGGCCTCCTGGAATCATTTTAGTTTGTCAGCACAGATACTTAAAAGCTATCAAACAGTACCAGGACATCTGACCTTCAGGTAGCATTGATACGTGTTGAAGATGATGGGCTTCTCCGTGTTGAACTTCCTTTGCATTTCTAAGGTCAGCCGACTGATGGCGGGTTGGAAGTAGGTCTGCTCGGCGTCCACCATGAGCCGCACGCCGTGCGCCATGGCGTGCTGCATAGAAAGAGCATAGAAATGTTGAAATATTCCTGATCTGAGAAGATGAGTTGATCTGTTCTCCTCACGTTGGCCAGCACATCGACTCTCTGCAGCATTCGCTTCATTTGTCGCTCTTCTTCAGCTGTGAATGTGCTCAGCAGGGGCTCAAGCTTCCCCGTCTGTCATACAAAATCATTTCGGCTATTTTAAAAAATCTTATTTCGAACATTCCACCGTGCTTCCATCTTAGATTTACCTGAAGGTTTGGCACCATGAGAAGATTGGAGATTTTGGTTGTGTCGTCTATCAAACTGTTCCAGTCCAGCATATCTATGGTTCTGGAAATAAAAATGAATTCAAAAGGAATTAATAACTGGGATGGATCAATTTTTAATCTCTTTTCATCTTAATTACCCTGATAGTCCCAGTTTCTCTCCGGTGAACCAGTTGTCAATGTCATCCTGAGCAGCGACACCCATCTTGGTCAAGGTCTCCTAAAAATACATGTTCTCATGAAAATAAAAATATTCAAATACGTTCACGAATTAATTAGCATGAGCATTCCTCTCCACGCACTTTGAGTTGTTCCGGTTCCAGTTTCTGCTCCAGAGCTGTCATTTCTGATTTCCCCTGCTGCGCTGCCAAGAACTTAAAAAACTGCTTCCATTTGACTAAAACTTCGGAAAACTGGAGCTGTCCGAAGAAAAGACACAAAACAAATATAAAAAAGTACTGTAATTCTGGTAGCAGCTTTTTCTACTTCTTTTTATTGTTGTACAACAAGCTGCTATCTTTTTATTTTGTAAGGGGGTTGATAACACGCCGTGTAAATGAACTTTAAAGTATAATCGTAAAAAAAAAAAAAAGTTGTGACATACCGCCAAGAGATAAATGGACAATCATTGACTGCCTTAACGAGATAAACTACCATTCGTGAATGAGATAGTGCTAATGCTACCAATTTGGTAGCTCAGGGCCAATTATATAAACACATTTGGGTTAATATAGAGAATATTGTGTTCCACTCACAAGGAACTGTGGGCGTCCCAGAGCTGTCATTTTGATGGCCGAGAATCCATCAGTAGAAGCTCCACCTGAAAGTAAAGCCGTATTCATACTGGAGTCGAAATAAATTCAACGATTTGTTATTACCTGAGGCTTTGATGCAGTTGATAAAAGTTTCCAGCTGGTTATCGCATTTGACCTCGTCGGCATAGAAATACGTTCGGGCGCTAATGACGCCGCCGCGTCGGTCGCTAAACTGCCGATGGGCCCTGTACTTCTTCTCACGGTGATCAGCAGCTATGAAAAAAATATGATACATGAGACGACCAGCTAAGATTTCTTTTAAAAAGAAATTATCTGGTTTGACCTATATGTCAAAGTTTGATGGTATATTGGGGAATTTGTCAAAAAACAAAAATAGAAAAAATAGAATTTTGAATATGTTAAAAATTTTCCATGAAAATGAATGGCTAATCAGTTTCAATTATTGTGGTTGCACTTCTCATTGACTTAAAGTGAGATGTGTTTACTATTTTGGTAAAGACATAATATACGATACTGCTTCATTCATGGAACCCAAACCAAACTTCTTCTCAGAATCTAGAGTGGCCTCATCATTGCAAGCCTCCAAATATAGCCTATCGCTGCAGTATCACGTGTTTGCACGACAAAACATACCATAGTCTGGACTAACTATCCAGTAACAGCCCAACAACTCACCTGGGCTTTCTTTCTCGGCCTGAGACACACAAGAACTGCAAAAAAAAAAAAGAATCATTACAGATTATGAAAATAACTTATGATAGTAGCAATCAGCATTGTCATTCTGCCAAGTTCTGTTCTGTCTCGTAGGATTCCGACTAGCCAATCGGAAGAGAGGGGTCTGTCCTGACCAGCCAATAGAACGTCATGTTCGCAAATGATTTGTTTTTGTGCAGAGCAAACATGTGCTTAGTGATGCAGGAAGTAGAACATGCGGCTTGTGATAAGAAGTGATTACAGGAAATAATAGTATGTTATTAACCCTAACCTTAAAATACAAGCATGTTTTTGTTGTGTTTTGCACAAATTATATCCCCCCCCCCCTCCCCACTTTGCTTACATAACTGCATAACTTGCACCACACGGGCGTTTTAATGGGCACGCTTAGTTTCAACCAGCAGCATGTGACAGGGATAAATAAGGAACACATTCCACCGCGTCTAGTCAAACAAGAACTCACTCCATCTCCTTTTTCTCGGCCTCCTCCTGCGTTAGGTCCTCCTCCACGCTGTAGTCTAGCACGGCGCCCACGCCGAACGCCTGGTTCTTCTGAATCAGTGGCTTGATGGCATTGTGGTCCTCGCCCGCCACAAACTGACCGTAGAAGGTCATCTTCATCATCTTCTCAAAGAGCCACTTACCCAGCACCTTCTTGCTCAGATCCATCAACTGTAAATATGTAATCATGTTTACCAATATGCTTTCCATTATAAGTTAGTCACATATTGCGCAACATGTTATGCATGTGTCTGTTCTTGTTGACAATGTTTGCCAAATGGGTGCAACCACTGTTCCTGCTGGGATTTGAAAAGTAGAAACACATGCATGTTCAAACAAAGGAAACTGAACAACAAAGTGGTCAAGTTTAAAAAAAATCAAAGCCAAGTCATACTTATCTTTACAATAACATGTTCTATCTTATTGGAAATTAAAATATATAAATTAATACATAATATATTTAAATTATTAGTCATTTGAAAATGGATAGTAGAAACAATCACTCAAATTAGTTATAGTAACATTATTTGTTTAAGTTAACTAGTCAGATTCATGTAAAGTGAATTTTTTTAAATATTTCTTTTGAATAAATCATTGATAAAATTAAGTTAGTTTTTCTTTTTTTAAATCCATTAAATGGCAACAATAAATTAAAGGATTTAGTTTAGTGAAAATATAATTCTTATTACAATAATAGAATTAAATTGTTGTGTAGGCTATTAATAAAACCCTAAATAAAATCCTTATTTCTTAGCTAAATGGTTGATTCGTGATTTAAAAAAAAAAAAAGTGCGACTGCCTAACCTCCTTGTTCTTCTCCACCAACATGTCCACGGTGCATAGCTTGAAAACCAGCAGACTCCTGAGCAGCTCCACGTTGTCTTTACTTTTGTAAGCTTCTTCTGTGTTGTTGAAGTCCACGCTGATTTTGCTTTGCGGCTGCCCGCCTTGGAAGCTCCTGCCCGGGCTGATGAGCTCCACGGGCTCAGCCTCCACCACGGCGCATCGTCCATCCACCATCTGGTTCTGCTCCTTCTCTTGGGTGGACGCCGCCGTGGACCTGCACCTCGTGGCCGAGAAGCAGCGCAGCTTGCCAGCCTTGTTGGCCCGGACGAGAGCGGGGAGGATCCTGCTGGAACACGACATTATTTTCGTCTGTGCGGGATGGAACTGGCACGTTCTGTTTGCCTTTTACTTGGCAAGTTGCATAATGTTCTTCTCAAGATGGGGGTGGTCCCTTCATGGTCGGACATGTTATATAATGGCAACATCCCTCCCACCCTCTTAAAAATAACCAAAGCTTCAAATGACGTCAAAAAGTAAAACTTTATACACACGTTTACCCTTTGGTGTTATATGACATCAAGTTGTTTTTTTCCTGAATAAAACCTTAGTTAAACACGCCAATTAATTTGAAGACCGGCATTCTCGAACAAAAATAACATCTGCAATTAAAATAGATAAATAAAGTCACAATAGAAAATAGTTAGTAGTTCCCTCAGGGGAAATCAAAACAACCAGATTGCAGCACCGTAAAATCGTAAACACGGGTAAAGATTATAATTCATTCATTTATTTCACTATTATTTATATCCTGATCGTACGGGGTCAGAAAGAAATAAAGAAATGCATCATAGACTCCCAGTGGGGCTCCATATGTAGGTAAACAGAAATAAAATTAATATTAAAATTTGAAGTTACAAAGTTAATAAAACGGAAAATTATGCAAAAGATTGCACTTGTCGTGACAAAGGTATTGTGTATACTACCCAAGTAATTTTTATTTATACTTCAAATTAAGTATATTGTGTTAGCACTTTTGGCACGACTGGTATTTTATACCAATAATCAAACGATTAACTAAACGGTAAAATGTGTCGTTTTGATACAGCACTCTCCGTTTTTTAAACAAAAGCTGCCCCTTACGAGGGTGGCAGCACTGCGTGAGCGTTAACGTTCATCCACCGGATATGAGCTGTAGAAGAAGAGTGGTCCTTTCTCATTTTCGCCTGGAATGAACCGTAGAAGAAGTCAGTGTCGCTCTTGTGCTAGTCAAGGCTGCTAACTAGCTACCTGACACGGAAGCGTGTCAAATCGTAAAAGGTGGGGTTCATTCTAAACGGTAATTACTAAACATGTAAAAAATTATTTTATTGTTGTGTGAACTAACGCTGTACGTATTGGTAGGTTCTCTCGTTACTCAAATAAGACGCTAAGTCGAATAAAAAAAAGCAGTTACACGAACAATACCGGGCCTGCACTCGCGCCTCGCCATTTGCTTTTATTGTGTTATTTTCGGACGTTTTCCTATTTCTATTTTATGCGCGCATTTTGAAATTGAGACTACTTTTAGCACAAAGCGACGCGAGCATGTGTTTATTTGTAAGCCACGCCTCGAGCCTTGCTAGGCCGACGTCTTTTTGTGAACGGGTCGGCCATAGCCACGTTTATTGAGCACCCAGTCAAACATTTACCACGTCTGTTTCTTCTCGCCTTTTATTCATTTCACGTTAAATTTGTAAATGCTACATTTGTCACTCCTTCTCCTGTAATTTCTGACATCGCCCCACCCAAGACTCATGACCTTTTAATGCTTTTAATGATTGTGTTCTAAGTTAATGTTACTTGTAATTAACTTTGGGCCCATTTTGTGGTTTAACAGTATATGTAATGATAGTTAATACTTAAAGGATGATTATTCACTCTTTACCCAAACCAGGAAAACTGGTGAGTCAATTTAAATTCATTAACATAACCCATAATCAAAAATAGTCTCAAGTGATGTGCTGTGTTTTAAAACATTCAGGTCTGAAGTCTCCCCCTTGTCCTGAGCTCTTCATTACAAAACAAAGCCTTGTTTTCATTTCTTTTTTATAATCTGTGACTAAAATAAGGAATTGGAGGACTGGACTAGCATTAGGATAGCAACTACTGCTACAAAGTTAATAAGTGAACTTAAAGTCAACAGGTGCCCTCCATTCCCTATCTGTGTCAGCAGCATTGCATCTTTTTCCTTCACCATGTCCGAGGGCCGGATCTATGTCGGGAATCTTCCTATGGACGTCCAGGAGAGGGACATCGAGGATCTCTTCTACAAATATGGAAAAATCCGTGAGATTGAATTGAAGAACAACCGAGGCACTATCCCATTTGCCTTTATCCGATTTGAAGACCCACGGTGAGTTTTGGGGATGGATCCAGCTTCATCCTCATTGGGTTTCTTTTTTTTTTTTTTTTTTTTTTTTTAAATACTAGCACCTCAAGTGACTCCCAACAGGAAGTGGATCCTCAACAGTCGGCAACCGGCCCACCTAGGTAAAGAGTTCTGTGCTCTCTTCTCTTAGGGATGCAGATGATGCAGTCTATGGAAGGAATGGATATGGATATGGAGACTCCAAACTGCGTGTGGAGTATCCTCGATCCTCTAGTAAATTTAATCCAATGGGAGGTGGTGGTGGTGGTGATAGAGGAGGAGGACCCAGAGGAAGATTTGGACCCCCAACACGGAGGTCTGAATTCCGTGTTGTAGTGACCGGTAGGTGGACATCTACAGTTCTAGCCCATTACTAGTAGCCCTTGGATGTCAAGTGGACCTCTAGGAAGTGGACTTGCAGAGTCTCAGGTGTCTCTTGCCCTGCCATGGCGGACAACAGGAAATGGGACTTGTGGTTAGAAGTCAGCAATTGCAGGAACTCGTGTCTAATGGCGGACCGACTGACTAAGGGACGAGTAGGATGCAAGGCAAGAATTGTTGGCAGTGTGTTCCCCCTTGGCCTTCAATGGCGGACGGGAGGATAGCGATCAAGCATTCGGACGTCAAAAGTCGTAGTCAGGCGGAAGGTCAAAAAGGGACATCCAAGGTCACTGGCAGATATTTTTCTTTCATTCAAGGCGGCATACAGGGACTAAGAGGAAATTGGATTTACAGTCACTGTCAAGTATTCTTTTATGGCGGACCGCAGGACAAAAGGACTGGTAGAAAAGTGGACATTCAGAGACGGATGGTTCTTGCTCCCATGGCGGACTTCAGTGTGAAGGGACTTAGAGAAACCCTTAAATCATAAACACATCCTTCTTGCTTGCTCTTTCATGGCGGACTGGAGGAGGAAAGGACTTTAAGGAATGTGGACGTATAGCGATTTGTCACCCTACTCAGATGCAGATTTCCTTGGTCCTTAATGGCGGACTGGAGGACAAAGGTTCGATAGATTTCACAAGTCTTAGTCACGATTGCTTAAGATGGACTGAAGGATGAGCCCGGTATAAAGGAGGACATGCAGAGTTATCAGCAGATGGAAGGGACAGGTAGATGGATGTCCAGGGTTGTAGTCAGATAATTCTTTCTTGGCGGACTGGAGGACAAAGGCACGAGTAGAAGATGTCATAAATCATACGCGGACCGTTGTGTTAACGGTGGGCCGAAGAGACTACTGGGAATCTTTGGCGGATCTTTTTCTTTCATTCATAAGAATAGTGACCCATAGATGCAAGTCCTTTATTTTGCGTGGGTATTTGGCACTTTTGATAGAGAGGACATCAAAAGAAGCTGGACGTCATGAATCATAAGTAGATCCTAAAAATTGCGGACTGAAAGACAAAGGGCCCACTAAAAACCTGAACGCGCAAAGTCTGAGGAAATTGTTTCCTTCCCTGATGGCGGACTGCAGCTCAAGTAGAAAAATGGATTGCAGTCATTGACGTTTCTCAAGGTGGGCTGCAGAATGAAGGCACTTGTTGGAAGTCATAGATTTTAGGCAGACAATCACTCTCATGGCAGACCAAAAAACAGGGACTAGTAGACGAATGCCCAAATCAAAGGCAGGTCTAACTGATGGCAGATAGAAGGAAGTTGTGTGGCAGACCGGAAGGTCAAGGTCACTTAAATGGAGTTCACGTTGGCCAGAGTTACTGAAATCTGCATAATCACCATACCAGTGACTGGTAGGTCTTAACTTTATCCTTATCAATCTTAGCTTTTAACCCTTTGTACTTAAGGTCTTTACAGTTGTCCCTAAATGTCAAAGTTCAGTCCTGTTGATAATTTGGTAGTTTCAAGTCAGCATTCTTGTAGGGCCTCACTTGAGTAGACAAATGCCCCCAAATGCGGTTGAGTAGGAACTTCTTCTTTAAGACCTTTTTAGTTTCATAATCAGTGTTTGCCATCTCAGGATTACCACCAAGTGGCAGTTGGCAGGATCTGAAAGATCACATGCGCGAGGCAGGCGACGTCTGCTTTGCCGACGTACAGCGGGACGGTGAGGGCGTGGTGGAATTCCTCCGCCGAGAGGATATGGATTATGCATTACGCCGACTGGATCGCACAGAGTTCCGTTCTCACCAAGTGAGTGGAAGACCACGTGATACGCCGCCCCCTCCGGCCTCAGCCACTGGAGCACACATTCACTGTTGTCCTCGTTTGCAGGGTGAGACCGCTTACATCCGCGTCTACGAGGATAGGGGTACCCCTAACTGGGGTCGCTCGCGGTCCCGCTCCAGATCCAGAGGCCGCTTTTCCCCGCCCTACCGAGGATCGCCGCCGCCTCGCTACCAGTCCCCTCCACGCATGTCACGCCATAGTCCACCTAGGAGATCCTCCAACCACAGCCCGCCGCCTCGTCACTACCGTTAAAGGCCCAGGATTCATTGAGGAAATCAAGGAGAATTCTCTTGATTTTGATTATTTTTTTTTTACCGCCGCCGCCATCGTAAGACTCGTTGTTTCTTGCTGCATACATTCCATGGCTACTCCCTTTGATTTTTTTTGGTTTAATTTTAGAACTCTTGCGTCTTGTCTCTAAGTGGAACTTTGATCCATTCGATGCACATAGTTAATGTTGAAATCTGTTCTAGTAATGTTAAAGCATCAAACAGTTTTGCAGCTTTACCTTATAAAATTGTTTTCATGAAGAATCTGATGTTAAAATTATGATTTAGTACAAATTGGTCAAACTTTTCAATTTTTGACAGTGCATGCCGTATTGTTTTTTTATGTAAGTGTTTGACTGAAGTAGGTGAACTTATCATTTTGTGTGAATCTTTTCTCTTCAAATAAAATCTTAATTTACCCTACTGTGACTTTATCATTAAATCAAAACTTAATTTTACTTTGTCGATGTCATGTGGCTAGACCTTTGGCAAATTTGTCCAGGAAACGTTGAATTTAAAATGCCTCTGGATTAAAATTTAATCAGCTTCCTCATGTGCAGTACCTGAGCAAAAAAAAATTCCTTTCATTGAAGGCCATAATTATTTACCATTCAACCAACAAAACAAGGCACACAAAATGCAAAATAGAATATTTTAATTCACAATAAATAAATTCTAACAAGTTACATTTTCAAGACAGAAAAAAAATAAAATTTGTCTCCAGTGAAATTTTTTTTTCTGAGCTTTGTTCATGATCAGGTGAAGCCCATATATCGACATTGTATTGCATTTAATAAATGTGCTAGCTTTGTACAATGGGTCTCACATTGTATACAGCAATTTTGACAGAAGGAGCACAGCAATTCACAACACTGGGGCGCTTTGGCGGAACACATAAGCAATGATCATGAAACATTGATGACACCAAACAAGCTTTGGAACTAATTGGGAGCCACTGAAATACTTTGGGACAGCATTGACCGGTTAGTCTAAGCAGCGATATTTATCTGGCATGAAATGTTTTGAAACAATTTACAATTAAGTAATCTACCCAGACCCTAATGTGGACACCTGAATCTATCATATTTTATTTGGTTAAAAGCCTGGTGGGCAAACTTTAAAATGAATTGTGGAATGATGTTTTTGCAGATAAGCAGTACCAACACAGAAAGATGTGTGCTTCTAATTTAAAAGCCTTAAAGAAACATTTAAAGCACCAAGGATATTGTACAAACTCAAGACTTTTCTCGTTTGTTTCTTTTAGGTATCCTGAAACCCAACAAAGCAGCACAAGACATGAGTAAGGTATGACTTCAAAATGAAACTGTATCCCTGAAAAGAATGGCAACATTTAAGGCAAAATTAACATCCTGAAGCTGTTTCAACAAGGGTACATTCACAATGTGAACAATAACACTTAAAAAAAATAAATAAATATACTGGCCTTTATTGTCTGCCTCGGTCGAGTTTGGAGCAAGTGAAAGTTTTGAACTGACAAGTTTAACCACTTAAGACCCTTACTGCAATTTTACCCCGTTTTTGTTTTGTAGTGTTATTCAAAAGAAAATGGCAAAAGAACAATAGAGTCCAGAATCACTTGTTTTCGATGAGCGTCTGGACTTTGTGGACCAAGTCCCGAGCCATCGTCAGGACCCGTGGGATGTCGTGTCGCTCGGCCATTTCTGAGAAGACAGAAAGGTTGTGGGGGGGGATAAATAATACCAAATATAAAAAAATATTTATAATCCCAATAAAATGCTAATTGTGTCATCCAAAAGAATTTACTCCAAGCATACCTACTTGCCCAACTCATAAGATATTACCATTGAAAAACTTGATGATGTCAGTGAAGTCCATGTTGTTCTCCAGGATGATGTCCCTGTACGTTTCCACCAGGGCCAGTGCGATGAAAAGCACAAAATCCTCAGAGGTGGTGTACGCTGCCGACCAGATGGTCTCCCACACGGAGAAAACGTCATCGTACACCATTTCTGGATCGACAAACCTTGGTTAGCTCAAGGACAACGTCAAAAGTTACGTTGACGTTACCTCTTTTAAAATCCAGCAGGAACCATCGGTAGCAGAAGTAAAAGTGAGTGTAGTCACCGTTCTGCTGCATCAACTCAAACAGCTCACAGTCCAGGATCTAGTGTCCATCAAGAAATGAGAACAAATCCTGCACGCTTTAACATAAAATGCGGATTACCTGAATGAGCGAACGCATGCTGGCAAAGTGAGAATCCATAGCGCCCCCGTGTGGAAAGTTCTGGTTCATCCTTTTCATCAGTTCTGTGAAGCAGCTGAACGCCATCACCTCTACGAACATTAGTTCAGACAAAGTGATTCCAAAATCGAACCTCTACCAACAAATCGTAAGGTTGGACGACAAAATGCTACGAGCGTAATAACGATTAAAAAAACACTGACCGTCATCCAGAATCACCAGCAGGGGAGCTAGTATGTCGCACATACCCTGGACGTAACCCATGTCCAAGTGTTGCCACACGTAACTACAAAGCAGTTAAGCGAGTAAAGACAATTGCAAAAAAAAATTCAATCTAAAGTTGTAGTCTTGGTTACCTGCACATGATATTCCTCAACTTATCCAGGTTTTCTTGAGTGAAGTACCAGTACGTGCGGTCACATCGTCTGACGTCTTTGTCAATACGATGCAAGTTGATTAGGTACATATCCATGATTTCTTGCTGCCAATGGGTTAAAAAAAAAAGGTCAGCAGGTTTAGTTTATTAGGTGGAACCGCAGTGTATAATCCAAAATGGCGGATGTGTTCACGACTAGCATTTTGTTTTGTCTCCAATTGCATGACGTAATGTAAGTGGTTCAAACTTACAGAGTATATTTGTTGAGCTGTGGAGTCCTCCTGTTTGGACACTGTGACCACCTCGGAAGACTCTGGTGCGGTTAACTCGTTTTCCACATCAGGCTCATCTTCAGACAATCCCGCGTCAGTGTCCTCAGGACTGGTGTTGCAAGTGATGTCTAGGACAAGGTCCTCGCGTGCCAGCTTGGCTCTCCGAGCCAGATATGCTGGCGGGGCGGCTAGGTTAGTCAAGGGCCTTGTGTTCAGGTCCTCGACATTCAGGCAGGCCACCCCGACAGGGATGTCCTCCATCTCCAGGGCAGAGGGAGAGTCTTCAGAATCCGGGGACTGCCTGGGATGGGACGATAGCGAAAGGCTCCCGCGGGATGCCGACTGTAGAGCGTCAAGTACTTGTCTGACTGGTGAGTTTGATACGCCAGACACATTTCTGGCTTCGGACGATCCTGAATCTGCCGACTCAGCATTGTCTACCTCTAAGAGACAGGCCGTCAACAATTGCGAGCGGAGGTTGTTAAACATTTCTTCTTCTTCAAAACTTTCCGGATCTCTACCGATTGTCGCAATATCGTTCATTTCAGAAGAATCCTTTTCTTGATCTCTTCTATTTTGTGCTTGAAGAGTTTGTCCGAGTGGCGGAGCTTGGAAATACTTATTCTGAATCTCCTTTTCCAGACGAATAACATTAGTAGTGTCTGGTGGGACTCTTGCATCAATGATCGTATTTGCCGTCTTTGTGTTTTCCGCTTTTTCCTCAGATTCCGAGAGCTCAATTATCCCAGCAGCTTCATTCCTATCCATCTTGTCACTTCCTAAGAGACTGTCCTTTGGCACCGACTCAAGTACATTGACCGTGCCTGGCAGTGATTCAGCTGTAGTTTCCTCACTCAAGACGTCCGATAGCTTCACCGACTCCTGAGAGGGTCCCGATGAGTTAGCTGGCTCAGTTAAAAGAAGGTAGCTATCGCAGGCTGATGGTGGTGGTTTCGTCACATCCACTTTGGATAAGTTGCTGGACCCGGAAGGACCAGCTGAGATGTCCTTTACTGGACTGTTGTGCTCTATTTGATCTTCAGGTCTTGTGGGATCCGTAGTTTCAACTGATGCAAAAACCTAATGGAAGAAAGGGGAATGACTAAATGCTAACCCAAAATGCTAATTGAACAAGTGTTCAAATACAGACTGTTATGAAATTATGCATCATCGTCAGTGCTCAAGGTACAAATTTGTCCCCATGTACTAATTCTAATGGTTATTACTATGGTTGTCATTTATTGAAGTGAAGAAACTGCTCCGCTAATATGCGAAAGTCGTTCCCAAGTTCTGGTAATTGTCCCAGATGGGAGCTTTAAAACGACTTTTATTAGGCAGCGTAGCAAAACAAATCTGATGGCTTCTATTAAATCCAAATATGAAGTCTCCGGAGTGCCTGCCTGCACAATCAAGTGTGAAATTAAATCTTTTGTTTGCTCCCATTTCTGAAAATGCCTGCGGTAATGTTGGACGTGAAGATTAGCAAGTAAGTCTTAAATAGAGCTTCCTGAAAGTAACGCACCCTTGATTTAAATCTTACCGGAACACCACTACTACTTGAGTCACTCTGCGTATTCTGTGGATCCGAGCTGCTGCATAGTGATGACTAGGGTGATAAGACAAAAAAAAAAAAGTCGTATGAGAAAAGTTCCAAGGTCACTGTTGGGTTCCTCTCATGTCAACTTACATCTGTGCTAATGGTCGAGTCCTGCTCCACCACTGGCGCTTGTTCGACACTGTTGCCGGACAAACACCTAGCGAGGGCTTCTGCGTGTTTCTCACGCTCCCTCTGTTGGACAATGGCCTCGCAGCCTTGCCATTCTTTCATGGTCTGCTCGTACATGAGCCGCATCTGCTCATCAATCTGAACCACGGAGAAATATTTTAAAAAAATACAGCATCCATGACATTTTGAAAACTAAAAAAAATACAAATACCTCCAGCCTGCTTTTCTCAGTCATTGTGAAACGGTAATGTCCCAACAGGAAGGGCCAGACTTCTTTGCGTAGAGAAGGTGCCACACCTCCAAAATAGACCAACCTGTATATCTCCAATTCTTCAAAGGCCTGAAATTAAATTCAGATTTTTTTGTGATCCCACTTCACCCATTTTTGTGTGTCCTGTAACTCTTACAGAACTGTCCTGGAGAAACTTGGCCCAGACGTCAGCAGAGAGACCCCCCTGTGCATTCGAGGGCACATCAGGGAAGACTATGGTGGTGTTGACCAGAGCGGAGAGGTGGGTGCGAACCGTGGACAGGTGACGACAATACGCCAGCCCTGGAGTTGAAAAAAAAACTGCGATGAGAACTGTTGTCGTCAATAAGATCTGAGTGAAATTTGCACTCACATCCATAAAATGCACGGGAGATGATCTGGTACTTCATGGTGTCACAGAGGAGCTTCAAAGGAGCCCTGGTCAATTACATGAGATTCACTATAAGAACTTTATTTGGATAGGAGGAACTGGTCACCTTTCTTGACTGCAGCCACTTGGTAGAGAGCTATCGGATGATCCTGTCTGTGAGCAGGAGGAACCAGAGGACGTCCTGGGTGTTGGTTGCCACATGTTCATACCCTGGTCCATCAACTCTAAAGGCACTGCAAAGAACGGCAGACATGAGTGAACAGTTGTCCATACATTTCTGCCAAACGATACAAAGTCAAGTAGCTGGTGATTCAGTGGCCATCTGTGTCTCCTAGACTAATTTCGAGTTTCTCAGTTACTCGATTCTGGATACTTACTGAACTCCATCTGAATCCCAGGAAAGAGGATCCGAAACACGTAATCCGTTGCCTCGTCATCCTCTTTATCAGACACCGAGTCGCATGAGCTATGCGGGCTCCTCCTGCGCAATTTGGGGAAAACCTTTCCCTATGTATGAAAAGAAACCATTTCATCCATGTACATGACATCCAAGAAGTAGTCACTAATGGCCGACCTTCCCCCTCTGATTCCAAAGCGGTGGGTCCAGCTGGCCGTGAGGAAGAAGGCCCGTCTCCAAGCAGGTGAGAAACTGGAGCAGGTGGCCGCCTTTGGGGAAGTGCAAAGGGGGTCTCTGGATGCCATCTTGGCTCACCAACACGAGGGTTCCACCACTGTTCACTGGGATGCAAGGTCCTAAAGTTAATGTCGATTAACACTAGAAGATGAAAAATCAATTACCTTGCTGGTGACAGTGGAGATATACTATCTCCTCCAAGCGAATCGTCATGGCGAAATCCCAGTAGACACTGTGTGTGAGGGGGAGATCTTTAATCTTTATTGGACCAACCCACGGTTAGGCCTTACCTCTTCTCAGAATCCAGCTCCCCCACATTGCCATTCATTAGCTGATTGGGCGTCCATTTTAGTGTCATCAGCTCTCCCGTTTGATGCAGCGAGAGGTAGCCCGGAATGGCCTCCATGTCGTCCCTCTGGAGAGGCACAGTAGTAACATGGATCTGGATCTCATGGGATCGCGGGTAGGCCGACATACCGGCTGCACCAGGACGTTGTTCTTTCCAAACAGCAATGTGGTTCTGGAGTTTTGGTGCAGCGATTCCACATACTCTCTCGCCCACACCAAAGGGCGATCGTCCATGCTGCCACTGGACTGCCTCTTTTGAATCTATTAAAAAGGAGGATTAGACGCTTAAGTGGAACTGAGTGAATTGCTAACCAACCAGGGCAGGCCTCCTGGAGGGGGAGTCCTGTCGACAATGGCCACTGTGGATCCGGTGCCTCTGTACCAGCTCGTCGGCGGACGGGTCTGTCCAGAAATGGTCAGCGGTCTTCACTTGGGTGTACTCCAAAGCACAGGGGCCGACTGTAAGGTCAAAGAACGTGTCACAAAAATGTCTGTTTGCTGTATAACGTCGACTACCATTACCCAAAAGTGAGGCAAGAATTTGTCCATCCACAGGATCCATCAACATGGCTTCCTTCTCATAAAAGATACTACGGGGGGAAAAAATGAAAATGGCTGGATCATTGGGATGCGTCACAGGTACGTTTGGATATAAATACCTGGAGTTCTCCACTAAATACAGAATGATCTTGTCCAGGAGCTTCTCCAGAAGAGCCGTTCGGATCCACAAGTGTTTGAGTGCCTGAGGCGGAAGGTTGTTCAACTTGGACCGGCGACTTCGCTCAATGCCCTGCGAGGAATTGTTCTGTTTGCTGGAAGAAACGTTAAGGTATAAGCACCATGCGTTCATTGCCACTCATACTGCTTAGTTCACCTGTTTTCCATAAGTTGTTCCAGTTCTTGAACCTTGTGACAAAGTTGCTCTGCGGGCGTGAAGCTTTTGGCCACTTTCATGAAGAGGGCTGCCACTTTGTTGCTGCACAGCAGTCCCGCTATACGTCGCTTTAACCCGTGCAGCACACAGGCTTCCACCACAGCTACACACACGGACACAATTGTATTACTGCAGTGGTTCCTTGACAAAAAAAAAAAATCTAGACCCTCATATTTAAATTAAGTTCCACGCTTGGTCGCAGAACAAACTAAGTCAAGATGCCGCAGTATTAGATGTGATTTCTTAACTGCACGTAAAAAAAAAAAAAAAAACAGGTGAAAGGGAAGCACAGGTGGCACAATGAACCAAAACACTGTTGCTAGGATATGAGAGACGTGAATTCACACACACACACCTCACACCTGGTTAGCATTAACACCTCCGAGGGGTGTTATCCGACTATTATACAAAATTCTTGTCTGGCCACCTTTTGCGAAAGAACCTCAGTTACTTAACGGAGCAGTGCTTGTAAGCCATTTAATGCATGTGTAGTTGAACTGGCATTTTAATTAATTGTCACAGAGCGGAAGTAATTACACATTCAACCTAACAAAAAATACCCGAGAGGGTTAAAAGCTGACGAGTGCGTGTATTGTGTAATAGGACCCGGTTATAACGGTAAGGATGCTTTTTTCCATCGCCATCCTTTCGTGAGTATGTTCCATGAAAATATGCAAACTTGTCTACCACAGAACGAGACGATGTGGCTGCTGTCGGCGTGCACAAATTTCCTCGTCACCGCTTCCTCCATGATCTGTTTCACCTGCAGGAGAGAAACATCAACGCTCATTCATGGCCCTCAAGCCACTGCGGCTCCATCAAAGCAAGCTCTTATAGCTTTCCAATATGCAGTGTTAATATCGTTTTCAAAATGGAGAAACCAATGATGGACATTATTCTGACCTTGACAAGCGCCTCAAGTTATAGCCACAATGTTTTCATGCAGGAAGTCAGATGATTCTGCTGTGCAAATCCTGACTAGAACCCTCAAAGCATTCAAAAAGGTACAGTATGTGTTCAATTTTATATTACTGTATTTCGTTTCATGCCACTCCAAGTTTACTTTTTTTTTTGTTCCAAACCAAACGTTTAAAACAATCAAACCATTTATGTTTAATCCCATTAACATGTTAACAGTTAGCATAGCTAGTTGAATACAAACAGTGGAGCAACACATGTAGACAGATACTCACCGTTATACATGAAATATGACTAATAGGGCACATCAGATGGAGCAGCACAATGAATTATACCGCAGCATTAAATTATGATAGACTGTTATATTCTTCACATTGTATTTGTGTTATTACTGTTTCTATCAAGTTTTTTTCAGGGGAAAATGTATATTCTGTGTGTGTGTGTGTGGGGGGGGGATGATGCACATGTTAGACTTTTTTGTGGCATTAGATATAATAAAATATAGTAAATATAATATATAATATAAAATATAATTAAAACGGAGCATTTTTTTGGCATGTTGACCATGTTTCCCCCCACCCAAAATGGTTATATCCATGTATGGTATATAAAATGCAAAAAAAAAAAAAAAGCAGCCCCTCCTCGTGCGTATGTTTGAGATGCAATGAGTCACAGGTGAGGGGGAAGTACCGTGCTTTCTCACTTGGGAAGAAGAAAAAGAAAAAAAACAGCCATGTTTTCCCTTTCTCTCTCTCTTGCTCTCTCTCGCGCCCATCTATCTATCTATGGGGAATCAACACTGACATGATTAGTCTGCTGTCGTTTCAATGCAAAACAGACTAAGAACAGAAAAGCCACCATCATTTACATGGCAATAGAATCGAAATGGAAAATGGTGCGCGCGCCTGTGTGTGCGCGCATCATCAGCACCGTCGTCATCACCAGCATCATCACCATCACAGCTATAGACGGTGTGCATTCTTTATTAGCTCCTCCGCCGATTTAAGTGATAATAAAACGTGACGATAAATCCAATAAAAACCACAACGCACCTCTTTTTTCACACTGCGCAGCAATTTCTGACGAGTCTCCTCTTCTGTCACGACAGATCAACAATCAATACAGCATGTGTGTACATTTAGGCAATGATCATCTTCGATGCATAATTAAAATGATCATAAGGCTTACCTCCCATGGCTGCAGGTTGCACGCGCTTTCTTAGAGGTCAACACTGTCCCAAAAAAATAAAAAGCGTACTCCGTGTTCCTTTGCGACTAAATTAAACCTATGTGCTACCTCTCCGTCGACCAACACCCCTTTAAAGCTACAGTAGCCCCCCGATAAGCGGTTGTGCAGCGCGCGCGCGCGCGCAGGGGGGGTGTTTTGCAGCATGCACGGATTGGGGGTAAAGAAGCTGCTCGTGCCGTCTCATTAAGCAGAGTCGTTGCAATTTTCCTAATGAAGTGGCGCGGGGATGCCATGCAACTGCAACAAGGGAGCCTATCTGTTCTCAGTATTGTTTTAGAATTTATTGTCCAGCCAGTGCAAGATGATGATGTTAAAAATGGGACTCAAGAATATATATGTACCCTATTTTTCAGGGACGATGGATAAACATAAGGGAGCCAATTCATAAATACTTTGAATGGGCAGTATTGACAAACTATTCTTTGAAACTTCTCAGCTCCTCTGTACAGCACTAATATTCATTTCAGGAGGAGTTAATTTCAGATACTTCGTCACAGAACGAATTAAACTCAAGTACCATGGTGAGAATTACTAATTAAAGTCTAATTTACTTGTTAATTCTAAATTTCCTTGCTACGGTTTCAATTATAAGTAGGTTAAATGGGCATCGAGGGCGCGGAAGTGCCGAGGAAGCGAACAAGGAGGCAGTAGAGAGAAACGGAACGGTCCCATCTCATCTTTGTTCAACAGTAGGCAGGGCAGATGGGCAAGAGAGAGTTGTTGCTTTTTTTCCCACCAGCCATTATCGACTGCTGCTCGACTGGCTCAGTAACGATCGCCAACTATTCTTCTGTTTTGTTTGTATAATATAATAAACATCTAAAAGGGGATGTCAAAGCGAGTGAGAAGCAAAGAGGTCTGCGCGGACTGCAGCGCTCCGGGTATGTCAAACAAGCTAACTGCTCAGCTACCGTGCTAACCCGCTAGCCTTTAACACAAACGTTATAAACCGTCTATTGTTCGTCTTTAATACAGCACTATCGTGATTCAGTTTGCTAGTTAGCTCATTTTAGAGACATTTTTCTCTCAGTGTTACGCTTGTGGTCTAACTGTGTCCTTGGTAGTGTTTTTACGTTCGTTTCTGCGCGAGATGTTACGAACTTTTCAACTTCTCGCGATATTTTCACGAGTAATATCTTCTACTGCTGTGCAATCTTGGATGAGTTAGTGAGGAGAAACTAAGAAGTTTTGATGCTCTAGATGAAGGAGGGATGAATCAACCATCCACGGAACAAAATGTTTAATTGTCTTATTTATTTGTTTAGTCGCATCATCCATGACAATTTAAGTTTTATCTTGATATACTGTATTCAAATACTTGAGTTTCTACTTCATGTGTGTTTTGCAGAACCTCGCTGGGCCTCCGTCAACCGAGGCGTGTTGATCTGCGATGAGTGCTGCAGCATCCATCGAGGTCTGGGACGACACAGCTCCCAAGTCCGACATCTGACCCACTCTGTGTGGCCCCCTTCCCAGTTTCAGGTGACTCTGGTGCTCCTGCCTTGTGTAGCTGTTGTCCAATCTCACACATTAATAGAGCATTTGATGTTTTTTTTTTAGATGGTGCAGACACTTTACGGCAATGGAGCCAATTCGATATGGGAGCACAGCCTTCTGGACCCTTCTTTCTCATCCTCAACTAGCGGCAAGCGTAAAGCCAATCCTCAAGACCGTGTTCAGTAAGTATCTGTTTTAGGAATCCATTCTTGATCATTCAACAACACTACAAGACCGAATCAAATCAAATATGCTGTGTCCAGTCCCAATAAGACAGAGTTTATTAAGGCCAAATACCAGATGTTGGCGTTTGTCTATCGCATGCCTTGTCGGGAGGACGACAGCGTGACCGCCAAAGATCTTAGCAAGGTAAGAATTCAACATTCCACTGAATCATGCAAAATCCCATTGAAGCATTGAATTCAGTAATTTATAATTTTTCCACACAAAATAAAAAAACTTGGCCTACAGTGTAAATTCTTGCCAAACTCACTCGGCTCTCTCTGTGCAGCAACTGCATTCCAGCGTTCGAACAGGGAACCTGGAGACCTGCCTGAGACTTTTATCCCTCGGAGCGCAGGCCAACTTCTTCCATCCCGTGAGTGAGACGCTTCAGCCGATTGTTGGTGTCATTTCCTTTTCAGGTGATATCACGTTGCTAATAATATGGCTTTGTTTTTCGTCCACGGGATCACAGGAAAAAGGAAACACGCCATTGCACATAGCGGCGAAAGCGGGGCAGTTGTTACAAGCCGAGCTGTTGGCTGTGTACGGAGCTGATCCGGGAGCTCTCGACTCCAGTGGGAAGACTCCCATTGACTATGCGAGGTAAAGCCAAGCCAGCGTGAGTCATTTGCACTCTTACGGGAAGAAAAAAACAGATGCGTATGATAGTCCTATTTTAGTGTGCTAACCAGAGCCAGAAGGTGAAAAAAAAAATTCAGACTAGCAGTCCGCCATGAGCATGTTGTGCGAAACAATGGATACAAGATGATGATGTCACATGATGGCTGACTAATTCAATGAGTGTAACACTGAAGCATAATTCAGTAGGCCAGCCTGCATTAGTTCTCTTATTTTTAAACATATGCCAGGGTTCCAAAATTCTGCACAGCCTGACAATAAAAAAAAAAAATCCAAACTGGAGCATATAAAATAAAAAAACTCCAATCAGGAGCATACATAAATAAGTATTTGTACAGCTTCCAAACTTGTTATCGCAGGCAAGCCGGGCATCAGGAGCTGGCCGAGCGTCTCGTGGAGATCCAATACGAACTCACTGACCGCTTAACGTTTTACCTTTGTGGACGAAGACCAGGTAAGAATGAGAAGCATCAAAGTAACTTCTGTTTAGTGTCTGAGAGTTTGATGTCATTGTTGTTGTTGCAGATCACAGATTTGGGCAACACTTCATCATTCCCCAAATGGCTGACAGGTACTCTTGCTTTTATTTAGAGGTACGAAACCAAAATCACGGGTTAAGCATGTATGTCAATGCTGTGATAAAAAAGTTGGGAGTTATGTTGTTAGTAGTTTTAAAAAAATATATCAGAGAAACTGTATTAATTGCAGCAATTAATGCAAATACTTTCCCAACATTGCCTTCTTTTGATGGCTACAGGAATAAGTAAGTATCCGGCGTGTTTTGGTGACCTTTGTTACACACTTTTGTTTGCTTTGAATTAATTTACTTTGTTCCCGTTTAAAGCAGTCTAGATTTGTCCGAGTTTGCAAAAGCCGCTAAAAAGAAGCTGCAGTCTGTAAGTTCTCCGGTCATATGATTTATTTTGAAGTTGTTTTACCTATTTTTTGATTTTTTTTTTTTTTTCTTCTTGTCTTGTTCCAGCTAAGTAACCATCAGTTTGAGGAGCTTGCTATGGATGTTTACGACGAAGTAGACAGACGAGAAACGGATGCAGGTAGAATGCGGCAAAAAAAAAAAAAAAATTGTAGTATACAGTCGTTTAATGCATCAAGAAAAAATGAAGAAAAACATGAAAGCGCACAGTCACCGTGACTTTTCAGAAGTCAACTTCGAGTCGTCATTTTTCCTGTGACAACAGCATGACCTTGAAGGCAGCACGACTAATGCTGCTAATGGATGATCACCCCCCCGCCCACACACACACTCCCCGGCTTGATCCTCAATTGGCCAAATGAAATTCTAGCTGAATTGTTTGTGAGTGGAACAAAGCTTAGGTGGAAAAGCTCCAGTGACAATTTGTATAGTCATAAATTTAAGTGGCAAGTACATCCATTTATTTTGTGTGTTTTTTTTTTTTTCTAGTGTGTTTGGCCACTCAGAACCACAGCACGCTGGTAACAGACACCACGGTGGTGCCTTTCCTGCCGGTCAACCCAGAGTACTCCTCCACCAGAAACCAAGTAAGTTCTGCCCCCATTTAAAAAAAAAAAAAATATACATATTTAAGTGTATTGTTGTTAGTTAGTGAATTCCTCCCTCAGGGTCGTCAGAAGTTGGCGAGGTTTAGCGCCCATGAATTTGCCACCTTGGTCATCGATATTCTGACGGACGCCAAACGTCGGCAGTGGGGGAATTCCTGTGACAGTCCCAAAGGTGCGACAGTTTTTTTGAGGTCGCACTCGATCGGCGTATAGGAAATTATTTTCCTGTTACTGTCCATTGTACGTCTCTCCAAAATGTCTCTGTCTACAGAGAGCGTGGAGCTGATCCTGCAAGGAATAAACAGTCGCCACAGCAGCGAGAGCCAAGACAACGACCAGCCCGACTACGACAGCGTGGCCTCCGATGAAGATCCGGTCCAAGATGCCATCCGCAGGGACAACGGCACTGATGGAAGGACCAAGGTTTGGCTAGCCGCCTGCTTTCTCTCTTTTTCTTTCTCCCAACACTAATCAAATGAATTTGGCTGATGTGCATCAGAGCTCCGAGTCATCCGACTTGTCGGATGGAGGCCCCATCACGGTGCAGGAGTTCATGGACGTGAAAAGCGCCCTCACCGCCTCAGAAGCCAAAATCCAACAGCTCCTCAAAGTCAACTGTCACCTGAGTGAAGAGCTGCGAGCCATGCAGGGCAAGGTTAGTCAAGTGCCAAACCTCTTGGTGAATCAGACGTCGTCGTTGTCTCATTTCCTGTGCTGCGCTGCTCAGAAACACCCAAAGCTTCCGTTTCCTTTTTCTCCTGCCAGCGAGATCTATTTTGCTTAACTTCCGGTTCATTCACACGGTGGTTTTAAGCCCAGCTTTGTGACTTTTACCATTTTTTTTTTTTTTTTTTAAACAAACAAAAGTAATAAATTATCTGTATTACAATAAACACTATTACATTTTATTAAAGCCACTTTATGTTAACATCATAAACTCTTAGATTAGCCTAAATGCTTTTTCCTTGAGGTTAGGCTGCAATTTCCTCCACGATGAACACCCCTCTTTCTCGTGTCACCCCTTTTGTCCTCCCTCAGCTGAACTCCCTGCAAACGGAGAACACGACGCTACGGTGGCAGGCCCCCGCCGCGCCGCACCAGGTCCGGGGGCCCGCGGGCCGGCGCCAGACCCGAGGCGTGCGCGCCATGTCCATGTACGAGACGGGCTCCAACCCCAGACAGTCCCCCCACCGCGACGCCACCGCTCGGCGGGAGGACGGTGTCGTTTTACAGCCCTTCCCCACCAACGTAAGCGCCGCCGGGGCATTGCGGCTCCCGCTCGGCCGTTGACGTGACTCGGTATACATGCCTGGCTTGGAGCTGGTGGTGGTTTTGTGAGATCATTCATTCATTTGATTGGAGTTGGCTGAACTTGGTGTGACCCTTTTCTAGATGGGGAGGGGTCCTTTGGGAACGGCCGCTTCCTCCCTCCCATCCTTCCCCTCTTCCCTGTCCTGGTCACGGGACGAGAGATCTCGAAGGGTTAAGTACCGGAGGGCTCCGCAAAAAGCACCCCCGCCCTCCACTTTTTGCGCTCTCACCTGACGTGCGTCTCTTTAAAAGCAGCTTGGCTTGTCTTGCAGTCCGCACCCTCGCTTTTGATTAAAGCCACAGGGTCTAAATGTCCCCCGAAAAAAAGCTGAAATGTGCTTCTTGGCCCTCGATGAAAACATTCACTATTCACGCCAGCATTTTTTTGCATCGACTAATCGCATCCTTTCGCTTGTCGTCCTTTTTGCAACCGACAATGCATGACTGTGCGGTTTTGTTTGCGCATTTGGATGGGATGGTAACTGTCTTGGTGTCCCCACAGGGCTGCAGTTTGGAGGCATACAGTGCCATGCTCAACTGTGAGACTGCGCCGAGCCACTGTGAACCAGAGGATAGTGGGTAAGAAATTATTTGGGTCAAACTGCCCCTTTATTAAATGGGTTGAACTGCAAAAGTTCAACGACACTATGTAGTTTAAACTCCTCTCCCCCGTATTTTGTGCGCTTTCAGTGGCCCCCTGGCAAACTTTGAGGCGGCCGAGGGTGAGACGGAGCGCGAGGAAGACGCCGCCGCCCTTCCCTGCACGGAGGACGTCATCTGTAAGACGGAGCAGATCACCAAGAACATTCAGGAGCTTCTGAGGGCCGCCCAGGAGACCAAACACGAAAGGTACGGCATCCCCAAATTTTTTTTTAATAGTAATAATAATAATAATAAAGTGCAAGAATTAATTGACAACTAATGAATTCCGATAAGTCGGTAAATGTTTTGATAATCACTTAATTGTTTGAACTTGTTCTTTTTTTTTGATTGCTTGTATTATATTGCCCCCTAGTGGCCAAGGCCAACACACCAGATGAAGCGAAATCTTTTTTTTTTTTTTTTAACGTGTGCATCCTTACATCTTCGTTGTTTCTAGGTCAGCACATAGTAATGTTTGACTTGAGGGCATAGACATGACTGGCCGGGCCTCATTCATACTGGTCGCCCCGAGCAACAAGGCAAATGCAAAAGCAAGCAGCTGTATTCTTTGAAACACATGAAGCGGAGTGCACGTGCACTTTTTTATTTTTTTAATCACAGAACGTAACAATAACAAGAAACTTTTCATTGCAGCTCGTGTGCTCACTGCCATTTGTCTTCACTTTCACATTAGTGCGCTACATTTCATGCATGTCCGACTAAGCCTTCTTTAAATGCTTATTCAACTGTACATTTTTGCTGCCAGTTTAAATAAGTTGGGGGAAAAAGTGCATACAGCGTGAGCCATACTCGTAACAGACAAAATGGGGCCATCGCCGTGACATCGCTGTCTTTTCTGGCCTGTGTGAATCAGCTCCTTTGTTTGGAGTTGATGCGACACTTACTGCACATGCAGCGGTGTGAAAATGCAAATTTCTTGTCCAGAATAAAACAGGATAATAAATAAAATCATTATTCAGTTATTAGGATGATCATAAAAAATAAATAAAGACTGTAAATATTAATGACCTTCAAAACAAAACATACAAATCCCATTTGATGCAAATAAATGTTAATACGTACATGAATAAATGAAAATAATTATATATGCATTCAGTAAATATTATATTTGTGTCACTCCGGGCAGCTTCCTCCCGTGTTCAGAGAAAATCTGTGTGGCTGTGAAGGAGATGGCAGCTCTGTTTCCCAAGGTAACACAACACCTCGCAAACAATAGCATGTGTTTACCAAACAACACTACACAATGTGCAGACTCTTGCTCATTGTGCCACCCTCTGTGACAATACTTGCAACAATATGACCTGTTCTGATTTCTTCCTTGGCAGAGGCCGTCCTCTGAGACAGTTCGCAGCTCCCTGTCGCTGCTCACCTCCAGCGCCAGCCGCTTACACGGCGAATGCCGCGGCCCGTGCCCTCCCGCCGCCGCCGACGTCCAGCTGGTCACACAACAGGTCATCCAGTGCGCCTACGACATCGCCAAAGCCGCCAAACAGCTCGTCACCGTAACCACCAAAGAGAATAGCAACTAGCTAGAATCCCCTCCAGCCCTCCCCCCAAAACGATCATTTCACGTCCTAGAGAATTACATTCCTTTAACTTGGGAAATTGAACAGTATTTATTCTTAGCTTGATAACGAACAGTGACCAGGGGTTCACAAGCTTTCAGTTCCAGTGGAGAAAAACGGCAAATAAACTGAATTACCAAATGTGCCATAGGAATTAAACAGTTGCTTATTTGTGAGAGGTGAAAAAACGTCAAGGTTAGAAAGAATAGAAATAAAAAATCTTTTTTTTTTTTTTAGAAAATGTTCAATGTTACGACAGTTAAGTTACATTTTTTCCGCCGTTTTGAAAATGATACAACGCAATCTTTTATGGAGAATTGTTTACGAACCCTAGTTTCCAAACCCCTGGTTTTAGATGGAGAATAGGTTACCTCACAACTGCAGCAGCTAGCGATTAGCATTCCACTGATAGCAATGGCGTTATTTCATGGATTTGTGGCTAACCCCAGTTTCAACCCTTTGCTACAAAGCTGGGAGGATATATCACCATGGCAACTACGATAACTATTCGTGGGGGATAAGAGCAGAGTCCTTTTGCGAATAGCAAACAAACGAGCGGAGAAATTACTTATTTTTGAAAATGAATAGTTCTAAACTAGGATCCCAACATATAAAGATTTAATTTTGGAAAAAAATAATTATCAATCATCACCAGTTGTTAGCTTGTGCTTGTTGCAATATTCAGCAGAGAAAAAACATGCGGTGAAGATTCTCTGTAACTTTCGCTAACAATCCAGGGATCTTAAAGCTTCTTAAAGCATGACGGACTGAGCCGTTAATAGGTGAACTTTTCAACAAAGAGCCCGGTTTAGGTTCCATGGGAAAATCGTGAATAGGTGAATTTGTGAATATCAGTCAGGGTTCACTGTATCTTGCATCAGTGTTTTTGGTACAGCCATACTTCTGAAAGTGTGTGAGTGTGTATACACGTGTGTGTTTGTGTGTGTGTGTGTGTGTGTGTGGGAGATGTCCTCAGCAGCTCATGTGAAATCTATATCAAGTTATGCAAATGTTGCAGAACCTCCAAAGTGGAACATCTTAATTCATTTCACATTTTAGCATTATAGCATAACAATTTAACATTATTTACCCAAGGGGCATATTTTATGTCAAACAGCAAACCAAACAAAAGTGTCAATTAGGGTAGAGTCATTATGCCTACTGCCCCCTTGTGGAAAATCATTGAAATGTTCTGCCTGACACTATATGTTGCTGGCATAGCTAGATTGAACAAATTTGCTTATTTGAAGTAATAAGTAATTTTCAAAATGGAATACAATCAAGCTGTTCCAAAATTAAAATAAGCTGATTTTTTTTTTTTCCTTTGAATTGCACCACTTTGGTCCAACTGTGGAGGTTCCGCTGTGTATAAAAGTGTATGTATCAATGTAATTATCAGATTTAATCCAAATGCTTTTGTTGTATTTATGAAAGTGCATGTCATACCTCTTGAAAAAATGACCAGCGTTTATTTTCTCAAGTCCCCTTTAAGTGCTCTGAAGTGTTTTCAACGCAAAACCCAAACTATTTGGAGCCCTAGTTTGGGAAACTCGGATCCAGGTAAATGCGCCCTTCAATCAACTCTGATCTAACGTGTCACTTTCAGTCCCGAATGCCAGCGATGGAAAAAGTAACAGAATACCTCGGCCCCACGGAGCCCAGTTGGTCTAAGTTACATTAAGTCTCCAAACAGCAGAGAAGAGATGCCATTCAATGTCATCTTGCTTTGTTTATGCACTGTAATGCAAAGAAAACATTGTCAAACACAATTGTGTCCAACTATGAATATAAAATGTTTGCCTTTAACAGGTGCCATCTACTTTCCAGCCTGTTGTATTTGTGTGCCGCAATTTACCATATTTATTCTGCGATGGGAGATTTTTTTTTTTTTTCTAAATTCAGTTTACCCAACAACAAATCAGTAACAAATCTCTATCCATTATGTTTTGTGAGTAGCAGTGTATATTACTTTTAGGGCAACTATAGCATACAAAAATGTACATATAAAGAATTTTAAAATGTCTCTTTTAATGAATTATGTCATGTTTGAGTGTATAGGTTAATGTGAAATTTATTAAGTATGAAAATTGGAACAAAATTCCATTGACACCTGTCGCTTAAAAGTATGACGACACAGGTGTCCCTAATGTTGTGACCGAACTATTTCGTCATCACTACGCGACTTGAGGAGAGCAACTTTCGAAAGTTAAACCATCGAAACTTGCTTTATATAATTTAATAAGACGGATAGAAACAAATTTAGGTGCTTTAAATGCATTTTCTAAAGAAAAGGAGAGACACCTCAGCCCAAAGGCGGCCCGACAGGCGCCTCCTACCCGGTGAGAGGCAACTTCCGGGTTGTGTTGTACGGGAGCAGCTCATGAAGACCAGTTAGTTGTAAGGACGATCAACATGTCTCTGCTTCTGGACAACAGCTTCGGAGAACTGCCCCCGGACAACTCCGTCAACACCAAACTCTTCCTGGAGACAGTCTCTCACCTTCCGTCCTTCTTTGGTAAATAATCATAGTTCACTTGCTAGACGACTCTGAACTAGTTTTAATGAATGATGTCATTGGTGACCCCGGCGACGGGTTACACTTTGTTTTTTCACGGGTTGACAGCCCAGTGTTGGGCACTTCATTGAAGATTACGCCATTAATAAATGTGCCTCTATATGTTATAAAACAAATCACCATTCTAGTTAAATGTCACTTTTTTCTTTCAGACTGTTTGGGCTCCAAAGTCTTTTCGCCCATCAAGTCAGACATTAATGGCAACATCACAGTGAGTGTGATTGAGATGAATGTGTGACTTGATCATGGAAATGCTTGTGTTATTTGTGTGAATATGTGTCCACAGAAAATTAAAGAAGTTTACATGAAAGACCCGCAGCGGTACGTGACCCTGCAGCAGATCCTGGAGGCCGAGCGGCAAGACCTTGGGGCAGAGTGGCCCAAAGCAGGAGCCACGCTGGCTCTCATGTGGCTCAAGAGGTGAGGCTGCAGACACTACATTAGGTACACCAAAGCAGTAAAATCACTTTTATTGGGCAGGCGTGTCCGTAACATGGCTCATTATTTATCCGTTTCAGGGGTCTCCGTTTCATCCAGGTTTTGCTACAGAGTTTGGCCGACGGCGAACAAGATATGAACCAACCCAACCTCATTCGCATTAACATCACCAAAGCCTACGAGCGGGCGCTCAAGCAATACCACGGGTGGTTTGTGCAGAAAATTTTCACTGTGAGTATTAGGAGAAAACCCACACAAGCACCTGCAGAACATGAGAACATCAGAAGGTTTGTATACAACATAGTGGTATGCAGAGCCCCCTAGTGGTAAGCAACAGACTCATCTTAGTAAATAGCCAACTTTGTGGTTGAAACTTCTTTAAATTGGGTCGAGTACATGTAAGTGTAGTTCAGTTGTATTTGACTTTTAAGAACGAAATATTTCCATTTAATCTGTTAAAACTTCTTGTTTTTTTAAATATTTATTCAGAAATCTTCAAATCTTTTAATGCCCTGGGCATGAAAGTTTGCCCAGCCCTGATTTACATTCTATTTATCGCTTGTTTATTTTTCCTTTCTTCCAGACGGCGCTGTACGCGGCTCCCTACCGTGCCGACCTCCTAAAGGCGCTGTCAAAAGGAGAGGATGTGAAAGAGGAAGAATGTCTAGAAAACCTACGTCACTTCCTGGTCAACTTCACTGCCACTGTTGATGCTATCTATGAGATGTATGTGAGGCTCAATGCGGAGATGGACTACACAGTTTGATGTCGGAGGACAGCGGGGCCTCATTTATCTGCCTTCCGTGTGTAATTTTTATATTATTTATTTGGTTTTGTTCCTTATGGCAGAATTTGTGAAGCTTTACACTTGAGTGTTGCATTTTAATGTCTTTTTAATGCAGCCCTCCTTAACATTATTTCATGAATACAAGTGCCTTAATATGAATGGACCAATGGACAATGTCAAAAAGTATTTAAGATGTATTGTGACAGACATTATAACAAAATTACAATTTTCCTAAAAGTGATATACATATGCTGTGTTTTGATTGAAGGTTGTGCTTGTTTAAATTTAGTTTATTTTTTTAGAACTGTAATTAGAACTACCTAATTCTATCCTTGATCAAATTAAATAGGACTGTGGAAAAAAAAAAAAAAAAAAAAAAAAAACCAAGCGGTTCTAAGCGAGTCACAGAAAACCACGTGACATCGCTCTCTTCTTATTGGTCTGCTCCGTGCTGGCGGAAAACACAAACCGGAAAAAGGCTACGAAGTACCGAAATGTGAGTAAAATGAACACGAACGCCAACATGCAGTAAAACTGTTGATAAATTAAAGTATAGACGTTTGCCAGGCTCCAGGAAGTTAATAGTTGACTGCAGTTCAAGTTCTTTTGTACACTTGAAAGGTGAGTTCGATTCATCACCTGTTTTATGTGGTGACTGCTGGGAGTGGCGTCACCAGCGTTCAGATTCACAAACATTTGCTAAAACAATCTTAGTTTCTCGAAAAAATAAAGATTTGGTTAGATGTTTGCTTTACGAGCGTTCGTAATTCCCTTTTAGGAGAGACTATACGTCGTTTGGGCTCTAGAAGGCAGTGTTGGCTTGATTTGCTACTCTGTAGTGACGTCACAATTGTGACGTTTATGAGCGACAACGCTCCATGTTAATATAAATGATTTTCTTTTGCCACTTACGACTGCGCACACGATGCTTGTCAAAGTATGAACTATTTTCAGAGTGTAATAATAGTCCGACAAAAATGGTTGTGTACTTTTTGCAGATACAGATCTCGTCCGTCAAACTTGCTACCCTATCCTTCGTTTGAGTCAGCATGACTGTATTATACTGCCCCCCAATGGCCAAATCACGCAAAACAGGACCCGCAATAAATGAATGATGCACAAACTGTTTAATTGTTTACATTTTCTGTAATTGTTATGTTTTATGAGAGAATCAAGTTGTGAGCATGGTCACTGAACCTTTGAGACATATTAAGGTACGACTGCACTATGTAATCATTTCTTCTACGTCTATATAATTCAGTCAGTTTAAGAGTTTTATTGGAAGACAATTTAATTCCTCATCTTCGTGGAAAAAGAGATTAGGATCACCTTTCCTTTCTCCTTCATTTCCCTGCGCTAATCCCACCAGATCAACTCTCCTTCTCCTCCATCTGCAGGCCGCCTTATCTGAAGTATGTCCCAGGAGGTCGGAGCGGCTCCTGTTCCCCTCCCGGAGGAGCCGGGCCCGAACTAATCGTCAGCGAGAAAGGAGAGAAGAGGGGGAGAGCACGTCTGTGTTCCAGGTTGGTTTATCAGCACGGCGCCGGGGCCTGTCCTGACAGATAAATAGCATGAAAAACGCCCCACGTCCAAGCCTGCTATACAATAGGCTCAAATCAGCAAATCACCCCCCCGACAACTGCGCCTCAATGACAACAACACTGACCTTTAAGGCTCGGATTATTACTTATCAAGCCCGTGTTGCTGTTTTAGCCCCCTAACCAGTGAGCGGAATACTATTACATCTTCCATCTGGGTCATTTGTTTTATAATACAGACTGGCTAATGCTGGCATTAATTTCATTTATGTGGTAGTTACTGTGGTGTATTCACATGGCCAATGTGAAGGCCACAAAGGTATGACAATGAGCTTTTTGAGATTTGCATTATTTATAGTCAGTCTAGCAAAAGAATTTTCTCATGGGGGAAAAATAGGATTAAAGTCAGTTAATGAATGGAAAAACACAATTATTTGGATCTACAAAAATGTCATTTACTTGACAATCCTCATGAGGAAGCAAAGGGCAAAAAAGGGACAAGTCATAATGTACATACATATTTCAACAACATACCTCATAATGTCCGTAGATATAATAATTGCACTTAATAATGATAGACACACTTTTTTTTCCCCCCGCCTCCATACAAATCAATATAAATAAATATTATACAAGCAGCGCAGACACACAAGCAAGTACCAGCGATTGTGTGCAGTTGCCTCATCGTTACAGGTATAGAGAGGAAACCACAATATTAGGTACACCTGGACAGTCTAATGGGATCCAATATAAGAGCAGCATTCAAATTTCAGTAGAAATCTTGTGAATTTCCAATACAGCTCTTGATATTGGGTTGGATTAAACTGTTCACCCAACATGTCCAGTGAATGTTTGGCTCTTAAAAAAGACCCCGAAACAAACAAAAATCCAGGTCAAAACACAATCGGAAGAGCACATTCTGCTAAACCTGACCTGTGGCAGACAACATTAAAATCAACTAAGACTTTTAAAAAATGTGACAGAATATTTATCATACTCTAGATAAAAGCTTTACTCATCATCAGTAATGCATGACACAAAAAAATATTCACATCTTTACCCCCATGCCTCCAGATAATGAGAATCATATTGGAGAAGCCTGAGTGTTCATGATTCTTGGGGAGTGGGCAAGCAATTTCAAGTACAGTAACTCTTTGTTTATAATTATTATTATATTATTATTATGGCAGACAATGGTCACTGTAGGCGCTCTACATCGGTATGATATAATGGCAGAGGAATCAGCATCCTGGCTCATGATTATCGTTTTCCTTCAGAGTCCTTTGACACATAAAACCGAGAACAGTCAGTGGGCCCTCGTAACTCGGAATTCAACCAAAAATTTCAGGGGTAAAGTCAAATAATAGATTAATGTATATACGACTAATATTCTCCTCCAGTGGTTTACGAAATAATCCCTGCCCGAGTACAGTTCAGTTGTATTTAACTTTTAAGTTCAATATTGTTTGTTTTTAAGTGTTTATTCAGGTATCATTTTTATTCAAATTTTATGTGCAATACTTTGAATTATTATTTAAATATCTCCCCCCTCATATTTAAGTGCAGTGTTAATATTCAAACTTTTTCGTGACCTCATGTTCTTACGCCGCTTGGCGAACTGAAAACTGTTGTTTCATAGTTTGTCATAGTTTAAGGTTTAATCCAATTTAAAACATTTTTAGTTGTGAATTAGAGTGAGGTCATTTTTGTGGGACGTCCTGAATATTTTGGTCAAACTCCGACTTAGACGACCACTGTACAAACGTCGTCGGCCGCGTCGCATCTCATCTGTAGACAGGAAGCTGAATGTGGGCGTGCGGATGATGAGAATGATGAGGCTGCTGCTGCTCCAGCATCTGCTGCGTCCCGACGGCCTCGTACCCGCGGCCCAGCATGCGTTCTTTGATGCAGGGCGGCTGGATTTCACTGATGAGGCACTCCAGAGACTGCAGACTTCTGCTGAGTGCTGCGGCGTGGCACAGACTCGCGCTCGGCGGCCCGCAGCAGGCGGTTTGCTCTGTGCCATAGACCTGAGGGAGAAATTTCCAGTAAATTTCCATACATTTCTGTTAATGGAACATTTCAATTCGGAAATTGCACCGCTACCTGAGGATGAACAGGAACTGGAAGAGGGGGAGGGTGGAAATGTGTCTGGTGGTGGAGTCCGGGATGCGGGGGCGCCATGGTGCCCGGCACCTGAGAAGTGTAGCAGTCGCTATTGGGTGTAGCGGTGAGGCCGTCCCACAGCGGCGTGAAGAAGTGTCTGACCGAAAAGTGACCCTGCATGGGTGGATGTACCCCGTACGTAGAGGACGCCAAAGGCAGGCAGCTTTCGGGAGATTGCGCAACGCCGGAGTCGAGGTTATACATCCTGGTGGCTCCCTGCTGGTACACCTGATGCCTGTGCTGCCAGGCGGCGTAGTCGGCTCGGGCCACGCGGGCGGCGCTCTGCGTGGGGACCACCGCCCCGCCGAATGCCATGCTACTTTGCGTGGGGGGGATGCCGGCGCCAAAATCCGAGTGAGCCACGGCCGCCACCGCCTGCAGGGAGGGGCTGGGCCTCGCCTCGCCCCCTGCCCTGGTGACTCTGTTCAGCTGCCTCATCAGGCTCTGAACCTCCGCCAGCTCAGAGCGAGGGAGCAAGCCGTGATCTCCGCTAGAACAAAGCGTCTCCGCGGGAACGTCGGGCTTACACGAGTTTACGTGATAGGCCTTATGCCCCGGCCTGACGGCAAATCCACCATTCACTGGATTTTTATACGGCGTCAGACAAGCCTGGCTGTGCGCCTGTTTGGTCCTTTTCCCTTCGGAGTTTTTCAGCACGCCCTTAACCGCTGCCGCCTTGCCGATGGCTAACAAACCCCGGTAGCCTCCGGAGTAGGGTTGCGAGTAGGGACTATAGCTCTGTCCCGTGGTGTCCAAGCCGTTCACCGTCTTGCTCAGCTGTTTGTGTTGCGGCACCCGGATGTCCGAGGGAAAGATCTTGATGCACAGCGGGCTGCTGGCAGTCTTCTTGGCAAAGGCATCCAGCTCGGCGGGGGACGGGTACCGGGAAGCCGCCGAGGGTGATTCGCCTGGGAAGGGGAGGAAGACAGAAGTGAGCGATAAGTCTCGTATTCAGTCAGTCCACTCCTTGCCCAAAGTGCGCCCCGATGGCTTGCAGCAAATGAAAATGAGCACTATAGAAAATGGATGGCTGGATCGCCACGGAGTCCGCAGCCGCCGAGCTCAAACCGTGACAAAAAACATCGAGGCAAAGATTGAATCGTGAGCGGAGAAGTCGACAGCGGGACAAACGGCGACTTGATTTAAATGTCATTAGCTGGGGTAATTTCAAGGCTGCTTAACGCCAAGCGACGATGTAAAGGTTGGTCCCGTTTGAAACAATAAACGAAGACCGGGCTGTAAATTACGGCCGGCTCGCGGTGTCGCTTTTATTAAAGTAGATGCGAGTCAGCTGGGATCAGCAGACTGCGGGTGTGCAATGAGAATAAAAACTACACTTCATTTAATTCTCAATAACAAAACCAATTCCAGCTTTGCGGGGGCGAGCGAGCTTGCTCCCGTCTGAAATTGATTCAGGAGTTTATTTCATTTCAGGCCCACGCTGGGTGAGACTAACCCCCCTCCCTCCCCTTCTACCACCCACCACGATTGTGAAAATGATTCAATCTACACGATCCTTCCCATGAAAGAAAGAAATTAGGTGTTTAAAATGGAGGGGTGAGGACGGAGGGTTCAATCCTGGAGGGAATTCAACAAAAACACCACCAAGCAAAACATTGCTTAGTATGTGGAGCACCACCACCAAAAACAATAACATCCGCCATGTCGGGAGAGACCTTAATACTCACGGAATCTCTCTGGACGATCCATTTCGGATCGCTGGTTGCCTCTTGACCCGTAGGAAAAATTAAAAATAGAGGTCATTGTTGTCATTGGGAAACTTGGAGTTGGGTTTTGAATGCAGCTTTGTAATCGGAATGTGTCAGAAGACGTTTCATTCTCTTGAGGTCTGAAGATGAACTTTTGCCCTGTAGTTCAAGTCTATATTTTCTTAACAAACCTAATTTAGTCATTGTGTTCCGAACTTTAGTATTTGTTTGAATAGTTGTATTGAAAATTGCGCAACCTGAGGGAGTGTCATGCTTTCAGTTTAGGCGTAATATAATCACTGAGGTTCAAATATTCCATTATAGAGAATCCTTAAGGTATAAATAATCCTTTTTTTTTTTTTTTTTAATCATCCTTAGGGTTAGGATTAAAGTAATATTTTATTGATAATAAATAGAGTCATGCTTGTGTGATAATCCGCGTCGGATGCCAAAAACATTTATAGCCTTTGGCAAATAATTTAATATTTATGAACGTAAGGGATAAAACTGTTCACATGGGGATGATGATTGGACGCCCAATGATGCATTTAAAGCCTAATTGCAGAAAAGTGCTCTTATTTTCCATGCTGGATAATGTTGGCCAATTATAAGACATGGCTAATTTAGCGAGAAGAAAATCAAAAGACGTGGTTCTCTGTGAAAATGTCGCCATGTGTGTGTGTGAGGAGAAGGGCGTCTGGTTTTGTTAGGCCAGAGATTAGAGCCATGTCAGAGCCGCCCAGACACAACACAGCTGCACTTCCCACTGTGGCTGCATGGCTGCGCTACTATGGAAACCTCATTAGTTAATAGGCACAGCCCCCCCCCCCATCCTGCACGCACATATTTATCACCCCAGCAGTGGGTGAGATGCTAACACAGGGCGATATTGCCTAAAATTCATCAAAAACTAACCCTTTCATCCATTTAGAAGTGTTGTGATACATTTCAATGTGTTTAAAACATGTCTCACTATTTGGCAGATTGTCACAGGTTTTTTTGCTAATATTTTCTGCGCATCAATTAAAGATAAGCAGCAAAAACAAGCAAGGGAAAGCCAAGGTCCCCCTGAGCAACCATCAAGCGTTGTCAGGTAAAGAAATGGCACGCAAAGATAATTAACAGCCCGACCTTGATCACCCAGGAACCCCGCCGACCGCACGCTGCGTCACAGGCGGGGGAAAACAACAGTGTGGAAAAACAAGCAAGAGCGGACGACATCATGCAGCGCTGACAAATTCTTAATTATTTGACCTCGCCATGCCGCCCCCTCACCACAATGATTGAAGTAGATAAGATTTACAGGAGGTATTTAATTGCTCCCTATATAGAAGTAGTTCTCATTACGGGGTCATCTCATCCTTAAAAATGAAATAATTAAAACGTAATCCCCCACGCACCTTTTTTAGTTCTTTCTTTAACGGAATAAACAGTCAAACACGTTAAAGAGTATTTCCAAACAAATTTATGATGTCACTTAATTGGTGTCCGTTGGATGATTGACTTTCCCATAATCCCGATTTCATCCAATCAACTTTTCACCACCGCCGTGCATTGTGGGCACGCTTCCAAGTTATGCAAACATGAATGTGGAAATATTCAGCACTTTTCTTGGCGGTGGTATGTAAATAGTCTTTCATAAGCTTTTATTCCTCCCCCTGAACAAACCCTTGCCATGCTTTCTGCCTCTTAAAAACAGGCTAATCTTTTTCCCGTGGTCACACTTGAATCCTACACCCCCTCCTCTCCAGATTAGAGCGGATACCTCATTGTTTGGGAGCAGTTAAGAGTTAATCACTGATTTACGGGCAAAACAAGCCCTTTGCACGACCTCCAGCTGTTACCCTGAGGGGACGCTTAACGCCGAGGGCCCGCTGGATCCGCCGATTCTCAGGCGAGATAACACCGGCGTTCATGCATTATTCCGTGATAATCATTTCCCCAACACGAGCGCCGCTCTTTTTTTTGATTTCACGCCGAATCTTTCCACCGAGCGCTTTTGCTGTGATAACAAGAGAGCGACTCGGCGCGCACTTAATTACAGCTCGGCGTATTTAGCGAGTCGTGATATTTAACATAACGGCCCGAGACGGAGCGTTGCGCATTTGTAACGCGTCGAAAAAGCAAACGTGGAACGGTTGCCATGACAACCTCCCTGATGCGCACGCTTGGCCCCGGTAAGTCCGGTCATTAAAACCTTGTAATTAATTGGCCTTCCCTCCAGTCATCTGTTGTTTGCCGCATAACAGTCGGCACCTCAACCTGTCAATGCCGAGCTAGGCAAGCGGTGATGAACGGGCCCTCGTACCCCATTATGCCCGTTGGGGGGTGCGCCAGATGGACGATAGTAAACGGCGTTCACCCGCTAAGTCGCGGTTCACCGTTTGGAAAGCTTTAAGAATTTTAAGAGGGCTGCATATTTTCAAAATCAAGTAGTACCTGTACAATGATAAATATTGGCCAGTTCAAGAAAAGTCATCAGAATTCACGGTGAAAGATTGACATTCACGTTATTTTTCAAAATTGACCCAAGCAGTATGGAAGGCTTGAAATATATCGAAACTAGAGCAAGATAGGATGCATTAATATTTATTTGCTGTAGGGTTGCTTGTTCACGTCTCCCCTGTGGTCGTCGCAACCTCGCCGTCGCCGATGAGGGGAAATGGGAAATGGAAAAAGCAGACGCCGGCCGGGGCATGTTGACACCGGAGCACACGCTCTTGGATGTCCCTCACACTAACTCTCTATTTATGTATGACAAGTCTTCCACAAACACGTCGGAATAGAAATATACCGCCGATCCTCACGGGTCCAATGCCCGTCAAAAAAAGAGGAAGAATTTGATTAAATTGTAAATGATTTATTTTGGACATTTGGCATTTTTCAAAAACCTCAATCGTCCCCCAATTCTGGAATGACCAAGGTGCATATTTCATCTGATAGGTTATGTTCCAGAAAAAAAAAACGTGTAGAGGCGAGTGTTTACTGAGCTCCCCATTTTTGTCTCCATTGCATCTCGGCAAATGCATGCAGCATGACCTCGGGCTCGAACACTTAGCCCCGTGTGTGTGTGTGTGTGCGTGCACTCCAGGAGGCTCCTCAGCGCCCGTGTCACTCTTCATTTGTTTCTGTGGCGCCTGGCCCAGCGTGGGCAAAGTTTCCCCTCTAAACCGGGTCCAAGCAAGGCCAGCAGCATGGGGGGGGTGGGTGGAGCGTTGAGGGATGAGGGCAAGCGTGGAGGGGGGGTGCATTTTCAGGCCCGGCTTTCAAGTCGAGATAAGAGAGCGGGTCGTTCATTCACTGCCGATCGCATAATTCCTTATACAGTGGTTTCACAGAAATGGGCCTCTTGGGCTTGCGAGCTTTCATGTCCGTTCCCTTTCCATTTATTGACAGCTAAAAATGGAAATGGCTTTGAAAAGCGAAGCGAAAGGATGTCCCCATTTAACTGGATCCAACAAGGACTCATTTAGCGAGGAGGCCACACAGAGCGAGTTCCCGCCGCCGTGCTCCAAATGTCAGCTTGGCCGCCGTAGGGGTGCTGTGCACATCCCGGGGGGGGGGGGATTACGTCCGCATTCCCCCAGGTAAACATGATGAGAACACCGACCCCCCCCCCCTCGACCACCCGTTCAGCCCCGAGGCCAACCGGGCCCTTCTGTTCCGACGTTTAGCAGACAAGCTCTCCACTGATTCCCAATTAATATTTCATAACAGGCAAGGCAAAGACTTCACCGAGGGAGAGGCAGAAATGGGAGCGTGCGTACGAGGGAGGGGAAAAGTCTCTTTACTCCAATTGAACCTGTTACATCAGAGCTTTTATGGCTCTTTTAATAGGTTCCGTGACCTCAGGAAGCATGAAACTAGAACCCAATGAGGTCTAATTACCTCAAATGCAGCACAAACACTGAGCGGAGGCTTCAAACAATAGTGCAGTGATTCATCAGGGAAATTATAGTGCATTATATTTTTTGACTATCAAATGTCACAACTGATTACATTTGATTGGAAGAGTACACAGAAAAGACTCAGACTCACCTTTACGGGTACGTGGCTGCGGCGGTGGGGGCGGCGCAGGTAGCAGCAATGGCGGCGTGAGGACATCCAGGCTTTTAGGCACGCAGGTCAAATGTTGCGACGACAGATTCTGCCGTCTTTGAATGCAGGCCAGCATGATGGAGCTTCACGGCTGCACACAGCCCAGGTGGACCTGCTGGGCGGGACAAGCCACACCTTAACACGGGAAATCTTGCTAGAACTTTTTTAGTTGTTCACGGGGGATTTGAGACTTGGCAACACTTGAGTGGTTGTCATTAAATAAAAAAATAGAAAAGAAATAATTTGGGAGTTACTGTTTTAAACCATAAGCCTGCTTCCTTCAGCTTTTCCAGGATGGCACTTTAACAATATATATTCATAGCTTAATTTATTCCAAATTATTTCGCAAACCCAAAAGTTATGGCTTGGTGGTCCCTGGAGCGCAGTTTGAGTACCACTAGCTTTTATGATAGCGACCATTAAAATCTCTTCCAGGCGTACTTGCCCCCCCCACCCCCGCTAAAGACAAACCCACTTCTAAGTCGACACCTTTAATATCCAAAGGGAGCAAAGACTCCATGTTGAAATGTCAAAACAAGCCCTCCATTAGGGAGTGCCAGGAAAGGGGGAAAGGAACAAGATGGAGAAAGGCTCTCTCCAGGGAATTCCCTTTTACTGGCAGACAATGAGACGTGAATGTTTCATTATGGCCATAATTTGAAACTGGGATGGAGTGGGGGAGAGAATACAACAGGGTGGCCATTAGCCTATAATTGAGCCAAGAACATACATGGCGCCAATCACTACAAGCAATGACATTTTGTCTTCTTAACTGAAATAGGTTAAGGAATAAGGACGGTATTTACTAACCAAGTTTGGAACATCACGATAGCAATTGTAGCACTTCATGCTAACACCAAATCGCGTGATCATTGCTATATTTGGTAAATCAAGATAAAGATTTCTTATTTGTTGAAAATGACTTTTTTTCAAAAAGCTCAGCCCTTACTCTGATGCAGCCATTTTTGCCGGCTCTGAATGTAACACAGGCTTGCTTAGTTGCTACCACATCCTCCCTAATAGGGTCAATGGGCGCTCTTCCTGTTACAATAACATTACGGTGCGGGCTTCCAAGTGGGTCCTCTTCAATCAGTAGATAATCTGTGCTGGATACATGATGCCAGAAATTAGAGATTTTTTTTTTTTAGAAAAATGTCAGTTAGGCCTGTCCTCCACCACATATGCGAGGTCTCCTGAGTTCATCTTAAATCTTTCTTTTTCTGTCTTGCATAAGGTTGAAAAGCCTCTAAAGTTTAAGGTGCACAGGCGACTAATCTTCATCCGTCTCCAGTGACATCCGTCGAGGGGATAAGCAGCACAATGAAGCCCGTAGAAGGCTCACCGGGGGCGATAAAGACCGTGCGCTTTGCCGTCCATCTGCTGTCCCCTACGGTGTTTCCGATAAGGACGCTTTGGCAGTCATTTGGATTTTTTTTTTCTATCTTTTCCCCGCACGGATTATGAGATGGCACTTTGTGGGACGATAACAAGGTCAGGAGGCGAGCAGTAAGGGGGCGCTTTAAATAGCGGCTGTATTAAGCTTTAAATGCTAACTAAATTTTGATGACAAAAAATATACCCGCCGGCTATTAATGTGTCGTCAAACTGGCAGTAAGAAAGCTGCTGACAATCTAATTGCTTTTTGCTGAGATAACCAAAATAGCACTCGAGCAAGGACCGCCGCCAGGGTTGGCGCGTTTCGCAATCCGCAGCGTGTGCCCTGGCAAGATCGAAGCGGTGGATGGCAACGAACGGACGGCCTTTATTGTGAAGTCGCACACAATGGACCTTCTATCAGCCATTTAGCTTCTCGTGTAGCCATTTAATGTACTTTACCCTACAAGTAGACTAAAACAATTTTTTAAAAATCTGATTTCAAACTCAAAGTGGAAAAATAAACAACACCAAAAGTGATTTTGATAATGTGTCTGTTGTGCGCCGCTATGCTAACTAGCAAGGCTCAGCGGTACGGTTACCGAAAAAAATTTAGTCACGCCGTAGAATTGCATGCAGCACCATCCGTCAAAGTTGGGGGGGGGGTCAGAAGAGCTCTTGTAAATTATGCAGGAAGCAGCGCACCTGTCTGACCCTGCGGGCTCACCTGTGGCCTCCGGCGACCCTGCAGGGGTCACGGCAAATATGGCGACTAATTGCTAATCTGGGATGTGCGCCATGCTCATTCGGGAAGCTGGTTGATGATTAGATAAAAAAAAAAGGAGTTGAGATGAGGCTTTTCACTCGATGGCTGGATTAGCATATGAGTGCTATGCTAATGTTCTACCGCAAAAAAAAAATAGGTCACGAGTCCATACAGACATTTTTTACAGCACTAGTCCTCATTCGTAACAAGTAAACTGAAATTTATCCCGGCTGACTTTTCGTACACTGATCCCACTTTTATATCATGTCAAACATATTCGACTATTATAATATAATGCAAACCCCAAAAAGCTCATTTAGTTGGAAGCAAGCGATTAACAATGAGCGACGGTGGTGCGATCGATGAATAACAAGCTTCTTATTGTGTAATGAATTGCTTATTATGTATGGAAGCGCTGCAGGATGCTGTCTTAATAATGGGAGGCAGCAGACAAGTAGTTTGACACACACTGACTGAAATAGACGGCAGTGCAGCTGCTGGATTCAACACCCCCCCCCCCTTACACCCCTCATACATTTTTAATAGAATCTATTACTTCTGGATTAGCCGATAAGAGCCGGCCTGCTTAAATTCTATAATAGTTTGCATAATTGCTATCAGCGCGCCCTAGAAGAGCAGCCAATTTTTCCTTTTTCCTTTTCTGCGGAAGATATTTTTAAGTCACATTAAGGTTTGCAGAGAGGATAATCAAACAACCTGCTCTCAACGACGCCAAGGCTGATCATTTCCTATCCAATGTATGTAAAATGCATGCCTCGGCCAACGCGAGAACAGATGTCCGGAGCCTTCCGTGGCATGTTAATCATCCTGAGCTGAAAAATATCACCACTACTTTGCAAGTCTTAGCTTCCTATTTTTGCCGACCAGTTTATAAAAGTTGTAGTTGGACGGTGCACAAGTAATTTTCCTTTCGAGCAGATACAGAGAAGATTTGTCTGGCATTTTATTAAATACTGTAAACACAAGTCAAGAGTCTTGGAAGACAACATTGTATTTTTGTAGGGATGGTTGATTTGAATTGTGATGAAGGCCCAAGGTAAAAGCAGCGCACAGCGAGGGGGCTTATCTTATCCTCATCCCTGCGCGCTCGTCGTCGAAGGACAACGGATACGCGATCCAACCTTTGCGAAAAAAACCTTCACTTCAAACACAAACAGATGGTAAAAATGTTTAACAGACAGATAAGATCCCAACATTTGATTGCGCTCTCAACTTTCAATGTTCCGTATTCTCGAGTTAAGTTTTCAAATTGGCAAATGCGGCTTTTCTAAAGCTCTTTGGGCGCCCACGGTAAAAATCAAATTTCAGTAAGATGGAAAAGTGAAAACAAGCTGATTTAATTTGAAGGCCATATCACCCATCCATGACAACAATAATAATAAATGTGTCTTTCTCTGTCCTCAGGCCGCTTTCAGTTTACTGCTTCTCTGTAAAAGGTCAACGATTCCCTCAAACCATTAAAATCCTAGCAGCCTGTGTATGTAATGCTCCCTGTGGGCGATAACCTTATGATAACCTCGTGGAACGGTTCGGAGGGGGCCGTGGGGGGGGAATTGGGTCACTGACCCACCCTGCGAAACCTTGAGCGAGAGGCGAGTAGTGATGCCTTTGATTGTAATTTGACAGCCTGGATTATTAATTTGAAGTAATGGCGGGGGCACCGGCACGCAAGGCAAAACAAAGATTAGCCCGACAGTCCCCCACCACCTCCCCCGGTGACCCGTGGGGGCCTCCCCTATTCCTTAACCTCCCACCCTTAACCCCTGCTTCCCTGCCTTTGGAAAGAAAAGACTAATTAGACACATTTCAAAAGATGGCAGTCAACCTCTAATTGCACATGGCAGCTAAAAGGTGATCACACAGGGGCGTATATCGCTAAGCAAGCTAACCACGGGCGTCAGCCACCATCGTCAAACAGAAAGAGAGCAAAAAGCAAGCAAGCAGGAAGCTAAATTTAATTTCTAGCAGAAGTAGAATTACTGCTGCAATGTTTGGCTGGAAAAAAATCTAATAACCAATAGGCTGATTTATTTAAAAAAAGAAAAATATGTTGGATATTCTACCCTAACTTTTTGGCCTTCCAAAAAGGCAATTGTAAGAGCACACTTGGCCAGCCTAAGTAGACAAGCATCTATAAAAATGACAATCTGAAAGCTTTTATGGCAAAGACAACGTCGTCGTTCGTCACATCCTGCACCTTTCTCTCTATAGGTGGCAAAGCAGCCCGGTAATCCCACTAAATTGCACTTTTCCTCTTCGCTGTGCAACACCCCACCTCTGCCGGCCATAAACAGGATAGGATTTCACACCTGGCCAGTAATCATCTTTTAAAAAAAGAGCCCCTTTTTTCCTCCAGCGCCTCCAGTCAGCCTTCCACCCTGTGCAGAAGGCGAGGTGCGAGCACGCCACCTCCGGCCTGCACACAATGGACGCGGAAAGGCGCTTTGAGGGAAGGCGGGTTGGGGTGGAGGGGGCGCCCCGGTGGTGAATGGGCCGTGATAAAAACACTTCAAAGTGCTTCCCGGATCCACGGAGATGCTGCTGACACATGAGGCGCCTTTCAATGGGGGCACAAAGGCAGCGTCTAATGCACACACATGCACGGGATGGACTAGTGCTGCTGACAGGCAAGACCAGGGGTGGGCAAACTTTAAAGCTACAGGGGCAAATTTTGATTACTAAACAAGTTAAGTGGGGAAAGAGAAGTGACACTGTTCTTATTCTATTTGTTTATTTGAGTTATTTCTTGACTTGTAAAAATTATAATTTAATTAACCAACTACTTGAAAAATACATAAAAAATATTTCTATACTTTTTATTGTAACAATATTTTTTTCCTTTCATGTGCCAATTATTTAGTAATTACATGTAAAAATACAAGTATTCATTTTAAACAGTTAAGGTATTGTTCAATAAAATAAAAACAGAACTGTCAAATACGTTGGTACAATTATTTTACAAATATTTAATTTAATTTAAAACAAATCAATTCAACATTATAGTAAATAAATATTTAAATGGTGTACTTTCCGAGTATCTCTCTTTATATTTACAATTAGTTTAATTATGCAAATGAATGAAAATGAAAAACATAAAACTTTAAATCAATTCTTAATTCAACTTTTATTACTTACAATAAAACAATTATCCAATTATTTACAGGAACACATGAAGAAAATATGGATATGATACGAAAATGAAATTTAAGTATATTGTCATTACACTATTACGTGAATGCTTGGTGGGGCGGATTTAAAGAACGGAGCGGACCATGTGTGGGCCCCCAGGCCATATTTTGCCCACCCCCGCAAGACCCATTTAGAGCCTAGATGCAAATATCGCTTGTCACATAACAACAAAATATGTGCAGCGCCAGCTTCTAATTTACGGTTATTAAATCAGATAGCACTCATAAATAAGCATTAAACACCTGCCAGGCTTTCTCTCTCTATTATACGGTTTATTGAAGTGTGTGCGTGTGTATATATGTAATATGTCGTCCCCAAAAGGGTTTTCTTACAGAGTTTTCTCTTCTCATGCGGCTTGTTTATCTTCTCCGCGTCTGGCTGGAATGAAAGTCCCAGTGTATTCCTTGCCAAAGATTCCGCGATGCCATTTAACTCCTCGACGTATCCACCCCGATTATTTTAATCCTTTTTCTACCTCTCCCCGATCTTGTGCAGCTCCGTAGCTCCGCGGAGCAAGCGCCGGTGTTTTAGTGGTGGCTCCCCCGCTCAAAGAGACGTAGCTGAGGGAAAATGATGAGCGCAGCCCCGGCGCTATGGCCAAACCGGCTCCGTACCCCGGAGCCAATCAATCAAGGCTGCCTCCGCGGATATTCCCACGGTTCGGCCAATCAGGGGACGAAAGAGGCGGGTCTAGGGTTGTGACGTCACCCTGTCAAACTCAGCACGTTGCTGTTTCGCGGAAACGCTTAAAGGGGAAGGAAGCGTAAATCATGACGGGTAAAAAAAAATCTAAAGTTTGTGTTAAAAGGCAGCGTCACTTCCATTTAAGTTTTAACGGTGTATTCCACTGTAAGTAATAATAATAAATTAGTTGGCTTGTCCCTTTTGTGGGTTGTTTTTGACCCAATTGTTTTCAGCGCACTTATGAGGCAACCGGTCCGCGATGTACCCCGCAAACATTCATTTTAGATTTATTAAGTAACAACCAGTCCAGTGCACCCTGCCTTTATTGGCAAATCAAATTTAATCAGCTTAATTCAAGACTTTGAATTTTCACAGTTGATAATGTGACTGAATGGTTGGTCATTTATATGTGCCCTGCGATTCTCTTGCAAATGTAATAGAGACAAGTGCTTTAAAAAATGTCTGTGGATGAAAATATTACAGGCAAGATGTCCAACTATTAAGGTGTCAAGTTTCTTCTTTCTCAATGTTGCACTTTTTTTTTTTAGAACTGTTATTTCTTTAACCTGCGCGCAGGGAATAAAAAATTTTATCAGCCACCTTGAATTTTTGTCATGGCCAAGAGGTTGCTAGGCAACCCGAGGACCTTCCTTCCAGGCCAGTCACCACACCCGGCCTTGAAAGTGCCCCATACATAACATTCTTGTTTGGCCTCTTATTGAGGGATAAATGAGAAAATCAATACGCCTCTTGTACCTGCCTCCTTTAAGACACAGACTGGAAGGCTGGCAGGCAACATTTGCTGTTGTCATACAAGTTTATTTCCCAGGCATTACCTCTTAAAAGTGATTTTAAAAAAAGAAACCAAAAATCATTATTAATGGTATTAATTTTCAGCCATCACCATGATCCAATATACTACATACTTTAGGAAAGTCCACTTATCTTAATGCTACAAGTAATGCAAAATGCCAGAGACATGCTAAAGGTTAACATTGATTGACGTTTTGGTTCTTTTTCATTTTGCTAACTCGTTCACTCATCTGGTTGTACTTTTTATGAATAAAATGAATAAAATATGAAAAAAAAATACTATAACCAAGGCAATGGTGCTATCTGGCTGATGATATTTTGCGTTGAATATTCTTTCGGGAAACGGGACAGAAGGTTGTTATTGTGTCAATAAATACTGACTTATTTCAGCACGTGAGAATGTCTCCAGGATAGGAGAAGAGAGCAGGATGGACTAGTTTTAAGTAAACAATGATACAAGGCGTTGGCGACCACAAGTTTATTGTCATGAATCGATAAAGAGAGAAGGAGGAAAGGCCAATTGCACGAATGACTAACCCTAGCCATTATATGGGTGTAACTTTAAGGGCAAACGAGGATACCGACCATTTGTTTTCTTTACCCTCTTAAACCATTCACGCAAACTTTTTGGGTTAAGTAAATAAACCCAGAAAGTTAGGTTGGGCCATTTTTTACCCAATTTGGTCATTTTTGACACAATCGGGTACACCCTGGACTGGTCGCAGGGCACCATGGACAAACAAGCATTCTCACTCACATTGACGATTACGGTACAGCACCCGTCTCACACTCACCACTAGCGTACCGCGCTGTTTTTCCAACAAGACGGCTCTGACCCACTGCCATGTAAGACACATGATTAAATTGTTTCTTGACAAGCCCCCCCTCCAAGTGTCAATGGAATATGAATAGAGCTGCAGATGGCAAAACAGGTTACCATGCCAACTCGTGTTTCCTATATTGAATTCAACATTGGGAATTGTTCACTTAATTACATGTTGTTGTTGTACGGCTTTTCCGCTTGGCAACACATGACTATTTGTTATCTACTGCTGCTTCGCTCAGAGCAATCTCAAAGTCTACGGACAGTGAACCCTCAAAAGTGGGACCATGCCATCAAAATTGTATTAATCTGAAGATTTACCATACATTTTTAAAATTCTGTCATTCTTTTTTTTTAACTGTTTTGCACTTTTGAAATGAATAATGAAGACTCAAATATAAAAATTCCACCCAGCAGTGAGGTAACTGCTTATTTTGAAGATCAACTGAATGCATTTTAACAAGGACAAGTGGAGCATCAGACAAAAGCACAAAGGACTGATTCAGCTACTTCTCATCAGAACCTGGTCATGACAGCAATGAAGAGCTCCATCTGCACCTGGCAGACACGAGCAAATGAATCCATTAATGGGCATTATGGAGAAATATCCCGTTTTTATTGTCTGTCATTGCAGATGTCATCACTCAGCACTATTGTGATGAAAATGAGTGATTATAGAGGTATGAAATAGACAAGTTGGGGGGGTTAATGTATTAAATAGACATGCAAATGAGATTTTAACTTGCTAAAAATATTGGGAACAATTATCTTCAATGTGATGTGCTGTAGTGCCCCCTACTGGAGAATAAACGTATGTGCCACACATTCCAAGCGGATTGGAATTGATTTATTCCGAACTCCTACAATGTTACACCGACTTTAAATGCGTTCAAATAATATTAGGTGTCTTTATAATTTAACATAATGAAATTAAACTGTCTATTTCTAAACTTTATTAAAGCGCGTGAATGGCTGATGGTGACGTCACCACGTCTCGCGTTCCTACGGTAACGGCGCAAGGCTTCTCCCAGAGAGGATCATGGGAAGTGAACGGTGTTTTTGAAACGGAGGGAGTTTCGAATTATTTTACATTAGCTGCGGTTAAACACGATCAGCACTCGACATGTTAACCGTTTAAGTAACGCGACGTTTAACCAAAAACATAAATACGACGAATATGTTCGCTGTACTCGGCCTTCCTTTTCTTCGTAGAATTAGCTAGGTGGCTAATGCTATCAGCCACTGTGTGGAGTCGTCAGGGGCAACAAAATGGGCGAACAAAGAAATTAGACGAAAAAGCGAAACTTGTTGATTTACCAAAAATGCCACAGACACGGTGTTGTCGAAGCAAGTGGGAATGACGCAGCAACGATGACAGTGATGAAGAAGAGGGCGTTACATCCCGATCCGGGGTATGTACAAGCTTGTTAGTTAAACAGCACAAATATTAATGACATTTGTAATTGGTAAAGTGTTTATTAACAATACTTCTTGGCAATAAATCCTAATTCAAATACCTGTTTACTTCCTGTTTAAACAATCTGTAAGGTAAAGAAAAATGCTGTTCATCCCAGTGTTTTAAAATTGTTAAAAAATTCATATTCCCTGAAATGGTGCATCTAATATTCATTTTTTTCCCTTTCAGGAGCCAAACACAAATTAGTTTTTTTCTTACCAGGTGGTCCTCGAGTTGATTATTCAAAAGGTTAAATCACTGATGGTGTCTCGCTCTGGATACAAGCATGGAGCTGACGCTAGAAGTGGTCATCTCCTCCAGAATCAAACGAAAAAAGCCATGGCCACGATTTTGCTGGCTCGGTCAGGAGAAGGAATGTGTCTTCCTGTTCGACGACAAACGGATCAGCGAGATCAACATGATGTCCGGTCGTACCAAGAAGAAGACCCCCAAACTCCATCCTTTGCTCAACAATGCGGTGACGATGGCTCCATCCCGCAATGGTAAGTTTAAATGTCAGCAGTTAAAAGTGTTTGTCAAAAGTTACTTCGGATAAAACACTCACTTTTGTGTTTCTCAGGGATTTGGTTTTGTGGACTTTTGACCACGGGCGAGCTCTTTTTATGGAACAGGGACAACGATTTATTGAAGACTGTCCCAGCGGCCCCTCAAGTCGTTAACATAATCACTCCGATTCAAGGTAGGCGTTGAACAGTCTTGGGACCTTGAAACATCAAATGCAACTTTTTTTTTTTTTGGACAGGGAGTCCCACGCGACTGTCCGTCCATGTATCGGGTAACGGGGCGCGTGTGATTTTGGTCACCACATTGGGGCAAGCGTTCCTGTGGGAATGTACAAACCCTGAGTATTTGACTTTGACGCAAGACGGCTCAGTGGAAGGACGCTGGGTCCAAATACAGCCGCCTCAAGACACCCCTCTGCCCACTTTGAAGGACAAAGAGGCCACTCATTGCAGCGTCTTTGTGGAAAACAAGGTTTCATGCAAAAATGCGATTAATAGTCCCCGAAGTTGGTGCGTGTATCCAGTGTTGTGAATTGTATACTTTAATTCCAGACTATGGGTGATGTGTGTTTACTGGGATTTGTATTCACATCTGGGAAGAAACTCATCATCACCTGCCTCAAAATCCAATGGCTGGATCAACATTTGTGCTTTGGGTAAGTGTGCCATCATGTTGAGAGAGGGGTTAAGGCCACACCCCTTAAAGGCACAGATACATGTAAATTCAGCGTCTTGTAAACATCATATCTCTTGGATTAGCTCTGTGGAATACAGCCTACAATGGGCCACCAAGACGTACCTCATGTCACGTCTCACCCCGCCCTGCCAAACGGTCAAGTCCAGAGGGGCGCTGGTCGTCGACTTCTCCCCCGACGGGCAACTGCTAGCCGTCGTGGTGAACCAGCAACAGCCTAAGGTGAGCATCTCCACCTTCCCTATGCCATTCTATGTGAGATTGCGCTTTTCTTATCATTTTTTTTGTTTTGATTGTAGGCCACGCAGGTTCTATTCGTGAGCACGCAAAATTTTGTCTCCGTGTCAAGCGGACTTGGACGATGCGGGTGTAAAACAGAGCGGGTTCCTTCTAACTACACAAGGTGGATTAACAGGAATAGCGGTTGATTTGATTTTCCGCAAAACTCTAAAAGCTTTTAACACAAATTTCTCAAGGTCATACTGGGTCGGGAGTCTGAGCTGGTCACATGACGGCCTTTTCCTGGCCTGCGTTTTGAAGAGAGGCGCCCTCCTGATCCTGGCTCGTCTCGGCGGGCTCCTGGCGCTAACCAGCTCTGGCTGCAAAATCGACTTTGGCCCAGCGCACTTTCTCCCCCTTCACCCATTGGTCACTTACCGGTTGGTCTTCATGTGATTACGCCACCTTTAGATACAATGAGATGACAAGAAATCTTTTTAACCATGCAGGCCTTCAACCGGACGAGCGGAGGCCCACCTGTCCAGCTCGAGCGTGTCGGCACGGGACACCATGAGGCAGCGCTTTTCCGTCACTTGGCACCCACGCCTCCTGTACTGCATCGTGTCCGACGGTTACATGGCCACCGTGCTCCGAGTCCTCAACAGGCCTTCACCCGCAATGCTGGTGAAAGCTCTGTTGGATAACAGCAGCAAAGACCTTCAGAAGGCCTGCCAACTTCTGGATACATCTCAGGTACACAGGCAGGAACTTTAACTTTTTTCATTAGCGCTTGACGCACCCTAGTCGCCATTTTGTGTTACAGAATTTAATTTTCTCGTTGATGACTTTGTTTTGCTCACTCTAGTCAGACGTGAGAACGTGCTTGGAGTCGTACCTCAGTCTGGACGCCAAGTCGTTCACCACGAGCGGACGTCACCCTGCGGACTCCATTGTATCAGCAGCCACACACGAGTCCACTTTGCCTTTCTTTCTCCAGGACCAGGGCACCTTCGGTGGCACCAAGGAGCTGTTTGATCGAGTTCAGGTTTGTCCAAACGCCCTCGCATTAATTCCAAGTGCTTATTTATGAGCATTGTGATTTTTTCCCCCCAGTCCTTCTTTGAGGATGAATCCGATGTAGACGGCCCTCCTCTTGGTTCGCAGTTGGCAGACAGCGGACGCTTGGAGTTTGCCTCCATGTTCGACACTCTCCACGCTTTGGATACAGAGACTGAACTAGACCAAGATCCTGAAGAGGAGCTTGAGATGACCATGTGTTGTCTTCGACGGGATCTCAGTAAAATCCAGAATGGGCTTTTGACGGTGTGGGCTCTCTGCATGTCTCTGGGAGCTGCAGTGGAAAACCGAGCCCAACTGCTCGAGTGCACCATCATCCGCGTGGCGCAACTCGCCGCTTTGTTCCACTTGATGCCGAACAGTTCTTCCGACTCTGGGAAGAGTGGCCCCTCCGGTTTTGCTTGCATCCTGGAGCTTCTCAAAGCACTTTTCGGAATCCTCCCGTGGGACAACACTCACTCCGATGGATCTCCTGGCCTGGCGATGGTGGTGGAGCTCTGTAAGCGGCTTGTCCACCTGCTGCTCGCTCCGCCCCCTGAGTCCCCCCCACCACATTGTATCGACAGGCTATCCGAAGCTGTGCTCATCCTCCAGCTGGCCTCCGATGCCCTCGACTGCGCCTACAGCCTGCAGAAAAGCACCCTCTGGTCCTCGACGGAGAAGGACCCTCAATTCTCAGCTTTAGATGTCCACCATGTGCCACTGCTCCAGGAGTACGGGGAGATCCAATATGACCTTGGTCATCCGGTTCTGCCCCTATCCCAGCGACCATCCAGCAGGTTTGTCTTTTCATTATCAGAACAGAAAAGGGAGATAGGCTGAATTTTTTTTACAAATTATGTGGAATTTGGTTGATACTCATTCACAAAAACATGCTGAAGTAGACATTCTCATGTTATATGTTTTGAATGTTTATGTCACATGGCCGCCCGCCAGACTGTGTGGAGTGTGGCATTGGGTCTACAAGACGAGCCAGAGTTACAAGGAGGACACGCGAGGCCCTAAGGAGGTCGATGACGGGGAGCAGTTGTCAATCATCATGTCCAAGATTCAAGCAGCTCTGCAAGCGATCGGGGAGAAACTCGAAGAGGGTCCTGCACTGTTGAGTCACACAGGTGAGAAACAACTCTGGGTGTTGTGATTTCTTTAATCCAACCTAAATATGAATTGTCTTCTCAGGTGAAGAATTCTTCCTTTGCGGCTTGTACCAAAATAGCTCTGAGACGTGGCGGACCCAAATTTGGGAAGCGAGTAAAAAAAGTATGTTGTTCTCTTTCTCAAACGGACATAATACTGTAAAATAGTACAAATGTTTTTCTCTTAGGTTGTCGTCGCAGCGCCTTCCAGGAAACCCGACTTTGTCTGGCTCTCCTCTACAGCCTGCTGTCCCAGTACCATCTGAGGGAAGCTGTGGAGTTGGGAGAACACATGGCCCACTTGGCGCTACACAACGCCGAACGCCACAATAATCATGCCAATTGCACTACAGGTCAGTAAATGGACAAATGTAGCCAAGTGTGTCCAAATTGCTTAGGATCGAACCTTGCGCTTTGCAGCCGACCCCCTTCTGCCGACAAACCTTCACAGCGACGCAGTCATCGCCGTCATTCAGACTTTGGCGAGGTTCATGGCTTCCTATTTTACCCATCAGCCTCTCAACATCCTGCCTGCACACCACGTGGCTGTTTTGCCGCCGTTACATCTACCTCATGGTTTGTGGATACTTAAATACAAATATTTGTGGAAAAAAAAAAATATATAACACATTTTCTCTTGTAACCCAGATTCAAATGTAGGACGCATGGTGCCTCTGTGCCAGGAGGCAGCGGCTCGAGCAGTTCGCCAGCAACAAATGTCAGAGAAGTGGACCGTGGACTACGCCGTGGACCTTCTACTGCTCGGGGGTCTGTTCCCTGAGACTGCGTGGTTGGCGTACAAACTCGGCGACTGGAAGACGGCAGCCTCCGTTAGCCTCGCTTATGTGTACGACTGCGCCAGCCACTTGGACAGGACGAAGTCAGTGTGTGCTGGATTGTTTTTGTGTGTTTTTTTTTTCACTTTCCTAAGATGTGTTTTACCTTTTTATTTTTTTCAAACAGGATCAACAGACAAGACCTTCACCTTCCAAAAACTTTACTCCCTGAAAGCATTTTTCAGGCAGAGTTGCAGTGTCTTCTGGACAATGACACTGGAGAGCACAGCGATGTCAATGAGTCAACATTTGCAGGTTTGTGAACATCACAACACAGCTGCTTGAATCCATCAACCCACTTGTGTCTATTTGTTGGACTAGACCCCGTGGAAGGACAAGACTTGGATGCATTGGAAGGATCCGCCCAGGAGATCCTCAAAGCATCCGTCGTCGCTGGTGTGGACGTTTTAACGTCACAGTTAACTTCCTTACTGGAATCAGCTAAAGATCTGTGCTCGAGTCTGTCTGCTTTGGTGCACAGTGGACTGTATTTGCCGTCCCCGCCTTTGTATTGTCCTCAGCCGTCCCCTAACACTCAGGTAAACTGGCCTTAAAACCAAATGTCCATTTTCTTTTCCTATCTCACTCACAAGAATTTATATGCATCTTTCAGGATCCTGTGGGGACACTGGGACAACTCGCAGAGTTGGCGACACGCCACAAAGTGTCGGGCGTTCTCCAGAGGATCCTGCTCCTCCTCAGGTCAGCTCGATGCTGCCACCCTGTTGCTCAGTGGTACGTCAGCAACCTGAGGCGGGCCCGCCACCTACTTCACAAGGTAGAGCGTCTTTGGCATTAGATGAAGCTTTGTTTGAAAGTCCTCTTTCGAAAATAGATTTGCTATATATTTTTTTTTTGAAGATCAAGACAAAGTATGCCTACCCATCATTCCCCAAAGAGGAAAAGCCTCTCCCAGAAGGCCTGATGAAATTTGCCACCCATCGCGGATTCTTCAGAAGGAGCCATAGCAAAGATCTAGAGCCTGATTCCAGTCAAACTATTAGTAAGACACCACTCCACATTCAATTTGAGAATGCCAATTCTACTTGGTGTTCCTGACTTTATTTTCATCCTCAAGTCTGTTTCAGGCAGCTGTGTGGTTTATGCTGGATGCTTCATGTTAGGGATCAGCTTTCTGTTGCCTGCAGGAGGTTTCAAGCTGCTAGAATGCAACAGGTATCATAATTATGTTGGATTGTGTGTAGTTATCTTTGAACTGTGCAAGGCCTGATCATGTTGGTTTGTTTTTGTGTCATCAAAGACCCCTGACAATTCACAAGTGCATTCATTCTGCATTGATGCTCTTCTCTGGGCCCATCGCTATTTGCCTTTCTCTCACTTCCTGAACGCTGAGGAAATCCTGCAGGATCTCCTGCTCAGTCTTTTGGCTGAATTGCCGCCCCTTGCTTTGGTGAGTTTATTTTTTTTTATCCGTGTTTGGAAAAAACACAATGAATTAACTTGTATTTTTATTGCTCTTCCTCATTAGGTGGCAGACACGCTCGTTCTTGCCTTCCCAGAGAAGGAAGAGTCTGTCAGGGTCTCCCTGAGGGAGAAGTATAACTCACTGCTGACGAGCTTGAAGCAACGCAGCGTCTTTGGTACATCATAGCCGAACAGATTTATGTATATTATTGGTGCTTGTATATTTAATTTATATACAATTAAAATTGCAGACATTCATATTTGAGTATGTGGGTTTTGTGTATGTTAATGTTACCACCACTTTATTAGGTATAGCCAGACAATAAAAAAATGCCTTCAATAATAAAGTTTAATGATTTGTAATTATAGTTTGCATTTGTACAACTGGACTGTATCTGATAATTTTCTTTTTATATAACTTTAATAATGCAAAGTATTACAGTGATGCCTTGCGTAATAATAATATAAAGTGTTAAATTATTAAACATGTAGTATACCTTTTTTTATTAACATGCAGAACTGTAGAACTTCTGTTTTCCATCCCGTAGAAGAAGACACTAAGACCATGAAGACTCTGATCCAAGAAAAACTCAGGCTGAGGAGAAAGCACCTGGGTCGCTTGCTGAGGCACCTGGCCCCCATGGAGCTTTGGTTGTGGGAGAAAGAGGAAGATGAGGAAGACAAACACGAGGCGACCGCTTTGAGATCACACTCGCCGGTCACGAGCGTCAGCACTCTAACTGATGGCGTTGATGGAGAAAGAACGGAGAGCACATCTGACCCTCACACCTCATCCATATCCAGGTAGGTGGTGTACAATTAAAGGAGGTGTGTCCCAACTGATTTGTCTGTGGAATAAAAAGTAATCAAAGGTAATAAAAAAAAATGTGAATTTTTCTGTTGTCTTCTTACAGGAAGGTCAAAATTAAAGCAAAGACTGCTGTTCGGACTAAGAGAGCAAAAAATAATGTAGCGTCACCTTCCCTTCCAGTCATTGGCACCTGGGAGTTTGAGCTAGAGGATGATGAGTATCTCAACTTCCTCGAGCTTTTTCTCAGCTACATGCTGGAGAAGGAAAGCAGCGACGGGGGCGAGCCTCCTTTGCTCAAGTCTTTTTGCTCCGTTTTACGCGAGAGGGAGCTAAACTCACTCACCTTCGACGTGCTCACCACCATGCATCGTCGCCAAAGAGACCCGGCCAGGAAACACTGTGGAAATGAGCTCCCGGTCTTCAGAGCCGGTTGCTGTCGCAGGCCGGTGAATCCGGGTACGACCCCCGAGTCGCAAACCGCACCAGACGCTTGTGAATCTCGAAGCAACATCTCTGCGTCTGCTCTGTCGGAGCTTAAGACAGGGAGACAAATGGGTTTGTTTGGTCTCCGACATCAGAAGGGAGGCTCTGGTTCTGACGGTAATCAAAGCGTGTTGGCTTTCGCCTCCACAACTACACCGGAAGCTATCGTAGAACTTCAACAGGTCTTGGATTCTAAATTAGAGGCCCAGTTCCCAGTGCTGGGAAGACTGCTGGAGTGGATGTTGCGTTGGGCCGATAAAAGAGTGCTGCTTGGGCATTCGGCAAAGAAGAAAAAAACAAAAAGAGACGTAGCGTGTGAAGATGGGATAGTCATCCGTGTCAGAACCTCTGCGCCGGCACTGCTCACTTCGCTGAGCCTGCTGGAGCGCAGGTTCACGCATCTGCTCCACCCAGGCTGCCCGGAAGCAAGATGGACGATCGCCCGGGTGTTGCAATCCGAGGCCATCCCAAAGCTGGAGAGACAGAGCCCTGTTGATATCAGCTCCCCAAGATCAGCTGCTGGTCTGGATCACGACATAGAGAAAGAGGAACTGTCTGTGTGAGTATTTTTTTTTCTAAAAAAATGCCCCCATGTATGGCAGAAGGTGCCACTGTGTGTATTACACTCTTGTAGTTGTTCTCACACGGACGAAGCAGAAGAGTTGAAGTCTCACATGACACCTGTCCCCGACGAGCCAGACGAACTCAACTCCAGCGCTCCGGTCCCGAGCTCCACATCACAGCGACCGTGTTTTGACGATTTGGACGTCACTCCAGAAAAAGAAGGTACGGTGTCCATGATAGTCAGTATGTCAGCTGTACTAAATCTTAACATCAACGTGTTTTTATCTCAGTCAAAAGCAACGATGACCGCACGGAGCAGTCGTCGTCTCTCTCCAACGACATCCCGTCTGAAAACTTCTGCTCGCCTTTAGCGGTCAGTATGAATTTGTAGCTATTATACATTGAAGTTTTCATGTAGTATAATCAAGTGTGTTATTTTTTTCACAGAGTTTAAAACTTGGAGAACTGATGGAGCCCACCTCATCCCTGTAAGTTCTCAACGGCAAATTATTCTGCATTTGAAACAATTATATTAAAGCTCCTGACTTTGCCAAGTTTTATAAAATAATACAGCAGTTATAGCATCACTGTTGCATCACCTGTTTATTTATTTTTTTTCTTTAAGCTTCAGTCAGGCAGGAAGCCATCCATTGACCCGGGCACCGAGTGATCCAAACTCCCAAATCCCTCCGTCTGCTCATCCACAAGCGTCGTTTCACACAGAGCTCCCCCATTCAAGAGCAACTCTGGACACCAACACGCCATTACATCATCCAGGCTCTGGACCTCACCCTACCACAGCTGGTGCACCCGCTCTGGATCCTTTTGGCCAACCAGACCCCTTTCAGGCTCCGCCAATGAGGCAGCGTCTGGGTGAAGATTTGTACCGACTGGTCCAGGTAACAATGCATCCGTAGATGCATTGAAGCTCATCTGATGATTTAAATATTGGCCCTGTCTTGCAGAACATCAACTACATGAGCCTGATGGATGTTTTGGGAGCTTCTTTTTCCAATCTACAACTCGCGCAGCAGAATTCCTATTTAGCACAATCTAATATGAACCCTTATGTGCCTTCTCCCTATGCACCACCTCAACATAATCCCCAACCTGTGCAGACCCCTGCAGTGTCGCAATCTCAAATATATGTGCCTAATTCACACTCAAACAACCCAGCATCTGCACCCATGTATGCGCATCAGACTCCCATACACGGCACACAAGAACCTAATTACGTCACCAAGCTTACCTATGCCAGTCATGACGCAGGAGGAAGCCATCAGGTGTGTTTTTTACTTGATAAAAAACTATTTATCGACTTTGTGGGTGAAAATGTACATCTTCTAAGCAGCCCATGTGACCTCTAAATTTTTTAGTATTTGTTATGTGCGTATTATGTTGTGGAGCTGCGTGCGTAATTACGCACAGCGCAGAGCGAACTTTACCGTCATCTGTCCAATTTAAAACTTTACGCCGTTGCTTCATAAGCGCATCAGTTGGTTCCATTTCTGCATTCGTTCCCTAACGTGCATTTCATTTTTCCCGACACACCCGCGCATCGCAATGAACCCGTCATTCGATGTGGAGTGACGTCACAGTGTTAATGCTCATATCTGTAAAAGATGACGTGAGGTGACGTTTTGTTTGTTTCTTGTTATGTTTGCACGACTAGTTAAATGTGCATCAATTTGTCCCATCCACTTGTGGTCCATTGGAGCCACTCGTCTTCCTTTGTTATAACTTATTTTTAAAACACATTCAAGCGATTCGTCTGATCTCTTTTTCGTTTTCAGGATTTTCGACCCCTCTCTGTGCAAGCGGAGTCAAGAGACATTCACTTTCAGGAAAGAACGAAATTAATCCCATCCACCGAAGGGCTTCTGATCGCCTCTAACAGCAATACCACAGCGCCCCCTGTTGGTAATAATACAGACCTGTCCATTCAAGCCTCAAGCCTCCAATTACTCCATCTGCAAAGTGGTAAGAAGAGAGACAAGAAAAGGAATAAAGGCGCATCTTCAATTCGGAAAAGACTTCTTCGATTTAGCCACAGCACTCAAACCGAGTCTCCGACAAGGAGCTCTCGTCAGCAGAATCCCACGTCCGAGGCGGCACGAGGCCTTCGTTTGCTGCGCTTGCAGCCTGGTGCACAAGAACATATCAACCTCCCCAAATTACCAGCAACACCTCCTCCTCCCCCCAAGCATTTCTATGTCCCTGCAGTGCCACTGGTAGAAACCCCCAAACTCCAACTTCTTCACATAGACCCCAGTCCAAGAATGGTGAGTATTGTATACCCCAAAAATAAACTTAGAAATAGGCTTAGTTTAATTTGTGAACATTTTCCTCAGATGTCCACCCCGGCACCTCGCTCGTCCCACAAGGCTCGCCTCATCTCCCTGGAGGAGTTGGCGGGTTTAGTGGCAGGGAGGCGCAACTCGGAAGAAGCTCGGCTGCAGCTGCTGCGAGTCAACGACTCCGGCGAAATGCATCGTGGCGTGACGCCTTCCTCCAGCTCCAGCAAAAGGCACGATTACCTTACATGTAATAATCACGATTTGTTTTCATGTTAGCCCTTTGACCCCGAGTATTTGTGATCACAGGCAGAAGAGGCGAGAGCGATCACTAAGCACAAATCTGCCAAGTGAGCCCATCACCACACAGGAGGTAGAGCTTTTTTTTTTTTTAAATGAAAACAATTTTAAAATTTCCATTCATAATTTTTTCTTTTTCTTTGTAGCCTAACGTGGAGCAAGAGGAAATCACCCCAGCAGGGGATGCTCCCAGTCAAAGTGGTTCGTACCAAATATTCCAAGATCCACAGCACGTTGACATTTGAGCTCACTGTCATGAAATCTTTGTGCTTGTCAGCAGTCATTCACAGTTCCTCAAGATCCAGCAGCACCGGTCCAACTGGTCGCTTTTTATTAGACAAGGCAAGAGCCACTTCAGCTGAGCTCCATGCCTTCGCCTCCACGTGTAAAAGACCCCCAGAGTGCCTTGACGCTTTCACCAACACTGATCCGAGTAAGTAAATCAACTTTTATAGACTCAAGCTAATCTATGACCCTAATAAAGCAATGGAGAAAATGAAAAAGTGCCAAGATACTCCCCCTCCTCCCTTCCAGAATCTTCTCCCATGCTTGTGGACAAAGCAGTGTCTGCCTCACTCTTAGCCACAACTTCTACGGCCAAGTTAAAAGAACACACTTCAGAGAAACTATCCCGAGAAAAGAGCCCTTCTCAAGATGAAGATGAGATCCCGCCAATAGATGAGAAGAAGAATTTGGTAAGATGCCAATCTGAGACAGGGTGTGTGTATCTTGTGTAACATTGAGAAAACCCATTTGTGCCAGGATCAGCGCGGTCGCAACTTCCTAAGTATCCTGGACATCGAAGAGGGGACGCAACATCGTGATTTACCTCCAGCTGGCTCCGGAATGAAAGACGCTTCTTCCATACCTCCTGTCCTCACGCCTGCTCAGCTTCACATTCTCGCCACTTCCGTCATCAAGAGTGCTCGCCCTGCTGAAGAGAAAACTCCCAAAAACGTCACCCCAACAGGTCTGGATTTAACTGTTGATTCTAAAAAATCATTTCTAATTATTTCATCAGTGAATATTTTTAGAATTTTACACTCACAGAATGAATTAAACCCATAGCTCAAGGCTCCACTCTATTTGTATGAATGTTCTAGATTACCATGAGAGCACCACTGAACCAGAGAGAGTTTACTCGGAGGAGCTACATGACGCAGATCTTATTAAAGCCCTCAGGACAAGAAGAGAGAGACCTCACAACGTGGAACCGGAGAGCATCTGCTCTACTGAACTATCTGAACTGACGACAGTGATGAAGACACCAAAAAGAGATGGACCTCACCACAGGGAACCAGAGAAAGTCTCTCCGTCCGACAGTGAAGTTTCAATCGACTCCGAGCTTTCGAAAGCCATCAAGAGCCCACGAATAGACGAACCTTGCAATCTCCCATCCGAAACCGCCACGGTTTGGTTCTCGTCCCACTTGTCCAAACTGGATTCACAGCTGGCTGCTTTGCAGAACATCGCCGATTGCCTGGAGCAGGACCTGCCTCAGTCCAAAATTCCAAAGCAGGTATTTTAGCATTTGCATATTCATTCTCATGATTCAGATATAGAAATCTGGCATGATTTTCTCTTTCTGTAGCCATACAAGCCACAGCAATTCTCCCCGGCTTCATCTCCGAACGTGAAGCCCACAGTAAGAAAAACAGTAAGATTGTCTCTCCCGGAGGAAAAGCCCAAAGCACAGCCAAAGCACACTCCTCACGTTGTTGCGAGAAAAAACATCCTTGAAAGCAGTAAGTTTCTTGTTTTTAACTTTCCTGCACAATCAATGCGAACACATAATGAGAAACAAATGAAACGAGTCGAAAATAAATTTTTTGAATCAATCACAAAGGAGCCTCACTGCTGCAACCTCACACCGCACCAGAACCCGACATCTGCAAGGAGGACAAGAAGGAAGAGGACAAGAGAGTAGACATATTCCATAATAACAACCACAGCCCTGACCGAAAACCGTCCACTCTAACTTCCTCCTCTCAGCTTCATCCCGGCCACCAGAGCCTTCTAAGTAAAGACACAACATTCATTCAGACATTTTCTCCATCTTTGTTTTTACAATGAATTCTTGTTATCCTATTGTGTTCCTCCAACAGAGCATCTATCAACTGTAACATTGGAAACGTTTGATGAGTACGTATGAGATATTTTAATCATTATACCCTCATGTGTTTTAGATTTTTTTTTTTAACTTGTCTCACTGTGTTTGTGTGTCATCCGCAGGACGGTCGACGAGAGTCTGGACCAGACAGGCTTGTCCGACACAGCCGAGATCCTGGAAGGTTTGGTACGAGAAGGTTACATATCCCAGATGGACCTGGACGCATCTTTATCAAACACGCTCGACAGCAGGTACAGTTCTCGCTCAGTTGCGAGAGATTTGAGAGTATCGCGGAGCTCAAAGCGGCATTGTGGTGCAGGAAGGAGCAGCAAGAACCAAGTCGGCAGATTTCCACGGGGCGTGCTGTCCCTGACGATGAAGACTACAGGCGGGAGTTGAAGATCTGGATGCGACGCAAGCAGAGGGAGAGACACTCGGTGTATCAAAAACAGAGAGCCAGCCTGCGCGAGAGGGAGAGCAAACCTTTTTCCAGAACATCGGTCGGATCATTCATCAAGAACTTTCCATCATCTTACATCCACATGGTTGCTCATCCGTGCTCTTCTTCTTTTATAGAAATCCACCAACCAAGTGATCAGCAGGAAAAACACAGAAGAAAAGCAAAAGTAAAAACCTACTCTGGTTAAATCTGAAATCACAATCGCATATTTATTAACAACGTACTTTGTAAACATAATTTTCTTTTCTTTGGCTTACCAGGGACTTGCTTTTGAAACAATTCAACCAGAGGCTCCGTGACGCCGCCTTGTTGGCGGATCAACTTGGCACCAGTCCCTTTCCCGGCTCTCGTGTTTTAGTCACTGATGGTCCCACCGTAAGGTCGTCCTCTGCTCCACCCACAGCTGGCAATCCCAGGTACCGCTATCGTTTTGAAAAAAAATTCCAGCAGTGAGGCTGATTAATGTCTAGAATGGTCTTGCCTGGATTTGATTGAATTCAAATCTTCTCTTTGGGTTTGACAGCACAGAGAAGAATCTGAAGCGTCCCTCAGGCCAAACACGCGCCCAGCGTCGTCCTTGGACTGCCGAAGCACCCGGAAGACCTTCAGAGGACAACAAGAAGGTTGAACTCCAGCCAAGGCCAGGTAGCATCCGTAAACCTCGATAGTAGCATCACAATCCTTACGAGGCTTTTAGAATGTATTTTCCCTCACACTAATTCTGTGAGGTTCTCTCTCGACGTCAGGGACCTCACTGTCCAGGGAGCGTCCAGTCACTTCCGCCAGGGCCCAAGAGGGCGAGCATATCACACAGCAGAACGTCAGTCTGTTATTGTCTGAACTTATAAACGAGCAGGACGACGGCATCGAGGCGGGTGAGGCAGGCATGGACTGGCTTGACAAATTGTCGGAGAGCGGCGGCAACCTCAGCGAGGTGGACTGGGCGGCCATCGAAAGGATGGCGGCCACGGCGGGGACTTGAATGTCTGCATCTCAGGTAAAAAAAAAAAAAAAAAAGCAACACGGTACAGAGTAATTGCAATTTCTGTTTCTGCTATGTTTGTTTTGTGTTGCAAGCAAATCAGGCACCCTACCACTAGGTGGCGGTATTGTTGCTTGCAGTGAACACAGTTGTGCTCACATTTGTGCAGGTATTTGCACATGATTTTGTTTTCCAAGAAATGAAATGAAAAGACAAAGAAGCATGATGTCTTATGACCTTTGTAGCAAAGGCTATGAATACTTATGTACATGTGACCCCCCCACAAACACACTTGATTATTTTGTCAGTTTTGTGTGTAGAATTCGGAGAGAAAAATTAATCCCTTCTGAAATAAGGTTGTAATGTGAGAAAAATGAAACTCTTAATAAGACTTGGATTGATTGACTACATAGTTTTGGAAGTTGTAGTTAGGTGTCACCTTTCTGCTTGACTTTTTCTACTTTCTCACTTTTGTACACATTGTCTTGAATAAATGTCACTTTTAATCATTTAATTATTTCAAAGACTTTATTTGGAATACAAAGGTAAAACATTCTGCCACTAAGTATAAAAAATACTGACTTTTTTTTCTTGAACAGTTACCTTTTGAATGAAAACTCAGTAACTAAATTGAAAATATTTTTCAAAATTAAATACAGTAAGTGATTCTGATCAAATGTTATACTGTATTATTATTGTTTTAAACTAGTTAAAATTGTATTAAAAACAGTAATACATTGAAAAAACACTTTGGTTTATACTCGTTGTTTAATATCCCAAACGTTTATGAAACACTAGGGGGCACTGTTGCTTTATTGACACGAGAAGCAACTCCGCAAAAGAAGAATCTCCGGTTTCAACATGGATTCTAACAACACCGAAGGTACTCACTTTGGCTCTTATTTGTTGTTTACAGTCCATATAAATTATAATTGGGAGCTTCATGTAACTCCCCGTTAATAAAACTTGCTTACGTTTATATCCTGTCATTGTACAAGACTGCATACGCGAAATAAAATGGCGCTTTCGAACGATTTTAGCCCTTATTGTGTTAGCTTAGCAACCGTTTTCCTCAAACTATCTGGCGCTTTTTTTTATTCAACTCAACCGGTCTGCAGCAGCAAACATGACATAAGTTGTGTATTTAACAGTTAAAAATCGCAAGAATAAATAGCTGGATAGCCTGAGAGTCTTGTTAAAATTATAGTGGAACAAAAGTACGAATATTAGGATGTCATTTAAGCTAGCGTGGTTAGTCGTGGTTGCCAGGTGTTCATTATTTACTATGCTTACTTGTATCATGGTGTAATAAATTTTCTACACCCAATATTACAATATTTACAATGTATGAAATGTCTCACTTTTATCCATCATAGTTCTGTTAAAAGTTCAGTTACAATTTTAATTCCCAGACAACATGAACAACGATGGGGACATCTCATCTGTTATGGGATTCTCTGGTTTTGGTACGTATGACATGGGGGTTGGGGGGGAGTGCTTAAACTGCTTTTTAAATGTTTTTAAATGTGCCTCCACTAGGAAAGAAGGCCCGCACGTTTGACCTGGACGCCATTTTTGAACAGACCCGGCGAACGGCCATCCAGAGGAGTCGCCAAGTGTTAGGTGACTATAATAAACCCATACGCTTGTCTGGCTATATTTCAACTTAACATTCTTTTGTTCAGATGACAGGGAGAAGGAAATGGAAACACAAGAGAAAAGCTCAACATCAGTCCACATGCAGAAAAATGAAGCAAAGGCAGCAGCCACTTCCAGGTAACCCTTTTGCATTCACCATTTCAATTCAGATTTTAAATTAAGCTTTCAAGACTGAATTAGGCCTTCAATATATGTTTTCAAGCCTGGTTTATAGTTTCAAACTAGGTCTTCAACCCTGACTGTGTTGTTAAATGTTTACAGAAAACAGGACATGGACAGCGGTTCAGACTCCGAACCTATTGGCCCTCCACACCCTCAAAAAGACGAGGATGATGATGATGAAGTGGGACCCCCACTTCCTCCAGGTTACAGAGATGGTGCCACTCAAAGCGACAGTGACGACGAAGATGAGGAGCAAGATGATGATGATGACGACGACGATGATGATGTATGTGACACGTGCACGATGTCTTAAAAAGTGATAGTAATGCCTCCAGATTGTGTGCTGTTGTTTTAAGGTGTCTCCACAAGATGGCAGCACCATAAAACGACACCAAGTGTGTCTAAGTACAATTAAGATGACTGGAAAGAATACTAAAAGATATACTATTTAATTATAATATAAGAGATTGGTGTGAATTCTTTCCCCAAAATCAGGTTTGTTTGTTGTTGATTTTTTAAAAAATATTTGAAAAAAGATATTTTAACCAACAGTTAAGTTATCTAAAGTAACTAATCCACAACTACGTTCCTCTGTCCTGCCTCAGAATCCTCTCAAGAAGATCCCGGACACTCACGAGATCACCCTGCAGCACGGCACCAAGACGGTACCCACCACCATCTTCCAACATAATCTCCATTTGTAAATTACATTTGACCTTCCTTCCATGCGTTTTCTCAGGTGTCCGCTATGGCTTTGGACCCGTCGGGCGCCCGCCTGGTGACGGGCGGTTACGATTTTGATGTGCGCTTCTGGGATTTTGCTGGCATGGACCGGGCTCTGCAGGCCTTCCGTTCCCTGCAGCCATGTGACTGGTGAGTCCACTTTTCTGTGAAGCATACTTAAAACATTCGTAAAATAAAATTGATTCGATACACAACTAAATTAAGCTTGGTCACAGGACAAATTCAAGTCGTACGTCAAAGTAGCGTATGACTTTTACTCTTTTACTCCCCAAAACTGCCGAGAAGCTCTGACCCATGTGCGTGTCCAGCCACATCCACAGCATCCATGCACACACATTTGTTTATCCTCCAAGCAGATGGTAGTGGATGTTTGTTTGCGTGTTTACGCCGTGATTCACCGGCACAAAAAAAAAAAAAAAAAATGAAAGGTCCAAATGGTATTTGTTGTTTCCAGAGCTGGAGCAGGCCTCCCCGATTTGTACCCGAACGCAACATTTAAGTTGATTACATCTCTCTCCGGGAGCTTCTGTGCTTCCGACTCCACAGATGTTTCAGACCCAAAGATTTAGCGTTTGAGCCTCAATTTCATTCTGCCTTTGAACTTTTTTGACGCTGCGCAGCCGATATGTTGATGCTCCGTTCCGCGTCCCGCTGTGTTAATGCTATTTGATCGTGACCTAAATTGCTAATCTCATTCGGGTTAAGTGGTGCCCACTTGGCTCGCATGCACTGGCGTGCTCTTGCGTGCAACTTTGGACTGGGTGGTATGGCCTTGAAATAAAATCTCTATTTTCACCCCAAAATTTTTTTTTCCATATCCCCCACTAGAAACGCAAATGAAGGTATTGAACTTTAAAAGTAAGATATAACTGAACTGCACTTGTGCTGTGATTCTTTCACATACCACTAGTGGCTGAATTGAGGTCTAATGAGATTGTGCTGATGGGTTTCCGGTGTCTCATGAAGTCATCAGATCCGAGCGTTGCAGTACAGCATCACCGGGGACCGCATCCTGGTGGTGTCGGGAAACGCACAGGCCAAAGTCTTAGACCGTGACGGCTTCAATGTGATGGAGTGCATCAAGGGAGACCAGTACATCGTCGATATGGTCAACACCAAGGTACCACTTTTGATTCAATAACCCAAGTTAGGAGTCTTTGCTGTGTTACTGCGACCGAGAACAACCTGGACGTATTTTGCTGTGTTGTTGGGTTGGGGGGGGAAACCATGCCAATGCATAAATGTAGCAAGGTGGACCCAGGAGCGAGTGCTTTGTTGTTATTGTGTGCAAAACGTAATGCTTTACACTTGGCGAGAGGAGTCAACAGCGGATCAATTACATAAAGATGTTTGGGCTTTACTGTGTTTAAACGAGTCGATTGTTGGTTACTAGGCTAATGTTCTCCACAAACGGTTGGTACCCCCCCATGTAGTTTTATTGAAAGAACCTGAAAGTGATCTGAAAATAATTGACAATTTATTTGATGACATAAGTATCAAAAGTCATTTTCTCACATTAAAGGTACTTGAGAATTGGGAGTATTTTTTAATGACTAATTAACATTTTTATTTACTTTTATCAATTTACTAATATTGGCCGATTAATCGGATGGGCCTTACTGCATTGATTTGTTATGGAGCCACTCGAGCAAAATCTCAACACATCACCTGCACCTCAATGAAGAAAAAAAATATCACTTGCCTCTTCCTCGCACACTGAAACGCTTCTCTCTGTCGGTGGGTGGGTTGGGGCCAAAGGGGCTACCCTTCTGTTATTCCACTTTGAGCCATTTGTTATGAGGAATTCCCGCAGAGGAAGCAGCGAAAAGAGGTCACGCCACACTTTACTTACACGTTTTTTTTCTTTTTTTTTTTTTTACAGCCAATTTGGTCGTTAATCTTGCAGAATTCCTAACGGACGTGTGTTTTAAATAGCCTGCAGGTACATTAAACTTAAGCGTAGCTCAGGACTAGACACAACTAAGTTATGCACTTTCACACCCTGTGTAGCTTCTCAGACATTTCCAGATACAAATGTTTTTTTTTTTCCTCTCCCTTGCTCTCATCAGGGCCACACGGCGATGCTCAACGACGGCAGCTGGCATCCCAAAATAAAAGAGGAATTCATGACATGCTCCAATGACGGGTAAGCCTCCATGCCATTTTTTTTTTTTAAGTGCCCCATTAAGGACTCTTCTGCTCCCAAAATCTCCTTACCTGACAGCAACACTGCAAGGGGAATTTTTTCTTTGCCGCCAGCAGGGAGTCCTCTAATCCAGAATATACCACTTCACTGTACATACATGCATTAAACAAAATCAGTTTAATCTTGCATAATATATCCCCTTTAAGAATGCGAGTTGGGACAAGACAGCATTGAGTCTGAGTGTGACAAGCAGCAGTGTCGAAACTCACCGCGGTGGTTATTAATTAGAAACAGGAAAGGCCTCTGCCCGCGCTCATTCGAGGCACGACAACCCTCCCAGATTTGTTTATTTAGTTCTCGTTGAGGCTCTGGAAATCCTCCCCTGGCACGTTAGCAGCGGTCGAGCATAAAAGGGGGTTACATACAGGGGAGAGGCCACAGGTGCAGCTTGGGTCGACATAGTGATTCGAGTAGGGGTTGGTGATGGAAAAGTGTGTTAGCATCTCATCACCACTTCCCACATCTTCATATTAATGCAACAGGTGGCGAACATAGCTTCAAAATGGGTTTCTCCATATTATGTAGGCTTTGTTTGAATTTTTTTTTATTGTTGGGTTATACATATATTTGCAACACCACCTTTGAAATTAACATTTCCTTCTAATAAAAGTTGGAAAAAACTTCGGAGATCGGTTTTGGTTGGATATGTTTATCATAGCAGAAAAGTCTCGAATACCTATGCCCTAAATTGAAATGTAAGTCAGCCATTTTTGTTTGCAGCAGCCATTTTGTGAGATCCAAATTATGATAGAGGTTAAAAAATGGGGTATATAATGTTCGATTCTTCATTCTTGGGATATTTTGATAAAAACAAATCACAGTGCAGACCTCGAACACACCTGCAAAACTGCACTTCTATCGTCAATGAATCCTTCGAGGACAAAGAACCAAGATGCTATTGAACGTATGGATGCTATTGTCCATGGCTGCCATTAGTAGGCCTTTATTTTTTCCCAACGGACCTTGGTCAGCCAACTGTACCAGTGGGTGTTTGCAACAACCTTCTATGTGCTTTAAAAATTCATTCTGACACCATTCTGTCTTTGCTGCAATGCTAGAGCCTCTTTTGTTGTTTATTTCAATAGCTTTTTAAGCGTGACCACTGGACCGCCCAAACCCTTTTAATTAAAGCTCCCCTTGCCCCCCCACTCGCATTCATAGCAGGTGTGACCCCGGCTACTCGGAAATCGAGCATTTTCTTCTGGAAGGAAGTAGTGACAGTGGGTGGTAGCGTTTGTCTTGCAATTATTGTTTAAATCAAAGCGATAGCATCTATAAAGAGTCGCGGAATTGAAAAGACTGAAAAGACAAGCCTGCTCCCAAAACCATTTGTGGATCTTGTCACATGGTTGAACAAACGTTTGATTGCGAACAACCTTCATGTATTTATAGAAACATCTGTAACAAGATAGACGTGTAGTCCTTGTATGTTATTTCTTCGTGCCCCAGGTGAACATACTCACGCAGCCAAGAGGGAGTCAAGCGAAGATAGGGCGAACGGGCACTAGCTAATGGAACCCACATGTCACACACACACATTTCACACCCGCAAACACATACAATTTGAGGAATGTTTCCGAAGATTCCCGTCATTCTAGCCTGCTTACAAGGCAGCAGCTGGATTTTAACACGAGGCCGAGATTCACCAGGACAACATTCAACTTTAGAGGTCCAAGCTATTTACAAAACAGTTTGTTTCATTACGGTGTGTCTTTTGGGTTTTGAGATCAAGCTTTCTGAACTGAAAGAAAGTAATCCATTAACGGTATGTCGCTGTGATTCAGTCTGAACGTCAGGTTCATCTACAGTCCAGTGCTTCTCGGTTGATGGTTCGCTATACATTGCTAGTCTTCCATGTCCATCCTGACAACACTCACATGCCAAACACCATCAAGATGGGAATTTGTCCTTATTTAGTTTTTTTTAACCCCTAAAACCGCTGTGACTTTTCTGAGTTCCTATAACATTGCTTGGACCATAGTAGATTTTCTCTAGCTTTCTTGCTTGAGCACCTCCTAAATCCTCCCCACTTTACTTTGCCCGCTTGTGATGGAGTATGGACAAGCCTCAAATATCCCTCCTAATCCCCCATTCCCAAAACACAGCCCCGGTCAGACACCCTGCCATTACACAGCACACCCAGTCACCAGAACGTGACCAATGAATAACCCTCGTACGACCCGTGCGCACTTATCTCGACATCGAAGAAAGTGTTTGGGGTCAGTATCGCCCGGTCTGTAACCTGATGGACAGATAAAATCTGGGAGGCCAGTGGGGGAACTGTCTCTTCTCCGTTGATGTGTGAACCGCTGGTCTACCTCATAAAGTGCCCACGCATGGCTGGAGATGTATGGTCCTCATTTTATTACATTCACTGAAGCCTTTGTGTTGAGGGAACGGGGAGAAACAGGGGGACTGCTGACTGAACGGAAAACAAGGGCGCAGGGATAAGGAACGGGACCAAAATGTTTTTGCTGGCTTCTACATACTATGTATGACTTGGTGTTACTTTTCCATAACAAGCCACATTCTTCAGTGTCTCAAAAAGATGTCTCACTTTTGAGGGAAGTGGCCATTGTGGTTAGAGTGTCAAGAGCAGATTGCTGCAGAGATAGAGAGAGACTGGAAGAGACACAAGAAGTAGACATTGAAATTTTTATGGATCAACTTCTTACTTTATAAAACCATAAATACCCAACAGTATTCCGAGCATTTTTTGTTTTAACCCAGAAAAAGTTGTTCGTCCGTGGTAGTTTGTAATGTTCGTTACTGCCACCCACAGGACTGGAGTGGAACATCACTGTTTCGCTTGTGAGATTTTTTTTCAATGAATCAGACGGACATGTTTAGGATTGTTCCACCTTGGTGGAGGCCTGAGTGCTGTTCTCGTTCGCCTCGTTAACTCTTTTTTGCTTTGTGTTGATTCAAACACGACGATGGATCAAACAGAGTTTTCGTTGACCCTTGCCAGCTCTTACTCAAGCCGTAAGTCTTGAGCTGGCATTTGTGTCACATTGTTAGACTTTGTCCAAACACGGGCTCGAGAGTGTATGTCTGCGACGTTCTCGGCGGCAGCGGAGGAGGAATTCTGTTAGTAGTAGCAGCCCCAACTGTGTGTTTATGCACCTCGGCCTGACCTCATGACCTGAACGGTCCCAGTGTTCACTGCAGGACATGGTGGGTTGTAGAAACATTTGGAGTCTTGTTCCCTGCTCAGTCTTTGAATAGGCAAAATGTAGACTAGAGACAGTCAAGGTATGTTGAGGTACGGTCTTCTATTTATTTATTTTTTTTACAAGATAATATTTTGATCATATGGTGTTTTTAACTGCTTAGAATGGCTTTCAAATGATTTTCTGTAGAATGGATCAAGATTACTTTAAATGGTTCTTCATCAAGACTTCGTAGTATTCAGTTAATTTATTATTCAGTTTTGACGACTATCTCACCACGTCCTAACGCTAGAATCCAATGTGTTCTACGTGTTGTGTGTGTGGTGCTCAGCAGATGTTGGGGAACATTTGGGTTTCATGGCAGCTTCAGGCCCACCAGCCTGATCAACCTCGCCTACAACCTTTGAGATTTTGTTTCCCTAACCACATGTTCATGCTCATTGTATCTCTTTAGTATTTTAATTTATCACCACAGGGATGTCTCTAATGACCTCACATGTTTGAACCGGTATCTTCTTTACGACTTGATTCATGCCGTTGGATCGAAGATCAATGACATTCCCGTTTCCTTTCCGCAGCACCGTGCGAACGTGGGATGTAACGACGGAAAAGAATCACAAGTCCGTGTTCAAACCTCGCTCAGCCCAAGGGAAGAAGGTCACCCCCACCTGCTGCACCTACAGCCGTGACGGAAAGCTCATAGCGGCCGGCTGCCAGGACGGAACCATTCAGATCTGGGACAGAAACCTCAGTGTGAGTATTAAACTTCTTTCACTTCTACAGTATGTGCTCAGAAATTCATACAGTGTATGGAACCCGCGATTAAAATGCATTCACTGTCGGGTTTAAATCTGGGGATGGACTTGGCCTAAGTTTATTGCAGCCATTTTGTCATTTGTCTATTTTAGGGGTTTCTCTCTTGAGTCTCCTCTTTAGCAGGTGAACTATATCCTCTATAGGGTTTAAGTCCGAGTCGGATTTCGCCCAATTGTCTTTTCGCCTCATTTTTTTGTTTGCCTTCGGGGGTTGCTCCTCTTAGTCTTAGTCTTAGGCTCCTCAAAACATAAACCCGGGACTCCATGTACAGTTTGTTTTCTTACAGAGGTCACACAGTGGTCAGGTTTCTGGTCTGCTTTAAAATGCTTTGGTCCAAAACTGAAGATGAGAATTTATTGAATGGACCACAACCAGGCTTGGATCAGAGTTTGTTTTTATTCTCTCCGCTGTGCAGCTGCGCTTAAGCACTGCAGTGCTTTGGATAAAATGCCAACAATGACATCACCATCATGTTTAAGATGGTTCTGGTGTCATGCTTGTGTTGTTACTGTCTTTTAATTCATTTATGTAATTCATAAAAAAAAATTTCAACAAATATTAAACTCTTCCCATCCAGTTTTAATTTCTTAGAAATGACCCCAAAACAGAAAACTCTGAGCTCTCATCCAAGCCTTCTGAAACATCATCTGGGATTCATAGAAAAGATGTCGGCCTGTCCATCCAAGCAGATGTTCGTTGTCAGGGTATGTCACCTGCTGGCGCTCCGAGAGGCAAAGCCAGAGGTCAAGCCCGGAGTCATTAGGATTAATCATTGGGGCACCGCCGACGTCTGTGCCAAATTTCTTGATGCTCCCTCCTACAGTTGTTTAGATGTTTCATGTCTGGGCTGCACGGCGTATCGCAGGGGCCCTCACTCACTTCACTGACTCACTGCAGTTTCTGCTTTAAAAAGTATAAAAAAAAAAAAACTAAATAGTTATGTAAGTGGCTCTGACTTGCTTTTTTAGTTGAGAAGCATGCAAGTCAATGAAAGGCACAATCAACATTTCCCTCTTTACATTTTCCACTATTAAAGCCCAATTAGAGATTGCATTCCTTAAGAATGTTGAAGTCATTGGTTGATTTTGGCGTTGTTGCTCATTGGATTATTTCACATCCTCACGCCAGCCAAAACCTCCTCCAGTACTTATCAGCAACCATTAAAATAACAAGCAATCAATGCGGACAACGTTGGCCGCTTCTGTTATTTCATACAAAAACGGCGACGGTTAAACCGTAGCTAGCGAGTCGGAACGGCTCAATTAGAGCGAGGGGCTAATCCAGATTAGTCGAATGGGAAGTAGGCTACACCGTAATGAGTCATTCAAGTCAATTCTAATCAGATAACAATGTGCGGTAGTTTTCGTCCTGATTGGCTGTGCTTTCATTAGTCTCAATTGTAAAGATTTCGTTCCTCATTCCACTGGCGGAGTTGCTCGGAGCAGCACACTCCTGAGAGATTGGATTAAAGCGCTCAAAATTTACGAGCGCTCCTTGTCCAAGCTAAATATTTACCGTGCGTCCCATAGCAGCTCACAATAGTCATGTCTGTTCCCTGACCACTGGAGCCTGCCCCCTGTCTGAATGGCTCAAGAATTCTTCGCCCGTGCCCTCTGCCCTAATCAGGAACCTGACTTGAATTCAGCCACGAGCCTAAAAAGGAGTCGACCTTGTTCTTTTATTGCCGCTGCCCTCCCCCCTTTGTCTGTCTGTCTCCTGTATTACTCATGGTCAGACTATGCAGGGCAGATCAATCACGATCAATCATGTGCATCACCTTGATGTGGAGCTGCGCTATTGGGGGTGACATGGGCTTGATTAATCTTACCATCGCCAGTCAAGTCGGTCCTCCCGGTGAACTCCCATAGAGAGTAATTGCTCGCCCTCAATCGGGTCGGGCTGAATCAGAAGAAACAGTTCTCTTGATACTTGGTGCGTGGAGGGTGCGGGCCTTGGTTCCAAAACATTACCCCAGAGATCGGTGGAATGCGGTGAGGTCATCGATGGGCTTAGATATTTCCACATTTCAAACGAAGGACCCCAAAGGAGCTGGTCTTGAAGACGCAATGTTGAAATGTACTGTTTTTACAGAGAAATTGATTTGGACTGAAAAATAATCATATCAAAGCCTCAAGGTGAGCAGAACTGTGTTGGCTCTACAAGTTGTCAACATCAGAATCGGTGGATATTTATGTATCTGTAGAAATCTGCACGCGCAGAGATTCATAAAAGATGAAGCTACGCGAGCGCCGCCGTCCTTTTTAGGTCCAACGAAAATGTTTAGAAAACTATCACAACATAGACGCGTAACTAAAGACTACTTGATGAGTTATGAGCTTCGAAATTTTTGGATCGATAACAAAACATTTGTCGGGCTTCTTGCCGCCTGTCGTCAACCAATCAGCGTTCCGATCTGATCTTCGACTTGGAACGTACCTTACCCCTGGAAAGTACCAAAACGGTTCTGGTTGGAAGATTTGTCAAGAATTCTCTCTTGCCGAGCGTGTTGCCGATGCAGTAACTTAAAGCGAACACACTGACTGCATATGTGGGCGCTGTGATACTTCAACACACACTCATGCTTGGACGCTGCCTCTCTATCACCACTTGCTGACTTCCATGAAAGATCCGAGCAGCTGTCCCGGCCCGCGGTTTGGCCACTTGATCCCCATAAAATAACAAAGGTCAGCATGAGATGTCATTACTGGCTGCACAGTGGCCGTCGTCGAATGCTTCTTAGGTGTGCGCTTGTAAAGGTTTTGATGTGGTGGCGGCAGGGAGGGAGGGGGGGAGCAAGTGGCGGAGGGGGAGGGGGGAGGTATTCATATAATGATACTCGGATAACTTGGCAAGAACAGTTGGCCTCGGCGGTCGACCGGGTATCACTACTGAAACCCGACGCACTGTTCCCTCCGCGATTTATCAACTCTCGCCGTTCGACATGCTTAGATGATGAAAGGCCCCCACAAAAACTCCCTAAATGAGTTTTCTCCTTTTTAAAAACATCAAGCCTGCAATTGAAGATTATTTTAATAATCTGGTTTGTTAATTGATCAATGAATCGGATTTTAAAAATTCAAATCCTTTAAAAAAAAAAACAGGACATTTCAAAAAACATACATGATTTGATAAAATGAGTAAATGACCAGTTTGCTCGATTAAATGTCTGAAAGTTGACAAATGTTGATAGTTATAAAGATATTTGTTTCGATTAAACACAAAGATAATCAGTCCGCTTTCATGAAGGACTACAGAAATCCATTTGAAATGAAGGACTTGGTTCACCGAGCTTGTCACACGGTCCCGAACGGCGAGGGCTCCGGTTTCATGAGCGACCGTGTAGCTTATCACAGGAAGCAAATGCCCCGGCATCCAGCGAAGCCGGCCAACATCGGCATAGTAAATAAACACTCCGCATTTTCACAACAACAGTATAGGAGCTCGAAATAGCCGCAGCAGGGTGTATGTAACTGCCCATCACTGGCCAAACTTTGATTGACAGCCGTTATTACCCGGCTTGACTTTATTACACGCCTCTCAATGAGTTTATTAAGGCCAATTAATCGGAAAAGAGTGTGAGCTAGCCCAGCTGACGTTGGGTGACGGAGAAAAATCTCCACCGAGTATCATTCCACTCATACCTTCTGTTCAGATTTGTACAATTTACGAACACCAGTTTGGATTTATCTGCCACCCGAGTGCATATCTTGAACATTTCAACAGATGTAGACGAAAAGCTTTTCCGAGGCCGCAAAACACGCGGCAAACTTAGCGCTACCGTGCACGAGGCTACCACATAAAAGGAGGCAGAAACGCAGCGGGTACTAACCGCAGATGGGATTCATTTTAGCAAGAAAACCATCAAATCAAAAAAAAAAAAAATGATGAAAGGTTCTCATAACTTACAGGTTGAACACGGAAAAAAAACAGTGCCTGTGGAGAACACGAGATTTTGAAAACTTTATGTATAAATAATAAAGCATTTGGACAGTTGCGTGAAATATCACAGCTTGGCAGCGTATCTATGGCAAAACATCTCCATATGCCTTATGTACAAATACTTTTTGGAAAAATATATATCGGAGTATCAAAACTGGTATCAAAAGATGCACCTTGGAGAAGATACGGACAGTCGAATAAAGTTCGCTTTAAGACGAGAAACCGTCATTTCATCATGTTAAACTGACCCCTTGACCTTTATACCGGCGTATGCAAAAGAGGCAGTAGATAATGAGCGATTTAAAAAAAAAAATGGAAAGTCTGAGTCTGTGGTAAGACAAGTAAAATGATGACAGGGAAAATCAAATCTTGTCCAAGGCCAAGCCTCTAAAAAAAAAAGTGGAATCCTGGTTATCTACAGTTCAAGGTGACACGGTTATCTTTTTTTGTTTCGCTTAATAACCTCACTCCATTTACTTTGCAAGTGACCTCAATTCCCTCCAGTATCATGAGGGCACATCACTCTTTCACCTCACACTCGCCACACCAGCGTTTCTCTATTCTTCTCTATCTTATCGCTCGCAGGCACACTTAAAATTCCTTATCCGCATTTCCAAGACAAAAAGCTCATATTGCTCCATTTTCTTTTCACTCGTTTATTTGCATTGCGCTTAGAATTAATGAAATTGGAGCGGTATAAACCGAGGTTATGTTTGTTTGGGTGTTAGCAAGTCCGCTTGCCTAGCTTATTGCTTCACAGGCAGCTTTTAATGATCGATCGCTGTTATCTGCCTCCGATGAGGAGAGGAGGGCCCGACAATTCTTCCAGGTTTTTTTTTTCCCCAGACGTGTCTTCGTGTTAAAAAGAAGGCCGAAGTGTTTGTTTTGGTGTTATTAATGCACAATTTTACTGTACAAGACTTCAAAAGGACATCCGAGTTTTGTTGGACGGAGGATGTGAGCGAGTGCAGTATTATTTTTGCAATTCCAATTGATGAGGTAGTAGGCCCTGTTTACCTTCTTTACAGATATGAAAGAAGCAAACCAGGAAGAGCTTTTCGTATATTCTTATTCTGCTGCGTGTATTAATTATATGGATTTTTCTCATGATTCTAGGTGCACACCAAGTTCCACTGTCGACAAGCCCACACCCCAGGATCCGACATCTCCCGCATTGCCTTCTCCTACGACGGCACCGTTCTTGCATCACGTGGGGGTGAGAAGTTGAATTGTGGATAAACATTGACTTTCCTTGAAATTATTATTTTTTTATTCACCTGTTGTGTTGTCTCCTAGGCGATGACACACTGAAAATTTGGGATATTCGCAACTTCAAGAAGCCATTACACATGGCCACCGGCCTGACGAACTACTTTGCGATGTGAGTCGGCGCAATTCCAAAAATGTACCTCAGCACTGCCACAAGGCAACAATTTCATGTTTTTAATTTCTCCCTGAGCAGGACCGACTGCTGTTTTAGCCCAGACGACCAGCTCGTCGTAACTGGGACCTCAGTGAAGAAAGACGAGGGCAGCGGGAAGCTGGTCTTCTTTGACCGAGCCACCTTCCAACGGGTCTACGAGATAGAAGTCACCAATGCGGTAGGATCATCTTATCTTGTTGATAATGAACTCAAATTAAAAAGTCAAATCAAGCTCAATGAAAATAGTTAAAATCACTTTAAAGCTCCTAATTAGGTAGTTGAAAGTATTTTTTGCCATCATGAGAAAATATGAGATGGCGGAAGTGGAGCAAGTGAATGAGAAGCCATTTAAAATTGATTAAAAGAGCTGTGAATAATAATAAAAAATAAATACATTAGATATAAATGGAAAAAATACAAATAGTTTACTTCAAAATCCGTTTAAAAATATTAAATTAAAAAATAAGTTTTCCTAAGAATCCCAAATAAACCATTTTTTTAATTCAGCCCTGCTGTGAAATACGGAACGAAACAAAATATTTCGAGTATTACATCTCACCTTGCATCTCCTAAATGTCAGCTTGCATTGCAGAAGCCTCCATCATTCGTTATTATGGACGGTAAGTCGCAGTAATTCAAAGCAGTTGACCGTAAGCCACTCAGATGATTTAGCACACGGAATGAGTAATTCATCTCGCTGTCTGAGATGAAAGATTGACGGTGCCATGTAATGTTATTCACACATGGGCGCTCGAGGCGGCACGGGGGGAAACTTTTTAAAGCGGCAAGCTCGTCAAACTTGGAGAAAGTCAAGTAATCGGATCGTCTTGGATTGGATCCGTCTTGACGCACGCCGTTACCACGAAGCCCTGGCAAGACGGCTTTATTGACACTTTTTTATTCGAGGTGATGACTTTGAACGTTCAAATCCAATTATGTTAAGTCTCCATCAGCATGTAGTTCTTTGCGGTCGATCGTAGCTGGTAACTAGTCAAAACATGGACGTCTTACAAAATACCAAGTCAGAAGCACATTAATGTTGGCCATTGGATGAACTTGGCTGTGTAACATTAAAGAGAACATTCAAAGTGGACATTAAAGATGGCAGGAGATCATGAATTTGTCTATCTACTGTTTGTGGCCTTCTAAGATAGAAATTGTATCGGATCTCTTTGGATTGCGCAGGTGGCCTGTAGGTAAAAGTACACGTCGTTCATTGCACGCCGTTTGACTGACAGCCACCAATAAAAACTTGGGCGGCGCTGAGTTGTGGTTCTCAAGTGCCTCCTCCCGCCAAATGAGTCACAACAGTGGAACAAATCGAACAAAAAACGAGTTCACGCTTGAGCCCATCCAAGAACAACTGAGCCCGTCCAACAGCGGGAAACTCATCCAGATATCAAAAAAGTTGCCTTTATATCTCATTTATGTCTAAAAATGGCCTCACGTCAGGAAGAGAGAAGCATCATCAGTAGCAACCTCTTTTGTCTCATCTCATTAAAATAGCAATGTAATAAATAAATGCCACAACAGCCTTTTTGTCTGCCGACGCCCAACGCTGGCTGAAAAATTTTTACGAACACGGACGGGGACTGGAAAAGCCACAGCTGTGTTTCTTGTTTAGTGGCCGCTGAGTGGATCCAAATGTGCTTCTGACAGTTTGGAAGTCTCGCTAGCCAAAGCTCAGCAGCCTCAAGGGGAGCGACGGCGCTTGTGTCTGACTCGGCGTTAACTCACTTCCTGTCATGTGAGATTACATGAATGAAGGATAGAGTGTCATTCCTGAAGTCCTGCAAGACGTCAAAAATAAGAAAAAAGGCAACCGTGAACTAAAAAAAATGGCGTCTGAGCTATCAAATTGGACCCTTAAAAAATTTTGGCCATGAAAGTATTTCCGATCCATCGTAAGCATTCAATGCTCCGCAAATAATCGTAAATGTTGTAGTGATAGCCGGACAAAAGAAAGGATTATGAGCTCCTCTCGAGCTTTCACTATTCATAGGGCGGACGAAAGGCAGAAGTTCATATCAAAGCATCATTTTGTGGTGGGAAGCAGTCATGCGGGAAGGAGAAATTGCTCTTCCAACAAGTCGGCAGATTTTAGTGTTAGCGATATGATACTGAGCAGCTCAAGACATACGAGCAGAAACAGTTAGACTTGGTGGTGCCCGAAGTATTAGTCACAAAAAGAAAGTTGAATTCTGCTGGGCTTGAGTTGAGACTTTTTAAAAAAATTCCTGCTCAATAACAAATTTTCTTGTCACGGTACGTTTTTATCCATTTTCAATATGGCCCTAAGACTCATTTGTAGATTCCTGCCGCTTCTGTTAAAATAATCTGAGTCAAGAGGCTTGATGTATGTATCTGCGTAAACTCCCGTTCTCAGGAGGATGCCGGGCCGGGATGGAGCTCTGATGTTGTGTGGATTGTGACTGAGTCACAAGTGATTGGTGGCCCTTTTCATTTCGCTTCCTCCGCCCGCCCGGACTGCACTGCACTTAAATTCTTCGGCCGTGGGAGATAGCCGTGGCTGGCGTAAACATTGTAAATAGTTCTTTCATCAGGTTCACCAAGTGTACTCCTGCGTCATAAAAAAAAATCGAAAAAAAAAATCAGTTTGACAAAACCCGGCAGATCTACTACTAATATTTGGCTTATTGGTAACGTGACGACGAGTGAGTTGGAAGGAAATTACAAAGTACGTTCAAGACAACAGGTCGAAAAAGTCAATTGGACATGCCAGAAACAAAAAGTGACATGTAAATGCACTCAAGTGAGATTACAGTAATGGCCTCGTTTTATAAACAAGCGCTTCAGCCTTTCGACTTTCCACAAAAGAGGTGATCCTCTCTGCCAGCACATAAGCAAGCCGCACCTGTCTGCAGGCTGCGTTGTTTTTTTGACACTGCTCTGCGGTGGATATAAAAAGTCTACACACCCCTAATTCAAATGCCAGTTTTTGTAATATTAAAAAAAAATTAGACCAAGTTAAATTCTTTTCAGAACTTTTTTTCGTCACTAATCTGACCTGTAAAATTTGATTGGGAAACAAATATTTTTGTTTTCTGAGCAACTATAATTCTGAACAACTTTTTGGCCCCAGAGTAGAAGAGCGTGAGTGATTGATTATTCCACCGCACACGAAGAGGTCGGTGATTATTTGCAAACAGCGCAAATTCCCACCACGCAGAACTCGCTGCTGGGCCCAGAACAAGGACAGGTTTCCCCTTTTGGCCAGCAAGAGGATTTTTATTTTTTTGGGTCTGGCTGGAAATACCATCACTCGACAGCGGGTCAGTCGCACTGAACAACTTTGTGAAATCGAATCAAGTTAACGTGATTTTAATATGCAGCCTTCCTTTCATATTTTTGAACAAACACAAGCAATAAATTAATCCTCATTATAATGAACAGACCTTTCTTCATACATAAATGTTTTGGCATTCTCCGACATCGCAACCTCGATTTGAATTCGATTAATTGATTAGTCTCGACTCGACGTGACCTGAGATTTAGTAATTACCAATGTAACACAATGCTCACCTCAGATTGAACTCTGGGATTAGATTTATGTGTCGGGTTGATGCGTTATCAAATTGTCCTCATAATCCAGTCATCTAAAACCCAACTTTGAAGTAAATTTCCATTCATTCACAAAAAATAAATTCACACCAAAATTCCACTTGGCATTAATAACAATAGTGGTTTGTTAGATGTTTTTTTTTGTGCTTTGTTTTTTTTTTTTTTTTAGGACATGACATAATTTTAGTTATACAGAGAAGCTGGAATTATTTTTTAAGTTTTTTTTGTCTTCAAGAATATTCAATTTCCTTCTGCTTGCATCACATCCAGCCAGTTAAAGTGCACGCTTGACCAGATTAACCCCTCATCTCTCAGTTTGATCTGAACTCATTCACCCTGATCATCGTTTTTATTATACATTGAATACAACTGCTCAAATTGAAAGTCATCATTAAATGATCCTAATAATATCTAATATTAATGTGGAAGTTGTAGAAAATGAGTTATGATGAATGAGTGTGCGTGTAAGATTGACACTTTTTCCGCTGGTGTCCTGGTGGGAAGCCGAACAGCTGGACGCTAAGCAGCTTTCCACCCTCACCGAATCTGGACTACCCACCCCCCATCCCATCCCACACACGAGCGTCCAAGCCCACCGACCCACCCCCCACACTGCCCTCTGTTTGAGCTCACCTACAAATCTCAGTGGGTCGTCACACATGTTGATGGGCAAGTTCAGAACTCTCCCATTGATGCCTAAATCACATTTTGGGGATTTCCTTGTCCCTTTCAAATTGCACATACAAGCAACATGTTGCGTCATAGTCATTTCCAGTTGCAGGAAATCTTTTCCACTCTTCTGCCACTGTTCGTGTAGCCTCGCGCACATTTTACTTACACACAACTCCCTGGATGAATGTGGTCACATTTGCCTATTGGCACTGGGCCATCTGTCACACACACACTCACGCACGCGCACACACAGACGCACATGCCGAGGGATCCGGCCCCCTCATCCCCAACCACCAAATATAGTCAAGTAGAGCAGCACAGCACTCTGGGGCTCATCCCCACCGCTACCAACACCAACCTGCTCTCACACACTCTGCGCGAAAGGTATGATGAGCACCATGCGGCAAACAAATATGTATGTGTGTGTTCTGTCATGACAGAGTGCAGTGCGCTGCCTGTGGCACCCCAAGCTCAACCAGATCATGGTGGGAACCGGAAACGGGCTGGCCAAGGTCTACTATGACCCCATTAAGAGCCACAGGTATTTTCACACACACATTCTGATGTGTTCCAAGGAATCCATATTTTTGCTCAATGATTGATGTGCGTCTTCCGTCCAGGGGAGCTAAGCTCTGCGTGGTGAAGAGCAACATCAAACAGAAGCACGCCGAGGCGTTAACCCAGGAGTACGTTATCACACGTGAGTTTGAGCTAAGCCTTATTCGCTGTGAGATCCGATGTCACAAGAGAAAGTAGTCGTTATAATATTGCACCGAAAAATTCCAAGATTTTTTTTCCCACCATTACTGCCCTCCACAAATCAATAGATTTAAAAAAAAAAATTCGGAGTGGTAATTAAAAAAAAAGAACAACTGAATTAACATGGTTACACAACTACACACGAATAATTAGACAAAATGAATTTAGTTAAGAAATTACACACACCTGTTAACAACTGGTACTTGTTCATAATTAATCAATCAATCAAAACTTATTTAAATTAAACGCTATCACTAACTGCAATTTGAAATTTCCTCCATTAGCCCAATTCCATCTGAAGACTAGAGAAGATGATCTTTTAGTGATGAGCAGTATTCTTTTTTTTTTTTTTTTTTTGCTCTCAATGTCACAAGCATGATCACGGCATTGCATAATACAAAAATGGCTCCAATACTAGCTCCAAAGTTGTCCTTAAAAGACTGAGCCCGCAACCAGGAGGAAACCACGCGGCGTCCACGGCCTTCCATTAGCTGATGGAGCGTCCAGTCGCGCATGAGTAGCTGGCCATCCTCACGCCACGTGTCCCCTTAACACCCGATCACGCCAAGGACAAACGCCTTTCCTGACACCTATGGCGTGACGGGCCACTCACCCTCACACCAGACTGTCAGGACGATTTAGACTCTTTTGTTTGGGTCATGTGACGGCGGAGTGGAAGTGGAGTGGCGCTCTAAGTGACGCACTCGGTGCTCTGCCGCTGGAAAATTAGAGGGCCCATTGAGGAGAGAAGCGGGGGAATCTGTTAACGCTAACCTTTTTGCTAAATGTGGCGTGGCAAAGAATTAACAACGATGGAAAATCACTTCATCTGAGCCTCCGGACACACACACACACGAATCGTTCTGCGGCGTTAAGTGCTGGAGAGGCTTTTCTTCTTGATATCGCTCACTAAGGTGTGAAAGAACAACCCAAACATGGCGTAACCTCACAACGCTAATGAATGAATGAATTACGATGTTGAAATGAAAATCCAGCATTGTGATCATTTTTGTTGCTCTTCCCGCCAGCGCACGCCTTGCCCATGTTCAGAGAACCCCGGCAGAGGAGCACTCGCAAACAGCTGGAGAAGGACCGACTGGACCCCAAGAAGTCCCGCAAACCCGAGCCTCCCGTGTCTGGACCGGGTGAGGCCACTTTGTTTCTTTGTGCTGTGGACAAAATACTAAATATGTCGAAACTCGTACTTGGTTCCATCCCACCACTGATTGTGGATGTGTTGCTTTGAGCGTGTGCGTGCGCTACGGGCGTCCACCCAGCCACACGAGCGCCAAGGCAACTTTCTCCACGTCCAGCTGGCCCGTCAGCGCAGTGTTTTGTTTCACGCTCGCAGCCGTCTCCTGATGTTTCCACTGTGAACTGCAGCATTGCAAAGAGATATTTCAAGCACGCAAAAGCCACACATGCTATCCAAATGCTCGTAACTATGACAAAGCTTCAGCAAAATATTCTTTCATTGTTTTCAAACACAACTGAGGAATCTTTTTACAGCCATTTCAAGCAAAATGTGCCTTTTAAAAACCTAATTAAGTCATTTAATGTTCCCTTTTGTCTTCTCATTTTTGTTCTTTGTCGTTCCAGGCCGAGGCGGCAGAGTGGCGGCTCACGGCGGCACCCTGTCGTCGTTCATCGTGAAGAATATCGCCTTGGATAAGACGGACGACAGCAACGCTCGCGAGGCCATCCTGCGTCACGCCAAGGAAGCGTCCGAGAACCCGTACTGGGTGGCCCCGGCCTACAAGAAGTACGAGCATCCAATGTGTCCACGTGACGACTCGGGGTTTTTTCCTTCACACCTGGGCGACGTGTAAATGTTTAAAGAGCCGCGCTAGTTGCGCAGGTCCTCATTCAAACGTGATGGACGGCTTTAGATGGTTGGAACAGAAAGGACGCTGTTAGATGGCTATCGCACGCCAGAGGTGGAACATAGCTGCCAGGTCGCACGTCCTCATGTTTGCACTCCCGAGCAGAAGCAGGTGAGCTTGGAGCTAATGTGTAGAAACATTCCGAGTTGTCAAAACATGTGGCACTAGATTGATGGAACAGGAGATCAAAGTCATTCAGAACATTTGGAATACAATTTGGAGAAGTTCAACAAAGCGAGGTTCCCCATTTGAGGAAAGTTAGGGCTAGTCAGATAGGAGCCGCTGTTTTTTTTTTTGCCATTAAAGATCATTAGGCTGGAGCCACTTTATTTTCTATATTTGAATGAAAGGTTTAGTCTGAGCATAAACATCTTCATCCTGAAATCTGATTGGTTGTTTGGTGATTGCAGGACACAACCCAATCCTGTGTTCGCAGAGGACTCAGAGGAGGATGAGGAAGCCGAAAAGGAACCAGAATGGAAGAAGCGTAAAATCTGAAGATATAAGAGCTTCTTACATTCAGACTCTAAAGCGGACTCGAGGTTGCTTTACCTACAACACTTGCTCAAGGTCCAGAACGGAGGTACTGTCTGGGGTGTGCTTGTAGTTGGCAATCGTGGTCTCAGTGTAAGTAAAATGCCATTTTATGCTTCGAAAAACCAAACACTTACAATTTTGTCCTTCATTCTTTAGATTTTTAATAAATGGATCAGACAGACATGTCAAATATAATAATATATGAATTCATTTGACTCAACTCCATAAATCCCTGCAGACTTAGAGTGGAGTCTGGTCTAGTTAAAGCTGACGTCAGTAAATCATTTAGAAGCTATTTTTTTTTCCTGGTCTATTAAAATGTGCACCACAAGTTTGCGTATGCCATGCAATATATTCACCAACAACACCCTCGCTCATCTGAGAGCAGTTCAAGAATGTAAGGTGAGTAGTACTTAATGAGGCTTTTTAGGTTTCCCTCACAGATAAAGTCAATTCATCGATCCATCAGTAAATATGTATGCCAGGGTTTCCGATGAACCGAAAGGATGCTGAGGAATCATCATTTCCCCAATTTGAGTCCAGCGACATTTATTCCACCTCCAATCATTTAAATTAAATTTTTTGGTAAGAATTTTTCATGTCTTCCTCATTAACATCTTTGGAAACTAATGTTATGATGCTCTGAAGTTGTTTTTTTTATGACTAACAATTACTAAAACCTTTTTAGCCATATAGAAAAAGAAAAAATATGCGCTACATGACTCATCAGAAATGACTTCAAGCTAATCCCTTTGGGCAGACATAAGGTAAGTTTCATATTTTTTGTTTTTGGGGTGTGTCATGTTTTTCAGAAAAATACTTTTTAATTTTTTTTTTGTTCATTCAATGGCTAATTTTTCTCTTGACCAGTTAACAAAGCAGCTAACAGAGGTCACATGTATTATGACCAAAAATTAACATTTATTTGTAACTTGATACTAAAAGAAAACTCGGTCAGGTGCATCCAACAGCTACATCGAAATAATTTTGAAAAAATACCACCAAGCTATATGTGATAAGTTGCGTGAACAGAATGTACTGTACATGATTGTTTTTACTCCATAGAAACAAAAATCTTGAGCCCCCTGACTCACGTTTGTGTTTACTGTACGACCCTGGCGAGCGGGTGGGCCGATGGGTGGGCTGGCGTTCAGGAATGCGGCTCAGGAAAGGGAGGGGGGGGTGATTTCGCATCAACTCCCATCCTCAATTTTACATTGAACTGCTATAAACACAGCGAAGCAAATTAGCACCATGTGTCAACATACGTCACGGCTCAAAGTCAGAGAGACACACGTGTAGAAACACATTTTTATTCTGTAAAAAGTTTTATAAAATGAATATTGTACAAAAATAAAGTTTGCAGAGAGCTTTGGTTCTGGAACACGGGACGACAGAAAGCGGATCTTTTAACACCGAGGACTCTTGCACGTCTTTACTTTCCCTTTAACAGGCCTCATTTCAGCTGATTTGCTCCCCCTTTTGCATCCGATTCCCAATTCTAGGTCCTCCTCGGGGGTCCTAACGTACATAGAAAATGGATGATGTTTTGCCATAACATGGACGTAATACTGCACATCAACTCTGACACAAGTAACAACCCGACCGTAAGTGTGACAAACTCTTCACCAGACAGCTAGTAAACAAAGAAACGCAGGTTAACACTTGAGCTTGTGCTCTTTATAGCAGGGGTTCTCAAACTAAATAATTTGTAACATTTTTTTTTAAAATAGCACAACTTCACATGAACAAACAGACCATTAAAACCAAATTTACCACATCAATTCCATCATGACATTTTCTTCAACAATTCTGATTACATTTAAGGCTACACGTGATACTTGTGTTTAATTAGTGTTTGAGAACCCCTGGTATGAAGAAGCAGGACACAAGGGTGGGGGGGGGGCTTCTGGGAAGTCTCCATAGTTGTCATCTGGAAAGCAAACAGGGAAGATGATCCAATTGATGAGGTATGCTGTGATAAAAGCAACCTTTTTCTCCCCCACTTCTTGTGTTTGGCCTAAATTCATCTCCATGTTGTGGATTTGCGCGTGTGTGTGTTGTGGGGGGGGATTACACGCTGTAAAGCTGCCTTGCTAGTTGCCGGGTGGGCACAGATACCTTGGTCCCTAATCCGTGGAAACGTCAAGACCCTCCCCGAGGACTCTTTGTTCCACTTGAAACGCTCGACTCTCAGCTCTGCCCTTATCCGGGATATTGCTATTCCCCCTAACTGAACATGTTATCACGTGTAGAAACTAACCCTAACCCTAACCCCCCCCCCCCCCCCTCGTTGCATCTTATTTAAAGGTTTTTGCTTTTGTTGGAACGTCACTTTGACGCTGACAGCCGTACAGTAGCGAGCGTCTCCCTTAAAACTGCCTCAGCCGGCGGGGGATGTTTGCTTAAGACTCGTGTTAAAGGGGGATCACTTTCAAATCCTCTTTTCAGAGTAGAGGAGTGGAGGGGGGGGCAAGAAGAAGTATTTAGGATGCGGATCGGTGATTGACAGGCGGCTCCTTTGACTCCAAAGTCCTTGTAGACTACAGCTAGGTTTTTGTTTTTTTACGACTCCTTGTAAACATGCAACCAGTGGACAGGACTGTGAAGACAAAAAAAAAAAAAAAAATGGCTTCTTTTGGTCCCGAGTCTCTAGCCACTTTCTGCAAAATTGGTACTTCAGAGACGTAAAAGAAGACAGGACGCGGGAAAAAAAAAAGATTTGATGTGTGAAAAGGAATTTTGACTCCACAGTTCGGGATGTTTCCACTTGGTCATGTGCCAAAACATCAGTCTTACATCCAAAGTAAAGACAAACAAAAAGTAAAAAACAAAACAAACAAAAACCATTTCTGACCATCTGTCGTTTGGTCCTGAGTCTTTCTCCCCTTTCTTGCAGAGTTTCCGTCAAACTGGTAAAAGATGGAACAATGCTCGGATAAGTCTGCAAATTAGTGGTCAGTTCTTACATTTCTGATACTACCCTCAGAGGACGGGAAAATTTGCGGGTTTTTGACAAGAAACAGCAACGGGGGTGAAAATACGAAAAATCCTTAGCTAGCCTCACTCATCTAAATGTAACTTGTTTTCGGGGGAGTTTGAAGGGAGGAAGCTTCCAGAATGTACATGAGCATCACGACAGCGTCCAAACCAAGCGTCTCAATAAATAAAGACAACAACTTGTGTCCTAAGTGAAATAAATAACAATAAGTTAATTCCATCTTAATAAATATACCTCTTACACACAAGCGTATACATACATTTATAGATACTGTATATTTAGAGAGAGATTTATATACAGTACGTCTAAATATTCATATGATGATGTGTGGAGTCTGCTGAATCCTGTTGAGTCCGAAAGAGTCCTCACCAAACAAAGAAAGAAAGGGTTAATCCTGGGAGGCTTTCCAGATGAAAGAAACTTTTTTTTTTAGAAAAACAGAAAAATGAGGAAATGTAACAGTATATTCTTTGTTAGCTCCATCGTTGAACGTGTCTTACACACAAGCGCACCTCTTGGCCGAGTGTTTCTTAAGCGTGTGGTAGACCACGTTATCGTCCAAGAAGGACAAGTCGTCGTCGAAGGCGACCGGCCGGCAACAGGTACGAGAGGGCACGTCCCTGTCCAGCTTGTTGCCGTGGCTGAGGTTACTGAGGATCTTGTCGTAGTTGGTCTCGGCTTCGGCGCAGGGTCCGCTGCAGTAGCGGAAGATCAGCTCTTCTTTGGTCTGGTAGCCCAGACCTAAGTCCGTCACGTTGAGGTGGACCTCCTTTAGGAGGCAGCCTCGGCCGGGACGGGCCGATGTCCTCCCCCGACCCCGTTCGCCTCGCCCCGCTTTGCCTCTGGTCCCACCACCTCTGCTCCGGCCTCGTTTCCTCTCGCCTCGTGTGTTTGCCGCCCCCCTCTGTCTTTGCTCCCGCTCCCTCGGGCCCCGGGACTCGGAGGATCGTCGCAATCTGCCGATAGTTGCCTTAATGAAGTCCATGACATCGTCAAACTGCTCAGAATAAGGACTCGTTACATCATCTGCAAGACAGAGAACATGGGAATGCTGATTTTGAACAGATCACCGGTTCTCAATTTTAAAGTACCGCCTTAAAAAAAAAAATACTCCACCAGAGGAAGGAATCAGATGCACAAATGTGGGGCCTGAAAACACCAAAAAATCGGATTTTTTTTAGCATGTCGCTAAAAAAAACAAGTAAAAGAACTCCGGTTCTCAAGCTGTGTTCAAGTTGTGAACGACTAAATGTTCACCTATACCCCAGCTGCTTCCTATTTCCTAACAAAACACGTGAAACCGAGCTAGCATATTCGCTTGCGCCGTAACGCTACCGAGGGACATCTGCCGCTGTTTTGTTTGGTGCCCTCTTCAAAGGTCCCGACACCAGGAACTGATGTGTGAATAATTTAGAAGGAAGACCACGATCACACGCGGAAAACATCTGCTGACGCGGAGCAAGTCCAAAAAGCTTTTTGGCATCTGCGCACCGCACGTTGCGTCTGTTTCACGCCAATAACACAAGCATCCGCACCTCCCGCTAAATCGTCGATGGAGACGACGTCGTTCTCCTATGAAACAATTAGTCCGACATTCCTGCCGTGTCAAGGCAAGTCGGTTTTATTTATATAGCGCCAATTCCTAAGAAAACACGAGAAAATATTCGAGTGAGATGATGAGAGAACAATGGGCGCAACGTATCAACCACCGTAATAACCCCACGATGACAGGCGGCGGTGTCGGGCTGTGAGGTTTGGCAGGCGACGGTGTGGTTAGGTGTCATCGGACTTTGCTTGCACATGTTCCGCGTCACCTGATCTCCCCCGCGCTCCACTGCTAATTGAATCCAAGTGGGTCTAGCTCTTTCTAGACCATACTCTTGTTTTCCCTTTAATTTCGGGTGTAGCGTAATTCCAAAACCGTGAATCCCAGCATTTATCCACTTCATTTGGAAAGCTACTGGGAATATGTTTTTCTGCTCAAACTGTTGACCCCACAGGAGTGAAAACTGTGAAGTGGGTCACTCGTGGTGTAAATGCCATCTTAAGACTGACGGGCAGCGTGCACCTGCCGCCAGCTAGCACAGTACAACCGCTTGCGCAAGTTGTGCTGCAACTAATCAGTAGCACACAAGCGCTATCGGAGCCACAATGCTTCCATTTCAACATTTTTTTTCTCCACATTGCTTCTTCCAACATTTTTTTTGTTAGAAATAAAATGTAGAAAAAAAATCTAGTTTTTCCCTGACTTAAAAAAAAAAACGATATCGCCGATTAAATTGGTCAAAAAAAAACAGTCCTCAATGTTTATTTATGGAGTCTTTAAAATAGGTTGGTTTACATGACTGTAGTTGGTTAACATTACACGGGTGATGTCAACCTGGCGCAAACAAAAGTTAAGGTAGCAGGTTGAAGCTTGGCTCCAAATGTTCCATTCCCTTTCCACTTCTTGGCCCCCATCCCACCTCCCGAGTGAAGATGATCCAGTGTCACGCAACTCCAAACAAACTAAAATTCCTGCCCAGTGTGGCTGTTAAACGCACACATAAACAAAACGCTTCAAACTTTCCATTCCTGGCCGACGCGCTTTCGTCGGAGCGGCGAAAAGCGCGCCATTGATTTCTAACTTCAGGCGGCGGTGGCGGCGGCAAATGTAAACAGCGGAAGAGAGGCCAAGTGTTTGGCAAGCGTCGTCCACGCTCATGGTTTGGTTCATGAGACGCGCCTGTTTTGACACAAGGGTGATGTAACGCGTAATAAAACACAAATGACATACCTGCTGCGTGATAAGTTTCTGACGTCCTTATCCGCGGGCCACTCTCCACCAAACTGATAACAGTGGGAAATCCTTAAGACTCGGCCTAAGACCTAACCAGGAACCCTTTGACATCTGTTTGCGTTGTTGACCCAAATGGAATCCTTTTTTGGTTCGTTTTCACAATAAGTCTAAATTTAGAACACTAAGGAATACTTTAAAACCCCCGACGGTTTCGTCTGTCCATTGGCTAGCCAGCAGTCTACTTTGCATTTCATTGAAGATTACATAATACATAGTGGAAAGCTTACATTGATCCTCCTTGGAGATCTCCTGCAGGTTGCTCTCAGCACTGCGCATCATCAAGTTGGCCCCCTGGTCCTCAGCGGACTGGTGTAGTGAATCAGAGTAGAACAAGGTCCTCTTGGCTGGCTGGGTGTTTTGGTAAAGGGGCCGGGTAGCGACAGAGCTCAGGAGCAACAAACACATGGCCGCCACATCCCATAAATTCATTTTAGACTCAGTTCCTCTGAGGAGAGCTGGAATAAACAGTAGGGGAGAGATCAAACATGTGACATCCTGTCAGAAGTCAACAAGCCACCAAGTCCCAGGTAGAACGTGTGTACAGAATACAAGTTGTGTAGTATTCCATGTGCAGATTACATCTATTGTAAACACTTAAAATAATTTATGCGGTCATCCAAGATAATTGCATCCAATTAAGGGAGTGTTGCAATTTGAATTTTGGCACAAAAGGCAAATTACGTGCGTCGTCCTGCCCTGGCCGCCCTATGACGAGTCTTAACAACATTTTAAGTTTATACGCTAAAATGAGTAGGAATGGCAATGTGTAGTTTAAATACAAGCAATAAAAAGTGTGTTCATGGCAGGGCTTGTAAATATACGGCCCGCAGGCCAAAACTGTCCCGACAGCGATTATCTGGGATTATGGGAGAAAATATCCAATTTCATTTCATATGTCTGAAAATTGTTTATGGTTGTTTGTGCATCTCTTATACTGTCGTGCCAACCAGAACTGCATTTTAAATATGCATCGTGTGTGTTCAACCTGTTGCCAATCAGATAATTGACCAAGATTTCTCTCTTAAATTCATTTGAGAAATCTTGTAAAGTACTAAAATAGTCCAGTTCCGAAAATGTGACTTTTGTTTTGTGGCTTTGTTTTGCACGTTGGCAAAACTTAATGTTGTCTATATTAGTTCTGATGTTATGATTTACATAACTAGACACTCACCTCAAAGATGGTCCATGCAGACCTGCACCTCGCTGCGATTAAAATCCAAGCGTCATGCGTTGTCCTCATGTGCATCCAAAACGATTAAAAAAAAAAAAAAAAAAATCCCCATTTGTTAGCGCGATAGTTTATGTCCACTGGTGGAAAAATACCCAAAATGTCACACAGCTCCAGAACGTGTGCGCACTTTGGACCTCGTTGATCAATGAAACAAGCTGCTCCACGCTGGGAATCCAAAAGTGGCAACCTCCCACTCCACGGGTGGAAAAGACGCGCAAATAGTTAGTTTCCCCCCCGTCTTGTCTCGACCCGCCGTCACATCCCGCGTACAGAAAAGAGCGGCGAGGGTCGTGCGGTCTCCATATCCACGCGTCGGTTTGTCGTCCTCATCGCGCAGCCGAGCAGCGCCGAGCCGCGCTCCGCGGGCACTCCGGACGCATTTATAGTCGGCGCGCGCTCGGTGTCCGCCCCTCGGGGAATAAAAGCGCACGGACATGCGCGCAAATACGCACACACACTGGACATGGTTATAGTCGAATACACTTTTCCCTTTGAAATTAGTCCGTTCCAGGACCCCCCTCCCCTTTAATAACGCATTTCAGTAAAAAAAAAAAAAAAAGAAATTACAAGAAAAATGTGCCTTGAGATACGAGCTCTTCATTTTTTTTCTGCTTTGACATGTTGGGAGTAAAGTCAACTAAACTCATGTCACCCCCCAATTAAATAGTAGTTTGGCAGATAATAGTAACTTGTAATTTAGTTAACTCCCCCACCCCCCCGGCTACCCCCCTGGCCGCCCCCCCCCCTCACCAGAGCCCCCTGTTTGCAGTTTTCAGATATCTGGGGGATTATGTCACACATCCCCATGTCCTTGGATTTGGATGTCAGCATGGGGAATGTGATCTGGGCATGATTGGAACCTCATCACTAGCATCGAGTTCCCCTTCTGCGTGGCTTCTTGCTCTTGGCTAAATGCAATGTTTAAGATTATGTAAATATGTAGCTTTCTAAAGTTGCATGCTTGCCAACTGTGCTGCATTTCATTTTTAAAATTGGTTGGGGCACAAACAGTTTTGGGGGGTGCGGCGAGACGTAGCATAATAAAAAAAGAGAAAATCTGGAAGGATTTTAACCTTCATGATTTTTTTAAGTTACTCAGATGATGATTGTCAGTGATTCAGGATCACTCGGGGCGTTTTAATTATCCAAAAGTGTCAGAAATTACGGTACTTATTTTTGGGTGAAGTTGTGACTCAGCACACCTAATGATCATCAAACCAATAAAATCAATGTGTCTATCTTTCCAGGTACACTTTAAGCTTCCATTCAAGTCTCCCAAAGACGTCTTGTTGGCACGCTGGTGTAAATCCAAAAACATCAACACTACAATTACACAAAAGTTCCACCTGCCTAAAAAGCTCCGACTCCATTCGCTGCCAGGATAAGCCTTCCTGTTAAGACATGTTTTTCCTTACGGGATCCCGACGTGCCGTGCCCTCTTCATAAAGGTCTGTGTTGTGCTGAGCCAAATGTTCATTGTATGAATTCCACGCTGTCAAGTTCGCACACGGCTACTTTCAAACAAATGACGGTGCTTATTTTCTATGTATCGTGTACTTGTAATTTGCCTTACAGGGCTTCTTCCATTTTTTTTCCCCATGCTAATTGTTTTGCAAAATTACTGCAAATGACGCATCGTAGCTTCTTCCAGTTAACGCTTGACCCAAATTACTTGATGTACGAATGTCCCAGAGAGAACAGCATGCTGTTACGCAACAACGTTGTCAAAGCATGTAAGACACCTGTACTATTTGTAAGACATCTTAACAATTAATATTCCCGCCCGAAATAGTTCTCAGGTATCTTCATGACATGTCCCATTGAAAATGGAAGGGAAAATGTGGCCCTTAATATTTTCGTACTTTTGGAACACCCCCATTGATGCGATGATGTCACTAGCCTTTGACGCGTCACTTTTATTATAGGGGCGTACGCACAGAGGCTACATTGTCTATCTCAATGTAGAAGAGTCACCAAGAAGTCCCCTTTGGTTTGTGACTCGCCCATATGTCATACGAGACCACTCTGGTGCAGATAAGACCCTCGGACCACAAGGTCGTTTGACATGAACTCATCCGAGGCAGCGGAAGTGTGACTAAAACAAAAAGCATGACTTAAGATGCTTCAAACATCATGTGGTCATCAAGAATGCATTGCTAGATTTTTTTTTTTTTTTCCTTGGCAGTATATGGGAAGCTGTGTGTGCCTATGCATGGCGAGTTATGTCACCAGGCATGCACATAAAACAGGCGAGCAGGAAGTCCAGTCAGCTGGTCCATTATTGGCACATGTCATAGTTCAGAGGTGGCAATGCGCCAGATGCCCGAGCCATTGTGGCACTCAGGTCGGCGCCGCGCTTCCATCTGTTTCGCTCATTGCTCAGACCTTTCAGCCGCGGCTTCTCAGATTGGATGCTTGCAAAAATACACACTTGTGTGAGTGTGTGTGTCTGTGTGTGTAAATGAGCTCACTTGGTACTATCAAAGTTCAGGAGGGACTATGACGCGGGTAAAAATAGCACAGAGGAAGTAAGGTGAAATCTCTTACACACCGATACTAAAAGCATCGAGGGAGGATCGAAATGAGACCCTCCAATGTCAATCGGGTTCCCACATACCGATATTTAATATCGGAAGCGGTTTTTGCTCTTGTTCTGTTTTGACTGACAATATGCTTTCACATGACTTCCTGCAGGGCGTGTGAAGAACTCTATTGGTCAAGGATGAATTATCGCCCCAGCAGTGACTGTGACTTTGCTAATCTCTCTCCCACGGACCACTGGCTTCCACGGCCGTCACAATCGAAATCAAGTCAAGATTCCTTTTCCTTCATCGGGACAGAAGAGAAATGGTTCCAAATGATGCACTCCGTGGGGAAAATTGAAGAAGAAGGTATGGAGTTACCCCCATTGCTTGCACTCTATTGGGAAAGACGTTTTAGGAGATATGCCCCCCCACCCACCTTGCTCCCTCCCCGAGGTGGCACGGTGTCAGACTTTGTGCCGGCTTTATCGTGTTTAGTGTTCAAAGAGCGGCTGCCTACTGTCTTACTAAACAAATAGTAACCCTCAAAAGATGAAAAGCACCTCCGGGTGGAAGTGAGGTCGCGTTTTATTTAAGTGTCTCATCTTACGGATTTGGACTGAGCTATTTTTATTATAACCTTTGCCAGTGACCATTTTGCAATAAGGGAAAGAAGGGCAGCGCCCCATGAGAACCAGCAGATGGCACTGTTGTGATTTTTTTTTTTCATCTATTTTAAATATTACGATACATACAGTGGTGTCTTGAGTCATCATCAACTCGCCTTTCCCCCCATTAAAATGATTAGAAATATCAATAATTCCAGGCAAAATACAAACATTATTGTAATGTGTATTTCAAAAAAAGCACTCTATAATATTGCAGTTTATGAAATTCAGGGCCAGACCAACATGGATTTTCTTGAGGCCAATGCCGATTCAGATATTTATTGGGATAAAATTCTCATAACCGATTAATAGATTAAAAATTAGAGATTAAATTAAAAGATTAAAAATATATATATATTTAATGGATTCAATAATATCAGTTTTTTGGACCCTTAAAATAAAAATATGAATTACAAGCAGAACAACTAACGTGCTAATTGTGGCAAAAAATGCAGACTTTATTTTTAAGAACTAATCCCGGTCTATTGAATCGGCTGAACGATCAAAGATGACACATTTGAAAAGACACTTGTTACATTTCTTTCAGAATTTATATTCAGATAGTTCTTAACAGATACTTATTGTGTTTGTTTCTCTTCTTATAGTTTCAACAAAAGATTAATCGCTGCTCCGTCCCCAACGTAACAAGGTCACTCGGACCCGAGAAGCAAGCGAGAACGATGTCTTTGCGAGCCAACGTCCCGGAGTGACAGCGGCGAGGCTCAGATCCAGTTCCCTGTCCTAATCCCGCCTGGTATGTGTTGAGAGCGCTCGCTTCCACCGAAGGCCCATAAATCATCATTTTCTCTGCCGTACCGCGAACGTCCAACCCGGCGACAGAAACACAATGCTATACTCGTGTTCTTCGTTCGTCTCGCGCGAATGCGACGCCACACACGTACATATTGGCACCTCCTGCAAACGGGCCTGTGAGAAAGAGTATATGCACACGCGGCTGGTAATACAAGAGCGTATCACGTCGCGGAGTTGATCAGAGCAGCATGACCGCATTGTCGCCAAATCACGTCATGTTGTCACCTTGGAGCTCGTTCCCAGAAGGAGCTATTGATATCGTCACCACGACATCTCCGACTGGCGTTTACCCCCCGTCGACTACACCGATGAGGTTATATATCCCTTTGCCAACAGCGATGACACAAAAATCCAGTTTTAGAGAATTTCATTTCTAAAATTTCATTTCTAAAAACAATACTCGCTCGTATTCAAAGAATGGAAAGTAAAACGCAGCGGCAGCCTTGAACTTTGCTTCCTGTACAGGGTGTTACAAGCGACTTAGAATAACAGACAATTGCACTTAATGCCACAATAATCTAATCAGTTAGCTCGGGAGTGGAGGTCACGGGAAACTCCACTTCCAAGGTCAGAGAAATTAGTGATAGCTACCGGTTGTATAAGTGCGTCCCCGGATTGGGTCTTACTGTAGACTTCGGCAGCTGTGGTGTTGTTGATTTAAAAAAAAAAAAAAAAGCTAATTAGATATTATATCTTTGGCGTCATGTTCAAAACAACTTCCTGCATGAGCTAAAAATAGAAAATGTAGGTGTGCCATCTGGAGCGAGGGTGAGTCATCAGATGTAAAATGCTGATTAATAAATCATAATCGGACTTTATCGTTTCCATTCGGACCATCGAGCTGGTGTTTATTTATTAATCTCTAAAGGCGTTCCACCCTACGGGCAACACTGACATGTTGCAAACAATGAAGTGAGTCACGTTGAGCCCTTTTCAATAGTTGTTGTGAGTCCACCCGATAGTTCAAGGATCTGAATACATCAACCGAGGTCGTAGGTCCCGGTTCGGGTGTCGGAATGTTGAATGGCTCCGGGCGTACTGTCATCCCGCTCGGTCTGTGTTTGGAAAATGTTGGTCAAACATATTTGAAAGGTTGACGGCTTGACCAAAAGTACAGTTTTCCTCCACTGTAACAAGATCCAAGACGCGTCGCCGGCATTTTAAGCTCTCGAACGCAGAGTGCGGCTGTCTGCGAGTTGGCTCCAGGTTAGGATGCTGCGTTCAGGTTCAGGTTACCGATTGTTGGCATGTGCCGGTTTGTGAGCAGAATGGCCTTGGTTGACATGTCCAAACAGCTGTGAAACAACAACCCGCCCAGCTTTGTGGACAAATGGATGGAACAGACAGATATGGAGCTGCCAGAGTATATTTTTGTATTGAACCGAATTCTCATTTGGACTTTAGGAACCAAAAAAAAAAATTGCAACAAAGAGCACGAGTGGTGGTATTCCTGGTGAGCAGCGATATATCTTGATAGTTCGACAAATAACATCAGTACCTTGTTTTTACAAGTCAACCCCATTAATCACGCATTCCTTCATCGAGGTTTTTCTGCTGTTAAAAAAAAAAAAAAAAACGGTACCTGGGGTGCAGAGGGCAAAGCTTCGGAGAAAGACGACTGATCGTATTTCCAACACATTTCACAATCTTTGTACCTGCTGCAAGTGTACAACAAAGAGGTGTCAAAATTGAAACGAGATCGGCCTGTGCGACCAAACCGCTCGGAGCCATCGGTTCTGGCCAGAGAAAAGACCTGTAAACCCCCACCGCCAACCCCCCCGGCCCCCCACAGCAGATGGGAGCTTTTTGGTTACGGCCGCAGGGGAGCGTCCAGACCCCAAGACGGCGAGCGCGACCACAAAAAAGCTGGCAGACGCGGCCGGACCGTGAAACATGTCCCACGAGGCGGAGGAGGCTTTCACTCACCTGGCCTTTGGTGTGTCCTCATGTTACCGGGCTTGGGCTGAGCCTCCGCCCAGTCCGCCTGCTCGCCATTGTTCCAGGCCTGCATGTGCAGACAATGAAGACGAGAGCGGGGGGCCGGGCGAAGGGAGTGAGCCACGTTTCGGAGCTTATTGTTGCCCGTGTATCTTTTTACCAACGCGGTTAAATTGAGCAATGACGGCAGCCATCAAAGGTCGCCGATACGATCGTTGCGCTGGGCGGCCGACTCGCTGCAGACGTGCACTACATCATGTCGACGATGAAAAGACGCACCTGAAGACCTCGCTCTGAATGCCGCACCTGTGCCTCCAATGTCTGTCACCATCTGTCTTATTCAAACTAAAGGCCCATCTCCACATTTCAGAACTTGAATGATAAACCTTTTATGAGTGGTTTGCACGATACACGCGTGTCTATGCGTGTGTATTGTATGACTGCGTGAGAGTGTATATGAGAGTGTATGTGTGAGAGTGTGTCTCAACCCCGGCCAAAGTCCTAACACAGCCCAGATGTTCTTAAACTCAAAATAAGCAAGGTCTGAATGCAGTTGAGATTCCTGGGTCACAAAGACATAAGCGTAATCCGTCACTTGGCATGGCGACCATAACGGGACGCCGGCGGATTAAAGAGGATCAAAGTGGAACCTCACTCGAAGCAGAGCGTCAAAGACGTCGAACAATTATAGCATGCGGAGACAAACGCATTCCTACTGGCTGTTTTTAAGAAACGTAAACAAGCAGATGAGGACGTAAACAAATGTGTAACTTAAACCGTGTGTAAGGAAAAAGGCCGCCACGCGAACTACCTTGCTGCAATCTCTTCATTTCCGGCAACAATTGTATTGCGGAAAAAAAAAAAACACAATTGTAAATGTCTTAAAATGATAAAACATTTATGCACCCCCCCCCCCCCCACACACACACACACACACACACTGTGGAACGGCAAAACTTTGGGATGTGGGTGGTGGTGGGGTCACACACCAGCTGCTGAGATATAGTCAATCAGCAAAAACCTAATAGACCACTAGAGGGCGTTAAACATCCACGGCAAAACAGGCTCATGAAAAGCTGTCTCCCAGGAAAAAAAAGAACTATGTCGACCTCTAGTGGACTATTTAATTATTTTTCTTGATGACCTGAAAAAAAAAACCCAGACAAAAAGTACTGGTGGTCTAAATAAGGATTATTTTAAGTGGAACAAATTGGCTATTTTTTATTTGTATACAGATATTGTCTGGAGTTCCTCCCGTGATGCAAGCAGCATCCATTTGCAGTCTGGCAGAGGGATGAAAAAAAAAACTACATCAAAGCAAAAGGTAAGAACATATCCATTGAACTTTGTTGGCTAATTTGTGTCCTTTATTGAAAAGCTTCAATACTGCACACTATGAAGGCTGTCTGTGAATGCGCCTTATAGAAGCTTTATATAAAAGGCCACTGCTTGACACTGACACTTGAGGACACGGCCGCGTTGACGGAGTCGTTTCGGTACAAAAAAGACGAAACAATAGCTACCGCCTTTGTGGAAAACAGGAAGAGGATGTGGATGGGGGAAACACTAAGATGCTTCCAAGCACAGTTGAGTCATGGACCATCAAGCATTCATAGACCTTGTAAACATATGTAAACATATTCGAGTTACATCAAACAATTACAGGAAAACTCAAGTCAAAAGTTCGCGTAAATGTTTTTAAGTGAGAGGACGGACATGCGGAGTGATTATTGATCCACTTGCCATGAGACATTGCGTTACTCTTGTTGCATCATGTAAGATATGTTTTTGTCAAATAATATTGCAATGTGTCACTCAGCTCTTGCTCACCTCATTTGCCCCTGGTCATTGTTCACACTTTTAACACCTTCCTTAGACTTGGCTGGAAAGTAATAAGAACTAGACCAGGCCATTTGGAACAATTCAGACTTCCTTAAGCTCCAATAATATTTCCGGAGAAAGTTTTGCTACAAGGCGTGAGTGGAACTCCTTTGGGAGACGTAAACAGGTCGAGGTCACCATGCAGCCCAGATCTCAACACATACAAAGCGCTAACTACCATATATAAAAAAAAAAAACATGCACCATATTTGTTGATTTGCAATCACCTCATTATTTTTATTTTATGCTATTCAGCTATTTTGTCCTACTACTCAACATTGTGGAAAAATGTACAGATTTTAATGCTATAAGGATGAGCTTTACTAATAATCACACAACCTCACTAGCTTTAACTAAAGCTCCACTAAATCTATACGTACTTGCACGGTGCAGTGAGCTTGATTTAATAACAAAATGGCTGATCAGACGTGCCATTAGATAATACATTGCTCGTAACGGGCTGGGCGACAAGCCCACCCGAAGTCACCAGGTAGGTCCCGGTTGCCATGCAACGCTAACGAGGACTAGCGGGATGGACAGTGTTGTTTCAGTGACATTTATAGTGGTTTTTTTTTAATTTCTTCACTCCTAACACCTCTTAAAGCACACGGACCACTACAACCATGCATTCGTTATGTCCCCTTTCCACACCCCCTGAGGGGACGCAAAGGTGACAGACCATGTTGGCGTTAATTGGCCGGTTGATGGTCATGATGTGAGGCTGCCTCGGGAGTGGAACCCTCCAGATTCCTGTTCAGTACGTTCGGCACCAATTTTGTTTTTGTCTCCAGACAAACAAACTCAGTGATATGTAAGATTTGAACCAGATAAATTCTAGTCTTATTCATGAAAAGCATCCTTGAGTTCTTCACCTTAAAATTAAGGCCACATTCTCCTCGCTGCTCATGTTTTGTATCCGAACGCCGGATATGAAAATATGTCTAAAGCAAGGCAGAAGCTGACAAAGCATTCTTTGTCGACATTTCATACAAACAACAAATGCGCTTAGTGCACATGAGTATCAGCTGGGCATCACACTGACAGTCAGCATTATTGATTAAAAAAGAAAAAAAATGTTGCTCTTAATTTCCTGTGATGCAACATGATGTAATCAAGTGGTTTAAAAGTAACGTGTGCAAGTGTATCGACCCGTGTGAAGAGAAAGTCCATTTTCTAATTCATTGCATCTATTCGGCCTTCTTGGAACAAGGGAGGGGCATTCTAAGAAATGACCTTGATCAATCAATGATAGGAAAAATCATTTTCATGTTCATTATTGCGTACAGATGAAAGTATAAAATCTGTAATTCTCTCCCGCAATTATCTACCAAATTTTAGTTTTGCTTAGTTAGTTAACCTGAATTTCTTCAAAGATTAACAATAAATCCAGAACAATGGAATGGACGATGTATTAACCTGTGTAGCCTCCTTAAGACTGAAAAATAATCCACGATAAACAAATTGGTATTGGATTTTTTTTTTAAACAAACTTTAACCAGACTCGGCATTGAAAAAGAGAAAGGTAAAGGCCAAGAGGTTCAGCCGTCTGCTCAGTTGTGCGTGAGCCGATTAGCACAGGGACGCTTTTATCTGAGTGCTTTTCTCGGGATTCTTCTTACACACGGCTAAACATGTGAACAAATCTGATACTATGGATGAGCTTTGTCCCTTTCCACCAGAGATTCCGCAATTCTCAAAGCACCTGACTGAGAGACGCAGCATCGTCCATCTCACCTACTGAAAGCTGTTATGAGGCATTTCATGACAAAACTAGAAATCCATTTCGTTTGTTTTGACATGAGCCAGCATTTAAATTATTATTATTTTTTGCTTCGACTTGTCACAACAAGCAGCTGTTTTTATAAAAAAAAGGCTTTAAGTTTACTGTCAAATTAACATAAAGCAAAAGAGTGTTTAAGACAACCAAACTGCTAGCTTAAAGCTAACATATAATGGAAAATACCATTAACATGCTAACATTTGATTGAAATTTGGTTGAAAAAAAATTGTGATAAATAATTGGATGATTATTAAAAAATATATATATATAATATGCAAATAATTGGTTGTTTTAGTTCCTTAATGCGTGTACTGTTAAATGTCAACATTTTATTTTTTTATAAATCAATGTTTCTTGATAAAAAGCACTCTTTGTTTGCTGAGCTAGACAGTGAACAACTGCCATCCTCTCCACCCATCAGACACAAGACAAGGTTGTGATAATAATGCCCAAAGTCATTTTTTTATCAGGAGACATTTCAGGCAACACAATATTTGAGGTTCAAAATATGACATTATTGCTGCAGTTTTCTTACAAGTGAGCCGACTATCTCTTAATAGTCACTTTTTGAAATCAGATAATACTTTATAGTCTAATTAATCAAGCTAATGCGTCTCTCTTTTGATTTTACTCATCACTAATATATATAGTAAAATTAAAACATCTCAACCTCTTTCCACTTTTGCAAGTTAATAGATGTGTGTTGCCACGCACGCAAACACACTCAGAAAACCACACACTGGCTTGATCAATGCATGGTGCCAAATGTGAGCTGTGTGTGATGGGCTGCCAGCGGGGGGGATGGTCAATGTGCTGCTGCTTGTTTTCTGTCAGAGTATTTTCATATTCTCTCAGTGTGCAGCAGCTTACCGATGCTTCACTGTCTGACTTGAATCTCCCACTTGGGGATCAGAGAGGTCTGCACACAGCGGACAGACACAAGCTTCAGATTCTTCGCACAAAAATAAGGTAAAGTCACTTTTTTTATTACAGCATGACCTTATTTTACCCAAGTATCAGGTACTTTGCTGGTTTGATATTACAATATTATAACTGCATGGTTGACAGTTGTTAAATATACAAATATATATATTAATTTCAATTACATATTTCATGGTTTCTTCAAGCTAATTATAGCAAAAAACAAATTTCACCGAGACAGTTATTGAAGAAGAATGATACTGAGAAAAATATGCAATGACACTTTATACTTAAAGATGTAAACATATATACAAGTGGGAATATCTAAAGTTTTCTTATAAGTCCCAAAATTAAACAATTAAATAAATAAATATAAAAATAAATAAATAAATAAATATATAAAAGATAAACAGTAATTTATTTTCTGATGTATTTAAATTTTTTATCACTTTATTTATTATTTTGTCATTGCCATATGACAATTAAAACGACCTGTAGAGTAAGAAAGTCTCTTTCCGTTGACGCGCATTTGCTCGGGCAGACATGCGCTCGCTTTATACGTCTCGTGTGCCAGTCTAATAAGTGGAAGGAAGAGGTGAGTGTGAATTCGTCTGACGCACGAGCCTTCACTGAGCACAGCGGGGAAGGGGGGGTGGGTTTTGAGTGGTGGGCTCTCGGTTTGACCATGAGATGCTGCGTGTGCACGTGCATGCGCTGGCGGGAAGTAAATACTCACAGTTCAAGTGTACTGTAAGACTTTAGATAAGAGAGTTTCTGTACACTTGTATGAAACCAGACCAAAATCACTTCTTATAAAAGTCTGTGTACTGTCTTTGCCACCTCTTAAATATTTAACCAAATTTTGTTTGATGTTGTCTAATAACATAATGGGAACACTGATAATATTGTGTAAAGCGGCGCATGTGCACTCACCGTCTATCAGATTAACAAAACCTGGAAATCCTTTTATAATCAGCGCTCCAGCTGCGAATTGTCCTCACGGAAAAGCGACCTCCTTTTTTCATCATCACAAAAGTCTTAATCGCCTCTTTGGTAAATGTGTTGGAGGCAGCGTAGCGTTGGATAACGATGACTGATTGAAGACTTGCAGTGCCTGCATATCCGGCCCATCGGTAATTGTCATGGTTTGTTCCTACTTGAGTTGATTTGGACTACGAATGTATGTTTTTGTTCGTGTCCTAGATGTGACCTTTTGAAAACGCATCAATTCCACCAAGTCTTCCTTTCCTGTTTAAGTGGCAGTGAATAAAACAGGCAGCGGTTTGGATGACAATGAAACAATCTTTCATACTGTTGATGTTTACTCTTAAATTAAACGGAAAACCAGCAAGCATTGCTTTGAGAGGTCCACTTAGCTTATCGCTATCAAACACTGCAAAAGACCCTAGATGAGCTAATGGCTAGCATCGGCGTTTTAGTGTTAAGTCTATTTGAACACAAACAGTGGCGCAACACATATAGAGTGACAATATTTTATTTGTGTGTTTGCTACAGAAATGGACCGACAACACAGCTTCTATCGGCAAGTGGACGTTCAGGACCACGTCCACTACATCGTCGCCTTTTTTGTCCTCGTAATCGGGACAGTGGGTGTGACCGGAAATGCCTTGGTCATGTATGCGTTTTTCTGGTAAGAATTTTTTGCTTTGTTTATTTGCAAAAATCCACAATTAGCTGACTCCCATTCAAATGTATTTTTAAAAAAAAATTAAATAGTTTAAAAAAGTCAACTCTACATCTCCTACAGAAACAGTACCAATATAAAATAACAGTTATGCTACTATCTCCTCTGTAGTAATTTAATTTTTTTTTTTTTAATAGTTTCCAAACCAAAAAAAAAAACAGTGTTCTTGATTCGGGATACCAATGTCACAAGCTCAGACACAATGGCCTCAGCGAAGGCTGGCGGGCATTCAATACCAGGAAAGCAACCAAGTGGTTTGCCAGCTGCGTTACATAAATCGATAAAAAATCCACACTCCATTTTTACATGCAGTCAACTTAACTAACACAAAAGAAAAGTAATTACTCACTCCGCTCAGCTCGAGGTGTGTTCAATGATCACTCACACAGTGGGGCGTCTAAGAAGTACATAGAAAAACTCTTTGAATGCGTCAAACAGCAATGGCTACTATGTGAGCACATTGCGGGGGGCGTGGAAACATTTGATCATTTGATCAATAACCTCTTTTGAGTCTTAAGTGTTTCATTGAAGCTCTGATGACTGATGGAAAGAAAATTGTCGTGTAGGGTTTCAGGGTTTTGTTCCTGATGTTGGAATAGTACCTGTTTATAGAGAACATATTCAAAGTTGCAAGGCCATATAATTGACTTTTAGGTATTTAGCAATCCCCCCCACATTTCCCTCGGTCGCCCACACTTACCATCTCTGAAGTCATGTTGATCAACGGTTATCGTTGATCTTCTTCATCGATATGTAAACACAGCACACCCAGCCAGAAAAAACAATCAGTGAAGGTTTGACCTGATGCCTCTCTGATGTTAAGAGGTCCACTTGAAAGGTGGAGCAGGTCGATAGCCATCGACAAGTAACCCGATAGAAGAGCGGCGAGCACAAACCGAGTGTCAGGCGCAACACAGAGACTGCATTAAGTTCTCCGAGGGGGGATCTCGAGCACTTGCCTAATAGGTCAACTTATAAACACCCTCCAGTGGAAATGTGGAATGGCTATCAAACCGCATTCTACCAGAGTGGGTCAATGAGTGTCTGTGTTGACAATACTGCTTTCATTTGAAAATCCTTGGGGGTTCTGGACCTCAGTGTTCCTCCATTAATCCTTTCTAAGTCAAAGGTCATTGATCCTTGTGACACCAACGCTGCCCCCTGACTTTGCTAACTGGTGAGCTGTTAAAACTAAAACGATGTACAGGCAACAAAGGGGAGATGGAGAAATCATGAGCACTAGAGCAACACTAATACACTAATCAATACTAAATCTGGTTTTAAAAGCAACTGACATATTGACTCGGACCGAATAGGCGTTCGCTAACGCTAAAACGACAGAGGCTCTCCACTCTTTGCTTTCTCAAAATTCCATACAATGCCCTCTTTAAAAATGAGATGATTTGTTGTTTCAGTAACAAGAAGCTACGCACTCCTCCCAACTTTTTCATCATGAACCTGGCAGTCAGCGACTTTCTCATGGCCATCACTCAGTCGCCCATCTTCTTTGTCAACTCCCTCTACAAGGGCTGGATATTTGGGGAAACGGGTAAGTGCCTGTTTATCGCTACCTAGCTAGCTAGCGAGGTCTACCTAGCAAGAAAGAAGTTTGACATGATTGCATTTAGAAATGATGTCTTCCCAGGTTGTAAAATCTACGCCTTTTGCGGGGCCTTATTCGGAATCACGTCCATGATCAACCTTCTGGCCATCTCTATGGATCGCTACATCGTCATCACCAAGCCTCTGCGGGCCTTACGATGGACCTCAAAGCGACGCACTTGCTTCATCATTGGTCTGGTGTGGCTGTACTCTTTGGCTTGGAGCCTCGCACCACTTCTCGGGTGGAGTACGTAAATGATTTACTCAAATTGTCTTCTCATAAAAACTTACACTATACCACGTTTGTCTCTAAGGTTCTTACATACCAGAAGGCCTGATGACCTCGTGCACGTGGGACTACGTGACGTCGACGCCCGCCAATAAAAGCTACACCCTGATGCTGTGCTGCTTTGTCTTCTTCATCCCACTGGGCATCATATCTTACTGCTATCTGTGCATGTTCCTCGCTACTCGCCATGCCAGCAGGTATGTGTTGTGCAAATAATCTTTTTCTATTGAAATGAATGGGAATGCTATTAATCCGTTCTAAAAAAGAAAAAAAAAACTCTGTTTGTATAATGTTTGCTCTTTCGTATCGTACTTCATACAAGGTAGTGTCTTTAAATTTTTGTTCAGAAAAGATTTTTTGAGGCTCATAGCCTCTCTTGAAAAACTCCAAAGTCAGTTCATCAGCCTCTTCTGTCCTGCCAGGGAAGTGGAAAAGTTGGGTTCCCAGGTGAGGAAGTCAACGCTGATTCAGCAGCAGACTATCAAGTCCGAGTGGAAGTTGGCCAAGATTGCCTTTGTCGTGATCATCGTGTTTGTACTGTCCTGGTCACCCTACGCGTGTGTCACCCTCATTGCCTGGGCAGGGTAAATATGCCACGCACACAAAAAAAACCTTTAATAACTGGCAAAGTACAGGTTCTGACGTGCAAAAAAAAAAAAATTCAGATATGCAAATGTCCTGAACCCCTACTCCAAAGCCGTGCCGGCGGTTATTGCCAAGGCCTCGGCCATCTACAACCCTTTCATCTATGCCATCATTCACTCTAAATACAGGTGAGAGCGCCATCTTCAGCAAATCAAGTAATATGAGCTTGAAACTGATACAAAGCCTTTGTCTGACTAATCACTTTGCTTCAACAGGAACACTCTTGCCGAAAAAGTCCCCTGTCTACACTTCCTAGCCCAGCCCCCCCGGAGGGACATCATGTCAATGTCACATAGCCAGTCCTCCTTCAGGGACTCGGTGCTGAGCAGACAATCATCCGTCTCCAAAAACAAGTTTCTACAGGTTTCCTCATCCTTATCTACGATAGATACTGTGAGTCTTCACGACCCTGTCAAAATAGGAAAGCAGCACTTGTCAGTCTGGGAACTTGTAATTCACTTATACAAAGGTCTGCTTATAAATGCGCCCACCCCATTCCATGCAGCAGGTTTGCAGTGATGTGGAGCTGGATCCAATGAATCAGAACCTTTCTCTGAGATCCAGCTATTCCTTTGGAGCAATAAAGGATCAAAGCCAGGACAAAAGACCACAATGATCGCGCAGGTAAAGCCACATCATCAATCGTGGATTAAAACGATTGTCATGTCAAGCTCAAAATTGAAAATCAAGATTTCCACTGAAATTCTATGACATATCCTAGAGCGAAGCGCACTCCAAATGTGTGACCTGAGTCATGGTCCCGCTCCAGACTCGGTGGAGGAAAAGGGAAGCGGAGCATGAGGACTTGGTCTTCTACAAGACACATGAACCAAAGAGGGCCGCAGCAAGCCCAGGGCGAATGGAGAAGTGAAAGTCCTCTCCAGCCACTATCAGTGGCAGAGCTGTTGGACTGTGTGGGGAAAAAAGATCCAATCATTACTAGATTAATAATATCTAGTCTGGATTGTTAAAGTCAAGTCTTGGAGTAAGTGGACTGTTTTTTTTCCCTCACCAACATGAACTTGGAAGACTAGTTTCCTCAAATAGTGAGCGCCACTGTAAAAGAAGCTGCAAATCGAAATGCGAGTGAAAGCATAGACAATCAAATGCACATAGATATGCCACATTAATGGTGTCAAATACGATAAGCGCAATAATGGTCAATAAAATTTCATAGTGCCATCATATTAAATGTAAATCCAGCCATTGAAGCCCTCTTTCCTTTCCAGGTGGTGCTTTTACGACAATTTATACCACCGTGTGTCGCTGTAGACATCTTTATCACAGCTCGGTATGTGTCTACTACTTAACAAAGCTACTGGACAATAATTTGCTCCATTGCATCCAATTGGTTTCAAATTAGTGACAAATTCCATTGTGGTCACTGCAAATTGAATACAAATCCTATTTTAAATGGGGCCTATTGACATTTTTTTATTGAACACTCTATGCACTGCTTGCGGTTCGATAGCTATGCACTGAGGGAATTTGCAGCTGGCTGAGCTTCCCATCAAGTTATTACCTTATATTGACATGGCTCACATGCATCTGAAATCAGATGACTGCAGCCTCAAGCAAACGTGTCATAGTTATCTAATGTACTGTACTGAGTCTGTGTAAGCTGCACAACTTTTGATAAAGTGTCATGGCATGGCCACAAGGAATTTATATTCATTCCCGCCAGCTGCATTCTTGGTAGATCTGAATTTCATCTTTTGAAAGAGCAACATAAAACCGGCCAAATCCTATTACGTTCTGCCTGCAATTGTTGGGGTGACCACCAGAGGGCACACTTACACTTCCCTCTGTTGATTAATTTTTTGGCGTCTTAAATCCAAATCCTCGCAAAGCCAAATATAATTTATTTGTTCTGAGTAAGCTCCGGTATAGTTGGGGGCAGTGGAAGACAGTTTGCCGTCATAAACACCATGTGAGGCCGCCTTGTGTCCCCAAATGAACAAAAAAAGATGCAGTACGTATAGTTTTCTATTTCTACGATTGCCATTGGTATCGCCGTTTCTACGGGGGAAATAGTGCCCTCTTGTGGAATCCTTGTGGAGTCACCCTTGAAAGGTATGAAAATATTTATATTTTCTATATATTTAAAGAAAACACAAAGTCCATTCCAGTGTGCTTTTCTGCTCATTGACGCCAGCCTGCCACTGTGTGTCGCCCGAGGGCAAGCTATCTCTCTCCGCCTCACTCGTTGGCGGCGGCCCTCCTACCGGCAGGCTGGCGTACATGCGGAAGTCTTAGTTCCGCTCACTCAATTCAGTTGTAAGTTGCCCTCCAAGCTGAGAACCGACTGACCCGACGCGTCTCTCTTCCTCTCTCGAGCACCGGCAGAGAGCGGCTCCGCAAGGCAAGGTAAGCCCCACACGAGGCATCATTTTCGGGGAGACTTTTATATGCTCATGTTGCCTCCGTATTGCTTCATTTTGGACATTTTCATTCACTTGAACGACTGAATGACTTATGGACAAGGGTAAGCAATATTGTCATTACAGGAGTTTTATTCTACTTTCATTAAGGAAGCCAAATGGAACGTTTTTGGTTTAATTTGATGAGTAATTTAAGAAGTTTACTAAGTTGCACTAAATCCTAGTGTAAACAAGAGAACAGAAATTTAATTATTACTTCGTCTCATGACTTGAGTGGGCGTGCCTGGTCCTCTGAAAGTACATATTAGTTTTAATTTTATTTTCTTTCATTTTAATTTACACTGACCAATCACATGAAGCTAAGTACATGCATAGACACAAATTGCAAGTAAATGACAAGTGTCAGCGACAGGGAGAAAAAATATTTCAGTACAAATATTAGTTTTACATCAACGTTTGGTTTTTATGGGTGGGTTCCAAACTTTATATTACAGATTTTTAGACACCGGATTATGATTTGAAGATGACACATTACATGTGTTTCATCCTTTTAAGTTGCCATGGACCATGTTCCAAGTGTCACACTTGAAAGCCCAAAAAAAATAAAATTATATCAAATCCAGCCTCACAGTCTAGCCCACTATATTACACAGTGCTGGAGGTCAGGTGGAATTTTGGCACAAATGTGTTGAATTTGAGAATCTGGCATCAATACATCAGTGTTATCAGAATATGCACAAAGGCCGTCTCGTAAATTCAGGTTAGAACACGTCCTACCGGAGGTCATGAACAACACGAATTGCTGCCAAAAATGGTTGGTTGACGGTTTCTAGTCTAACAAGGTCTGCTTGCGGCGTTGATCAATGAAAAGAACTGTAAGGCTTGTTCTGTTTTTAATCCACAGCATGTAACAGTCATAAATGGAATGTGAAATGAACTTTGTGAGGAAATAAAATGATGTAAGCAGGTCAAATTGCCACCTGACGTGTGGAATGCGCATGACGTATGAGCACAGCCACCGAAACTCACTCAGATGTTTTCCTTTTAATCAATACTTCCTGAAGGCAATCTGGCACATGCAATAGAGCGGGCCAATACTGTCAAGGCTGTGAATATTTTTTGCTTTCAACAATGTTATGCTCAATTTGAATTGATAGAGTGCGTTAATTTTAATGGGAACAGCACTCGGAGCGATATTGTTTGAGTGGCTTGAGAAGTTTTTATAGCTTCAATAAACTGCTCAGAAATGTGTGGAACTTTCATTGGGTTTATTACAGATTTACACAAGCATGTAGGGTTTAAAAATATACAGAGTGGAACTTCTAAGGTAGAGAAAAATGTAATTTGGCAATACTTGCAACTTCAGAATTGCGTGTAGAACTCAAGAATCCACCGAAGTTGGTAACAAGATTGCTTAAATGCACATGTATTGCAAAATAATCACTCCTGTCATTTTTTAAAACAGGCAGACATGTTTTTTGTTTTAACCTCTGTTTTATTTGGGTGTGAACGTGCTGAAATATAAAGTGCAGTAAAGTGCTATTCCTCAAGATAAGGCTGACGTGGAGCATAAGCAGGAAAGTTTGCTTGTTGAATATGCCCGCTGCACTGCCCTCTTTCATCGGCAGGCGTGACCGCTCATGTCTACGCACGACATTATTGGTGAATGCAAAAGCAAGCAGCGACATGAGAGCAATGTTTGTCTTCTCCATATTAGGGAGTTTGTGAAATGATATGTGGGCCTGGTTCAGTGTGATCTGATAGACTGCAATTTAGTTCTTATCAAGATTAGGTGCCTCATTTCCCAGTGGGTTATGAAATGCTATCCAGAAGGACTATAACTCACATAGTTGTAGTCTATTCATAAAAAGGCATCTGTCTCAGTCATCTGTTGGGCTCAGCCATTTTGAAAAAGTGTGATTTTTTTTTTTTTTTAATATCAAATTTATTATACATAAACGTTTTGGTCTTATATGGTAGAATAAAGTTATACCTTGAATTAAGTACTGCAGGGTCAAGGATAACTGTTGTTACCATGACAACTACTGGAAGGAGGGTGTGGCTACTTGATGAGTGGCGAGTGGAAGATTTTGTAGTTGCGTTAATCCAGTTTCCTGTTTTCCAGCGAGTCATCTGTCTCATCACACAATGATGAAAAGTCCAATGTTTTGGTGTATTGCCTCACCCGCCCAATTTACTCGGCTCAAATTTGGTAGTAAACAGAAACACTTGGTAGGACAAGCAAAAATAGGAAAAACAAAATGAACCAAAACAGAATTTCTGTGTCTTTTTGGGTATTGGTTCTTGAGATTATTATTTTTATTCTAATAATGATAACCAAAATTAATGGAGAGGTGAACTATGTTAACCACGACAGAAATCCCACTTTTTGGCCCACCACGGCTGAAGGTCACATTGCGGATGAAGACTGTCAGTAAAAGTGGGAGATATAAATAGAGTCAATAGATGTTCACATGTGATTTAATTTCTTGTTGCCTCCCCTCCATTTACTATTTGGAAGGACCTTCGGGCTTCTCTGATGAGGCCGACCAGGTGACAGACCGCGACAGATGGTAGCGTGCCCCCAGAAGGAGGCACTTAAAAACCACAACGTGACATTCTCCGAAGATGACAAGGCATCGTTCATGACTAAGTCCTTGCCAGAGTGTTGTGAAAGCCGTGGGCAGGTTTCAAATTTGGCAAGATCAGGGGAGTCCCGATTGTTTGTTGAAAACTCGACCCTTTTTCCATGTAATTCCGTTGGTCATGTGTGACGTTAATGACTTTGATGTCATGTTTTCATGTCAGCTTCCACCCTTCCTGTCAGACAGGTCACAGGTCCAATAATTCCACAAGCACTGTGGCAGAGTTCACGCAGTCTCCCCGCTGGACGCCGTCATAAAATCCACACGGCGAAGTATTAAAACCCAAGCGGTGTTCTGTAAATATGACAAGGCAATTTTCTTTCCAACTCTTCAACTGTGAACATGTGACAGCACTTAACCTTGTCCCAGCGCTTGCAATTTTCAGGGGGAATGCAAAAACAGGGCTTAAACCGGTGAAACTTAATCACGCGTGAAATAATCGGAGTGGTGCACATATGTGTGCACATTTGGCGCTGTCCCATTCATGTGCATAGTCAGTCGAAATTTTTTTTTTCTCTATGCATTCAAACTGGCCCACCCGCAAAAAAAAAAAAAAATGAAGCTGGCACTCAGTGGAAAGCGAGCGCTGGCATGCCATTTTTGCCCGGGGTGTGTCTCCAATCCACTTTGATTTCTTCATCAGCATTTGTATGCTAACGAAATGGATTTTATGGATGCAGAGCAACCAGGATATCGTCTAGACCACAGTGGAGATTGCAGCCAAAGCGTCTCCCAGTCTGTCGAAAGGAATACTATTGCCAAGCCATTCTTCATTTCCAAATCCTTCCCTTGACTCCATACTCGACATTCTAAACGATATCTGGCTCCATATTGGCTTGTTTTAGCCATCTAGAAATTTCATGACTGTCTTCATTTTTGATTCAGCTTCCCCTGACCCCCCACGTCACTCACCGGGCCAGGCTCCTCCCTTTATAGCCAAACAGCGACCCAAAGTGGAAAAATAATCGAGTAAAAAAAAAAAAAATGATGGATCCTTTCTAATGAAATCTTCTTGTGTGTCCCTCAGGTGAATCATGACCAACTACAGTGTCACCCTGGCTGGTTCGGCCCCGTGGGGCTTTAGACTACAAGGAGGGAAGGACTTCGGCCTTCCCCTTACGATTTCACGGGTGAGTGGCGACGACGCCTCCTGTGTGACCTCTCGGGCATGTGGCCCATCCGTGCTACACTTGCGTGTGATATTCAGTGCTAAAGAAACCTCGAACTCATTCACTGCCATTGACCAGAATAGACGTCAAATATTACTGTCTTGACGATTTTTTTATGTGGTGTTTTTTTTTACGTCACGGCTGGAATAGTTTTATAACAATTGAATTCATTCCAAAGGCGTAAAATTGATTTAATATACGAGTAAAGTGAATTACTAGCTCGGCCATGGAACGAACTCCAATGCTACAAATTCCGCCATGATTGTTATACTTTCTAAGCGCCTCTATGCATTTACCGGGCATAATGAATTCCTCCTATGAACCACAATTTACTGTCATTTTGGTCATTTAAATGAGGGATGTTACGCTAGTGCTTGGCCCCCATGTGAAAAACAGTAAACTTTAAATGCTAGGTCCACATTGGAGCATCTAAAAATTCTCCTTAAATTTGCCATATGATGGAAACTTCAGAAAGCCGCTGTGGTTCAGTAATAACTATCGGGGGCCACATGATTTTAGAGGAATATTAAGGGAGGAGTCACTGCCTATCCTATACATAGTTCGACTGTTTATGTCGTTGGTGTGAGGGCTTGAACACGCTTGATTGTTCCAAGGAATTAAAGGAGGATCTGATTCTTGTGGAATGCGCCGCGTTATTTAGCCGACTGCTTCCTGTTATGAAGTCGTAATCTCGGTGTCACAGCCGAGGTCGCGAGCTGTTTATTTGTCGCCGGCAGCATCGGTTACAGCTCAACTTCTTTTGAGGAACACTTAAGCGTCTCGAAGTACAAAGTTGCCGACATGATTCGAGCAGGCCGGCCGAGCAGCTCGGCCTATTTTTGTCCCGCTTCCACCGAGATAAACTTGGAATGCGTGACATTATGTTGTCGCGCCGGCACGCAGCATACTTGTCATCAATATGTGATTATGAAGAAACACGTGTGGATTGATGGCGTATCGGTTGGACTGTTATGGATTTCTGGAGGTGCCGTAGTGTGTGTACGCGAGGCATGTGGAGGGACTCATAAAAGTTTCACGAGTTGTTAAGAACGTGACTGGGATTGACTCTGTCGTGTTTTGCCACTGGGTTAAAAATAAGCAGTCAGCTGAGTTTGCAAGGGGGAGTAATGGTGGGGAACATTTCTTGAATTAAGTCGTTAGTCTGTCTTCAACATATTTTCTTCTCCGTGGATGTGAATGGTTGACATTTCCGCTCGTTGTCATTTTTGCCAGGAAGGAGTCTTCCTCTTGTTTGTTTTCGCTTATCGGAAAATGCAACCTCCCAAGTGAGACGTAAAAACAAGAATGCAAGTCATTTTTGTAAATATGAGGAAGGATTATGGGCCCACTCTTTGTGTTGTTGGAAAGAGCAATTTGATTTCAGATTCGCTCTTGTTTGAAGCCATTTTTTTGGGGGGGGCTAACATTTCCGCAATCATTGAATTAAATTTGGTGCCTCAATTGCACAGCCACTGCCCGTATGAGCAAACACGTCCCCTCACGCAACAATGTGGCCCCCTATGGAGGGGTGGGGCCGAAAGCGCAGTGTGTCTTTTGCGTTTAGAGGGAAGGGCTGCCCCGCATGGGTCAGATGTATTTGAAGGTCATTCGTGTTTGAAAACAAAACAAGGGCAAGCTGGAGTGCCGCAGCTGATACTTTCGAAAGGCTTAACACATCAGACAAGTTTTGAAGACTTCAAAACATTCAAGTTGTCATTAGAGAAAGGGAACATGACCTATGACCTGGATGTCGATCGAAAGCGATTGAGTTGTTTGTTCAAGAGTGAGGCGTCTATCCAGAATTGAGATATGGAAACATCTGCCATTGATTTGAAACATTCATTTACTTCCTGATTTTGATGAGTGAGGAGAAAACTGCTTGGACCACGAGCTTATTTCACGGTTCACGGTGCAAAATAGACTCCGCTCGCAGTACTGTATACAAAACAAGATTTATGATGTCATTCACCACATGTTACAGCCACTTGATTATCTCGGCCCAATTATGGAAGGCTGGTCTTGTATGAGACCAACCACAGACGGGTGTACCCCGATGCATCTACGTACCATATATGATAATGAGTGCGGTGTCCCAGCGTGACCAGACATTGTTTCAAATGATCAGTATTGATCATAAACATATGCGCATCTGCTCTGTGAATGGAATACCGAGAACCCGCCGTGTCCGCTGGATGATTTACAGACCAAATTACTCGTGGTTATAATATATATATGCTAGTGTGTGCTGTCTGCTTCGCTCATGTTAGAGAGGTGCATCATGCTTATTTAAATTTCTGGCCAACTTTCCGCTGGGAAAATATGCAAAGTGGACATTCAATAGGTGTTTGGGTTTGAAAATATCACCTTACTATACTAACAAAAAATAGCCAGACTCAAGCCACTGTTGTACGGGTTTTAGTATGTGCTTGGATTCCATAGGTCGGATTACACGTAGCACTATTATTAAAGTCAAATGTTGTTGAGGCGGTAGAAAATTTCCTGGAAATGTATGCGTCCTGTACACAATATCACGGCAAATGTGGATTCCACACCAGCAAAGTAAAAAAGGATTTTCAGAAATACTGTATGTATTAGATCCAAACAAATCAGCCCTTTATGCTGTTTCCCCAATTTAGTCATTTTTTAGTGTGATGTGAGAAATTCAGTGCATACATATACATTTATACTGTATAGCTAATAACACAGAAATTTGAAAATGTATGAGGGTGGTCCGATGTTCCGGTAATATTTATTTTTTATTGGAGGATTGTGATTATTATATTTTCTGTCTCCGTGTGTTGCTCCACTCTTTGTGTTCAAGTATAACACCGATGATGGTAATGCGCATTGTTTGTTATCATGAAGTAATGAAGACCTACTTAAGCCATTTTTTCCCCCACACGACCAAAATTACGGATTTTTATAGGAAAACATTAAGATAAACAGCTTGTATGTTTGCTGCCAGACTACATGCTGTCTGCCGGTCCATTTATTTGGAATCTTTTGATTTCCGTGCTATTAGTCACCATGTCCGTGTACTTGTCATTTCTACCACTATGTATTTAGTGGCTTCCCAGCATGATCTGTCTCGTGTTTTCATTCTTAGACATAGCCAAAATAAATTGCCATTGAGTGGTTGCCATAACTCCTCTGAAGCCTCTGCATCCATACTTGGATATGTACGCTTCCTGATTTAGCAATTGCCCTGAACTCATTAAACAAGACTCTATTGACTCAGACGGCTTTCGCTCGGTCATTTCGTGCTAACATTTAATTCTAATGAGAGTCCAAGTAAAGACAGTTCAACTGGAACTCGGCCTGGAGGATTGTGACAATCAATGCGGTTACTTGAGACTCCGTGGGACTCGAAAATGCGAGCGTGAGCTGTTTGCCAAACTTTCAATGCCACCACTAGCAATGAAGAGATTTTTTTTCCAGTCGCAGTCAAACAAGCTCCACAACACAACAACCTTGCCCGGTCTATAAATAGCGCTCTTAATTTTTTACACACCGATTAACTGCCATTGTCTGTCTGTCAACACAGGGAATGCGAAGCTGTGAGCTACCGACGACTATTATAGCTCAACTGGGCAACGACAGTAGGCCCACTTGCCAGAAGATAAATTCAATTAACTGTTTTTGCCTTCATGGCAGTCTTGGCTTCCCCAGTGGCTTCCTGTCACATAAGCTCAAACACACATCGTGTTATGAAGGGAAAGAAAAGGAATTCTGGATTGGAACCCTTTGCGTACTCCCTTTGCTTTCATATCCTCTGGCTTGTTTCTGAAGCGGACTACAGAGCGTTCAGTGTTCAAGCGCCGTGTCGCGCTGCTTTTGTGTTGTTTTGTTTGTGTTGTCATGGCGATTTGACTAAGCGCTCCTGTTTAAGGTCGCCGCGGCTTTTCCAAAGGCTTCATTGAAGTAATAAGAGGCTGTCGTCAAACCATGACAACCATGTGTTGAACCCGCTTTTTGAGGTCTTAATTGGGATGTTTGAATACTGAAGTATTTGGCGCCCCCTGGATTGTTGCGTTCGGCCTCGCCATTAGTGCCATTAACAAACAGTGTGTGGGGGGAGAAAAAAAACTCTTCCATATAAGGTCATCCATCTTAGTCGACTTAAGCATGCGGGCTGGTATCGCGAAGCACTTCCTGTTACACGACTTCTCCTTCTCGAGGTGACGGCGGCCTTCTTCCTCACGTCGCGCTTTCACTGGCGGGAGGGCAGGAAGCGCCACAGCGGGGAAAATTAGGAACATTCCAAATGATGATGCGCTCGCTATATATCGTCTGTGGCCCGTGTCCTCCACAGGAAGTACTTTCATTCATCTCACTTAATGCCCTCTTTTCTTTCTCCATTGTGTGAAAAAGTCCCGAGCGCGCTCGTCTGCATAGTGAAGAATTTCCATTTTGGCAGCGGCGTACTCCACAGAGCAGAGATCGAGCTGTTAAAAGCCAAAAAACAGCTTTCACCAACATCCACTCGAAGTTTACGCCATTCCTTTTCGAGTATTTCTAAGTAAACACTTAAATAGATCTATATTATTCTTTTTATTGTCATTTTTGTCGGATTGAAGACACATGGCGGGAGGCCGTTAATCTGTCCGGGCTCATTTGATGTCGGGTAAAGTGTTTTTCGTTGGATCCTCTACAGAAACAACCATATGTTATCTATATTTCACAGTCGGGGAAAACGCGCATACATCAAAGTGCAATGTAGGTACTAATTTAATCATCTTCATCGTGCTTCGCCACAGGATTTAAAGTGGATAAATCAAACGTGTATTGTGCAATATTTTTCAAGTATGTGCGGAGCGGACCACAGCAGTGAGTCGAATCCCTCGGATACTTTGAGAGACTCTTTAGAGCTTTCGAAAGGTTTTGGCCAAAGTAACACAAAGCCTCTCAAACAGCCTTTGCGCTTTCCGAATCCAACTTTTAAGTACTGTGGCTGTTCGGCATTACAGTGGGAAACTCTTTGGGAGGCTGCGCTGGGACGCCGGCTCACCTTTAATTTGTTTGGTTTTGGTATTTGAACAGGCTTCCAAATGAAAAAAACAACAACCAGCTGCTATTATACAATGTAAAAACAATAAATCATGCAGTTTAAACTGTAATGATGAATGACACAGTAGGTGTAGATGTTAGCTGATTTCATAAAGTCTACCACCACTAGTTAGAACAACAAACTTTTATCGCTTTATTGAACAGATGGTAAAAATATAAATACAAGCTCCTCTGTTCAAAACCAAATCATCCAAAATGGTTTTGAAGCCACTTTAAAATCAAATTAGAATAACTTTGTTTCATTCCTTATGTCCCGGTTTGAACTAAAAAATCTTTCAAATCCACTGATATTCATCAAAACCACATTGCGAAAACATCCTCCTCCTTTTTGTCGGACATTACAGCCAAACTTCCACTTCACTTATCTTCTTGTCATTCAAACATATTACAGACTTCACCTGCCAGTAACACTCATTAGTTTTGTGTCTATGTGAGGAAAAACTGACCATGAAGTTCACCGCAGGCTGGGCATTAAACACGACTAACCACGTATATATAAAAGTACATTACAGACATTTTTCCCCTTCGTGCCCACAAATCGTCTGCTAGTAAATTTCCCTTATATAGCGCTACACATTGTTGTTGTTTCTCTGGTCCTTACAAGGGGAGAATTCTTTTTCACTCGCCATTAGCTTGACAACCCACAAACACGCTAATGCTGGGAAGTTAAGACAAAGGACCCAGCCATCCAAACGCATTCAGCGGCCTTTCAACAGTTTTTCTTTGCCCCGTTAAGTTTCCTGTTTTAGTAAGAGGCACCCGTTGCCAGTATGTCGTTTCGTTACGAGTAAGTGAATCAGGACAGACGCCGGAGCCGGCTGAGTCATTGTCGTGACCGGTTAACACCTCAGGACTCGCTTTTATGGCATCATGGTTTTCCGAGAGACTTACATAAGCTTCCGTCACCCCCTCGGAGGCTACCGAGTGAACCCAAGGAAGCGTGACTCCAAAGAAATGAGTCAGTGTCCCTCTAAGCTTTGGCCTCCACCTCTGTCCCTTCCTCATTCCTTCCAGCTCCTTTTTCCCTATTTGGGCTATTGTGAAGTCGAGAACAATGGTACGTTGTTTTTTGCCCCCATTGTCTTCTTATTTTAAACCGTGGAAACACTTACGTAAGCTAATCTGAACGCAGAGAGAGAAAGGTGTGAATTTCTTCATAAACAATGGAATGGTGGGAATGGGACTTCTTAATTGGTGATATTCGTGGGAAAAACTCATTTGGGAACTCTTAATTATCCTTGAAAATTACACTTTATCTGTTGTTCAACTTGTAAAAATACTGCAAACAATTTAAAAAAATTGCTATAGCCCCCCGACTCCAAAAATCAAATTGTTTTTGAAAATTATTTCTCAGTCAGCAAAGAATAAATCCTAAAGCCCGTCCTTGCCTTTCAGGCTCGAGAGATGCCACACATAGATATGTTGAAACCAAGCGAGAGCAAAACTCATGATTACGCAGCGTTCTTTTCATGATGGCAGCCAGCATGGCTGTACAGGTTTCGAGTGCGTAAACAAGGTGCGTTGAGTGATTCACGACGCTGGGTTGCCTTGACGACGCCACGCCTTGGAGACAAGGTTCTCATTGTAATATGTAATCAGTTTTTTGGATCCCAAGTGCCAGGATTTTATGTTTCAGCGTTTTTGGGTGTCCTTATTGTACTCCGATTAATTGGCTATTGATCGTAATTGTCCGATTTGCGGGGAGAACAGAATTTAGCCAAATTATATTTGCACCATCACTATATATTCTAATCTTTGATGCAAATAGTAACTTTTTTTTTTTTTTTTGCATGTAACTTTGCAGCTGACTGATGGAGGAAAGGCAGCCAAAGCCAAGATTAGCGTGGGAGACGTCATCCTTTCCATAAATGGCATCTCCACCGACACCATGAACCACCTCGAAGCCCAGAACAAGATTAAAGCCTGCACGGGCAATCTGAGCCTAAATCTACAGAGGTAACCAACACAGTCAAGTTTTAGTGGGTTGACATTTGGAATTCATGCTCTTAGTAGACACAAGAGTTTCATATTATAGTCTTAAAATATGTCAAAAGTAAGAATCTGTTATATATCTGTAAGGCAATGAAATGTCTGCTTTTTAGCACTCTTAATTAGCAGTTGTAGACAGGCTCTTAGAGGCCGGCTTCACGCACGGACCTAAAATCTGTTGAAGTCATCAGCTGGGGTTTCAGCTGTGCTTTATGTCAAGTCGCGCCGAGTGCATCAAGTGTTCCTCTGCTCTGCCCATTAGGAAAAGGAAGAGACCTGGAATTCCATTGCCGATAGTAAAACGATACTGACCGTCATCCACCACATGAGCAACTCTGACCAGAACTCGCCACTGATTCTGATATGTGCGATTTATCAGAAACTAATGCTGATAGCGCTGTCGGCTAATGCTAATCTGCAGCTCTGCTTACAGTAGTTTTTGGCTTTGAGCTAGACTTTCAGACAGATTAGTAATTGTGGTACTTTTTATATTAGCCAAAATTTCTCAAATACTTTTTTATATAGGAAAAATTAAAATTTCCACTACAGGATCCCTTTAATATTCATTGGTATGGTTGTGTTAGCCTCTGACTGTGCTGTTGTTAGTGATTTGATTTTACCACCATCTCCCAAAATTACAACAGCGGGCTGTTCGCTTCATGACGACTTACTAACAAACGCAAATGGCACGCATTCACGAGCAGTTTGTTTGTGCCAAACGCAATAGTACGTTGCTCAATGGAAAAAAAAAAAAAAACAAGTGGCATGGCACGCACACGCTCAAAGCTGTAAAATGTGATGACAGGAAAAAAAAGTCCTAGTTTTTTTTTCGAATGACCTGTTCTATCGGCAGATGGAATTAGAAAAGAGCCTTGCCACTTAATGATGGGAAAATGATCCTAAAATAGCTCCGTGCCACATCTGCATGTAATCTTCTATGGCCACCGGATGCACGATACATCCAAACATGGTGTTGACGAAGTGCAGGTCTCCAAATATATACACACAAGGCTCTTTTAAGACTCCTTGCACCATTACATTTGGGTGTCATTAAAATTCTCCCGAAAAGCAAACGCTATTTTGTCTTTCTCCAGCTTGGTCCCCAGAATGTGATTTAGGATCTTTAGCCTCACAGATAAAGACTCTCGGGTTTGTAATAACATTCGTCCAAACTGCCAAAAGATGATTTATGCGAGTAAGGTTTAGTCCCAGGCTCCAACTCTCGAGAGGTAGACATTTCAGCCTCTAGACGTGTTTACCTTTGTCCATTTCCAAACGGATCATGTAACCAACCACTACTTTAAGGGTTCATAAATTAACCCTCAAATAGCTCCTTCTCTCAAAATAACCGTTTCGAGAGTGCAAACAAACAATACCAAACATGCTCTATTCTTGCAACTCATAAATTGTATGATTTCGATTTTTCATCTGTCACACGCATTTTTAAGATAGACAAAACTGCGTAGCCTGCACGCATTGAGGTATTACAAACGGAGCAGTCTTTCCATATACTGTCTGGGCAGAGCTCTGGTTCACTGATGCTGATGTTATTCCCTTGTTGCTAGGTGAAAGAAAAAAACTTGGACTCTGACTTTGTCTAATCTTCTCCGGCTATCAGACCTTAAGAAATAATCATAGGCAAGAAGAACAGATGGCTTGTATCTCATAGAGTCACAGGCAAGTGTAATAACAAGAATTTAAAATTAAAATTTGTGTTTATCCGAGAAGTATGATCCCTTGAATTGTGCTTTGAGTTGATGCGACCAAAAGTTTACGCTGCACTTCAATGGCTTTGTCGTAGTCCCAACACTTGAGTTACGCAATCCAGCTGTGGGAAGTAGCCGTAGGAAAGAATGATAATTGATGTTTATTTATTGTCATTGAACTATGCGGCACGCTGTAATCAAACACCTCTCCCCAGAGGTTGCATTTGGCAGCACCTGGTCGGGACAGATAATACAGACCACATCCTCGGCTTTTATTACTTAGCTAAATGCGTCGTAAGCTTAAAATTTGAACACTATCAGCCTGTATGACTTTAAAAAAAAATCTATTTGTTTTCTGTATCTCAGAAATGTGTTTGTCTTCCTCTAATGCTCTAATTTTTATCACTTCAAACTTCATATTTGCACTTTGCTGCTGTTTGAAAAAACATCTGAGCTAGCTAGTTAGCAAGCTAAAGCACAAACCCCTTTTTTAAATACAACTTTATCCATAAAACATTTTTGTTTTCTCTCTCAACCCCATTGTCTTCTATTTTTCCCAAACATGGATTTGCTTAAACACACATAATCAAATTGAACAAGAAACTTGTGTTGCAGATGCTAGGTCAAAACCATGAAAGGATTTCATAAATATTTACATTTCAGTCCAAAGAATGACTGATTTCAGACCGACCGCTGACATTCCGATGGAAATCAGTGACCCAAAACACTGCGTTGTAATCTCGAGTCAGAAGGTCCAACGCAGCTGCGGGTTGAATATTCGTGCAGCGCCACTGCCATGGCTCGGCCGCAATTCCGACTTTGGGGGTGGAGGAGATGACAGTCTAATAATCCCCCACTGACTCCTGGCTGCCTCTTCCGCTTGTGGCGTAGCGGTCGGAAGACAAGAATGAGCGAACGGGAGCGGCTCCAATAATGGAACACTCCCGCCTCTCCAACTGACGCTATTCGTCAACCTGTTGGGCCTCCAATGCAAATCACGCTCGCGTCAAAATATGCCAGTTAATGGAAGATAATCGACAGTGGCAGATGTTTGAAGTCAGAGCTACGCGGAGGTTCCGCTCTAATCAGCCGACTATCAACTTGGGTTGCGCGTCCGCTACCTTCTCCATCATTTAGTCAAATGCCGCACGCCAGACTGTTTCTCTTGGCTCTCGACGAGACGCCAACACGATGGAAATGCTGCCTTATCCCCCTCAAGGCTTATTCCTTCGCTTAACCTCCCCAGTCTTTCCTTTCGGATATCTTTTTGTCCGCGTGTGTGCGTGAGCGTGACGGAATTGCAAAGTCAAGGTTGATGAGGAGCACTTAACGTCTCTTAGCTGTCATGCCCCCACATTGAGTGACATAATGGAGCTATTTAGCCACGGATAGGTTCAACCTTGCAATTGGAGCGTTTGAGCCAAATTTCGACAATTTGTTCAATTTTCCAGAACAGATTCAAAGATGTTCATATAAAAAAAATACTCAGATGCAATGTGTTAAGACAAAACGCAATTATGACTTGACAGCAGTAAAAAAAAAATGTTTGAAGTCCAGAGAAAATCACATACGGTAGGTGGTGGTAGTAATGACTAATAAATGATCGTCTGTATTCCATTATAACTATTTTAATAGTGACACTACATCGTTACATAACCTAATGCGTGCCTATTTCCACACGCATGATCTTTCTCCCTTCCCCAAAGTACAGTATGTCCGTGTGGATACTTGGTCCAGTTGGGTCCAAGCTGTCAAGTCGGCGAGACAAAAAGCAGAGGAGGCTTGGTCGAGCAGATGTTCACCGGGACCACCCTACTCGTGTTTTGTCAGCCTGCTCTGAGAAAAGATAGGGTGTGAAAGCCACTCTGATGTCACACACATCATCTTCCTAATGGAATGTGCGCCGTTTGATCTCGACACCCTTTGCTGTATTTTTTGGCTCAGCGTGGCCTTGCTCCGTACGTACGCTGGAAAATCCGCTTTGTCTCTATTAGCTGCTAAGTGGAAACAGCAAGTGGAGGTGCGCGCACAAATGACGTCAACATCTGACCCCAGGGCGGGGTTCGCTAATAAGCCGACGTCGTTGTCCTTTAGTTTATAAAAAGAGCCTTTTTTCATTTGAGTTTCTTTCTGTCTTCACAGAGCCTCAAGTGCAGCCAAAGGCGGGTCTCAGGTATGGTGTCAAATATTAGCGTGACTTCTTCTTCACAAACTTTGTGCCCTTCTGAGTTAATGTCGGTGTGCTTTGCATGCCACATTGTGTTGTCATTTTTTATTTCAGTTCAGTTGTTGCTTGAAAGCAGCTTTTTTCACAAGCATTACAGCACTTTTGTTGTGTGTGTGTGTTTGTGTATGCTGCATGCCGTGTGTCTCCACTAGATGCAGGTTGAGCCTCAAGAAATCATTAAGCCCGTCCCAATCACCCACACGGCTCCGAGCAGCACATACTCAAAGCCGTCAAGCCAGGCCGGTCCCGCCTACAATAAGACAGCCCGACCATTTGGGGGCGACAGAGGCTCTCCCACTCCTTCCTCCGCCCCCAAAGTGGCCTTCATCCCCTCCGAATCGTCCGCATTCACGCCAGCTCAACCACTCTCTCAACCCCCGCAACCTCCGTTCCCGATCAAGTCCAACCTCGCCGCCCCGGACCCCATTCCGGCTCCCCAGGCTAGTCCCACTCGCTCCACCATCAGCTCCCTGTCCTCCACCTCGTCAAGTTCGTCCTCTCCTGGCAGAGTGACGGCCCCTCCCTCCCAGCCCTCTGTGCCGCAGCCGTCCGTCTATAACTCCCCCATCAATCTTTATTCCAACAACAACGCCTGCGAGGTGGCCATGGGGCAAAGGCGAGGCCTCCTGGAGAGCCAGGGGCTGTCGGAGCAGTTCAATGGGTAGGTACCACCAATCAGACCATCATCCTGTGTTCCTGTAAGCTCTAAAGACTGATTGTTTTTTATTACTTTCATTTCTTCTCCTTTGCCAACTTTTTCTTGCTCTTTGTATTTTCTGGCAGTTTGTGGCACCACACTGCCTCCCACAGGCCACTTTTGGTACTATACACCATCAAAGTGTCGTGGTCAGCTAGCTGTGTCGGTCATTTGGCGTAAACCACGAACTTGACGTACAGTAAGCACATAGAGTAAACGTTTCCCTTGTCGTGCGGATCATAAAAGTCAGTCAAGTTAAAAATTGGTACGTATGTTAAGTGTGCTCTAGTAGGTGGTTTCAGAGACAGCTGCGGTTCACTGAGGCCGCACATTACGCTACCGGAGAAAATGAAACGTTACGCTCGGCTTTGTCTCGCGTCACGCCCGTATTCCCCTTTTTCCCAAAGCCTCAATCATCACCAGTGTTTTCACACGAGGCACAATGCTCATCTTGTCCAAGTATTGGGCAGGGGATTGGTCCTGGCAGGAGAACATAGCGTTGGACTTCATGCTACCTCACCGCTGCCTTGGCACTAGTTTTATGATTTAGCTCAATCTTGGCAGCTTAGTTTCTTTTCGGAACAAGCTGGAGCGGCTGCTTCATCTGCAGTGGGCTTAATACTACCGTCATAAATAATGTCTGTGAAATATCTGTGAGGATTTTTTTTTCCTCCCCTCAGAGTTCCATCAGACTCTATGGACAAGAATATTGTTAGGATATTCCAGAATATAAGGGTGACGTACGTAGGAGAGGCTTTCTACATGATTTTGGCACGTGAATGTGGGAAATTGTGTAATGGACAATTCCTGTACATTTTGAGGTGAAACAAATGTTGAAAAGTGAGCAGGAGATCAAATTATTCTGACACCGCCTTCAGGATAATTTATAGGACTGCTGTATATAGCACCAGCTTTCAGACATCGATCTAAGAAATATTTCTCCAAATGCAATTTCCAAAGCAGTCTATGGAAAAATCATCGTCTACCCGTTTAGGTTCAAATATCAAATATGAGACCTCAGCTGTGTATTTTTTTTTGGTAAGTGGAGTCTTTAAGGTTTTTTCTTCTATGGTCTCCATTTCCAATGACCACAGCTTTTAAGTGGGCACACTTTGAGGGTACGAAAGCAAAAATGTGTCTATCCACATTTGAAGAACCAAGTTTATCACGTCATTTATCATCCATTGCTGCATGCGTGCATGTTTTGTTGTGGTTTTTCTGTATTCACATTTTCTCAGAAGGGCTTTTTTTTCTTTATCCAAATGGCACGATCAATGCGCTGACTTGGCTTCAGTCCTTCCCAATTTTGTCATTTTTTCCTCCCCTCACAGGTGCAAGGAGATTCCGACAAGTTAGTCCTGTGAATGATCATTTATCTTCTACAGTAACTTTCTGCACATTGCTGTGGTTTATGATTAATGGCATGTTTGCACTTTTTTTTTTTTATTAGTGTTCCCTTGCATAGCAACTTGGCCCATATATATGTAGACTGCGGATAATAATGTCTAAATGTAATATATTTTTGATTCTAATATATTCACACACCACAGGCAGCTATCAGCTCAAGACTGATCACTAGATATATTAAATATGTACATGTACAGCCAGCCGTGTTGACAAGCTCACGAACGGCTCCATCTGTTTCTATTCGTGTCGTGTTTATTCAGGGCCCACGCAATCACTGCTTCTGTTAAGAGCGGCCAGACGTTTGGTGGTGGCTTTGCTTCACTTGACACAGACGTGATCTTTTTAACAGACTGCGTGCATGGAGACACGAAAGAAATGCTTCAGGAAGTTAACGTGAATGTTATTGTGCATTGGGAGGGGAACATGTTAACGCCACAAAAAGAGCTTCAGCAGATTCAAACCAAGAAGCTCTCGATTGTGAGGCAGGCGTGTTTACATAAGGGTAGAAATTCAACATAAAACCGAGTGTTATTATTTTGGATGCGTTTTTTTTTTTTTTTTTGCATCGCATGCCTCTGTGCAGGTGTAAACTTTGCTTATGGAGTGAAGCGAGTGAAGTGTTATGAAGCACTTTGTTTCCATCTTGTGGTCGAACACCATCACTGGCATTTTTTTAAATTCAGGGTATCTTCAGATTTTGAAGCGTTGCAAAGTATTCAATTAGACTTTACACAATTTAAAATACTACGTTTATATTTTATAAAATTAAAAATGGCTTCGTCAACCTAAAGATACCCTGTAAATTAAATTCCACGTCTTTGACGTCAGTGAGTGTGAGCACGAGTTCCAGCATGTTCACCATGTCTGATAAATAATAAAATAGCCCACTGACCTAACACAACTTTGTGATCGACACACAGGAAAGATTTGGACATGAACCACGCAGCTGCTCTGAGTGAAGCCAGCAAGAAGCGACTAATTGAGGACACGGAAGACTGGCACCCGAAAACCGGAACCGCCCAGTCCCGCTCCTTCCGGATCCTGGCCCAGCTCACTGGCACTGAAAATGGTGAGTGTAAAATTATTGACCATTATTACTTTAAATATAATATTTGTGTGGAAAAAATAAATATGTTGAAAATTTTAAATATATATCAATACATAGTATAAATTCATTCTTTTTTTTTTTTGCAGAGGTCGCTCCCGAGAACAATGGAAAAAAGTAAGTGTGTCTGTCTCTTCATCCTTGTATCCCAAACTCAAAGTCCATCCAAGTTTATATTGCCTAAATTAATTTAGTTTTGGAGAAATCTCTCTGGTGGTTGGCAGCATTGATTTGTTTTAAATTGAATGTTCTCTGTAGCTGACTGCCAAGGACATTATTTTTTCATTCACAGAAAATATGAGTAATTAAGTAGACTTGCCAAAACGAACACAAACCATATTCAATACCAACAACCGGCAAATGTCACTCTGATGACATCATGGCGGCCTGTCATCCTGCCTCGCCAGCTCTTTGGTTTCACTCTCTTCACTTTCCAATCTTTTCTCCTCTCTTGTCTTGTCTTGTCTTTTATTTCTGTGTGATGGTGTGAATCAGGGCCACCAAGTTGGACCCCGAAGTTTTAGAGCACAAGTACAACAAGCTCAGGGATTGGCATCATGTCGTCTCCGCAAAGGTGCTAAATGTGTAGCTGTGCATCACTTGGAGTTGTTTATTTATTTTCCTTTGTATATTACGGCATATCAACCTGATCGATTATTTTCAAACGCACACAAAAGACCCAATGTGGTGCATATTTGTAAGTACCAACAGCATGACGCTCTCTCTTTTTTTGTTTTTCTTCACTTTCACACTTATTTTTTTCTTATGTTTTTTTCTTTCTGAAGCCTTTCTACTCTAACCACTGTAGAATACGTGTGTCAATTCTTGACAAATTCCTCCCAATAAACTCTTTTATTCTTTCCTATTGTCTTTGCTTCATCTTTTAGTCCTTCGGGATGACTCCATATTTAATGTTGACATATTGTATCGTGCGGCAATTTCTTTGTGACGTGATGTAGCATAAGACATTTTTAACATGACAGGCACAGCAAGATAGCATTTTTAATATGACATGATAGATGATGACATGAATTGTATTGACTTGATGAAAAGGGTAGTGAGAGATATTCAAAAAGTGATGTGGATATATATAGCGTGACTTTATTTGTAATGTGAGATGATGTAGATTTCGCGTGTGTTGTAAGGAATCACACATTTTTAAGATATTCTTATTAGTGTATAGTAAGATAATTTACATGATATAATTTACAGCAAGATGATTTTTGACAGTTTCGAGACCAAGTTCAATCATTTAATTTGTTTCTCGTTATTGTGACATATAACCTGTACAAAAAAAAAATTCTGACTGCCTTGGAAAAGGGAAGAAAAAAATCCAATATAAAAATTAGGAGAAAGACTAGAACAGTTGAACTTTATTGGGGGGGATATTGATAGACGGACCAGGCATAAAGGCCGCAGTATTATGTTTGGGGAATAAAGTTCTCTACGAAGTTGAACCTACCTTGCCCTGAGTGAGTCTGTACAAAATGTCTTATTCCGATTGTGTGTTTATTTCCATTATTATTTTATTTCCTAGTGATGTCTCGGATAAAGCCTCTCCCAGTGTGCACACCTTGCCTGCAGCCAAAACATACTCCAAACAAACGCCTCCTCGGAACGGCAACGTTGTGGTGGCTCCCTCTGCGTTCAAGAGCCCCGCGGCCCAGAACAACCTCTCCTATCAGCCTGGGGGTCCGTCAGGTACTTTATTGAGCCGGGGTACATAAATATATATGTATATATTTACAAGAAATCATTCAGTATTATTTTTTTGAATTGATAAAAACTCGTGTGTTAAAGTTTTACAACCACTCTTCTATATACAAAATAGTTAGTCATTATTTCCACTGGAGGGCGCTGTCGTTCCTCCAAACAGCTCAGCCATAACAATCCCAACAGGGTTAATTCCCAGCGCTAAACCGTTTAAAGATTACGGGCGGTATGAAAACTCTGAGGTGTTCCGTTAATGAGCTCAGATGGCTTTTCCTCCAGATCCCTTTTATTTAAACACATTATGAAATTAGGAACGCTGTTGTTTATTCAGGCCCCCCACTCTCACCAGACCTCGTACTTGATGAAAAGCATCAGTCAGCAACATGAAGTGAGCAAGATGCCTCCATGGTGAGGCCTCTTGTGGAGTGGCTGCTGAAAGATACCAGAGGGAGGCCACAATTGAAGACTCTCTTGCCATCTTAACACATACTTGACTTTATGTCAAACAAAGACATTTACAAGTTGTGTATTTAAAACATCACTTTGTCGTAATTCTTCCATATCATGGGAAATGATGGCCCTGATGGGCCAACAAATAACATAAAGTTCCTCACAGACAGAATATAGATGAGTTGCAGAATGAATGCCTATTCCAGATGGGAGCACTTCAAACATGTTTTGGAATAAGCCTAATAATCCTTTCATAAGAAATGCAGCTGTAATCAAACGGAGATACTTTTGAGCAGAGCAGACAGAGACGCGACTCCTGCTGTGATTGGGTTTTGTTGTCGTCTCACGCTGACTCCGCACGCCTTATCTCACTCACGCAGCCTGACTGCAATGACACCATTGCTTTATTGCTCCCACCAAGCCTTCCCTCCCACCCTGTGCTCTTTACTCTCTCAGCATAGCAACTTTTGTTATAGATAAGAACCCTCGCCGAAAGCTAATTTCCCCCCAGCGGTGCACATTCGGCATGGAGACATTCAAAGTAACCGTGACACTTTTATCGAAATGACGCTTCAATCGTGATACACTTTGAAGGTATGTTAGCGTACCCGAGTGAGATATTCATCACCAACTTGGATTCAAACAGCTCGTTTACACTTGTACTGCTTGGATATTATTAATGAATTTAAAGCAGAGGTATCTTCAGCCTAAAATAATTTAAGCCGTCACGTTCATAAGAGTCGTTTTGCCGGCCACACTTCGTTCGCCAGGTCTACTCATCCCGTCAATCGTATCTTATTTTATTTACTGAATCTTTACAGTCCGCACTCAAGGAAGGAAGTATAGGAAACACTTTGACTTCTCTAACGTTGGCTCGTAACGTTCCTTTCCAGCGGTGGGTCTTGTCACGTTTCCCTCCAGCTCTTTGTGCGAGGGCAGAAAAACAGCCACCTCCATCCTGGAAATGTTTTTGAAAGCGGAGAGGAGACAGAGCATAGTGCATCCCTTGCATTTGTTTTAAGCCGAAAGCCGGGACGTTATTTTCGCAGGTGTCCGCGCTGACTGCGGGAATGTTTTTTAGCCTCAGTGGGAAAAATAATTTGATCTCCTTTCTGTGGTGGGTGGGGTTGCTCTGCGAGCTCGAGAGGTCTCGTGAATCACGCAAGGAAAGACGGGAGACTGTCAAACATTTTCTGGCAAAACTAACCTAACCACCTCAACCGTTTCCGTACCGCGACCTCTGACCCTAAAGATGACGTAGTCGCATTAATTCAACAACTCCCTCCGAACATTCACCAATCCTTCTCTTTATTTTAGGCTTCCTCAAGGGTGGTGCAGCCCCTTCGTTCGGCAAGGTTACCAATCCCCCTCCCAAAGGCCCAGACCGGCCCATCCCGCAGCCCCACCCCCAGGACCTCAACTCTGTGGTGCAGAGAGCCGAGCACATCCCGGCCGGAACGCGCACCCCCATGTGCAGCAAGTGCAATAACGTCATCAGGTAGTCATGGAGACATTTCAAATAAAAAGCATCGCACAAGGTTCCAGGACATGCATCACAAAATCATTCTTACCTGTGATATAGTGAAATAGCAAGGAACTGTCAGATGCTCAGGGGAAGAAGCGACATTGACCCTTCTATAACATAACGCCAGTACTGGAACTTTTCTGACACACCTTTTCTGAGGCTAACATTTGCTGGTTTCTTAACAGGGGCCCCTTCCTAGTAGCCATGGGCATGTCCTGGCACCCCGAGGAATTCAACTGCGCCCACTGCCACTCTTCCCTGACAGACTGCGGGTTTGTGGAGGAGAAGGGCCAGGTGTACTGCGAACACTGCTACGAGCAGTTCTTTGCTCCCACTTGCGCCCTCTGCCAGCAGAAGATCCTGGGGGTGAGCTGCTGGATTGTATATTCTCGGTTGGCAACTGTCAATAGGAAAGTAGTAACTGGTATTGTTGAGATGATACAAACATAGAGCGGTGTGTATATATATTCTTTTCTTTTCGAGCCATTTCTTTCTAACATTTTCTCGGTGTTGGTTCACAGGAGATCATGAACGCCTTGAAGCAAACCTGGCACGTGTCCTGTTTTGTCTGCTCGGCCTGTCAGCAGCCAATCCGGGGCAACATGTTTCATATGGAGGATGGGCAGCCATACTGTGAAATGGGTACATTCAAATAGGACATTCATGGTATGCTGTGTATGCTTTTTATTTTATTTCTATTTTTTTTGTGTGCCGCCATTTTTTCTATAGACTACTACAAATTGTTTGGCACAAACTGCCATGGCTGTGACTTCCCTATTGAGGCGGGAGACAAGTTCTTGGAGGCTTTAGGATTCACATGGCATGACACCTGCTTTGTGTGCGCGGTAGGTGCCCCACCTTAAAATTCATACAATTATATAATGATGTGGATTAAATGAGATGAATTCATTCAAAATATTTCTGGAACACATTCAAAATATCTAGGAAAAAAACCTCTTAGATTATCTTACCCAGAATCCCAAGAATGAGTAAACGTCCAAGCATTACTAACCCTAAAGCAAGTTGAGGAGACATATAACAACCGAGACGTGTGTACGTGTGGCTTTCTCTTCAGGTGTGCACCGCCAATCTGGAAGGTCAACCCTTCTTCTCCAAGAAAGACAAGCCTTTGTGCAAGAAACATGCCCACACTGTCAATATCTGACCCTCCCCTTGCAATGTTTTCCAGCAATAGCTACATTCATATGAGAGTCAAATCCGACATATTTAAAGTTACTTCACATGTATACAGGTTAAATAATAACGGGTCCAATATTTTTCCTTTTCTATTTTCTTGCAATTTATAGATGCATTTCAGGAGTCTGCCTACCTTCTCTTACGGTTCTTGGTTTAATTTTAACATGGGGGACATTTTGCTTTCCCACAGCGCAGGATATGATGGCGTGATGATGTGTCCAGCCTCTCAGGGGTCACAAAAATATTTCTATGCTATTATGCAGTATATGAACAATACAGTTAAACTGAAAGCACAACTTGTAACAGACTAAACATACAAGCATCCTTTATTTTTTATAAAATACCCGATGATTGTGTGTTGTTAGTATTATTTCATAATATATTTTTCCATTAATTGTTATTAAATCAATTAGTAAATGGTATTGCCTATTTTTGGATTCGGATATTACCCATACCACATCTTTATGGATTTGCTTTAAATGTTGCAAATTTATTCCAGCATCATTTCTTGTATTAACATAAAACAACTCTAATATATTCCTCCCAAAGCTGCCATGTTTCATGCGCCTTGCACACTTTTATGAGTGGAATAAAATTAGTCTTATGTAATACTGTTGTATATGTCTGTGTAGCAAAAGAAAACATTATTGTGACTCTGTAAAAAGTTTCATTTGATACCCTGCATCATAATCACATATAAGTAAATTAAGTTAGTTACAAGCATGGTCGTGAAATTATTAAAATCTCCTAAGTCAAAGTAGCTAAATGTTTTTTTTGTAGTGGCTCTCGCTGTATTAGTATTTGCACTTCTCTGAGTCGCCATAGGTTGTCGCTGTTGTCGCAGGAAAAAGACGCCAATTGACAGGCTCGAAGAAGGAAAGCAAACGCAGCTGCTCGACTCCTCGCGTCAACTCTTACCTACACAACACGGAGGACGAGACGCTACTCGTGCACGTTGACAGTGCCGAACCACTTTTTAAGTCCCATTTGCATCTTTTTGGAGCGAAAATACGAAGGTAAGAAGATTTTCTTGCAATGTCTGTGACCAGAGTGTGAATGGACGCGGTTTCTTGTTCGTAGGACAGTGGAAAGGTGAGTTTGATGATGCTAGTGAATAAATTTGTCTTTACACTTGGCGTCAGGTCGAGGTAAAATTCAAATCTCTTGAGTTTTTATATTAAAAGTAGTCGAACTAATACGACATGCAATATACACACATACTGGCCGCTTCATTAGGCACACCTGCGCGATGCATCACTAGACAAAAATCTGGCAATTTTTATTTTCGGTCTTTTAATGCTTTATGCATTAATTGTTCAAAACTACTGCAGTGTATGATATGCAAATTGTGAAAGCATGTACACTTAATGCAAACAGCATGCTATAGTCGTGATTTTCATCTAAGGCTCACAGTAGATGGGTTTGAATCATCCTTCAAAAACATGTATGTATCCCCAGGTGTACTCTGCTTTTCATATTTCCCCTGCAATTGACTGATCTTAGTCCCTAAATTAGTTAGAATCAAGACTTTAAAAGGCCATGAGCAGAAACATCAAAAAGTGAGGCTCTTTTAATGTATTGGACTTTTGTTAACGTGTATGGAACCTGCAGTGTGTAATACATTTGACTCTGATCGCATCAACAACTTCACTCCTGGGGCTGCACCCGAGGGAGGGATCAAAACTAATAGGAGACCCCCCCGAGTGATCAAAATCCCCACCGAGATGGAGACCATCACTAGAATGATTGATGGATAAAGGTCTAAATGTGGTTGTTGTCAAGGATTTGGTCTACATGTTTTGTAAACATTCTCATTGAAGATTTTGCCTCGTAGCCCTGCGGTGTTATGCAAAGTCCACTCTGGTTCCCATTAACAAGGAAGCACACGGGTTACCTGCACCGGCCATCTGCTATTTAAAAGTCAACAGCAGACGCTTTCCTCCCAAAGTGCTGGATAAGAAACAAAAGCAGAAAAAGGGCAGCAATGACTTCAAGCTGCTCTACTCTTTAACCTGGAAGCTTGACAACATGTGGGAGAATGGATTGAAGATAGAAAAGACGCATGACTACATAGGAGTAGTGTTTGGAGTCAGGACCAAATTAGCCAGGACTGAGTCAAGAGTTAAGCCTTTAAGGGGCAGAACCAGAGTGAAGACCCGGTCTTTAACAAGTCCAGATTGAGTCAAAAACAAGAGGCCTTAAAGAGAAGAGAAGTCTTGAGCAAGACTTTCAGCAGCCAAGACCAAGTCTAGACTGTAATGTAGGAGATGTCAAAACAAAGAAACCAAGAATTTAGGGAGTATTGACTAAGTTATGACCAATATTATCAAGAAGTCAAGGACAAGACTTTAAGGCGGCGACTGCGAGATCGAGTCAAGAGCAATACTTCAATCATCGACATATGAGCTCCTTTTAATAACTTGTGTTAATCTGATAACTTGATGGGAAGCTCCCCGACGGTCTTTTTTTAAACCTAAAAAAAAAAATGACGGAAAAAAGAAGACTTAGGTCTGCACTCTATTGACAGGTATCACATAGACCGTGGAAAACACACTAGAGTGGTTTCACTTTGACAGCATTGTGACGAAAGTGATATCCAAAGCTAAAAGCTGTATCGATCCGACCAGACTGGGTGTTCATTTTCTTTCAGCCGGGCTAGTGGGAGGTATAGATTTTGGCATAAACTGATGAGTGTGTACGTGGCGTGTTTGACCTCCAAAAGCGGCGTGCTAATTGACTTGCTGCTGGACACGATTAGCAATTAACTCTGTAAAATAAACCGCACGACAAGAATCGTGTTTTTCGAAATGACCAAACACGGTGTTCTACTGACGAGACGAGACACATCATTGTATCGTTTAAAAAAAACAATTTGAATCCCGGCAGATGGTGTGAACTACAGTCAATTGGTGCAGTGTGGTTTCATTTAATTAGCATTCCTTCACCATGAAGCAGTGAACTTGCCTCCGCAGGAAACCATCATAAACACCAAAATGGGCTCCAGTGTGCCACGCAGGGCTGCTGTGAATAATAAAATAGTTCAACTCTTCTCACAGAGGACAGTAATAGTCTCTCGGTGTGAGGTACACACTCCCTTTCTAGTCCCGTTACAACCGCTCGACGTTGTACTCTGTGTGACAGTCACCTGCTGTGAGCGGAGTCGTGTGGCCTGGAGACAAAAGATGATTTATAAAAACTGTGAAGAACGTCATAAATGTGTTTTTGATGCGAGACGGGTCGTCAGGCCTAATTATGCTCTCTATTTCATATAAAGAGCACGTGTCAGTGGGACCACCCGCTTTTTGCCCGAGTCAACTTGTCTGAATTCGACCCACGTAACAGTCGTTGCAGTGTTCGTACAGCTGTGACTCAGCAGGCCATTTTTTTTTATATGTGAAATGAACTCCTGGTTACCTGTTTTGCTCTCATGTCAGCCTTGAGCTACTTTTCAAGCAGCCGCTTTCAGGGATGCTAACTAATCACGTTGATGTGCAAGCCTAAATGTCTTTGGAATTTTTTATGAACTAGTTTCCAAAAGTTTTATTCATGTTCAGAAACAGACCACATAAGTGCAATCAGATTTTTACTTTCCATCTGTCTCCATTCAGATACATGCCGAGTTGATGAAGAAGCAATCGTAGCAGCAAGAAGAAGAGAAGAAAAATGTTCGATTGACAAAGTGCCTGGTGTCATTACATTGCTTCGGGTGAGTCCTGATTCATCATTCATTGGTAATTGATTAAAAGTATTTTGTAAGCCAAAGATGTCACCAAAGGTGAGTCGTGCTAGCAGAGTTTGCAAGTGTGTTTTTGGTAGATGTCAGCTCCTGTTTACTCCCGTTTGCTCCTCGGTGTGCGGCTCGTGTTGTGACAGCTGCGTCTCTTTGTTGATTCCAGCGACAGGCCGAATGAATTTTCTCCCTATTTCGTCTCGGCAGAGTCTTTGCGGTTTGGCCTCAAGTGACTTTCACGGGTGTCAGGCCGAATGTTGTTGATGTTGAATAGTGTCCTTGTTCCTCAGTGGCTTGGTCACGGTGTTTTTTTGTGTAACCTCGTCAGAGGTTCAACCACAACCTGTTTTGTTTTTAAAAGATGTTAAGCATTGTAAAATGTGAAACAACAACTAGACACTCCCTTAAGATACCAGTTTTTGCGTCAGCGTGAAGCCCAAATAATCTTTTCCTATTGAAATGAAATCCAGCCCCCCCCCCAAAAAAAAAAAATGCATGCCATAATGTTGCACTGTCCAAACAATAGGCAGTAGTGGCTTAATAATGTAGAATGTAAATATTTTATATTTTAAAAAAAGGACTGAGCCATACATTATTGTGCCTTCATCTGCTGCAAGCTTCATCTTTAGTTCCGCTGCTGTCAAACCCGAGAAGGGCCCCTCTTCCTCGTCTGGCTGCATCAGCGGCTCAGAGAGCTTTAGGTAGCCTGGATCGGATGACAATACCCAAAAAAAAAAAAAAATGAGTGAGCTAACCTGCTACAGGTCAAATTGTTATTGCAGGTGTGATGGCAGGGCAGACTCAGCAGGTCATGAGTTCGGCGTCAAAGCACTCCATACGCGGAGCTACGGTCGCGCCTGACTGGTCTGACTTAGGAATTTTAGTACGGCTTTCTTTGGTGCAGCCCGTTTCTTTGGCGAGTATCTTTCTGAGTGGATGTTGTAATCTCGCCCTAATGGAGTTTACCTGCACTGTCTGTGCGCACTCTCATCTGAGGGCACGAAAAAGCTCGCAGGCTATTTGCTCATGCACCACGAGCTGGTCTGCATGGAGATGCTAATCATGTCACTCGGGAGAGAGCGAACCCCATCTTGTGGGAACGCGGTCACGCCGGCTTGATTTTCTCCCGGTAACCCTATCACCGGAGGCAGTAAATTTTTGCCTGAGATCAAGCAAATAAAAAAAAAAAAAAGAGGGGGGGATTGGAGACGGAATCCTGAGGGGCCGCGCTGGAGTTAAGTCCCTTAAATTGAACCTTCATTGGGGGGTTCAAAAGGACAAGATGGGATGTGATGTGGAAGGAGAAAAACTCTGGTTCCTCTGGTCAACACAAGCCCCGAGGGTTCCTTCTCGGGGATCTGACTTCTGTCTGAGTAAACATGTCTGGAATAGTTTGCTCCCCGTGGCTTGTGTGTTTGTGTGTGTGTCAAGTGCACTACATGTGAAGTGTAGCTCACACGGTCTGGAGGCGGAGGCATGACTGGGGTACCGTATCAAAGTGTCTGGCTGGACTCCCGTGTTTGGTATGCGACTCGGGCTTTACCCCCCTCAAGTGTAATTCACACTTTAAAAGCACGGCGGAACCTCCAAGGTCCAACACAATCTGTTGACGTCCCTTTTTGTGTAGATTTTCGCATAGCAAAATCTATTACTGTCATGTAGCCGATATTGATCGTACAAAATGCTTTAAGTAACATTTGAAAGTGGTCCCTTGACTTGCAAGTTTAATTTGCTCTCGCCAAGCTCGTTAATCAGCCCACCCCTCCAGAACAGTACGATAGTTGATATTTATATCGTAGCTATGTTTTATTTCATGATATTGCACAACTGTACAGTAAAAGAGGCCTCGCCCCCTCTGGTACCTGTAATAAGATGCTTCCGTTGCAAGAGAAGGGCGATAAGGAGACAACACACTCTGCTCTCCACAGCTACACTTGGCCTCTTTGACACCCCCCTCACTCCTCCTGGGAGCTAAAGCCGCAACGGGCAACCCGACACCCATGATGTCACCCCTCGGAGAGATCCCCAGCGTCAATCAGTGCTCCCAAATGACCCCCAAATCAGCCGTACACCTCTGATTTGTAATCACACTCCACCGGCCGTGCTTAAGTAAACATTCACATTGTGGGCAACTTCTCTTTTGATCTTATGTATATTTATGAAATATCCATCAGTTAGTCTTGATTGGCAGAGCAGGTATGCTGGAGGTACAACCTGGACTGGTGCTCAGCCAATCGCAGGACTATTTTAATCATATAATAAAACGTAACGTAGTATGTTATATTGTCGGCGGCGTGCTGGCATTCTCGCTTTGTTCCATGAGATCACAGTGGTGGCAGATGCGGGACAAACAGGGAGCAGCTGTTGACGCCGCGTCTTCTCCAGTTACAGACGCTGGCAGCGCTCGCCGCCCGCTCCCTCGAGGGATGGGCACGGGGGCACGCCGCCGGCCCTTAATCGTGTTTGTTCTCCCGGGCTGGGCACGCTTCTTCTCGGGGCCGCGCTCCGCCAGTATTCTTGGCACGAGAAAAGAGGGATGTGGCCTAAGGTGTCAACCGAGAGTGCGGCTGGTGACAAGACATAACACGCAACTGGTCGTTCCCTCCCAGGACCCGTGGCGCCATTGCGGTCACACATACATCCATTTTCTATAGCGATTGTTGTGGAGCTTATCACAGCTGACTTGTGGTTTTTTTTTTTTTGCGTCCCATGTATATATATTTTTTAATTTTGGGTGTAATTCCACTTTTAAACACTAGATAGTGACACAATTTTTGTATGACACTATAGTAGTGACACTAAGTAGAATAACGAAAACAGGAAGTATTGATCGTTTTTTCCTCAATATTATTGAATATCAATTCTCTACAATCCTGCTTTTTATGTGTACAGATAGCGACGGTTGTTTCACATTCACGTCTGTGGACAGTTTCGAGTTTTGGTAGCGGAACGTTTTGGTAGCCAATCACACGGCACATAGTGTTGAGACAAATTAGGCATCCGGTTGTTGTATAATGTGATTTTTTTTTATTTTTTTTTTAAGCGCTGCCTCACATTATCAGTACTATAGCCCTATGAGTAAAATGCTAAATAATATATCAGGTGATATGCTCTGATATGACAGGACTAGTAAATCATATGCTAAAATCAGAGCGTGCGAGTGCATTTATACGAGTGCTTCTTCAGGTTTTGGCTCGGATGAGCCCATTAAGACAACGTTGCTGTTTTCGAGTTTGTATTTAAGTGACGTCTCGCTACTGCCTGACCGTGCCCGCTTTCAGCTTTCCACCCTTTGACCATGCCGGCACTCCCGCTCGCTTCCCGTTAAGTGAAGGAGTGATGTTTCAGAGATGGATAGCATTTCCAGCACTTATCGACTGGTCGGCGGCGGCCCGCCATGACACCGCGTTGGGATACATTAGCCGTGGGTGTGTGTGGGAAGGGGGGTGGGGGGAAACTTGACAATCTTCCTGAAGAATAGAGTGGCTTCCCAAGTGCGGAGGGCAAGATGTTAAAACACGTGGCCATCCCGAAGCCAGGCATCGATCCCGGGGCCTCGTTGTGCCGTGCACTATTTCCTGTGTTTTCATTGCAGGAGGGCAAAACAACGCTGGCAATTGCTACGTGTCTCATGCCGCGCTGTCTCCAGGGAGAGTCGCATTCGCAATGATGTCTAATGACGCAGCAGTGCGCTGGAAAAGACCTGCGTATGGGTCACATTTGACATTCCGGGTCTGAAATTGGATTTGGATTGAGTTTGGATGACTGGTGACTTTAGGGGCTCATTTTCTTTCATTTTTTTTTAATTAGTCACTGAACATGCCTCGCTTGCTTTTACTGACTGTCTGGGATTTGTGTGTCGAGTAGCCAGACGTGCGTTCATTGAAATGTCCCAAGACTGGCAACAGGAGGAAGACATTGAGCAAAAGCAGGTCCAGGGCGGTGGTAGCTAGACTCGGAGGGGAAATAGGTGTGTGGGTGCGGCATGTGAATTGCAAAAAGAAGAAGCTGCGCTGTTGCCACTGCCACTGCCTGCTGAGACTCAATCCACACGCTGTCAAAGTGCATCTGCTAATCAAGTCAATTTTCTCGCATTGACAAATGAGCAAAACACAGACTGGCTTTGCCATCAGTTTTCCCCGGAACAGATGGTTTAACGCTCACGTCGACCTTACTGGGGGTGGGAAAATACTCCAGTCTCATCTGCTTCTATTTGAGCCAAGACATCAACATGGAGGAGGAATTCAGTGTGGCTCCTTGAGTTGCACTGATCGCCACAGAATAAGAAAAAAAAAGTCGTACGGTTCAGTAATATTCCGCCTTCCCTGAACTCAAAAGTAGCCTGCTAACCAACAACGAGATTTAGGTCATGCTGGAGTTTCTGTCGCTCTTCATGTCATCGCAAACACTAAACTCACTGCTTTATGTTGTCTGTGATGCAATAAAAGCCTAAAATAGTTTCTTACTGATAATCACCATCTATTAATTTAGGTTTGAATGGATCTTTTAGTGCCTTATTTCATAAAAGTAAATCAGCTTAAGTGTTTCAGCATCCACTTTTCCTTTTTTGCTTTGCTCCAGCTTGTAAGTTCTTTAAAGAGCAGGATGTTTTGTAAGCTGCCGTGTGTTTCCGTGTATCTACACACACAAGAACACGTCATTCCCCCATTTGATTGAGACATAGTATCCATTTTAATTCCATTCCCAGGTGTCTTCATAACAAGTCTCTGACATAATTTAGCTCAAATACCCTGAAGATCGATAATTATAGCTCTTTTACGCCCTGTTTTTTATGTCGAGCTGAGACGGTAAAGGCACTAAAAGCAGATATTCTATTTTCACCTAAATCATCGTAACAGGTTGATGCCTTGGCCCCAACCCCTAAATAAAAAACCCTTTTCTTTCTTGATCGGCTAATAAATCGAAATCTATTCTGCCAAATATCGGAAACAGCGTCAGTAATTTCCTGCTCACGTTTTCTGATCATATTTAACCGCCATCAATGATGGCTGACAGGTGGGCGTGTTGTTTTTTTTTTTTCTTCGACAAATGTTGCAAAGTAATCACGCGGTACGTGGCTGCTGTTTGTCGCATCGGTGTAACATACTACACACAAAGGATCTTTATGCTGCGCAGGGCAGAAGGGGAGGTGGACTGCCCATGGAAAATATGCACAGAAGATGACCCCCACCCTCCCCTCCCCTTCCATTTCAGTCACTCCAGCAACATATAATTGAAGTGACGTAACATGATGGAAGATTTCTTGAATCTTTCTTTCGTAAGGTGCATCCATCAGCCCTCATTGTGTTGTCATCTTCTGCTAACCGTCAGTGACGCAAGCAAGCACGTCTTCCCTCATTAAAGCTTTCCTGCATCTCTGATATGGCGCAAGGACACCAATTGATGCTTGTTAAGGCCTGCGTGATTATGGTAAATACGCTGCAATTTTCTCCCTTAATGACGGCCCTTCTTCCTCTGCCCGAACCAGGCAGGAAGCCGTGCAATTGAATTTAATAATTAAAAAAAAAAAGAAATCTGTTTAATACGAAAAATGTCACTCTTTATTCTCGTACGCTGTAAAAACAATCAGTAATGATGGAGTTATTGGTGCATTTTTATTCAAAGCAAATAATCTGTAAGCATTTTTTTTCATGCAGCGTCGTCTCAACTTTCTCTTGAAAGTGGATCTGGAGCTTCCCCCAGTCTAGCTGATCAGTTCATGACCGGGGACTGTCTCGCTTTACAATTGGCGGGTGTATGCAAGCCATTTTTATTTTCATAATATTGTTCCCCCTTAGCATCCCCCTCTCTGCCGCTTGCTCACCACCTGCTGCAAACAGGTGGTGCAACACATTGAGTGTGCAAGTGGAGGTGTAGCCCCTGCCAGGGGTGGGCATGAACCTTTGACCCCAACCCTTTACCCTCATATGCCCCCCCCAGTACTAACCTTAGCGCTTAACTAGCCATGCAATCATTTGTTCAAATAAATAACATCTTTCTTTGACGTCGCTTTATTTTATTTGTTTGTACCAGACATGAAGGTGTTAAGATAGTGTGAATGTGCCCATGTGTGTGACACGCTGAGGTTTAATGAGAGCAGGCAGGTGTGAGGGTCACGGCCAGTTTGCAGTTCGACCCCCGCCGTCCGCTCGGTCTGACCAGCAGAGGAAGTCGCTAATTAGCGGCACTAGCTAACGCTGAGAACACAAAAAGCCATCGTGAAATGCTCCTTTCACGTTCTGTTTGGCTTTATATTAGTATTGTTCCCCTAGCTATCTACATGTTATGCCACCAATAGAGTAAAATGGCGCTTTATTGTAAAATATGAATATAAAAATATAACAAAATGAATTGTTTTTCAAACTGTGGGTTGCATGTTACAAAAAAAAAAATGGATGAATTTAAGTCTTATTGTTGGCATTTGCACCACACCGCCAGTTTTTCTTGTATCGGCTCCACTTTGGAGCCTCTGGCAACCAGACAGCTGCGTTGCCACGGTAATAAACTTCTCTAGATGACATCACGTTTAACCCCGCAAATCCTCCCGATTTCACACAAGCTCGGAACGTCGGCCGTCCGACACGCATTCCGACGTCATCATCTGAACTCTTTTGTTTGGTGGGGATCACTCCCATGGGTCCCCGTACAGACGACAGCGCCATGACGATGAAAGGCTCGTTTGCCCCGAAAATGAAATATGAAGATTGTCACGGTGTGTTGTGTTAATACTGTAAGCATTAGTGCAGGTTCTCTGTTTCATAAGAAAATGTTTGTCAAAGAAATGGAGATGGATTTTCTGCGACAGTACAAAGGCGTGTGAACATTAGAGCAGCGGTATGAATCTTCATTAACGGCGTTGTATTTATTGGAGGTAATGGTACAAACCACTCGTCCAACCTGCTGATAAATCTTGAAATTATATAGTTATTGTAATAATCGGCTAAAATTGGTATGGGGGGGTCAGAAATGTCTAATTCATACAAACAGTACCACTTAAAAATTGTCCTGCTCCAATTAGCATAAAAGGACGTTTTCACTTCCAAGCCATCTACTGTGATGGAGTGATGCCCCACCCCCACCGCACACACACACACACACCTAGTGACGCTCACTCCCGCCTTCCGGCCCCTCTCCGGGGGCTCCACACTGGTTGTGTGCTGGAGCGCAGAAGACCATGTGAGGTGCACTGACCCATTCTCTTGCGCGCCCCCTCCCCACCATGTGCCAAGGCTGCACAAGCACAAATGGAGCGTTGGGGTGGGGGTGACGGCTCTAGAGCTTCCAAGGTCCTTGGAGGTGCAGCTCTTCACACTCCATGTGGCAAGGTGCTGAGGGAGGCCCTTTTGGTTCTTGCTGCTTTTTATACGCTTTTAACACCACCAAGAATTCAACTCTGTTGACTTTGTCTTCGTTTGGAAGAGAATGCAGTTTATGAGAAGGCGTTGTGTTTGTTAGTACTTCTTGTAGGATTAGGACTTTTTTTTTTTTTTTGCACAAGATTTTCTCAAGATTACGGCTTTTATTCCATTTTGATCGCTACTTTGTCAAGTACGACTTCTCTCTTGTAGAAAAAACAAAAAAACATTATTTTTCTCTGCAATTTTATTTTTCTAAAATTTTTCAAATATTATTTCATACCAGGAATTCAACAGTTTATTTTTTTCAGCCACTCGGAAGAATACATTGTGACATGTTTGTGATTTCTTTTTTTTTTTTTTTCCTCCGAGTGAACTCGATGTAATCTGTCTAATATCTTGGTTAATCCTCTTACGACATACATATTGCGTTGAGGAATGTGCGCCCATTGTTAACGTGTGCGTCTGCGTAGCGGATTAGCGGCGAGTTGCAAAGTGCCTGGAGGTGTGAGCTCTAATCGCCTCCTCATCCATCACCTGACGCTACGCCGCTGCTTCGGCACCGTTCGCACACCTTCAACGCGCACACACGTGAATACTCTGTCGTAATGACCTGCTATGTAAACCTCTTTAATCCTAACTAGTGATATTTTTTTTATTGTTTTCACAACTGACACAGCTGTCACTATCGGATATTTTTGAATCGATGAATCCAATGGATGTGTGTATAAACATGGAGTGGCTCTCTTGTTGCGGGGGTCCGTATGCGCTCAGCTGTTGCCTGAGTGGCAGAAAGGGCCGAACACCCAGAGAGAAGTAACACCCCCGCCTCGTATCCCCCCCCCACCCTTTTGCCTTTCCCTCCTAGACTGTCAGTGTCGGAGTGGCACCGGAGGGACCAGGGAGGACTGTGGCGGTCTTAAGGACGTACTCGGCTTCCACTACTTCTTGATTGCTGCCGGAGGATTTGAAAAAACGGCGGCAGCGGTGGCGCGATGCTGGCCTGGCACGCTCTGCTTCTGATCACACTGCTGAGCACACAATCGGAAGGTGAGTCAAGACAATCATGTCAGCAAGTACAAGCATTAGCAGAAATTTACAACTTCATCTCGTAAGATTATGATTTAAAAAACAAAACTGATTTAACCTATAGATTATGGCTTTATCTTCATAATTTCTTAAAGACATTATTCCCGTGATATTATGATATGCATTCAAAAAAAACAATGACTTTATCTTTACAATAATTTAGAGGTGCAGCGATTAATCGATGACAGCTCATTGATTATCGAAATAATTGACGACTGTTTCGGTAGTCAGTTAATCGTTTGGAGTCATTGTTTAATATAATAGCTCGGAATTTTAGTAGATGTTTTTACAAAAAAACAACTAATTAATGGTTTATCCCTCTTTTTTTCAAGAGTATCTTAATGACAGATAAATGCCAAGCGCACGTTTGCACTTCAGCAAACTGCTGTGACTGTGGCGGCCATTTTGGCAGGGGCAACTTTGCCATCAAAGATGTGTATACCATCTTTTTTTTTTTTTTTTAAGTAAGTTCATCCCTTGCATGTATTGTATGGCATTAAAAAGGCTTTTATGTCCCGCTGCGCACTCCTGTTTTGAATCGTTTGAAGATGGACAGCCAGTTGTCTTTTTACGATGAATGCCAACAGTGTCCTGCTGGCCCGTAAGGTTGTGACAGGCGGGAGGGTCCGCGACCCCTCCCCTCAACATCTCAAGCCTCCAGCCCCTCAAGTGGGGCACCTCGGCATTTGTTCTCTTTCTAGTCGGGAAAATGATTGACAGCCGTCTCGATTTGCATTCAAAACACTTCAGCGGCACATTAGACACGACTCGCGCGTTCCCGTGGGAATTAAAGTAGCAAATCGTACGTATGTAACAAAATTTATTTTCATTTTTCAAGTTTGATACTCATGCATGATTTTTTTTACAACTGTACAACAGTCAAGGTTTCTAATGACTTTTGCAGTCCTTTCTGTACAACTGTTTTTGTACTGCGCACCGACGTGGGTGGAATAGTGCTAAATAGCTGTAACAGTCAGGCAGTGACTGGGAGCTGGTTGTAACTTTCACAGTTGGTGATGAAATACCTCCCGTGCTGCTGCTGATGATGATGATGAGTGCCTCATCGTCTCTTATCACTGCGCTTTTTTCGCATTCAGCACAATAATATCAGTCATGTACATCACTTTCTTACGTCTGCGGCTGTTGTTAAAGTGCTCTATAAATAAATTTGAATTAGTCATTCTTATATCCATGCGGCTTTGTGACTAGGAACGACTGTGCTGCACTATATATACTATGACGCGCTACTACTAAAACAAGCCAGCGTACAACTGTTTTGATTCTTTCCGTGACTCCTTCCTACAAAAGGAGGCATCCTTTGTGATGTGATACGTTGTAGCCGCGCTTTCAAACGAGCTAAACATATGGGGAGAATGGCCATAAATCTGAGCGGCCCAGCCACCTGTTTCTAAAGGCTAGTTGCGGAGATTCTTGTGTCTTTTGACAGTGGCGTAGTTTGTTCAGTTTCAGTCGGGCGCACGACCAAAGTGGTGGCAGCGATGAGTCTCCTCCAAGCCGAGTGCTGTTTTCATTCAAACTGAGCTAAATAGCAAGCACGAATAGTTGTGGGTGGAGGAGCAGCTTTGCTTTTTATCACGACAGTGTGTATCTCCCGTTCATCGATGTGATCCAGATCCAGCGACTATAGGTAGAATTTTGTAGTACAGCATAGTACCGGTCACAAAAATGTTGCTTTATTCTTATAGTTGATTGTCCATATGAGCTAAATGTGGAGGCTTGTCCGAGTAATTGTCCCAGTTTGTAGCTTGTTTGTGTTGTCTTGTGTATCTAGCACCTTCTCTGTAAAACTGCCACCCGCGCGTCACATTTCTCTGCCAGCCAGTTCAAATTTGTCGGTCCGAGGATGCGCGGGATGGAAGGGTGGCCAATTCCCAAATCAGATTGTCAGACGGTGACAGGCGCTTCTGCATCTCCTTCGTCCTCAAGGCTGCACGGTCACGGCTGGTAAACACGGAGCAGGTTGCCGGAACAGTAGAAACAGATGACCCGGAGGGGGGTGGAAGATGGATTGGAATTTGCTCTTCCGACACATACGTCCGATCTTTGAAGCCCGTTGAGGGGTTAAGCGGCATGAGGCTGAGGCCTGAGGATGAATGAGCCCCTTGGCAGGTTGCTCGCCATCCCCTCGAGGGGTCCGACTACACCCCTGAGACACATGGAAGATGTCTCCTTTGAGCGGGAGATTTATGACGGCCACCTGGAGGAACTTATCTGGCTCGTCATCCTCCGTGCTTCTGAAGACGCGCGTTAGTCAGGGTGGGAAATTGGCACTCAGGGGAAACGAGCGTGACCGTTTTCCAAAACTGTCAGTCAGTCAACCTTTACGGATGGATGGATGGATGAATGGATGGACGGACGGATGGACGGACGGACGGACGGACGGGTGGAATTAAACTTCATAAAAGCAAAGAAGATTAAACATATCTAATTCGTGTATCGGCTGGCAATGGTTTTAGCAGCAATGCTGTCACTCACTCACTCACTCACTCACTCACTCACTCACTCACTCACTCACTCACTCACTCACTCGTGAAGACCAATCAGCAGCGCCAGCGAGCGTTAGATGGAGGCGGGACTTTACGAGTCAGTGACGTAACTTCCCGTTCACGAACGAGTCGTGAATTGCATCACTCATCAGTATTATTATTATTTTAATAAACATTTAAGTTATAACTTGTCTGGCGTTTTATTCCTTGTTTTTATATTCGCCAATCAAAACATAAAAATCTGACATTTGGTTAACTGTTTTATATGACAATATGTATGTGTTTTACGTTGTTATATGAGTTGATGTCCCCAAAATTAACAAATGTCGGCTTAACGTTTTTTTTTTTTTTTTTTTAAACCTTTTATTCAAACACAAACACATTCGATATAATAACACCACCGTTGGGGAACGGGAAAAGCAATTCACGACTCGTTCGTGAACGGGAAGTGACGTCATTTTCTTCTTTGTTTTGATTTACGGCGTGGTGTCACCAGCTTCAATGCGCATTACTGACACCTACTGGTTGAAACACTGATCTATATGATGCCAAGATGAGTTGAAATGTTAAAAATGACTCATTGTTTCAGATGGGTTACATCCAAAGTCTTGGTGTTGTTTGTCATTGTTGTGGAGAATACTGGGTAGTGGAGAAATGTCACAGTAACATACATTCAGTGTGTGTGTGTGGAGGAGAAGCCTGTGGAATGCGTGGGGGATGTAGATCAGATTTCGGGGTGACCTTGAATGCGGCCGTTGCTGACATAGCAAGTCTGTTTGTTGGCTCCGCATAACACCAAAGTGTCAAAAGACTGTTTTTTTTCCCTCATAACAATGAGCTTTCATGTTACTTTTATCACATTTCAATATCAGAATGCCTTTTGTTGGATTTGAAATCCATTCCAAAAGTGCTGCCTTGACAAAGACAACAATTCTCAGTTTGAGGTATCTTTTTTGTGCTTGTAGTTTGCTGTGCAATGTCGTCTACCCACAGCTGTTCCTCATATTTTGCATCTTATATGTCAACTCTTCTTAGCTTTGATTTTTGTATGATGTCTGTAATCAAATATATTTTGAAGTTTTATTAATAGTACACTGATTATTTGGAGGCTGGAACGGATTCATTGCATTTGCATTCATTACAGTGGGAAAAGTTACTTTGATTCACAAACGTTTTGGACGGGGTCAGGTCACAGAAAAAAATTAAATTGGTAACTCGAGCGGTACGGCCGTGAATAATACTTGAGTGATGGTCCTTTTTAAGTGAGCAGAGTGTGAACATGGCCGCATTCTCTCACCTTCACATATTGGCATACATTTGCGGCCTTACCCTGAGCTTCCAGACAGGCTCATAAGAGGGAGTATCATTTCCCTGATAAGCTTTTGCTTTGCATGTGCCAACTCTTCTAGAAAATGTGATGTCAGCTTTTCCTGAATAACCTGCCACTGCGCTCGTTGATGAAAAACAAACGCTGATTCCAGGCCAAGTGTATCTAAAGGGTTGGATGACCTCATGAAGCATTCCTCTTTCTGCATTTGCGTGCATTTTGCAGACTTGAAGATGCTGATTGAAATGAAATAAAATGAAAAACAGACACCCAGGGAGATCAGGAGCATGCAAAATTTGCAGATTAAGAAGAACGCGCAGAGCACAACAAATGTGACTTGCATCACATGGTCTTTTTTTTTTTAAACATGTGACCTACTGTTTTTCCAAAAATTTAATGCTCATCATTTTGATGTTTCATGGGATGATACTGAGGATTCATAAAAACTCTGACTTACACTGTGCATGTTATTATTGTTCTAAAGTCTTTACTTTTAGTGTAATAGCAATTTTGCATATTGTACTCTCATTCTATCCACCAGAGTGCTCCAGTACTAGCAATAAACAAAAATAGTCAAAGTATTTTTAATGTTATGGTATTTAATTTTCCATTTATTTCTTTTTATACCTAATCGGACTCTTTGTAAAGAAGCAAAACAAGCAGGGGTATTAGCGGAAGAAGGTGCGTCATTTGATTTTTCATTGCTACAATGAGTCTTATTCTTGAGCTGTCGACATCATCCTTCCCATTTGTATCACCTACCTTTGATCATGTCTGTTTGTGTTCAGGCAACTTGTTGGACAACATGCTGCTGCGGAATGGCTGGAAGCAGGAGTCGGAGCGGCGGGCCGAAGGGAGCGGCAACAGCAGCGGGGTGACCCAAAACGTTTTGTGGTGTCACTGCACCCAGCACTGCCCTGAGGAGTCAGCTAACAACAGTTGCACGTACGGCGGACGCAATCATTTGCAACACCCTCAAACATAAAACTCTACCCAGACATGAGGGAAGTGTCACATTTTGATCAATTGGCTTTTAATGTTGTTTGTCAGGACGGACGGCTCGTGTTTCACCATGGTGGAGGAAGAAGAGGAGGGTGGTCTGGCCGTGCTCACGTCAGGCTGTTTGGCACTGGCTGGCTCAGAGTTCCAGTGCAAAGTGAGGATTTCTTCTCTGTGTGTTCTGGTGTCACAAAAACAAAAGACTCGATGCATCGCACCCTCTCGAACTGAGGCGTACCATATTGAATCGAACTGAATCAAATGGTGGTTGGAGTGAGGCATCACTTTGAAGGTACTGCGTCTTCTTTTCGGCTAGGACACGTGGAGCACTCGCTTCAGGAGAGTTCTGGAGTGCTGTGCTGATCAGGATTACTGCAACCGCAACCTTCACCCGACTCTTCCCCCCTTGCGGACCTCAGGTGAGACGCACCTGGCCGTCTCGCAGCCGTGCAGCCAGGGCAAACTCGACTCAGCCGCCGCTTGACGAAATGTGCCATGTGGGAAAATAAATGAAAGCTTATTGTTCGGCTGTAGTGGAGCGGTGAGGGGTGGCTAGTGGTTGGGGTCCAGAGGGGGGTGGGGTGCAGGCGAAACAGAACCTGCTGGCTCGGCTTGTTCTCTCACCCTCTAGCAGTCCAAGTCCAGTCCTCGAGGGCCGCATTCCTCCATGTTTTCCAAGTTTCCCTCGTTAAACACACCTGATTCAATGATCAGGCTCCTGCAGAACGTGAGGATGAACTGATCATTTGAATCAGGTGTGTTTAACGAGGGAAACTTGGAAAACATGGAGGAATGCGGCCCTCGAGGACTGGATTTGGACACCCACTGAGTGCCAAAAGTCCCAATGATCGTGAGCAGCAGGGGGGGCCCCATTTCGACCCCTTACACTGAGTGCCAAGCAGGGAAGAAATGGGTACCATTGTTATAGTCACTGGTATGACTCGGCAGGGGTTTGAACCCACAACCTCCCAATCTCAGGGCGGGCACTCTCCTCTGCGGCCACTGAGCTGGTAAACACTACCATTTGTTGCATTGACCTCATTTTCACATGGTCCTTGTTTACATTTTGCATTTGACACTGACAGCTGTCAAGTGCCACGTTAGGGCTCTTCTTGTGTAAGTTTTATTTGTTATGGGTTTTCTTTTGTAAGTTTAACTTTGGGTACTTCGAAAGTGTCATTTTAAATTGTACTTTGCTAGGTGTTCGTGTACACAACGTGTTGTGATGACATCTGCTGTGGAGTCTTCAGCTAGTCGCTTGTGAGCTGCTCCATAAAACCATACATGTTCCATACACTGAGAGCATGGGTTCCATAGGGTAGTGGTTAGTGCTCTGGGCATTCACCCCAGCGGTCCAGGTTCAAATCTCAGTGGGATCCAAAAAATTTTATCATAGAAAATTTGCAACACAGGTGCTCGTGTAACCATAAAACCATACATGTCCCATGCATTGAGAGCAAGGCTTCCATAGGGTAGTGGTTAGTGCTCTGGGCTTTCACCCCAGCGACCCAGGTTCGAATCTCAGTGGGATCCAAAAAATTTTATCATAGAAAATTTGCAACACAGGTGCTTGTGTAACCATAAAACCATACATGTCCCATGCGTTGAGAGCAAGGCTTCCATCGGGTAGTGGTTAGTGATATGGGCTTTCACCCCAGTGACCCAGGTTCGAATCTCAGTGGGACCCAAAAAATTTTATCATAGAAAATTTGCAACACAGGTGCTCGTGTAACCATAAAACCATACATGTTCCATGCATTGAGAGCAAGGCTTCCATAGGTTAGTGGTTAGTGCTCTGGGCTTTCACCCCAGCGACCCAGGTTCGAATCTCAGAGCTAGTGTTAGGGTGTGAGCTAGGGTTAGGGTGTGAGCTAGGGTTAGGGTTTGAGCTAGGGTTAGGGTTAGAGCTTGGGTTAGGGCTAGTGTTAGGGTTAGGGCTTGGGTTAGAGCTAGGGTTAGAGCTAGGGTTAGGGTTAGGGTTAGAGCTAGGGTTAGGGTTAGAGCTAGGGTTAGGGTTAGAGCTAGGGTTAGAGTTAGTGCTAGGTTTAGGGTTAGAGTTAGAGCTAGGGTTAGGGTTAGAGCTAGGCTTAGGGTTAGAGTTAGAGTTAGGCTTAGGGTTAGAGTTAGAGCTAGGGTTAGGGTTAGAGCTAAGGTTAGGGTTGGGGTTAGAGCTTGGTATACGGTTAGAGCTAGGTTAGGGTTAGAGCTAGGGTTAGGGCTAGGGTTCGCGGTAGGGTTAGGGTTAGAGTTAGGGTTAGAGTTAGTGCGAGGGTTAGCGTTAGAGCTGGGGTTAGGGTTTGAGCTAGGGCTAGGGTTAGCGGTAGGAGTTAGGGTAGGGTTAGGGTTAGAGCTTGGGTTAGAGCTAGGATTAGGGTTAGAGCTAGGGTTAGGGTTAGGGTTAGAGCTAGGGTTAGGGTTAGGGTTAGAGCTAGGGCTAGGGTTAGGGTTAGAGTTAGGGTTAGAGTTAGTGCTAGGTTTAGGGTTAGAGTTAGAGCTAGGGTTAGAGCTAGGCTTAGGGTTAGAGCTTGGGCTAGGGTTAGAGCTAGGGTTAGGGTTAGGGTTAGAGCTAGGGTTAGGGTTGGGGTTAGAGCTTGGTATACGGTTAGAGCTAGGGTTAGCGTTAGGATTAGGGCTAGGGTTCGCGGTAGGGTTAGGGTTAGAGTTAGAGCTAGGGTTAGGGTTGGGGTTAGAGCTTGGTATACGGTTAGAGCTAGGGTTAGGGTTAGAGCTAGGGTTAGGGCTAGGGTTCGCGGTAGGGTTAGGGTTAGAGTCAGAGCTAGGGTTAGAGTTAGTGCGAGGGTTAGCGTTAGAGCTAGGGTTAGGGTTTGAGCTAGGGCTAGGGTTAGCGGTAGGGTAGGAGTTAGTGCGGGGGTTAGAGTTAGAGCTAGAGTTAGAGCTAGGGTTAGAGTTAGTGCGAGGGTTAGGGTTAGAGCTAGGCTTAGGGTTAGAGTTAGAGTTAGGGCGAGGGTTAGGGTTAGAGCTAGGGTTAGGGCTAGAGTTAGAGCTAGGGTTAGAGCTGTTTTTTTTTTCCCAAAAAAACCATTTAATGGTAGTTTTTTTTTAAACTACCATGTATGGTAGTTTTTTTTTTTTTTTCAAAAAAAACCTACCATACACGGTAGTTTTTTTTTTTAAACTACCATTTAATGGTAGTTTTTTTAAAACTACCATGTATGGTAGTTTTTTTCTTTCCTTTTTCAAAAAAAAACTACCATACACGGTAGTTTTTTTAAACTACCATTTAATGGTAGTTTTTTTTAACTACCATTAAATTAAATGGTAGTTAAAAAAAACTACCGTGTATGGTAGTTTTAAAAAAAACTACCATTAAATGGTAGTTTAAAAAAAACTACCATTAAATTAAATGGTAGTTTAAAAAAAAAACTACCGTGTATGGTAGTTTAAAAAACTACCATTAAATGGTAGTTTAAAAAAAACTACCGTGTATGGTAGTTAAAAAAAAACTACCATTAAATGGTAGTTTAAAAAAAATACCGTGTATGGTAGTTTTTTTTGAAAAAGGAAAAAAAAAACTACCATACACGGTAGTTTAAAAAAAAAACTACCATTAAATGGTAGTTTAAAAAAAACTACCGTGTATGGTAGTTTTTTTGGGAAAAAAAACAAACTACCATACATGGTAGTTTAAAAAAAACTACCATTAAATGTTTTTTTTAAAAAAAAAAACTACCGTGTATGGTAGTTTTAAAAAAAACTACCATTAAATGGTAGTTTAAAAAAACTACCATTAAATTAAATGGTAGTTTAAAAAAAAAACTGCCGTGTATGGTAGTTTTTTTTGAAAAAAAACAACAAACTACCATACATGGTAGTTTTAAAAAAAACTACCATTAAATGGTAGTTTTAAAAAAAAAACTACCATACATGGTAGAAAAAAAAAAAAAAAAAAAACAGCTCTAACCCTAGCTCTAACTCTAGCCCTAACCCTAGCTCTAACCCTAGCTCTAACCCTCGCTCTAACTCTAACCCTAAGCCTAGCTCTAACTCTAACCCTCGCACTAACTCTAACCCTAACTCTAGCTCTAACTCTCGCACTAACTCCTACCCTACCGCTAACCCTAGCCCTAGCTCAAACCCTAACCCTAACCCTAGCTCTAACGCTAACCCTTGCACTAACTCTAACCCTAGCTCTAACTCTAACCCTAACCCTACCGCGAACCCTAGCCCTAACCCTAGCTCTAACCGTATACCAAGCCCTAACCCCAACCCTAACCCTAGCTCTAACCCTAACCCTAGCTCTAACCCTAGCCCAAGCTCTAACTCTAACCCTAAGCCTAACTCTAACCCTAAGCCTAGCTCTAACCCTAACCCTAGCTCTAGCTCTAACCCTAAACCTAGGCCTAACTCTAACCCTAACTCTAACCCTAACCCTAGCCCTAGCTCTAACCCTAGCTTTAGCTCTAACCCTAACCCTACCCTAACTCCTACCCTACCGCTAACCCTAGCCCTAGCTCAAACCCTAACCCTAACCCTAGCTCTAACGCTAACCCTCGCACTAACTCTAACCCTAACCCTAACTCTAACCCTAAACCTAGCACTAACCCTAACTCTAGCTCTAACCCTAAACCTAGCACTAACTCTAACCCTAACTCTAACCCTAACCCTAACCCTAGCTCTAACCCTAGCCCTAGCTCTAACCCTAACCCTAGCTCTAACCCTAATCCTAGCTCTAACCCAAGCTCTAACCCTAACCGTAACCCTAACTCTAACTATAACCCTAACCCTAGCCCTAACCCTAGCTCTAACCCTAATCCTAGCTCTAACCCAAGCTCTAACCCTAACACAAGCTCTAACCCTAACCCTAGCTCAAACCCTAACCCTAGCTCACACCCTAACACTAGCTCTGAGATTCGAACCTGGGTCGCTGGGGTGAAAGCCCAGAGCACTAACCACTAACCTATGGAAGCCTTGCTCTCAATGCATGGAACATGTATGGTTTTATGGTTACACGAGCACCTGTGTTGCAAATTTTCTATGATAAAATTTTTTGGGTCCCACTGAGATTCGAACCTGGGTCGCTGGGGTGAAAGCCCATATCACTAACCACTACCCGATGGAAGCCTTGCTCTCAACGCATGGGACATGTATGGTTTTATGGTTACACGAGCACCTGTGTTGCAAATTTTCTATGATAAAATTTTTTGGATCCCACTGAGATTCGAACCTGGGTCGCTGGGGTGAAAGCCCAGAGCACTAACCACTACCCTATGGAAGCCTTGCTCTCAATGCATGGGACATGTATGGTTTTATGGTTACACGAGCACCTGTGTTGCAAATTTTCTATGATAAAATTTTTTGGATCCCACTGAGATTTGAACCTGGACCGCTGGGGTGAATGCCCAGAGCACTAACCACTACCCTATGGAACCCATGCTCTCAGTGTATGGAACATGTATGGTTTTATGGAGCAGCTCACAAGCGACTAGCTGAAGACTCCACAGCAGATGTCATCACAACACGTTGTGTACACGAACACCTAGCAAAGTACAATTTAAAATGACACTTTCGAAGTACCCAAAGTTAAACTTACAAAAGAAAACCCATAACAAATAAAACTTACACAAGAAGAGCCCTAACGTGGCACTTGACAGCTGTCAGTGTCAAATGCAAAATGTAAACAAGGACCATGTGAAAATGAGGTCAATGCAACAAATGGTAGTGTTTACCAGCTCAGTGGCCGCAGAGGAGAGTGCCCGCCCTGAGATTGGGAGGTTGTGGGTTCAAACCCCTGCCGAGTCATACCAGTGACTATAACAATGGTACCCATTTCTTCCCTGCTTGGCACTCAGTGTAAGGGGTCGAAATGGGGCCCCCCCTGCTGCTCACGATCATTGGGACTTTTGGCACTCAGAGGGTGTCCAAGTCCAGTCCTCGAGGGCCGCATTCCTCCATGTTTTCCAAGTTTCCCTCGTTAAACACACCTGATTCAAATGATCAGTTCATCCTCACGTTCTGCAGGAGCCTGATCATTGAATCAGGTGTGTTTAACGAGGGAAACTTGGAAAACATGGAGGAATGCGGCCCTCGAGGACTGGACTTGGACACCCGAATGAAAAGGACAGCCGCTCCCCGGGGCCTGCTTCGGTTTCTTGACTGGAGACGGATGTGAGATGTCTGTCAGTCCATCTGTTAGGCCCTTGCGCACGGCCACGCATATGCACATGTTTTTCCCACTAGCACACTTGCGCTTCACTTTGTTGCACTCTTTTGGAAGAAAATGACAGCAGATTTGCAGGGAATGCTAAGGTGTTGTTTGAGTTTATTGCTGCAGCCTTGACAGACTGTCAGAAAAAAATACCAATGATTGAATTGTTAGCAGAGTTTGTTGGTTGTGAGCTGAATTACAGTGTTAGGGTTGTGATTTTTTTAAATATACTTCTCATATTGGCTCTTATTACCAGTGTGTGAGGACAGAATCATGAGCGGCTGAAAGTTTAGAGCCCCCGAGCTGCTTCTGGAGACATGTCAGCGTGACCTTTGGGATTCAGGAAGGGGATGCGATCGATCTGCACAAACTCAAACTCAGTCCTGTGGGGGGGATATTTGGGAAATGTTCTCAAGGCTCTAAATCACATTTATTTTTTTAGAATATGTGGACAGTGGTGCCCATTACTTGGCTCTCCTCATCTCCATCACAGTCTGCACCGTATTTATCGTCATTGTCTTCATCATCTGCTGCGTCAGGTAATGCTCAGCTCCATTTTGTCTTTTCTTTTTTCCTGTTCAGTATCTGTACTATTTCCTACACGTGTTTAGATACAAGCGACAGGAGTCCGAGCCACGCTACAGCATCAACTTGGAACAGGATGACTCTTACATCCCTCCAGGGGAGTCACTCAAGGACCACATTGAACATTGCCACAGCGTTGGGTCTGGTTCGGGCTCAGGGCTCCCCCTACTGGTGAGATACAATCACTGCACCCTCTACAGGGAACCTATCATCACTGATGAACATTGTGGCCTCCTCTGTGAGCCAATGATGGCCCCCCGAGAGAAATGATGTGACCTTTTCTGGATGTTTTTGTGCGGCGTCCCCAGGTTCAGCGCACCATCGCCAAGCAGATTCAGATGGTGAAGCAAATCGGGAAGGGGCGCTACGGGGAGGTGTGGATGGGCCAGTGGAGAGGCGAGCGAGTGGCCGCCAAAGTGTTTTTCACCACAGAGGAAGAGAGCTGGTTCAGGGAGACGGAAATCTACCAGACGTTCCTCATGCGGCACGACAACATTCTGGGTGAGAGGTCGCTAGATTGATAGGTTAGAAAATTAAGAAATGTATCAAAATAGTGATTACTGGAATTCCTGAATTCCATTGTACTCATGCATTTTTTTTTTTAAATAAACTTTCCTACCATCAGGCTTTATCGCGGCTGACATTAAGGGCACGGGCTCGTGGACGCAACTGTACCTGATCACCGACTACCACGAAAACGGCTCGCTGTACGACTACCTCAAATGCAACACGCTGGATGCCACGGCTCTGCTCAAGCTGGCGTACTCGTCCATCTCGGGCCTTTGCCACCTGCACACCGAGATCTACGGCACGCAGGGCAAGCCGGCCATCGCCCACCGAGACCTCAAGAGCAAGAACGTCCTCGTCAAGAGGAACGGGTCGTGCTGCATCGCCGACCTCGGCCTGGCTGTTAAGTTCAACAGGTAAGCGCTCGTGTTGTTTTCGGATTGCCGATTGGCTCGAGGAAATGTTAGATATATTTATTTTATTTGTTCTCCGTCAGCAACACCAATGAGTTGGACGTGCCACCCAATCTGCGGGTGGGCACCAAACGCTACATGCCCCCCGAGGTGCTAGATGAGACCTTGAACAGGACCCACTTCCAGTCCTTTATCATGGCCGACATGTACAGCTTTGGCCTCATCATGTGGGAGATGGCGCGACGCTGCGTCTCCGGAGGTAACAGTCATTGGATTGAATGCATTTGATCTGATATTAATTGTTGGTGTATGTGATGTGCAAAGGCATCGTGGAGGACTACCAGCTTCCCTATTACGACCTGGTGACCTCTGACCCCTCCTATGACGACATGAGGAATGTGGTCTGCATCAAACAACAAAGACCAGCGTTGGCCAACCGCTGGGCCACTGATGAGGTATTTATACACTGATAAAGTCTGTGATAAGCAACAAAACAGAATATTAGACAATTAGAAAACCATGCTAGCTCTCATTAGCATCAAGGGACAGAGATACATCATTTATGTGTGAATTTTCCTTCTCCAGTGTTTACATCAGATGGCAAAAGTGATGTCGGAATGCTGGTCGCACAAGCCGGCGTCTCGCCTCACTGCTTTGCGGGTAAAGAAGACACTCAGCAGGATGTTGGAGTCTCAGGATATCAAGCCGTGACGTGCACACAGAAGAAAGAACTACTAAGACCCATTGGACAAGGGTGACAGTTTACCTTACCTTTGTGTTGGGCTCACTGTGCTTTCTGTGAAAGCTTAGTGGCTCTCAAGGGGAGCTGAGCCACAGAGCAGTATTTGTACGTGCAGTCTTTTGTACTGTTAATTTGGTGTAGCCTAAAAACACAATGTTCAGTGACCTCAGTAAGATCATTGTTTGTGGATAAATATCACTTGAATTAAATTAATTGCAAAACAATACAACTGCAGTGTGTCATTTTTGTCAGTGTTGCATATAAATATAATTTATTATTAGTCTTAAAAATTACATTTCTTACACTTTATACAATTGCTTTACCGGATGAGAGTGGCACGCCGGATAAGGATCCACGCTTGTACATAACACACGCTAGCATCACGAAGCCGCACGACAAATTAATAAGATAAAAAAAAAAACTGCTATCCCCACAAGGACCTGTAATACATGGGAAAAGAAAGTTTGCATAGACTGCTTTACAAAAAAATGCATTCACAAATATTACTAATGTTGGTGCGACAATCATTCATTTGAATTGCATTCTCACTTTCTAAAGTGAGCTTTGCACATATCGTGTCAATTATTTGGCAAAAAGCAACTGTACTGTTTACATTTGGTCCTAGAAAAATAGATCTTTTTTGGACATAATTACTTCTCCTTAGCGTCTCCTTTATCACAACGTACAAACAATCATAAGAAAAAAATCCACATTATCAACCCTCTTTAGCCAAATGGTGGGATGAAAGACGGCAAACAATAATTATAGAAAACCGCCAAAAGTAGTGTAAGACGACACTGGCGCATATTTCAAAACCAAAAGCATACATGGGATTATCATTATTCATATTAAATACTACACTATCACAGAACATGAGTCCGTTTACCTCGTTGCCATGGAGACCATACACCGAGATGCTTCCTCCTCAACATCCGTCGCGGGATTGTTTCCTGTGAATAAGTGGAGGCCTGTTTCCATGACGACGGGTGCCATAAATAACACGAAGGAGCGAGTGCCTTGATGACGTCAGTGCTCGTTGGCGGCGGGGAGGAGGCTGTCGTGGCGTCCCATCTCCTCCAGGACTTGGGCCAGGCGGCTGAGGTTGCCGTCGGGAAAGTGCTGCGCCTCCCACAGGTCCAGGATGACCCCTGTCGGGCTGGACTTGGTGGCAAAGTAGTTCAGATACCTGAACATGACAAGCCAAAAAAAAGTCATGCATGACAAATAGTAAACAGACTTTCTCATTGGTTAGCGGAAAATGGACACAGCCTTTGTTCGTCAAAATATTGATGTGCTGTTCCATTTTTGAACAAGAAGCGTGTCCACGTAATCAGGGTGTCATCGCTTTGCAGCTGCTGCTTGTGATAAGCCATGCCGCCCCACTGTGCTGTAGACCCAGAAATGCACACAAAGGCACTTTTTGATTCAATGAAAAGCCTTCTCTCGCTTTTGGGTCGTAAAATGCTCCAACTGATGACCACTGAAATCTGATTTTTTTTTTCCTCTTGAACGTTTCACGTACTTTATTTAATATGTAGCCTGGAACATAAGGTAGGTTAATGTAGAGTATATATGTTATGCATAAATTATCTGTCACACTAAAACTGCACGCACCTGTCGAGGTTAAGCTTGTGGGCCAGCATCCTCCAGTCGTTGCCGCGGGTCTGCGGCGCGTCCAGGCTGCCGCACAGCTTCTGGCGGATGGAGACGGGGATGCGGAAGGCGTTGGGTCCCACCAGCGTGGTGATGTTGCTGGCCGGGTCCAGCAGGGATGTGTCGATGCTTTGCGAGTCCTGCGAGGAACAACGTGGGATGCAAATGTGGCTTCAATACTGTCAAATTAAAGCAAAAGAACTACATTCATATATGTAAAGTGTGATGCCTACCTCAGACAGCGTGGTGTCCAGCTGAAAGATCTGACCTTCCCCCTCCACTTGGCGCACGCAAATTTTGCACGTCAGGTCCACAGTAGCGGTGGAGAAGCGCTCCAGCGTGAAACAGCAGTGGAGGTTCCTCTGGGAGCCGTCCCACACTTGCTGGAAACAGAGCTCCTGCAAATGATGTTCAAAATTTGATGCCAAGCTCTCAGGAGGCATTTGTCAACATACAAGCCTGGAATACTTTTTCAGACATCCTCTTAGGAAAAAACACATATAAAAGATTATGTTTGCACCTGATACTTGGCCAGCAGCTTGCTTTTCCACAGCGTGTGAGGAATGTCGTGAATGGAAAGTCTCAGGTTGTGTGTGCTGTCGCTGAAGTTGAGCGTCTTTGGTTCATCCAACAACTTGCCGCCCATTTGCTTCTCCATTTGGAGAACTTCCTAAAATGACACAAATACACACACATGCACACAACATCAATTAGTGTTTCATCAAATACAACTTAAAACTTAAAACCCAAGATTGAGCCTTTAGAGGACACCACTGTTGACTTATTGACTTAAAAAAAGTGACTAAAACAACCATGTTTAGACAAACACACCTTAAGCGCGTCCTGCGTGTCGTCCAGGCAGTAGACCCGAATGTGATACTCGGTGGCGGGGCACGTGAGCGGGCCGAAGATGGCCAGCTTGAGGCGCTTGGTGGTGGCCGCGCTGAGCGACTGACCCACCAGGCAGTACGTGCCCAGAGTCTCGGTCAGGATGTGGCACGCCTCGTCGTCCATCTGGACGTAGCACGGCGTGGTGAAGTTCTCCTCGCCCACCACCACCACATCCTGCCAAGGAGATGACAAGTGTCAGTCACAATCAGAAGGAGAGCCCGCCCGGTGTGATTTTTCCTCTCCTGCTAGATTTAATCGAAGTAGTCAACTCCTGGCCAAGTAGTTTTTAGCTCAGCGAGACAGCAGCACAATGTTCACAATTGACATGTTGATGATGTCTATAAAAACTGAGCATATTTAAACCTCACCCAGAGTGTCTTTTAATAAAAGAAGTGCTTCTTTGTCCATGCTTTGTCTTGATCTCTCCTCTCTCTCGGTAAAATCCATGCGAGCAGCAACGCGGCATTAAATCAGACTATTACCAGAGACTGAGGAGAAATTTAAGGATTCGATTGTGAGCCGGGCCGTTTAAGCGGCGCATCAGCGGCAATCATTGGCCTCTTAAAATGTTCAGGGATGCCGAACAGGGTCGTTCATTTGAGCTGCAGGAAGAGTAAAAAAGACACCAAAGTTCCCTTTGCTGTATGACTTCATTTTCTATGTGTGTGTTCAACAGGCAGGTGGAAACGAATTAAAAAGCAAATCATGAAAAAATATTGTAAGTATTAAGTATTACTGTAAGTATTAAATGCCAGTCTATCATTTGGATTTACAAATTGCCTCTCCCGCGGAGTGAGTCCGTTTGACAAACGCACTTTTTGACAGACAATCCATTCAATTCAGCAATATTTCATGACGCCTCATCTCTCAATGGGAAGAAAAAGAGCTCATAAAGTAAAAACCTTGGCACGGCATCGGACTGTAGCATCTGCATTTCCGACAGGTCCGAGATTTGATCAATGGTTATGACTTCCTTAAGAATACTGGTTGCCTCCAAGTAATTCATCTCTGACAAAGGCGCTCCGGCGCACCCATAAACTCACACGGCGGCGACTGTATTGGCAAATGACTTGAGCACGACGCGAGACGCTCTTCAATAGCAAGCTGACACAAGCAATACCGTCAATCGCAAAGGCCGGCCGGTTAGTTTATGCCATATAAAAAGTTCCAAGTCTACAGCAAAACCTTGTTAATCAGCCATAATGAAATGAATGGAAATCCAATTACCATCCCCTCATCATAGAGTAGGGTTTAAAGCTAGGGTTAGGGTTTCAAACATGGGTTGAAAGCTATGGTTAGGGTTTCATACTCGCCAAAAAAATGGTTTAGATCATAAATTTCAACCTGGAGTGGCAATAAACAGCTTGTTCACCTTGAAATATTTGCGGAAATCTATCAGTATAGGCAACTATGTATCTTTTCAGTCAATAGCAAGCAGGATTTGGATTCAAGTTGCCAATTTCTTTGAAAGGTGTTTAAAGCCATGTCCTCTGCAAACACGCTTGTGTTTGTGTGAGTGTGTCACCAAAGAAGCGCGGAGGGGATATATTGAAAACGGCATCAGCGCTGCCCTTGACAACACACCTCAGCCGCCGGCAGCAATGTTAATGACACGGCCTGCAGGCAGATGGCAAAATAAACTGCACACAAAATGGCTCCCACGCACACAAACACAAAACGATGTGTTCATAAAGGTGCAAGGACACCATTCATGCACAGGAAAGACTGATGAAAGCTATTTCATCTTTTAATTGTTCCAAAATAGGGTCAAAGTTAGCGTTATGTCAGAAAAGAGTAAGTTCTCAACTGCAGATGGGGGAGGTGGCGACTTATAAAATATGTCAAGCAAAATTGAATTGAAACCATTAAAGAATGCTGGACTAGACCTTGTCCTCTGCCTTACCTCCCATGTGTTCTGCGGCGACTGGCTCTTGAGCTGGATCAACCAGTCTTGTTGGCCTTCTGACACGGCGCAATGATGCATGGTGAGCACCAGGGGGCGCGTCAACAGGGCGCCTGGCGGGCCGCAGCTCACCACAGGGCTCAAAACCGCTTGCCCGTCTTCCACTGAGGGCCTGGAGGACGAGCGAGGAGGGTATGGTTAGCATTTGAGGCACTCAGAGCTTGTGTTGTGTGTGTGACTTCCTGCTTCCTTCCTACCTCAAGCTTTCCTTCCTCTGGACAGTCACGTACATTTCATAAACGCGACCCTGCGGGATGGCTCCTGCTGGGATAAGCAGACTCACACCTGGAATAAAGAAAACAAAATGAAAATATTAATTGGGGTGAGTGAGGGGAGATTAGTGGATTTGGAATTCTGTGGGTGACATTAATTCTTGGAAGTACATTTTGCAATCTGAAGAAAACGGCATAGCACCTGGGAGCCACAAATTGACAATAATGTGAAGAAAATGGAAAAGAAAGATCCTGCTTGGATGTACTTGCCCATATAGGAATGTGGAAGGGATGTGACATTTCATTAGAAAATCAATGATCTCTCCCTCTCGTCATACGATTCTCATATTGCTGCTCGCAGGGTGATTTACATTTTTCCATCTCACATTGATTTCATATGATGTCTTGTCAAAAAAGTCTTTGAAAGGATTCCCTCGTGCGCGCACAAACACACACACACCCCGTCTGTGTCGGATAGCGCATTGATTTCTTCATGTCCTTGAAGTGAACTTTTCCAAAAAAAAAAACCGGGGGGGTGGGGTGACAAGTCGGCTTCTCTTCCTGGCCGGCAAAGTAATCACAACCCAGCCATTGGGACCTCATTGCAAGAAACTTTTTAAAGGCTTATTTTATTTTCTTACTCACAGTTCTCCCCCACAATATTTCATTTAGGAGATCGCAAAATTTAACATTTTCTTTTTCTCCCAAATACTCGTAATATTAACCAAAATACACAGCCGGTTAAATGAAGAAAAAATAGATTCTGTGGACCCTAAAGCTCTAATTCGTGGACCCTGAGGGGATCCGGGGGCCTCAGTTTGACTTTGGCATGTGAACTGATCAAAGTCCAAAGTCTTCCACCCTTTGTGTAACACGACAAGACGACTTTTCCAAAACACAGCTGAGAACAATTTAGCAGGAATCAAAATGAAGCGCTGAGAACTTTGAGAAACCGGAGGAGACGCTGTATCCTTTAATGTCGTAGCTCGTTTATCTGCGCCTGTCACCGTCGCCGTACATAAAAAAACACCGACAGCCCGTGTTTGAAGCGAGGACATGCAAGTGGCAGGAAAAGCCGCCTGCAAGCGTGCCCCTCTGATCCTTCACTTCTACACGGCGCACCTTTGCTATCACTCAACGTCACGAGTGAAGTCGAAGCGAGTCATGCTGATCGCTTACATATGCCACAGCGGGTCATTTCAAAGGTTAGCATGGTTGAAATCATACGTCAAAAACGACATGAACTAAATCTGTAAAAGGTGCCTGTCTCGATGTGTTTTTGACATCGATTTTAAAAACTTCTGTTTTTTATTTTTAGTGCTCAATATGAATTTTGTCATAATTTGTAGCGATGATAGTTCAGAACATAAAACCTTGGCAGAAGTGGGCGGGACAAATATTGGCTGAGCAAATATGACATAACTGTACCTGAGTTTGGGACAATGAGATGTCCGCCCTGCGAGCTGAAGGAACCCACGGCGGTGCAGGAGGGGTCTCTGGATCGCAACAGCGTCTGCGTGCGCCGACCCATGGTGCCGTCGCTGTTGTCCAGCAGGCAGTGCGGCAGCTTGGGCGACAGCTTGGAGGAAAACTCGCCTCCCAGGTCGTCCTGCGGCGTCACCAGGCCGGACGAATTGTACACTTTAATCTTGAGGTTGGGCAGGGGGTCCAGCAGAGGCGAATTGGTCATGGGGATTTTGTCGGCCACGTCGTGCAGGGCGTAGACGGGGCCTCGGTACATGGCGGCCGCCGAGGTCAGATCAGGGGGTGCCGTGAGGAGATCGGCTGGAATGAGAAGCCAAAAAGAACAAAACAGACCATTAATTGGGTGGCGAGAATCAAAAAGGACCAGGAGGAAATGAAGCCTCAATCAGCAGGATTGCCGCCTGCCCGCCTGCCTGCTTTCGCTCGTTCACTTTTCACTCATTAGGATAGTCGAGTCTGCCACAACACAACATTACTCAGTGTGAGGAGCTCAAGGCACAGCTGGGAATCGGGAGTGCCAGATGGCAGCGCTAAGGCTCCGCTTAGCTGCCAGGTACAAGGAGGAATGTTTCTCGTCTGGGCGGGAAGACACGCAGGCCCGCCACTCGCTCGTGCGCAAATGAACAGATGACTCTTTTCAACGTTTTAACAGCTACATTTGAAATTCAAAGGTTTGGTTAAAACTTCAAACCAAATGCTCATCTTTAAACTTTCTTCAAGAAAGAATTTGGCTGAGAAAGTCGGACGCTTTATTTTTGCCGCACCTTTCCGCGCCGTCTTGATGCTGACAGGCTGGAAGCCTCCGTTGAGGGCGGACGAGTCCAAGATGTCCGAGTCAAAGTCGCGGTGGTTCTTCCGGTAGATAAAGAGCGCCACCACCACGGAGATGACCAGGCACATGATCACGGCGATGACGATGCCCACGTAGAGAGCCACGTCGTCCGTGCTGGGGGCCACTGTGGAAGGCAACAAAGAGAGAGAAGATGTAGACATTAAAAGGAAGTAATTGTTGACTCTATGCTCCGCCCACTTTAGATGGTGATGGATAGCACAATTTAGCATCATCCATCTGGTATGGGTACCTGGAAAAACTGCAATTTGCCAGAAATGGTTGTTTCCAAACAAAATGGCCGACTTCCGATTCCATTCCGAATCCCTGAGACATGTCTAGCTAATTTCGTCAGTGCCCCTAATAACCGTCAATACGTCAACCATTAAAAGCAAACTAATATCCTGGTTAGGATTGAGCCGGATATTAATAAACATGAACACAAAATATGTTGTTCTTCCTTTCATTTTGCAGTATTAGATGATTTAATTCACGATAAAGGCCACAATATTAAAACATTGTGGCACATAATGGGGAATTCAAACCGGACCACTTTTGTGGGTAGGTGGGTGATGCTCACTGGTTGCTAGGCAACCAAAGAGGCAGTAGCTGGGTGCCTTCTGACATCACAAAATCAGAAGTTTTTTTAGATTAAGCATTCAAAACACACACGCAAACACTTTCGAATGTCTGCAGCCATGTTGTGGTTGCACACTTTGTGATAACACACTCGGCGCACAGCGGTCACGATGGCTTGCCTAAGGCGGCCCGAGCCAAACACAATGACCCGGTGCTAATGAGCAGCATAGAGAAAAACCATGTGTCAACTTCTGAGGGTGGAAAGATACGGATGTTTTCATCTCCGCAACTGCCAGGCGGGCGTCGCGGCTCTGAGGCCGCCGTCGCCGTTCTGACACAGCGTAGATAAAATGGAATGTCGTCGCTAGCGTTCCTCACAGCCGCTTTCATCTCCGCTGGATTTCTGTCCACTTTCTAGCTGGCGAAACCTCCATGATTAGAAGGTCCAAGCGAAGACGACGGGGGCGCCAGAGCGAGACGGGCACTCATTACGGAGCCGACCTTTTTAATGGACGTCCGCTGACGGCCTTGTCTCGCTTTGGTGTGTGTCCTTCACTGTCATTCAGTTGACAAATGAGATGTAATTCTTTCCTGCGGGCGGCGTACATGTGATGTCGGAAGACTCCAAGAAAGCGGGGCTTGTGTTGTTGTCACAGCAAATGTGCTGAGCCGCTCAAGTGTGATATTGCCAAATTATATAGTATTTATCTCCATTAAATGAGCAAATAAAAAGCCACGTAGAAAAATTGTAAGACAGTTTAAGGTGTTCGTAAGTAGCCAGTAGATGGCAGCAGATGCCATAAAAGCTGGCAGACTGCGTTTAAATGGGCCTGCAAGATGAACGACACTCCACGAGTGTCTCCGTCAAGAGTCTCCAACACAAAAAGGGGATAAAAGGGCAAGAAAATGGCTCTGACATAAAATCCTGCATGACCAACACAACAATGTCCAAAACCCGCAATTAAGTCAGGTGGAAAAATACAGGAAATATAATTATTATTATTTTGTAGACTGCAAAGTCTGGAGTGTCAGGATAACATCGTCATCCTAATCCTTCCGCCGCCACAGACGGGAACCGACAGCCGAGCGGGGAGCCGAGTGATGAAAGCGGTAGAATGTAATTTCACTTCTCCAGCTTCCCTGCGGTTATTTAACGTGCCCCCCCCCCCTCCCCAACACCCCCATTCCCCTTTCCCCGAAACTACCACCGCCCCCTCCACCCACCGTGGCACAATCTTCCGTCCGTGCTTTGATGATAAAGGCAGCAACCTGCTAAGTGTACACATTAAAATGTATCACTTAGATGAATACATCCCTTTGAACACGAGCCATTGTCAGCGCTCAGAAAAAGTACAAGGAGTGGAAATGAAAAGGGATTATTACTATTATGACGACGACGCATACATGAGAATTCACTTCTGGATAAAGTCACAGCTTGCCGAGCTTGTTGGGAAGCAATGAGGGAAAGGCAGGCCACTGTTTTTTTTTTTTTTAAAAGAATAATTTTCCTGCGGAGGGGAATGAAAATGACAGCCTGGTGAATTTGGTTTCATAATTCAAAACAGCTACAAATAATTTTCTTTGCCTGTTTTAAAGTGCAGGTTTCATCCCATGCAAATGAGCCACTGCTCCTCGCACACAAATCAAATCCAAGTCTAGTAAAGTCCAATTTCATATTGACTTTTCTGCTGCATAAACATCACTTGGAGAAAGACAAACAGCAGCCTTGGCCAAACAAAGAAAGGGTCAGCAACCCGGCCAGGTTTTTATTGGGTTGCCGATCTTCGGCGTGAAATCGCTATCAGCCTTCGTATTGATCTACAAACACGAGCATAATTTGGCTGCAATTGGCTTTTTGATTCACGTCTCTAGTGGATGTGATGGGGCCACTGATCTATTTTGTCTTATTTTGAAATAACCACTGCATCCTAATAAATAAAACAGGAGGTGCCTGAAAATCTATAATAGATACTGCGAAACGCTTGCCTCAAAAACTGCAATCTTGGACAATCACCAAAGAAATATGATTGGAATTATTTCTGTGCATTGGTGATATTGCCGGAGCCATTGGAACTCAACTGCTAACCAAAACAGCAGCACATATTATAGCTAACTAGCTGTCATTTTTTTTTAGAAAATGGTGTGGATGGACCTTTTAGTTTTGAGGAGTATGCGTGTGAAAAGACAAGACATGGCAATGAAAATGTAAAAAAAAAAAAAAAAAATAGTAAATCAGGAACTCACATGTATTTCCCAAATCAAGCTTGCCTTTAGCCTCAGCTGACTTCTGATATAAGGAACCTTGAGGAAGAGAGGGAAGGAATGGGCGGGGGAGAGTCAAGGGGGTAGGGTGGGGGGGTTGGAACATGGCGGGAGAGAGGGATGATGAAAATCAAATTTAAGCCAACAGAAAAACAAACGCAACAAATGAGACAGCAACAAAGTCATGAGTAGGAAAAATGACGCAGGGGAAGTCATCCTTCTTGATTTGGCCCCTCCCTTCTCGGGCACGGAGAGCGATGAGGAGCGGCTGAGGGAACGCAGCGCTTGGGGTGAGGGAGTGACGCCATCCATCAAGGCGGCTTAGAAGCTCAACGAGAGTTAGCACTGAAGCGGGCAGCCAGGCAGGTGAGGGGGAACGCCGTACCGTCATCAGTATTCCACAGAAGCAAAAAGTCGACTGTGTGTCACCGCACTGGAAATCCTGGATGGATTTATACAAGTGCGATTTTGGATTTGGATTCATTTTGACACGCCCCTACCCCAAAGCCTTGTTTTGACAACTGATTCTGAACTGAGGGGGAGGAGCTTCATTTGGTCAGGCCAAAAGAAAAGTAGTGCTTTGACGCCATCTTGGGTCATCTCTGGATAATTCTAAACTGTTTTGAAACTTTGAGGGAAAATTGAATTCACAATCAAGATTTCTCAGCTGATGCCAACAAAGATGGAAGAGGAGGATTTCCTGCCAGGCATGGTGACATCACAACTTAATCTCACTCCATAAACAACAACACAAACAATGTCATCTCTATCAGCGAGGCAGAGAGCCGCAGCGAGGTGAGGAGTCAGCAGCAAAAAAAAAAAAAAGAGAAAAAAAATCAATGAGCTGATAGATGAGGACCACTTGTTGGTGTAATCAGCAAACATTGCGGCCAGCCTATCCTGGCTTACTTTTGATAGGAAAAGTGTGCGTGCGGACTTCCTAACCCTAACCCTAACCCAGCCAACCACAGCAAATAAACAAGCATCTTACAAGCAGCTGTGTCGGAAACCAAAATTCAATTAAAGTAAAGCGACTCACTCTCGGACATTTTGCCAAATGGCGCACCCTATAGGTGGTCTATAGGTACTGCAGGTTTAACAACAACAACAAAACATTTAAACAGGGCTGTGTAAACTTTTCATACCCACTCCAACATGTAAATGCCTGATTTTGTTTTTTTAATTTTCAGTCATGATATAAAATGACATTTTGTCTGTCTTGGAGACAGTCTGCGGTATCGGATTCTCTAGCACATTTCAAGCGCTAAATTGCCACGAGAGTGTTGAAATGAGATCCAAAGACAGAAAATAGGATCAGCCGCATTTACTGGCGTCCGAAACCTCCCAGCATGCATCACGGCGGGGAGGACTCAGCGCTCCGAGGTGAGTTCAGATTGCGCACCACGACTTCCATTGCCTTAATGTGAGCGTTCACATAATGGCTTCTTCTCCTCAGCAATGTGAGTGGAAATGGTCGTTAGCATTGACATAAGTGGCTTTGCCCTCTTGGCTTCTAACAAAAAAAAAAAAAAAAAAAAAAATCAATCCTTGGAATGATGCTAAATCTATATCATCATGGCTTTCTTTTCATGCAACCGTGACAATGAGGCTTGGCACAAAGACTGAAGATGATGTAATAAGACAAATGTAAACGACCATTCCTTCCAAAAAATACAAATACGTAGACGTAGGGAAGGTTTCGACGTATGAATGCAAACTCTCCGTATTTCACGGGAGACTTGGCGGCACGTTTGGCAAGCGTTTCAACCGCTTGGCTTTTGTTCAACTAAAAGACAGAATAACTCTAAACAACTCATCGCCCGAGGAAACGCTTCTGAGTGCATCGCAACAAGCTGTCTTGTTTTTTCACACCCGCCCACCCAACAAAACAACAAAACCAATACAGAGAGTGAGGCAAAAAAAAAAATGCCATTTATGAAAAGCCTTTCAACTCCTGAAGCTGTTTGTGAACTTTGAAATGATTGTGAAAGCGAGAGAGAGCCATTACCGGCAAATAATTGCTCGCTTCCAGAGACACGGAATCGCCGAGCGGGTCAAACTCATGCCATGTCGCGGCCTCGGGTTTTCTTCCAGATATTTGGAAAATGAAAGTAGCAATCAGAGCTGACTCTGTTGAGTGATTGCCGCCATGTAATTGCCATTACGTACAAAGTAATTTAAAACATTTTAAACTGTTGATTTACACTTTTGTGCTGCCATGACACTGAAAATTTCAATTTGTTAATTGTTGGCAAGATGTTTTTTTTTACAGCTCAGGTCAAAGTTCGACAAGAAGCACGAGCTGGAGCAAGATGGCTGCTCATGTTTTTGTGAGTGAAATGAAACAGAATGAGCGAGTGATTTAGGCGAGGTATGGCGGATGAGCCGACGCCGTGGTTGGAGATACTCACTCTGCATGCACAGGCCGTCCGTGCAGTTCTTGGACTGCAGCACCATGCCCTCACAGTCCTTGCCCCCGTTTTTGGGTGCCGGCGCGCCGCATTCCCTCCTCCTCCAGTGGGTGCACTCGGTCCCACAGGTGGACCACTTAGTCCACTCTGTCCACAGGCCATCCACTAACACACAACAGACAACACAGACGAGGTGATGCGCGAGTGAGAATGGCCATGGGGTGATTTATGCCGACGTGAAGATGAAGTACGTCTTAGGTTGCAAAATTTGGGTCATTTTCAAAGTGGGTAACTTTTCATGGGAATCCAGGACCATCAGTACTCGTGGGGGGCCAAAATTGGCTCTAACAAAAACAGTAGTATTGTCATATGCTCTGTCTATATGTGTTGCTGCACCATTTTTGTTCAAATACCCAATGTCATAGAAGGGCTACTTTTGTTAGCCCTTCTATGACATTTCACATTATGGGTTAGCATTAAGCTAGCAATCTTTCCTATGATAAACATTATTTGGTTGAATTCAAATCACAATTATTTGTTGTTTTTCAGTAAAGTTGAATTGCTTAGCTTCCCATGGAAATTGACCGGAAACTTTCTGGAAATTCACCAGCAGTTTCCCACCCCTTTGCAACTCTAATCATATCTCATGACTATAACACATAATTGATTGAGTACAAGCCTTACCTGGACAGAGAGTATTGCACGGCAGCTTCTGGATGCCTTGCCCCTCGCAGATGGCGCCACCGTTGAGTGGCGCCGGATTGGTGCAGCTACGTGTGCGTTTCTGGTAGCCCCGCCCACAGCGGCTGTTGCACACCGACCACTCGGTCCATGTCGACCAGCCGCCATTTACTAGGGGTGGGGAAATATACAATGAGCAGAATGTCAACATGTCAACACAATGTTGAACTTTTTTTTTGTTTTACTCTCGGGCCATCACGCAGCCGAACAGGACATGGCGTTCAGATAGCGGCTAGTTTCCAGTCACCGATTCCACTTAATGCTTCTCTTTCCTCTCTCATCCATCTTTGTCAGCCGCCAAATTCCAGCACACAACGACAACACACAACGCATGCACGACACTGTGGCTGCCGACCAACCGCTGACATTTTACATCAAGGCTCCGAGACCTTGAAACTCCCACACCGGTGGAGAAAACATTTATGTACAAGATTCATTCCTGATATAGCAACCGTAGAGCATTTGATTTTTTCTTTAGGGCTCAATTAGGGCAGAAAATATTTGGTGGGATAATATTAAGATAGCCGATTAATAATAAAAAAAATAGATGTTTGAATGTCACAATCTTTATGTTTATGTACACTTTAATCACTGTATACTTTCTTAATTTTTTTTCTTCTTGTAATAATAGAACTTTATTCTCATGTTTTTCTTGCCTACCCCATTCCTGCTTTGTATTGTATTCTTTTTTTTTTTTTTTACTTATTTTGACAAAGCTCCTTTCCTGTCTTTGCGGTACTTTTGCACATGACACAATTAAGCATGAAACCATTTTGGAGACGCGTAGCCGTTGTGACATTACAGTACTTTACCTATCAAGGATAAGCTGACATTAAAAGCGCTTTCCCCGCATGGCTGACAAGGAATCCTCGCCGAGATGTCGAGCGCATCGGCAGGGAAACAACCTGGCAGTAATGTGTGTCTTGCTTGTTTCTACACTCTGGTGCAATTTGGTGGATTTGAATAATATATTCCTTTCATGACATCAGGGTCAAAGGTCAAGTGTTACAACAGATGCATAATACTGTAGAAATATTTATGTTTACGCATGCTGTGTGGTTCAGTGCGAAATCATGTGATGAACTCTTGATGGAAAAACACGCCTGGGAAGTCAAGAGCGGACACGTCGTGTGTCATTTACACAGCTAGCCCCGAGCGGCCGTTAGAGTTGGAAGCTTGGCGGCGTCAAGCGTAACGGCTGACGTGACGGAGACAGCGGGCGGAGATCCCAGCTTCCAGAAAGCACAGCGGGGGATCTGGATTTCTCTTTTGAAATACCGTAGCGGCTCACCGTAGACGATGACGGTGGCAGTGGTGCTCCGTCGCTTGGCCACGATGTTCTTGGCCACGCACGTGTAGTTTGCCGTGTCGGAGAGGCGCGCCTGCTTGATGATCAGATTGTGGTCGATGGTGATGTAGAAGTTCCTGTCATCGGCGGGGTCGATCACCTCCTCGTTTTTCAGCCACTCCACCTACGACCGGGGGGAAAAGGAAAAGGCCGTTTGCTTAAAATGTCAAGTGCCCTTCTGTGCTTTGGAGACTTCACAATCCCTTTGCAAGACAAAGATTTTTGTTATCACCCTCGCAAGGACAACATTTCATCTTTTGTGCCTTTTTAGAAGAGCCCGAGTAGCTTCTTAACCTTTTCTCACCAGTTCATTTCTCTAAATTATGCTGATATTGAACTCATCGCGCAGAAAGGGGAGGAGGGAACGTTTGGGATCTTTATTTGGTTTTAAATCACAAAACTGATTTGGAAAAGAACCCTGCAGACACTTTGATTCCGAATATTTCCTCATCTTCAAAGAGCGCAGTCTAGCCATGAGGGGGCCCGGCACGCCGACTTCCTGCTCATTGTCGTGTCCCACGACGGCAGGGAGCGCCCCCAAACCGCCGCTCGCGAGATAAGACAACAAGCGGGGCAGGTCGAGATAAGCAGGATGTTTATAAAAAGATGAGATGAAGGGAGAGGGCTCACTGTAATTTGTGCCGAGGTAAAACACTGTGGCCATTGTTGTAAAAGACGCAGCGTTGTTCGACGACTCCCAAAGGAGAAGATTAACCGATTGCGACACAAAAGTTGACTGTGAGTCGGCGCCGGAGGAACATCCCAAGCGGGTTCGACTGTCTTCCGTTTTCACATCATTTTCTAATAGTGGCTTTGATTTTGTACCGCTATTTTATACTTATATAATTTCTGACAATCTAGTCTGGAAAACTTTTCTCTCATTCTGAAAAACTCTCAGATGCCACAAGATGTGGTTGCAACTCAGGCGAATATGAAGTAGTGGTTTGGCGCCACCTTGATTAATCTTGTTGCAGAGGGAAGCAGCTCCGATTCGACAGGCCACAGGTATAAAAGTAGTGCTTTGGTGCTATCGTGACTCATCTATGAGCAGCAACTCAACTCTTTTTTTGAGGAATTATTTTCTATTTGCCAAATTGGTCACTAAAAGGTACAAGTGGGAAATCAGAACTGGGCACTCCTAATGCATCCGAAGATTCCCATTAAATTGGCAAAGATTCAGTCATCATGAGTCTTAGCGCTTCATTGTGCAACGAGAACAAAGCGTGATTACTAACAATAACGTTATGATTGCCATTTTATTCCTCTGATGGAACAAATAAAGGACGAGCAGCGCTCTCTGGAACAAGACTGAAAAAATGTTTCTTGTCCAATTTTTCTTTTGGCCAATGACAGCGACGGCCTCTGCAGACGCGACGCGTTCGGATGTCAAGAGCACTTTGATACGGGCGGGTAATTAAAAATTGAACAAAAGAGCTTTTCAGTCTAGATGTGCTGCTGTTGGGGAAGATGTCGGTGGGGGGTTGGGGGGGGGGGGGCAGAGGGACAGCCAGTGGTAGAGTGAGAAAAAGAAAGAAAGCAACGGTGCAGTCCTCACATTTTTTTTTTTCTCACCCGACTATAATTAGGACTCATTAATAAAAGCAGAGATGAGAAGGTAAGCCCGACTCGACATCACATTTCTCCGCAGATCGCACCCACCGCTCCTCAAACCCCCTCATTAGCTCCTGATTGGCAGTGCAACTTCCGGAAGAGGTAATTGGCACATTTTACATGAACCGGGGCAAAACTGTGAAATGTCGGCAAGTCACAGACGGAGAATCAAACGCGAGCTTTAGAAGAGGAGGAAACCGCTCATAACCGAGCGGACTGGACCAAGTGAAGAAAAACAAGTCGCTGTACAATATGGCGGAGGAGGAAGACGTGATCATTCAATGTGAATCGGCCCCCTCATGGCAAATAAAGTGCTTGAGGGAACAGATCCAGTAGAAGGTCAGATGTGATGATCAAGGCTGTCTCACAAAGACAACTTTTGCTCTCCAGCAATAATCAAAAGTAGCTTCACTGGGTGGATGGAACAATTTCGCTGTCTGCTTTGGTGACCTTTTTTTTTTAATTGCGGGGGCCTATGTGGCACCGACCGCGGCGTGGAATGTTGCATGCCAACGCATCTCTAATTAGCCAAATACAGTGTATGGATCACACGGTATACATTCGGCTCACTTGTTAAGAGCCCGGGTGAGACAAAGCCATCCATTACCCATCAGTGTTCTGCTAGAAATAGAATTGGTGGGAGGGGGGGGGTTGAGACTCTCGCTGTATATATCTGCCCCGAGGCACCTTCAATGACACACCTGTAGAACGTGCCGTAAAAAAAAAGACATTAACATTAATATTAACAACACAGGAGAGATGCTTGTTCAAGTCAAAGCTTCAAATTTTGATTTATAATTCAGTATTCTATATATTATCATAAGTTAAAAAGTGTTTTCGCATACAGATATGTTTTACATGCTGTGTCATGTTTGTTTACGTCATTAAAAGGCGGGGCCTGACTTGGTGAGTGATGTGGGTGTCAGCAAATGACAGTTGAGTGTTCACCGGCTGCTAATTGGCTAACGCAATCTGCGGTTTTAGTGACTCGCTGTGACTTTTAGCCGTCGACAGTTTGAGTATGAATGTATGCTTCGTGTTTATTTTCTTACTATTTATTCAACAGAGATTGAAAGTGGAGGTGGCTGTGTCTGGCCTTAATCACTTGCGGGGGCATTGCAGTACCTTTTAAGCAGCGATGGTCGGCTGTATTACATTAAGCAACAACGATATGTTGGCATGCTAATGTGCATTACGGATGCAGAGCTTTTTTTTTTTTTTTTTTTTCTGTGGGGGCTGCTTGAAGAGTCACATTAAAGCGTGGATGTCATTTGAGGAGCGGCGAGGATATAAATAAGCACACCGACTTACAAGTTCAAAAACACCCTCCAACACATTTTGGGGTGATTAGGAAAGCATTTGGCTTAAAAAAAAAAAAGAGAAGAAAATTTGCTCATTAAAACCTCATTTCCATGTTAAATTGGGGGGAAAAAAAAAAAAGTAAGCACCTGGCACAAAGCAATTCACCTTCCCGAGTGTTCCAGATTGCCGGGAGAAACAGAAGCATTTTTTTTTTCCCCTCTGCTTTATTTGGAAACATAAACAAAGCAGCGTTTGCTTTTAGTAGCGTTCTCGCCTCCTGTTTCGAAAGGCGGAGTAACGATTTAGCGAGGACTTTAAGAGTCAACCGCAACCATTTGCCAAGAAAAGCTTGTCGTGAGTGACAAGCGAGCGCCTGGAGGTCAATGGCGACTCGACTGGCGCAGAGGCTTCAAAGTGGCCTGGTGACACGGCGACTCTCCGGGGCTCACTTTAATGAACACACACGTCGCCTTTTACGAGTTCCTCGAGCCGTGTTCTTCTTGACAGTCACGGCTGTCTACGCCAAGAACTCACTTAGGTGACATACCTCCGCTGTCCAATGAGGGGAGGCCTCAGAGGCACATAATGGATCTCTGTCGAGAATCACAACCCTTTATTGTCGTGAAATTTATTGTCCTGAAATTTTCATTTAGTCACCAGCATCTGCCGGATGTCAGTTTGGTTAAAGAATTCTCTTTCTACTCAGCAATGCCATCGGACTTAATCTTGGCAAGGGCCGCCTTTCCCCACGATAACGCCGCAGGACCCCGAATGAGCGAGAATTCACATCGGGGAACCCATAGTAACCGGGCGCAGCGGCATCTCGGAGCGCCGCCTTCACCTCTGAACCCTCGTCTTTCTCCCGGATCTGACGCGGTGGAAGAAAAGGAAGAATGAAAGCACATTCTTCTACTGAGCAGATTGTTTTGTGAGGCCGCCACGCATTGTCACGTATGAAAGGAGTTACTCACAAGGAGCCTCTTAAGATTTCAATAAAAGAGTCTCGGCGAGGACCTCAAAGAAAAAGGTTCTGCGTGACGTGTTGGCTTTTCATCTTTTGGTCCCACATTACAGAGGAAGAGAACTTTGGTTAAATCGCCTTCAATTCCTTTCAACGAGGTTGATGTGAATCCGTTTTAGGAGTCTCGCTTACATTTTTTCCACCAGGGTGTTACCAGCACTGGATTTCAAAATCAGCTAAGGCAGCCAGCGAGACAGTTCGTGACTTTATGTAAAAAAAAAAAATCGACTAAATTCTCAGAACAGAAACCACGTCATCGCTACGAACGAAAGCAACGAGCATTTTTGAAGCAACTACAAATGATATCGGAACGCTACAGAAGTAAGTCCAACAAAGTCAGTCGTATGCAGTCAGCGCGATTTAATAAGAAAATTGTTACGAGTGTTTAGGTTTTTATGGCTTCAACCGCAGTCGGCCGCGGAGCCAGCCAAGCGACCGCACCGGCTCGAGACATCTCATCTTCTCCGTGCCGCGTTTTTTCTTTGCCGACGGGTGAAATATGACAGGTCTTTCCGTCGCAGCGTCTGTAACGTATTTCTCGAGATTCAGAAGAAACCTAAGAAGTTGAACATCTGTTTTTTTTCGCCGCTCAATACAACGTTCTCTTGTGTCCAGCTGTTTGAGTTCATGGATGGAAAAAGACATGATGCAATGGAATCTTTGCCTTTTTTTTTAAGACATGAGGTCATGGGGAGTCATTAAAGAATTTGCTGTACATGCTAAACTAGAAAGACAAGCCAAGAAACGCATGCTTGTCGATAACCCCAACATCGCCACATAATTTTATCAAATGAACGCCTGCTAGCTTAATGCTAATGTGCCAAAAGTCAACTTGGATTGTCTTCAGCTCTTTGATGAGCAAATTGAAGACAAGCATTACAGCAAATAAATGGATCAATGTCACCTTCAAAGAATGAAATATCAACACGTGTCGGCAAAACAGCTACTTTAGCGTCAAGCCCTTCATCTCCTTGGCTGACCAATCATTATCATCCATTTGTGTTCGAGTAGCACCCTGCTGTGCCCTTAATCGCCGCGTAGTGCAAATCCGTAAAACTCGGGGAAACCGCCTCAGACGCTTCACGGCTGTTCGTACGGATTGTTTAAGGACACTCTGTCGAGCAGCGCCTCAAACTTTGGGCCATTTAGCCTGTCAGCACTTTGAGCGCGGATAAATGTTGTGCAGTTCCACTCGGTTAACTCGGCGTTTCCAGGTCAATCACAAGCCTTGACAGAGTTCATTCCGACACCCCTCAACCACAAAACACCCGCACACTCGAGTGGCCCCTCCACCGCCCCACATCAATCTACTCTTTCATCCTCTATTTATGTTCCTGCAATCTCAAGTGAGCCTTTTCAAATGCACTTTTATAATGTTCTACTGTAGACTCGGAGGAAGTTACACACAGCTGGTTTTATTCTCATTTTCTTTTTCTCCCCCCCCACCTCTCAAATTTTATTAGCTGTGTTAACCAAATAGACGAAATAGCCCAGTAAGCGGCGGTGGAAAAAGAATGTCCATGTATTGAATAAAAAATAAAATAAAGAATAGCTATAATATTATGGCCCATATCTTACCTCAGCCATTGGGATGCCTTCAGGTGGGCGACACTGGAGCAACACTTCCTGCTCCAGTGACACTTCCTTCCCCAGCGGTTCTTGGTCAAAAGTCTTCCTTAGGTCTGCGATACACAAAAATAAAAAAATAAATTACATTTTATGTTATTATTTGGAATAAATCAATGCCTTTATTTCACCAGGCCGTTAAGTTGTACACATGGTGCAGCTGCAAGTCATAAAATGTAACATTCGTGTTTTTCTTTATAATAAAATTAAACAAACCCAGAAATATCGACTGTCCGTCTTCAGGGGAGGAATGTAAAAGTAAGTTAAGTGCTAAAATGGTTGACGTGGCAGTCATTTCCGACCGACGGGGCATATTTAAGACTATGGTGTAACTAATGGAGAGGAACAGGGAGAAAAAGAAAGTGCAAGAAAGGCAAGGAGATGAGTAGGTGTGAAAAGAGAAAATAAGAGTGGAAAAAAGGTGAATCCAAAAAATTTGCATTAATAGGGTTTTGTGAGTTCATGTCGATAGACGCTTTTTTTTGCTCTCTGCTTCTGGGAATTGAATTATGAAAGAAGAAGAGAAGAGAATGAAGTGTTTAGCTACACTGTGATACACTTGAGAAAAAAAACTGCATATGCTCTAACATGTTTCTTATGTTTCCATTGTGGCATTTTTTTTAAAAAGTATAAAGTCTTGAAAAATTCACAATAGACTTCATACAATCCAAGAGTCTTACATCAGTGATCGCTAAAGTGTGGTATGAATAGCAAGATCAATGTGAGGGCTCCCCCTAGTGGGACATAAATGAATTACTCAATTGGGTATTCAAAGTGCATAATAGTACAGTGGCCTATTTTTTGAATCCAGTAGGGTACATTTGCTAAGTAGTGAGTACAGTTCAGTTGTAGCTAACAACAAGACATAATACGTACGTATGCACTTAATTTGGAATTTATTTGGGTAAAATATATGTGCAAAAGATTATAAGTCAATCGTTATTTAAGTGCAGTTTTTATTTTCCGACAGTTCACTCCCAATCAAAAATATTAAATAAGACTTTTCACAAAATTTTATTGCTGGCCTTTAGAAGGGCACTGACTGAATACGCGACTGGCCGATTTAATCTTTTAAAATCAGTTTTTTTTTCAACTTTTTTGCACATTCACACATGCAAAAGAGATTTGGAATTCCACGTTTTAGTCACTTGCTTCTCACAACACTCGAGTCAACTGTGAGCCGTGAAAAAGCTGTTGGACAAGTTTAGTCATTACACAATATAGTGCCTTAGGGAGCATTTATTGGCTGGTTTGAATGTTTTTATTTTGTCCTCTTCAAGTACTCTTAGGAGCTGTGAAACATTTTGTTTTGTTCATCAAACCCAAACAATTCCACCCAGTAATTTTCCTTTCTTTTCAAAGGCATTGAATCATTTGAGTCATTTGTTTCATCTGCTCCATGTGAAAACACACTTATTGCAATCTCTTAAAAGGAGGACGGGGGGGGGCAGGCCATCACATGGAATTTCTGCATTTATTCGTCCTCCAAAAGACACGCGCACGCTAAAACCGCTTTCATTTTTGCGCGTCTCCAAGCACAACAAGCTCTTAACTCGCCAGCGTTGGCTGCGACTCCCAATCTGATTCAAGTGTCGATGTTCAGACGATGGAAGGAGGAGAGCAAAACAAGCCCATTTTTCCCATTATACTAACGGGATTGAGTCTGGCTGTGAAAAGATGCCCATCCCGGGAGCGAGCCCAGTCGAGGAGCTAATCCATTCAGCGGGAGCTAATGGGAGGGGAAGAGGGGGTCCATTGTGATTTGAGGGATAGGTTAGCGCTGGCAGGCTGCTCATCATGGGTGATTATAGGAGGCGGAGCAGCAGGGGATGGCTCAGTGGGGGATCGACGGCCGTGGATCCGACTCTCTCCGTTGTGGAAGAACAGCGATGGAAACAGAAGGAAAGTGTGGCAGCGAGTAGACAGAGCTGTTGCCCGTCCAAGCGATAGCCGCGTTCCAGCCAAGCGAGTCGGCGTGACCTCCTTTCTCTTTTGCCGCGAGTCGGAATGAACCACTTTGGTCACATATTGGAACCAGGGATAAAGTGGTGGCAAGTGGGTCAGCGCTAAAGCAAAACAGAGTAAACGCAGGAGTTGAAAGTGCACCCACACGTCCCTTCAGGTGCAACGATGACAACGGCGTGGTGTTACGTAAAGCGCTTTTCTGCTGCAACGCCATCGCCTTGATGCCGCAACTAGAACTAGATCTGTCAACAGTGACGGGCTGTCGTCATCCTTTGATTGGCAGGTTGTTTTTGAAGGAGTCAAGAAAAAGCCCAAAACAGGCACAAACTTGGGCTCTTTTCGTTTGGAAAGTATTTTGCCAGGCTTCAGAGTGGGTGGCGAGAGAACAAATCGAGACCATCAAAACAGCGTAAACATGCGGGATGGCCTCTTTACTGTGTATACACTGCTGCAGTTCCCTGTTTATGCTCAATTGTATACAAGGAAAGCAACATAAGGTTCTGTTCAAAGGGACACTTGACTGCCACATCTGGTGAAGTTCTCAAGAAAATTGAGTGCACCACATTTCCTCAGGAGTGAGAATGGTCCAATATTAATGGTGGCCCGATACCACAGTCGGGCCAATGTGTCTCTTCCAAAACAAATTTCAGAAATAAAAACTATGAAATGTGATTTTTGCACCAAATATTTTGAGTTGGAAGCCCAAAAAAAAGATTTTGCTGAAGATTACTGAATCCTATTCAATCCTGCTTTTTATGCCAACAATAAAGTAGGTTCATTTTGCAATGTATACATTGATGTATATTATAAAATGTCTTCTTTTCTTTTTAAATGAGTTTGTATTCATCTAAAAGTTTGACCTTTCAAAAACCAAAGTGGCATAAATGCTATAAAAACATGTCAAAAGTGTGCAAAGGGTATTTTCATATTACAGATTTCACTCGCAAGTACTCACAGGCGATGCGGACGTGAGCTTTGCGGCTCTTGGTGGTCCCCGCCGAACTCCAGGCCACACACTGGCACCAGAAGTCCTCGGGTCCAAAGAGCTCCTCCACCTGCTGCCGAGTGATCTCGATGCTGGCTTCCCTCACCACCAGACCTGCGAGGCCAGATGGAGGCGAGGCGTTTACGTTTCCAGTATTGCAAATGGACGTCAACTTTGTGTGTGTGTATGTGCATCTGGCCCTGATTCCAAAGCCACAACGTTGAGCTTCGGGGTCCCGCGGGGGCGGCTTGGGAGCATTACGCCGATGACAATCCCGTTTGCTAACCCCTCTGATTAGTGCTCATCTGGGTGCCAGGCCTCAAACAAATAAATCCTACACACAAGACAAAATGCCACCATAGCCCATCGAGCTGCTTCGCCTGCACTTCAACATATTTCAATGAGACTGATTGCCAAACAAATGCAAGATAAAATAGTAAGCTGAGTCGTTTGATTTGAATGAGTCAAACGAATCAGGTTGATGTAAGCGTCAGACACGTTAAAGCGAAACTTCAACGTTGAAATTCAAAAGGGCTTTTTGTGCCACAATTAGGGCAACATTACTAGTCGGTGCCATTTCAAGCCGACATTTAGAACGCAGACGCCGGTGCTGTTTGGATTCCATATTCGAACCCTATCATCAGTGTCACAAAACCACGCCAGGCAACTCTTGCCATTTTTAGCAGACTCGTGTTCATTTGTGCTTCACAAATACATTAATTCACTTTTCTGACATGTTTTCTTTTTTTTTTCTTTTTTACATAGGACCATGCCTTAAAACAAACACTGTTCTGTATGCAATAAAATTTTATTTATTTTTGTAGTTGAACATAATTGCCTCTTATGGTTTTAGCTCTGAACCAAAGAACATGTCATGTTTGCCCTTTTCCGTCTTTGTGCTCTTAATTTCCCTTTTTGGACGATAAAGTTGTCCTCATTCTGAAAAGCAACACATTGTAATTATAAGTTTTATCCAAATTATATTGTATTATTATTTTAACATTACATACAGGGTAGTGATTTAGAGAAATGTTTTTTTTGACTATTTTGCTTCAGAGATTTGCACAGTGAGTCACTTGCAGGTGCAGGAACGCTCATCTTGCTGGAAAACAAACCAGATCATAAATCAGCACTTAACTTTTAACCTCCCCTAATTCATCCAAAACCTCACGAAAACACTTCGATTGACTTCAAGTGTTCCTTGAAAACGATCCTTTGGCATTTAACGCGGAGGTCCGCCGCTTGTCCAACAGCTGTATTCATACACATCTGCAGAATGAAGGCGACCGTTGCCAAGTGCTAAATAAAATTTATCGCGCGCGTTCTAATTTCCATCATTAAGATCCAACTTGTTATGCAAGTGAGATACTTGTTCGGCGTATCTGTCATGTTTAGCACACCGAAGGGAGCCCGCGTTGATGTGACATCATAATGTGACTAAGCGGCTAACGCAATCAGAACGCTAATCGGTGCCGCAAATCTCATTCCAAACACATCATCACGCGTGAGGAAATCACTTTGAGACATTGCGAGACTCCAAATGTGCCGGACCGGGGAAAAAAAAAAAAAAAAAGAGAAATTTTGTATCGGCGGATCTGCGCTCGGGTCGCTGTTGCGTCTTGATTTTCTACTTGAGTGAAGAGGGAGGGGTGCTTTTGAAAAGGAACATGCCATTTTAGTTCGGGTTCAGCGATTTCACACACACGCCTCGCTCGGTGCTTAGGGTCGGATCCGGCGCAGCTTAGTGCTCATGAAAAATTAACGGTGAGGAGCAGACATGAGTGCTTGGACTGTTTTGGATCAGAAACCTGTGTGGATGGATAATAAGGGTAAATGGAAGATCAGTTAAAACAAATATCAGATGCATTGATTCAACACAGATGGAATAAAGAAAACATGTCCTTGTAAAAACCACACACTCGATTAGGTTCAGTCATCTGACAAATATCTTTAAGTACCAAAACAAAGAATTTACATTTAGTTCCCCCCCCCCCACCAGTGACGGGATACACAATGACGAATATCAGAAGCATGCGTTCATTCATATGAGTAAGCTAAAGTGATGACTCAACGATTCAATTGAAAATCGTAATTTGATCGTCGTCGATAGCAACACGCTCTACGCCGACATCAAGAGTCATTCGAGACTTCACGGCCACATGAAAAGGATTCTTCACGTGCTTTACTTTAAAAGCACAGAAGGCTCTGAAATAAGCCCGCTGACCTCATTTGGTGACTTCATGTTGCTTCGCTCAGCCTGCCGCTTATATTTGACCACTTAGAGATACAAAAGTCCTTTTTCATGGTGAATCCTCAAAAGTGATTCAACTTTTATGTCACGGCCTAAGCAAAAAAAGCTTAGCCGTATAAAAAAATATGAGCCCGGGAAAACCACAATGGCTGACTTGCTGTTTCATTTTGGTCACGCGTCCTTGAGACTTTATGTTATGACACACGACAAACATTCAGCACTTTTTCTTGCCGTGTCTACTTTTCATCATCTTATCTGAATACATGCTTTCTCCAATCCCTCCCCCCGCGACGCCCATCATGCTTCACGATTGAGTGATGTATGCTCGCCATGTTCCCGGATACAAATTGGCTCCCTTGTTAATCCCAAGTCACACAACAAAACAGCACTTTAGCCTGCGTGAATGTGTTCATTCTGTCAAAAATGCTAATGTACTTTCTTTACGCTCCGCTTTCTCACCTTACCTGATCGCAGCGCAATCACATGTTTGGAGAAAAATGCATGACCCATTTTTACTTACATGAAAAAAAAGAGGAAAAAGATACTGTACATGCAGGAAGTAGGAGGTAAGGTGTTCTAATGCGGAGAAAATGATAGCATAGACAATAAATCCAGCTTTGTAAGACCATAAGCACTAGCACTTCTTTCTAAATGCCGCTTGAGAACAAATTTATGGACACTCTTGAAGTGTTTGAGAAGTGTGCAAATTCCAATTTTGTGACTTTGAGGCTAGGTTATAATTTGTTAGATCAGAGCAAATCAGGTGACAGCTCATCAATCTTGCCATTGACTGGCGCTCTCTCTCTTTGTCAAGGAGAGCCCGGCAAATATTGCCTCGTGCCCAATCAAAGACTTCATTTGCTCGCAGGTGTCATCAGTGAGCTTGTCGCACGGTCGCCATGTTTTTAAAGACTCTCCCGGGCCGTCGCCGGCCCCCCCTTTATTCACTCGCAAACACCGCAGCCTCGACACTAATTGCTTAACAAACAACAAGTTCTATCATTGCAACTCCCGGAACCAATTTGAAAAATCTCGCCGTTCGCCATGGTAACCCGCTCAAACACGGGTCATAAACGCTCCGCCGTGTAATTGCATTTTAAATCACAGGCAATGTTAATACTGTCGAGAGCCGCTGACAGGCAGGAAAGAAGACAATTACTAGCTTGGATCAGACATGATGTATGGTGACTTTGCCCACTGGCGTCCACTAAGTCGAGCGCGTTCTGTCTGGCCATTTGCTCTCCGAAGACACGTTTGGCTGCGGCTGGCTGCATTATTTTGGAGCGTTTTTGATGTAGGGCAGTGCCCCCCCACCCCCTGAGGGGCGGAGCCAACAGCGCAATTGTCTGGTGTTTAAAAAAGAGAGAATAAAAAAAGCTCTTATGTGGTAATGTGCTATTTAATGCTTTGCTATTATTGGACACCCCACAGTCTCCACTTTGCTGTTTTTGTTGTCTTGTTGCCCTCAGTCTCTTCTTGGATAATGACTCTTTTGTCTTGAGAGTGAATATAATCGACATTTTATTTTTAGCATTTCCTCTTTCGACTGATGCTACAGAATGTTAATCTCACACAGTATTGTTTGATAAATTCTAACTTTGATAAATTCTAACTTATTTTTTTAGCCTGGTCTGTTCATCTTCCAGCTTCGATATTGAACCATCTGTACTCTTGACTTGTTGGCAAGCTCGATTGATCAGTTATGTTTGCAGCACTGCATTTCAAAGGTTTCTTATACTAGCAGAATGTTAAGAACATATTCCATAATTTGCTTTTTTTTTCGTGTTTTAACCAGCCTCATTCAAGGTCAAATTGTTTGCATGGAAAGATCTTGGCAACACGATCTGTAATCATCTGAATAAAAACGACTTTGCCGTCTGTGTATGATATATAAAAATGTATACTTTGCCTCTGTGTGTCTCCCGTCTTGTCCTTGTTCTCAGAACATCGCGAGTCATTGCTCGACATGAAGGTGAGACACAGAGGGAGAAAAAAAAAGGAGCACGTGAAAAATACAAAGTGAGAGACAGAAGCTCAAAAAGAAAGATTAAACTTCTGCGTCAGAAAGTGAGAAGTAGAAACTTCAGTATCAGCTTGTATAGAATGTAATGCATTTTAATTAGTAAATTATATTTTATTCTTGCTAATGTACTACAAAAAGAATAGTTTTTGTTAACAAAAAATGATATGGGTAAATCTCCCTGAATGTTCTGAACCTCAATGCCCTCATCATAGCTTTAGACAGCGAAGCATGAGTCATCAACAATAAATAAATCAGAGTTATCAATGACTGGTCGTATGAACAGTTATACATTTTATTTCCTGGGAAAATAAATTGCGCTGATTTGGTGTGATGGCCCCTATAGGGCCCCCTGCAGGACTGGAGTGGAACAGAAATAAATACTGCTCTGTATTTTATAAATTCATCTCAAAGTCAAACATGTTTTAGTGATGTGCGCGCCAACTTGACTGTTCGGCAAGTGTTATTTTTTGTTTGTGTGTGTTTGTAGAGCATAAATGAAGGAATATCTGCGCAGGAAGAAGCCCGTGGGCCTGGGCTGTTGTGGTAGCGGGGGTTGCGGTGTGTGCTGACGCGTGGGCTGTTGTTCTGTGTTGATGCTTTCAGCGCAAACGCCTTTGACACAAAGGGCCAAAGAAACACGGCAACCTTCAAACGCCTTCTCGGCAATAACAATAAGCAACACAAAGCGCCAGTAACATTTGGAGCAAAAAGGGCAAAACTTCAATACGCCTTCGCTTTTCATGCTGGCTGCAACACTTTTTTTTTTGGAGGTCTGTGTTACGGATTCAAGCATATCTATAACTCCTCAGTGCAACAGCGGGTTATGGATGTGTGCGCGATGGAGACGGCGAGTAAACAGCCGGATGAAAACGCGCTAAACGTGAAATGATTTGTACCTGTGGGGGGAAAGAAAGAAATGCAATTTCCAATACGCCGGCTGAATGTAGCCAATCAGTGGCCTGCGATGTTGGGTGTAATAGCTTCGGTGCCTTTGGGGGGAGCCGAGAATTTAGTGGGAAAAATAGGCTTGCCGGAGATTCGCAACCTTACCTTCCAAACACCAAATGCGAGAAGAGATGGGAGAAGCTTTACATGAAGACAAAAATCCATTCCCACTCACACGTATGGATAATTAAAAGTGATAACATTTGGTTTAGATTGACGAAGATGTCAGTGACCAGGCGGTTCTCCTTACCAGAGTTCTCGTCCACGCGTTCCTCCACCGTGTGCTCCTTCTGGTGAACCCATTCGCTGTTGCACTTGAAGTAGATCTGCGTAGCCGGCGTGGCTTTGCAGTACAAGTTGACTGGCTTGTTCTTGACGATGTAGGCCTCCTCGGGCTCCATCAGGAACACGGGCAGCGGCTCAGGCGGGTCCGAGGGGAAGGTTTCCGGCAACTCGCTGAGGCCTATAAAGTCATCGTCCACTAGGGGGAGAAAGGGAGAGTGAGATTGGATTTACATTCATAAAACTAAGTTCAGTAGGGCGAATAATCGAGCTAGTTTGCAAGCTAACAGCTAGCTAGTTTCGGTTTCACTCTCGGCTGTGCTTTTTGTCTCACTGGCTAACACACACATACACAGAAGATCTAATGACCTGAGGCTCCTGGCCCACTTTGCGCCATTCCTCTAATACTTCTGCAGTCGACAGATACGCTTCCCTGTAATTACAACTCCCTTTCATCTCTGCGTCTTGAATCGTGCACGCCGCCGCAAACGCGAAACGACGCTAACTGCAGCAAACACCAAAACTGGTAAACTTCTCCTTTGAAGAGGAGACAGGGAAGCCTATTTGTTTCCCGTTTGTCACCTGAAGAACTTGTCCTTTGTTACTGTCAATCCGGTAAGACGTCAATAATTCAGCAGAAGTAGCAAAACTGCCAGATTTTTGATGCGGACCGTTTCCAAAAGCCGTTGTTTTTGGCCGAAAGCTTTGTTTCACGTGGACCTGGGAAATATCTTCCAAAAGGAACTTTGCCTTCAGGCTGGATTCACAATGCAGGTCCAAGAAAAACCTTCGGAATTCTGCGGGAAACGCGTTTCATTTTGTCACCTCAAGAACATCTAAAGTCCTTTTTCTTCCCCGTGTCCACATGAGCTCGGATTGTTTTGACAGGGTTTGAAATTTTTCTGTTTTTACTTGATCGTTGTCGAGAAGGACTGGGGATGGGAGGGGGGGGTGAGTTTATCAGTGCATCAGTAATTCGTCCGTGCCCTTGTGTCCTCCACCTCCCTTGTCCTGTGCGGACACGCCGGAGCCTTGATGTCTGACAGAGGTTGCCTCCTGGTTGCCTTTGCGGCGCTGAATAATCTCTCTCTCGGCCAGATATCTCCCTGTGATGTCTCTCTAATGTTATCTCTGCCTCCATACCTGCCACGGCCCCCCCCCGAGATGATTGCTGGGAAATGAAAAGACGAGAAAGGCGAGGGGGGCGGTGGGGAGTGTGACCGAGGCCATCCTCACCGGGGTGGGAGGGGGGGGGGTCTTGTTTACCTTATCTGCGGTGAATTACATGCAACCTAAAGTGACCTATAAACATACTATAGCGGCTTATTCACTCATTCACTCACACATTCAAGTTTGCTTTTTTTTTTCTTTTCCACTTAAATCCACAGACGCCAACTGGGGCCCTGGCTCGCTTTCGCGATCCCCAGTCCGCCCACATGCTCAACCAGAGCACCCAGAAACGAGTCAACGAAACTCATTAAAGATTGCGTTCGCCGTCTTTCGGTTGCCACTGCCTTTATCTCCCCATCTCGCACACTCGTTCTCTCTTTCTCTCTGGCGCCTTCCCTGTGTCGAGCTGTGAAGCAGCAAAAATCTAAGGCGACCATGAAAGCGAGCGCACACTTGCAAAGCAGTAAAGGCCAGACTAGCCCACGGATATTCTAATTCATCAACTTCCTCACTGAGAGAATTTTTTACATTGGACATAAATGGAAGTGCTGCTCAAAAATATGAGAAAGAAAAAAGATCCCACTCATCATTACCTTGCTCCTTCTCTGAACTGCATCAAGCTGAAGGAGTCACGGCTGATACAGCTAAGCTAAGAAACAAGCCATCAAACGGATGCTAATGCGCATCTCCTCATCAATAAGGCATTTGAAAGTCTCTTTCCTCTTATTTGAGCCTCGTTTGTTTCATAAGTCTGATTAAAATGCAATATGGATTCTTGTGTTTGTGATGATGTGGCTTGATTTTAATCTCCACGCTGCTAAATTGTCTTTACAGTGAGGCTTTAAAATTTTAATGAAACGTGCCCTCGCAGCACTTTTTTTTTTTTAATTCCGATTGTATTATGCTTTGTAATTATGGTGAGTTTTGCTAATACCCACCAGAAGTCATATTAGGGAATAATCTAAGAGGCAAAGGGAATATTTGCAAAAATTGATCACAGTGGCTAGATGGCTGTCATTTCTGAAGATGGGAGTGATTAATAACACGCTGGCCTTAAACGGGTTTGTCCTTCTTTCCTTGTTACTGAAAGATTGGAAGAAGAAAACCTCGTCGAGCCTTGTCTGCCACGTGGGAGTGAACAAGAGCTTTGGGAACTCGTTTTGGCAGTGGCGCAGAGTTAGCGCCTCCCCTAACAGCGGGAATGTAAAAGGACGACAGCGTGGACACGGGCGAATCAAAGCCCAAACGCTGGCACCATTACATATTAAAGCGTGCTCTCGGGCAGAGGAGATATGTGTGAGGCCCGTGCGAGGAAGACGAGAGAGAGCACATTGAGATTTAGCTTATCGTTTCAGGGATTTAAGAAATGTAAACGCAATCGATGAAGCAACACATGTAGACTATCGCCAGCATATATTCTTTATCCTCTCTGAAGAACATCTCATATTACTGCAGCGTACTTAGAAGCTGTGTGATCTCGATCCCAGATGGCCCTTTAATACATCCCGTCTGCAATCACGTCATCGTCCATTATCCGCTTTTTTTAAGGCCCGTAACATGTCGGCTCGACTGCCGCTAAACAGAGCTCCTTCATTTTTCATCAAATGGGCCAATTTAAAAAAAAAAAAAATGTTTTAAGAAGTCTCGTCTGAGTGAAGAAGAAAATCGAAAGGATGGATCATTAGTATAACGGTCAGCCGTGCAGAAACATTCAAATGAGTGCATCAAAGTGCACCAGCGGAAAAGTGATTGACGGTGCGGTTTAATGAGAGCCGAGTTGCTTTTACGTAAAATAATAGTCAATTTTTATTGACGCTGTACTACTTGCTATCTCTTGTATGGAATCTAACAAGATGAAGGTGGACCTAAAAGTGAGGACGTGAACACAGATGACTGAGATGATGCGGTTGCATAAGTGTACACACCCTCTGACAACTGGGGATGCGGCCATGTTCAGAATGAAACAATCATGTTAAATGGGAGTTGGCGCACATCTGGGAATATTTTAAGTGCTTCTGAAGAAAGTTTTGATGTTTTGGTAGGCTTTTCCTGGCATTTTTGTCAGCTGAAGTTCAATGCATTGATTAAGGTGACGTAGACTAATACCTGCAGTCAATCCATTAACATATATTTTCAACTTAATTATTAATTACAATATGAATTCCACGTATGGCTCACAAAATATATACCGTGCATGCGCTGTACTTCATAAATCTAATGTTGACTCTATTTACCGCCTTGCTGCATACACACTGTAGGGTGAGATATTTGTGGGGGTGTTTTTCACAGATCATATATATTCTATTGTGTGTGTGTATGTGTGTGTGAGGGAGAGTGTCTTGTGATAACAGAGTCTGAATGTCGGCGCTGTGACACCCCCGTGCCAGATAAGCTCTCCATATATCCCGCAGATTTACTGTGCCGAGGAAGACGGAGGATGAGTGGGGAGGGAGCTGCGCCGACATAAATTTGCCGTCATAGTTTTGGAGTGGAGTGGAGCGGACTCCCACATATTTGTGGTTCAAAAATTCACTTGTTTTACTGTGCTATTATTATTATTCTTGCGGGAAAATAGACATTGCTGAACCTTTGTGCTTTCTGTAATGACAGAAGGTGCCTGGATGAAATGGAAAGTAGTCATTGGTGTCAAAGAAGTAAGTATATGTCATTTTTGAAAATACAAACAATTTTGAAAAATTAATGGCTATTTTTTTTCTCTTCAATTTCCAATTGGGATTTTACAGGCAATTATTTTGGGTCTTTCCTGAAGTGTTTTTTTTTATTCTTTTTTTTTTTAAAAAAATAGATTCACCAATATATAAAACATTTAAGGAATCATTGAACATTTTTAGGTGTGACTGGCTTTTTTTTTTTTTTTTTTGCAATTCGTGGCAGGGCTCGCCCCCCTATCCCCTGGTGAATAGTGGTGGTTTACTGTAAAAGAAAATAGAGCAACTGGCTGGGTGGTTAAGTAGACAACAGGGGGGCTTTACTAGGCAATGTTTTGATATGCGGCGATGGAGAAGAGCGCAAGGTGCTTTACAGCTGAGTGGTCAAGCAGAATAATAAACCACTCACCTGTCATGTCAAGTGAAGCGGCATAAATCGACTGTCAATCAACTCTGACTATAAATCGCCCGGCAGCACACCTCCCCATTATATTGAGTGAACATAAATCAATGCTAACGACTTTCTGCGGGTCGATGCTTGTTAGTATTGGATTAAGTAAAGGCCCGTTCATCCTCCGCCAGCGCCGATCGATAAGCGCCGCCGTTGTCTTTAACGCCGAGTTCCACGATAAGAAGGTAAATAAGCGGCGGCTTCCTTCCACTTGGACGTCTATTTGCGGCTGAGTGCTTCATATCCACATTAGCGTGTACGCACGTTATCTGCAGGGCCGCGGCTAACGCTTGGCTGCAGCGGGGGCCATTTATTGATTCCTGTTAGGGGCCGGCGACCCCATCAGCCCCCCCATCCTACCCGCGAGCCTTTCAACCGCTCATATTTCCTCTCCAGGGGAGACAAACAAGAGGACGCTCTTTTGAGTTGTCAGACGCTAGCGGGGTAAACACGCCAGCCGCTTCACAGATGCGCCATCGTAGGTCAACGAGCGATGACCCAAAATGGAGCCAAAAGTTTCGAAAAGAAAAACTATTCTTCTACGAATGCAAGGATTCCGATAAATGGGACCGAGCTTTATCATAGGAGAAAAGCTTTTGCAAAATGGAAGACTTTTCAATTCACTAGTCCAAAATGATTATTTAATAACTTTGTTGAACTTTGTGCACATTTCTCCATTCATTGCACACGAGAATATGCAGCGGAGCAAATCAAGCGATAATTAGGACATCTACGTAGACAAGCAATTTAAAACCACAGCTTGCTCTCTGTGACTTCTTTTCCAACTCCTCCAACTGCTTCTTGCACATCAGTCATGGCCGTTGCTCACATGTTCCCTCTGATTGCCATCCCTGACCTTCACTCCGCCCTGTCTGGCCGCAAACTGCCGGCTGCCGCTCGCCAGTTTCACGCCAGGCTTTGGCCGCTGTCTGGATGTTCAAGTGGCCTCCCGTCGGCGGGAGGAGCAAGGTCAGAGCGTTGTGCCAATCTGAAAAGCTGACGCGCCGTGCTTTCAGATGCCTTCGAAGCCACAAAAGTGGCAAAGACAGCGTGGGAGTGAATAGATGCGAATATGCAATTTAATTTAAAGGACGGAATTTTCAATGCCCACAGATAGACTTTTCACCATAGGTGTCAAACCTAAGGCCTAGGGGCCAGATACGGCCCGTCACATCATTTTATGTGGCCCGCAAAGGGAAATTGCGCAAGGACTTCATGTGTCAATCAACAACAAAATTACAAATTGTCTTCACTTTTAAAAAAATATATTATATTCACGTTTTTAAAGTATATGAACAGGTTTTACTAGTCTGTGATTTCAAAACGAGTTATTCATCAGTTTGTTGTGTAGCCTATAATGTATATAATTGACAGTCATAATGGCGCGCCAAAGGAAACGGACTACAATGCGGTCCGCGATAAAAAATGAGTTTGACACCCCTGCTTTAAACATTCATACCATTATCGACTGAGGACTCTTCAAAATATATTTGAAGCAATGATATAGGCAGACTCTAAAATGAGCCGGACTGATGTGCTCCACGAGGCGTCAAGCCGCACGTCATTTAAAATATCGTCTGTACAGCTGATAACGTATTTGTGATGAAGACGGTTCAATCGTGGAGCATTTTCATTGGCTCCTATGGGAATGAATTGTTCGAAGTTCCATTCTTCATCCTTCCGAGAGTTTTTAAAAATTAATGTATACAAATCTTACTTTTTGATCCTTTTCTGTCTGTCATATTTTCTGCTCGCTCTCCAGCAATTAGGAGCTTTCACTCTGGCGTCTTGTAGAGCTCCGCTTGTTCCCTCCTGGATGAAAAGCTATTTTGGTGCGTGATTGGAGAATGATGCCGCTACTTAGCGAGTCACTCCGTCAGTGCAAATGGAGGCATGAAGGTGGGGGGGACAGATAGGAGAAGAGGGGGGAAAAAGCTCGAGAGGAGTAGTGGCTCCCTGGGGCGCTGTAGCTGTGATGGGTGAGCTGTCAAACGGCCCATTGTCCAAATTACCCAGCAAGCACCGTGTCACCACCCGGGACTAATTTACGGTACTCTACGAATGGAGTCGGTGGGAGAACGGAGAAGAAGAGGATGTAGGTGAAAAGGCGGGCGGGGAATCGGGGGCTTAGCTCGCACCTTACAGAGCAGGCAACAGAATTTACGGATAAATTGCATGTGAATGCTAAAATGCTGAATAAAAAAGAAGTTTTGGTTCATGGTCATTTCTGGCATGGCGAAAATCGTGATTTGAATGAGGTTACTTTATGAGCAAGCATTTGAACTGTTCCATTCAAAATAAATGGGAAACTATCGAGGGGGATTCATGGCAGGTGTCAATACAAATAAGAATATGCGTCAACACCGCCCACCGACTGCCATACATCCGCCGAAGCTCCCAAGATCGTCACGCGTCAACCTTGACCTGGCGCTGACTGCGGGGTCGTGGAGGAGGAGGAGACGTGTCACACTCTTTAAACGCCTCGTCGTGCTCGCTGTACTTTGATGCGATGACTGTACTCTGGTTAATTGGCTCGGAACAGCGGGCATCCGCTTTCTGGCACCACGCAAAGGGCGAATGGAAAATCACCCCAATTTACAGCACCATGTCATTATTTTGATAATAAACCGTCTGCTGCTATGGAGAATGACAGCATCTTCACGTTGAGTAATTTAAAGTCATTTTAGGCAGTTGAGGATATTAAATAAATGAATTAGTTACAATATTAAATATTTTGTGTTCGCGTTAAAAATAAAATTTTGTACAAACCATCTTTCACAGTTTATCACAAACTTCTTCAAAGTTGTCCAAGGTATGGCAAACTATAAACCAAATCAACAATTTTACACATTGACTCGGATTACAAAGTTTACACAAAGTTATTTTTGAAAACTTTAACATCTTCCATTCCAGTAAGTCATTTTGCCCGAATCCGTCCACAAGAAAGAGCTGATTAGTCGCGTAATTTGATTTACCCCAAATTACTAATTCATTTTCTGGGTCAAACGACAACATGAGGCCTGATAAGTCGCCGAGTGAAAACCGTAGCGCCCTTCATTGTGGCTGGTGCCAAATCCTTTCTGACACCCGGCTCCACCCTCAACACTCATCCTGCTTTTCCTTTGCTTGCATGACCTCATGTACTTATTTGCCTGCCTTTCCTCCCCGTGCATTAGCCGTGTCACGCTTGCCAAAGGCTCAGTCGTCAGCTTCTATTTGGTGACATATTAATCATTGCATAATAATATATACCCCATGTTAAGCACACACACGAGTCGTAATTTTCACACGAGTCAGCCAGGCTAGAGCTGACGAATGGCTGACACCCACAATTAAAAATCCAAATGACAGCCATTCATTCTTTCAACATTTGGAGCAGATTAATCACATTTCCATTCATTTAAGTGGAAAACATCTCCTTCTTTGCAAAATTTTCAATTTGAGGAACAAAATAAAATTCGTAACCCGAGGTTTCACTGTGCCCATATAGGATAGGATGCTTTTGTGCAAAAATAGAGCACAGCGCTTCATGCGATGGACATGAAGCCGGAAGTGTGTCGCCATGTGGAAGCCCACAAAGGACCCCGACATGCTCCCAGGGATGGATTTACACTGCATGGTTCAAATGACACAATTCCAATTTTTTGCTCCCAAGCGGTACAATCGGGATGAGCGGCATGGTAAACAGATTAAAAAAAAATAATAATCCAAGAAGTATTGCATGTCTGTCCATTTGACTAATAGAATTAGAAAAAATAATAATTGGTAGACTTTGTGATGTAACATGCCAAAAAGCCACGTGCCGAGTTACGCCTGTCTGTGTGTTTATGCGAGTGAGTACGGGCTGTAATATATTCAAACATGCGTGTGTGCTTGTACAGTGCGTGTGGCTCTTCATGGGTGATGGCTGAATTCATGTGACAAGGCACATGTAATGCAGATTCATAAATCCTGACCTCAACATCAGTAGACGGGGAGAGAAGGTGATATATGAACGGGTCCGCACGCACAGACGTACGAATGAGGAACCCTAATGGCGCTGATAATAAAAACAAGACTCCAGCCGCAATAGTGCCGAATAGACATGACTGTATATCTGGCCCTCAGGCTTCGGATGCACACACACAAACACACACACGCGGGTTCTACATCCACAAATCACCAAAGTCTATCCGCTTTTCCTTGCACTTCATTACGTCGCTTTGAGCTCCAGCGTTGGAAGTGAGACGGTAACGCCGCTAACGTCTCGGCAGTGTTGCGTAAGCTAGGCCCTGTTGTACAACACGCTAATTCTCAACTCAAAGCGAAACCCCGCACAAAGCTTTGACCAGCTGATTTGTATCGCCGCTGCCAAGAGTCTCCGCAGACGGCTGCGGGGGGGGAGAAAAAAACTACAGCTGATCGCTTGATAACACATGAGACGGCCTTTTAAATGCTCCGCTAAGCCCGTAATAACTGTTTTGCAGGTTTAATTGCAACCGCGCAGGCCCCGGGTGCAGCCTCTAATCAACATTTTTTTTCCCCTCTCTTTCCCATAAATTATAACAGCATTTACTGCTGCGCTTGATGTCATATTTATAAGGGGCTTGGGCTTCAATTCAACATTTTGTTTACTTTTGTAGGAAGTTGCACCAAAAAAAAAAACCCCGAATACATTAGTGGACATTGAGATGAATAAAAATGCCAATAAAATGTGTTCCAGCCTGTTTTTGAAAGAAAACTAGCACACTATATATGGTAATTAGAAAGTAGCAGTAATAACATAATAAAATCAAGTGTGAAAAATGAAAGAGTTTGCGCATTATGATCATAACTAAAAAGTTCATCCAAACGGAGTAATACTAGCCTTTTATTTTTTTTTACACAGGATAAAGAATTTACGGCTGTGAAGTTTGTTAGATTGTCTGTCAGTATGTGTTGCTACACCGTTGTCGTTAAATGTACCGCAATATCAACGCTAGTGATCTTAGCCCACCTATGGCTTTTGCAGTGTGTGTTAGCATTTAGCTAGCAGACTTCCAAAAGTTTGCCTGAACAAAAACAGCAAAAGCCTTCAAGCCACACCTTGCAGAGAAAAATACATCAGCTGCATACATCCCAAACAGACTATCATGTTCTCATTGGCACTCTCATAGAGTAAACTGGCAGATCGATGGCATTTGTGGAAAGCTTCTGTTGAGGCTCCTACAGACTAATACCAGCACTCTCCAGCAGAAGGCTGCGTGAGCAAGCCACAATGGCTCACGAGTGTGCAATAATTCTTTTGGTACAATATCGTTCTTACAAAATTGTATATCTGAGATGGAAAAGGGTGAAAATACATCACACCTGTTAATGCATGTGTTAGAGACACTTGGGTAGTAGTGTGTGTGTGTGCAAGGGCGTGACTGCATTAGGGAATCACACACCCAGCTCCACTCACCAGGGGACCACTGTCAGCCTGTGATTTCGCCTGTGTCCCTCCGAGCCAGTGAAATAGGTCAACCACGTATAATGGCGGGGCAACGAGGAGCAAGTATGGCAACCCCCCCCAACCACCACCACTTCTTCTACCCCCACCCCTCCTGCTCAAGACCAGCCAGCCGCTGAAAGCAAGTGAGGTAACCCCCCCCCTCCTTCCCCGACCTTCCGCCCCTGTGGATGCAAACGAAGCAGCCACAACATGTCCACCTCGCAGCCACAACAACCATTTACGGAGCCACGCTTGAGTGAAGCTCGCTTGGCTGGCTCGTGGGATTTTAACACTCATCGTTCGCCGATTTCCATGTTAATAAACAACGCAAAACATCATGTGCATGCTAACTAATCGCACCAGTTACGGAATTAATATTTGAACACAAGTGGTGGAGCAACACATGCAGACAGGCAGAGTGCCCACATTAAATCCAGAAAGCAGGTAAGCTGTGACGTTAGCAATGCGAGGGCTACTTGATGTCAACTTCTATCGACAGTAGGGGGCGATAAAAGACAAAATAGCAGCGCCTGAGATTGATAAAAAAAAAAACAGATGAATGTCGTTATGTATTTCTTATCCCACATTCACAATATTAATAAGAACACCACGGTTAAACTGTAACCATTTGTAAATATTCACATCAGTGATTTTTCACAGCAGGATAAACTGAAGCTTCGACATCCCATAATAACTGTGATGGAGCGAAATAATAAAGCGGGCAGCCGTCTGCAGGTATTAACAAGGCTCCTGCTTCTTGTTAATGGGCAAAGGGAGAGTGTGTCATGTAAACAGCTGATTTTAATGCGTCTTAAGAATCAAATCGATAGGTGGCTTCCCGAAGTCAACACAAATGCAGTTATTGATCGGCGAGGGAGTCGGGGTCCCAAATCAGACGCTCGTCCATCGTGTATATTTTCAAACAGGCTCACATGTATGCGCAAACAGCCACGTATGCTCATAAATAAGCTTATTGGCCATTTTATGAAATGCAATCCAATGCAATAGCACATGATTAATCATGTTGCTGGGTCAATTTTTCTCGCTGCATGCTTAATTAACCAAATATCCCGATAAATAATGCTTACATTTCAAATCAACTTGCAAATGTGAGAAATGAACAGCGAAATGTTTCAGGGGGGAAAAGATTGATGTTTTTCAAGGAAAAATAACTAATATTTGACTTATAAAACAAAATAGCAATATATTTTTTCAAAGAGGATAAAGAATATATTCCAGTGAGCATTGTTAAATTTTCTGTCTGCAGTTGTTGCTCTCCTGTTTACGTTCAGATACATTTAAGAATTGTGTTTTAACAAGTCTGTGTATAAAATTGATCAACAGATCAAATGTGCTGTCTGATTAATCGGTCGGGCCTTGGCCACAACACTAATAATATGTGACTGTGAATATTATTTTAATATGGTCACTCAATTTTGCAGATAGCCACCAATTACAGGACGGACTGGAACTTTCTCTGGGAATAAAGCTTTAACATAAAATGTGGAAAAAGTGAAGCGCTGCGAATAGGCACTGTATTATTAAGTACTTTCCCTGACGGACGCGCCAACCAAAACAAGCAACGCCTTTTTTTGTTTCTTTTTTTGGGGGGGCCTCATGTTACCACCCCTCTGCCATCTCCCGCGGCTTTGACCTTTTCTCTCGAGTGGAACAGGACACTACGCGTCTCATGCATTAATGATCGGCGGTAAGGCTGAGGGCATCGCTCTGTCTTCCAGCCCGTCCGCTAGATGACCCACTTCCACTTCCAAGGACGGAGCCCCCGTCGCCGATATAAGCCGAGCAACATTACACCACCCGTGCGGGTTGGGGGCGATGCAAATAACTTTGCTTCGTCCGAGACGGAAAAAGATAGCTGGACAGATAGCGTGGCCATCTAATAAGTGGAAGGCTGCCTCTTCTCATCTTCACAGTTAGCGTGTCTATGACTTTCCCTGGTGGCAGATCTGGAAAGCACTAAAAAAATAAATAAATAGAAAAAAAACGGGGATGACAGCGGCTGGACACAAAGTGAAGCCAATTATCTGGCTCATATTGAAGCTTGTGCAGCCAAAGCAGAAATGGAGCTGCTACATATTTAAGAACATTCAAAGACATCAAATGCGACTTATCTCGTCCGGCTCATTGTTTACCACAAGAGCGACAATCTTTCTTTATGAAACCTTAGCAGGTTTGTGTGGTGACCTCCAGTCACATCCAATCTTTTGAAATAATGATGTCAAATTTATTGCAATATGTATTTTTTTAAATTCATGTTAAATTCACATCTTTTATATATTGTGGAAAAAAAAAGCCAATTCAGTCTGATTCCTGTTAGGCTATATGTGAGTTAATAAGTTGATAAAATAAGTTGAACATAAGAGAATATCTAGGAAGAAGCCGAAGCGCCATATTACATTTTAGTGCCTTACTTTATGAATGATTTCCTACAAAATGGCGCCGGGATGGCATTGCAGCGATATTGAGTGTTCGCTTTCGAATGGTAGACAATATTACAAACGTAATCCAATACTTGATATCGCAATCACATTTGTTTTTTCTTTTGCTTGTTTATTGTCTTTTCTTCCCAGCATTCTATCCATTCTGACAGACACACAGATTTCCATCTGTGGGGGATGAAAAGATCTCAGGCGTGCGCCTCTCGGCCGCCTCGTTCCCAAATATTTGACTTTGCCTGTGATCCGCAACCCTCCGGCAGGCTTCTGTCGGGCTTTTCCGCACCGCTGAGCTCTGTTTCCAAAGCAGGTGTTGAAAACAAAACAAGCCAATGAGTAATTCAAAAACAGAATCAAATAGAGAGGCTTGCTTCTTGAATTCTTATGATTAAAATAATCAGCCCTTCCTCCGTTCTTACCAAATAATATAGCTGTTAATATCGTCATCATTTTTTTATTATCATTGACATTATCATCGTGACTAATATTACCGTTATTATTGCTTGAAATAATATAATAAAAATAATAAAATAAAATAAATAATAATACAAAATAATATAATTATAAGCATTATAATTGATAATTGAGTTTTATTATTATTATATATTTTTGTTAATTATTAATGGGGGCGTGAGGACTTGTGTTTTGGATATTTCATTTTAATCACTTTTGAAACGCGTGTCGTGGCTCATCAAATTAGGTCACAAATAATCCCGGAACATGAAAGGTTTCTACTTGACACTGCAGCGAAAGAAGCGCTACCAGTGGCATTTACTGTCACTTCGCATTAGTCACTAATTAGTTGAAAGCATGACAACAAAGCAACCTTGTTGCAATTAAGCTTCAAGCAAAACAGTACACTATATGATATATAGTACGACCGATGTCGTGCCGGAGCCGTGGATTAGAGTACCGCAAAGTGATTTGAAAATGCAAAACAATGATAAAGTAAATTCAGACATATGTTTCTAAATACATTAGAATATTTGAAGATGGAAATGCTACCGAAACAGAAAAACAGCGTTGAGAATCAGTTCTAGTATTTCCTCGCAGCTATTTAAACACAGCCGAGCCATATTGTGGCTTTCCGCACAAAACTTGCCTAGCACGCACCATGTGGCGTCAACATTGCATATTAAAGGCAATATACCTCAAGAGCACCCCTCTAAGTTTCATATCAGCGTTGCCATCCCCACTGGATCCATTAGCTTTTATAGGCCTGTACATTAGCTGGCGTCTGCTGCCATCCGCCTCGACAAAACGCCTACACACTCATGTGCAAAGTAACACAACGCCCGCACAGCACACAACCTATGTGCCTCACAAGCAGCCTTGTTTTGCAAAAAAATATAATTGAAGTGGGTAACGCCTAAAGATGACGGAAGCATTTTTACTCACTTCCGATCAATGTCATTAAAGCCCCAATCATCAACATACTGAATAGGAATCCAAATGATCCGACATCTCCGCTTCTGCAGCACGCAGACAACAGCTGCTGAAGACCTAGACAGTGGTATTAAAGGTCGTGACCTTTGTAAGAGTCTTCAAGCCTCAGCACACACGTTGATGAGGTCAGTTCAGGAAGCATTTTCAATCGCACGTCTCACTCAGCACCTCGGAGCTCTCATTTTTTTTGCAACAGGCTGGAACAGATGTTCTTCCGACACCTCCCACATAGCGCTGAGCTCCTCCTCACCGCCATGTATTTTAAATATGTAAAAAACAATATGCCAGGGAAACATCAATAGCGGTTTGGTTTCCTCCCTCCAAAACAAGGGGCGCGTTTATGAGCGAAATAGATGCGACAATTAGTCATTTTTCAAGTCCTCTTGCTCCATTAGCGGAAAAGCTGCTGCCTGCTGTGCGAGCACAAACTGGCGCTTGGCAGAAATACACTTTTACATCATCCCCCCTTTTACAAGCAGGTCGAAATTCCTTTTAATGATATTTGAGTGCCTTTATCGTTTTTTTTTTTTTTTCACTGGTGCCTTGAGCTCCTTTTGCTGTGCACGACTTGGCCACCGGGGGCAGTATAATACAGTCACGAGAAGCAAAGAAGAGTTTCACAACTACTGGAAGTGACTCAGTTTGCCAAAGATGGTAGAATAAATAAATACATGCCTGCAAGTAAATGTTACTTAAAGTATTCTTATATAGAGATGCTATATTCAGTAAAGTTGTAAGAAAAGCCGCAAAACGTGTCAATCAGTCGGAGCGCACGAGTAGCATCAATCTCGGAACAAAGGGCGCAAAGAATGCGGGCCGCCGCCCAGCCGTCAGTCACGCCGCATTAAAAGACGGCTCGGGTCAGCGCTGGTAGTCAGAGGTTAAAGCCATTACGAGCGAACCGACTCAACTTGCTCACCTCTGACCCTTATTTCGCAAACACGCGCTCGCTCGTTTCGTCCGGGGCGGCTCTCGGGCTGCGGCAGGTGTTTTAATCTCTCGTGCTCTCATGTGAAAACTCTGAACTCTAATTTAATTGAGACTAGGCAACTGGTGTACCTAATGCTGTGTCCGTTGTCTCTATTTAAATAGCATGGCCATCAAATGAGCCAGCCTTCTTGCCGTCTTCCAAATACATTACACACCATTCTTTTATTTTTGATGAGGGAGGGGAACAAGGGGTTCAACCTCACTGCACTCTCAGCCTTATGTTTTAATATTTCATGGCCGACGTGCAGTTATACCCACAGAATGCACGCGTGCACACACACACACACACATGGAAGCTAGTCACTGCCGAGAGGAGGTGTCCCTAGCAAATGCTAATTGAACTAGTCCACGGGTCAGCGAGCCTTTCTGTTTTCCCTCCTCCAGCTGATCCATTTTGGCGGGCCAGGGAGCGAAGCCACTATAGGGAGTTTTTGCTTCTGGTTGCGCCGCGAGAAACGTTCTGAAGCCCGAACCGGAAAATGGAGAGTTTGTTTATGAACCAGCGGGGATCTTACTGTTTATGTGAACCTCTTAACTGCTATTGCCTCACTCGCACTGGAGTAACATGTCAGCAACTCGTAAGGCAATGATGGCGTAGGAAATTAATGTACAACTCAGCTTTTTGTCGACGTAAAAAGCAGGATTACAGAGAATTTAGCATTGAATCATTTTCAGCACAGTGTAAAACTGTGTGCTGCCATCTTGTGGATGACAGTGAAATTACACTCAAAATTAACAGACCGCAAAAATAAGGTTAGACTGTAATTGCACAAAAATATTCTGCAAACTAACATGACCTCAAACCTGGAACCTGCGATGGAGTATTTAAAAACATCCATGTATAAATAATTTTTTGTTCTTGCTGTGCAGACAAAAGGTTAAAAAAAGTTTCTGAATACACTTACCTTTGTTTGCGACGGAAGCGTCAGGAAAATATGAAGAGCGTGGGAGAGAGAGAGAGAGAAGAAGAAAAATCAAATTAGTAAGTGAGCACAAATCAACCACACACATGAAAACACAGCATTGAGTTGCGGTATCTTTTTTTTGTGCGTGTGTGCACAAAATTCATGACAAGTAAAGGAAAAGAAGCGGGTGGGGGGGGGGGGCAAACACTGTTCCCTTTCAGAAGACCCCGGGAGGAACATATGTTTCCGGGAGCACCACCAAATATGTTTTCAGAGCAGCCCAAATGCTTTTAATTAGCCCCGGCTCTATTTGTTTTCATTTGCGTGATTTATCCCCTTTCATTTGGCAGCTTGCTAACATGTCCCAGACCAGGGAGGCCAACGTTGCCTGGGGTAAAAGGATACGTATGGCCGGCCCTTGAAAGGACCACAGCAAACTTGTGGGTTTTATTGGAGGGAGGGGGGTGGGGGGAGGCCACCTGTCGTGCGGATATACTCCGGGAATACCAACGGACGCGCTTGAGCGGGGATATGGCGTATGATCCTTTGGGTAAACACATTTCCTTTGATGCAAAAGCCTCAGGGGAGTGAGAGGTATGAGGGAGATGAAGGTGGGATGTAGCCTAAAGACCTAAAGATGGCTTATTAGATATTTGGACAAGCGTTTCTGGACTACATAAAGCTCCCTTAGCCTGAGGGGAAGAAGAGAGCGGCTTGATGGTTTTTCGGGCTCTGTTGTACGCTTGTATGGCCAGCATCTGGCCTGATGAAGAAAATCAATCATCAGCTAACATCTGCATTATCTACAGCAGCGCTTCTCAAACTGGAGGCTCCGGACATTCCGCAAGTCGTATCTTGGAACTAAAACACAAACCAGTGAATTGGGCTTGGCTTAGTTACCACATCGCCCGTTAAGGAGCCCTGGACCTAAAAACATTTCGACTCTACGAGCCGTAACCCTCAAAAGAGACAAGCAAACGTTTGACCTGGATCCTTGACCCGGTTGCCTCAAGCATTTAAAGCAGCGACGCAAATAAACGGACGGCAAGGTGAAACACGTTAAACACCAGAAGGCCTGAAAAGAAAAAAACAACGCAGCTCTCTTCAGCTTTTGATGGATGGAGATCATTATTTTTCTTTGTCTGCGAACCGGATCTGTCTTTACTCAAACGTCTTTGCTCCAGCGGCTGATCAAGCCCGGGGGGCGGGGCGTCTCGGTACATCAATACGGGGTTAACCAGCAGTGTTAAGATTTAAAAGGAGATGTAAGTGGTCTCCATTAGAATGTTGTAGCCCAAAGGCTTTGAGGGGGGGGGGGGGCTGATGAAGGCCAAGTGCAAAGGGACAGGAGATGAGGTGCCCCTGAGACATGACATCGAGCCGGCGCAGGAGAAAATGAAGCCAGAGGGTGACGAGACGAGGGTGGCTCGGCCTCAGAATGAAAGCGTCTGCTATTTACCTCCCAGCCTGGAGACACGGGGCAGGAAATGAGAGCGCACAAAGGGTTCGCGCTACAGTAGCTTCACAGTCTGCAGGGTCTAATCAAAAACCACGGGAAGTGCCGTTAAGACTCATGAGCTGATCCAATCATGAAGCAAGAATTTCTAACATCGTCCTCCTGTATGAGCTCCCTGAAGAAGAAAAAAAAAAAAATGCTGACAGCTGGTTGTGACTGGCCAGACTGTTGGAAGGCTTAAATATGCCAAGGAGCATATTTTAGCGCATACCTATGCTAATGGACCTGTCAGGAGTTGATCTCGGATCGTCAAACTTCAGCAGATAAAATCACCTTTGCTGTCACCTTTGGTGTCTTCAGACCAACTCTGAGTTAATATGAAAGACTGCAAAAATGCATTACGACAATTTGTGAGGGTTTTAATTTTGGAACCGATGAATGGCATTTCCATTCATTTCAATGGGGAAAGGTGATTTAAGCTCTGTGGTCACAGAGCAAATCAAACTCATGACGCCATTGCACTCTAATGACTGTTAGTTTTTCCCAATTACAATCTAACAACCTTTTCATTCACCCGTTCAGCATTTTTAATTCAATTTTCTCATGACGAGCAACCCCTGGCCTGCACCGCTTGGCAACGCAATAAGTGGAGGTCTCAACCCAGCACTTTAATAAATGTGTTAATTCCAACGCACGGCGGGCGGAGACAATGGCAACGTGGGAGATGACTTCCCCACCATTCATTTCCGCCGTCTGTCTCATGGTGGAAGCGGGGAGTGGGAGACGGGCCGCGGGGGGGAAATGAAGACCATGCATCACGCTGAGGCGCCCCAGCGGGTCTGACATGACTTTCGGTCCGGCTCAGGTCTAGGAAGACACGCTTACTTAAAGACATAATTTAAGAATATAGACTAGGATATTAGAATAACATTTACTAGGGATTGATTTCACAAGCTGATTTGACCTGAACTTCCAACGCAATTATGCTAGTGGATTCGACGTACAGTGTGTGTGTGTGTCTGTGTGTGTGTGTGTGTGTGTGTGTGTGTCCGACATCCCCATGGAGATTGCGCTTCCACTCAACCTGAATGTTTCTATTATTAAGCGGCTCCGTCTAATTAAATTGCCGATGATCACGAACAACAAAGACGAAAGGGGACGTGCAACTTCCTGAAGCTGTTGCCGTGGCGGTTAAATGAGCTCGTTAGCGTTGCCCGCGACCGCCCTGACGACAACACGAGAATCGCATCACACTTTTCACGTACTGGCAAATTACTTGCAGAAATACACAAAGTAGATTTTGATCATAGACGACAATATTACACTCGATGCGCGGGGAGGTCAAAGGTCACCTCGCTCACATCTGGGAGACTTCAGCAAAAGTCTGTCATTCCTGTCCGGCGTCCACTATAAACACAGAGCGCCATAATCTTCCCTCCTCTTGCCACGTAAACACACACAACACACAAAAGCTTCAGGTTCCGGGCCGTCGATAAGACTAAACGCCGACCCCGGTTTGTGTCACTGAGTTCAGCTGCCTTTTAATGGCTTTTTCAAAACCAGACTGAAAGCTTTTCTCTTGACTCTCGCTCCTTGGTTTGTTTAAACAAGTTAATTAGCGGTGCTTGATCTGATGGGAGGTCGGTGCCTCTGCGGGCTCTGTCGCAGATCACAGCGTCGCTCTCGGGGGGGACAAAAACGCACTAAGCTCATCTCAACAGACTTGACTAAACATGTTAACAAAAAGAGCAGACCATCCAGAAGGTTTACTCTTAGGAGTTCCAGGCCTTGTCTATGGTATGAGGATTAGTCACCATTACAAAGCATCAATAGAAGAATAATCGGACCATGCCAAAGAGAATCGCTGACTCGGCATCACTGTAAACTTAAAAGCAGATTTCACCGAGCCGTGTATAGATGCATTACATCGATAGTAAAGTTGCACTATGTTCTGAACAAATCTCCAGAGTTAGAGAAGGTGAAACTGGAGAATAAATAATGCACTCTTTCTGGGGTGAGTTTCAAGCAACATGAGTATCACTCATACAGGCGGCAGGAAAAGAATTTTGCCAGTAGCTGGAGGCTTTTGGCAAAAGAATTTGTTTTTTAACAAAAAGTAAAGACGTAAACGTGGAGACAAATGATCCGCATTGTAAAAAAAATACGCTTGCTCTTTCCTGGTGTTTATGATGATAATACTGGATGTATTGCCATAACACTTTCGTACTGACTACCAAGTCATGGGGCATTGGAAAACTTTTTTTTTTTAATGACTTTGACAATTGATTTATGAGTGGCCTAATCCCGCCGATTAGTTGGTGAAATCAAGTTCAATGGCAACGCTGCTTGCTTGGAAAGAATTGGTGAATTATTGATTAGAGAGGACAGATCCATTGTTAAAAAAAAAAAAAATCAAGTTTCATTGGCAAAACAAGTTATGAAAATGACAGCACTCACTAAAGCGGTAATAAAAATATGAAACATTAAAACAGTATCCAGTCAGTGAATTACCACTTAGCGGAATCAAAAGTTTTTTTCCCCATATTTCTTTGCCGTTTATTTATTTTAACGCAGACGCCGGGCGAAGATATGACTCAAATGGAGCAATGAAGAGATAAAGCGGAGCTACAAAAAGAGAGGTATGTCTCGAGGTCGGGTCTCTGGAGTGATGAAGCTGCGTGAAGTGAGACCGGCTGACATCCTTCTTCAAAGCTGAAGCCAGTGAAATCGGGATGTGGATTGCCGGGAAGAAGATGTCAAGTGTGCGTGTTGAAGGGGGGGGGTTGCCGGTTATTGATTAAGCGAGTAAAGAGGAGGCATCAGAAGACAGCCTGGCGAAGGCTAGGGAATAGGTGGAGGTAAAAAGTCGGAAGTGCAACAAGGACAAAAAAACAATACTGTTGTCATTTATTAGCTAGCGCTACTCATCCGAACACAATGACGTCGTACTTTCCTATCGGCCAACGCTTTACCGCCATCTTGCGTTGGTCCGCGTTATGATTCTCCGACTTGAGTTCATCTCTAAGACCCGAGCGCCGAGGGATTGCCTATCAGTCTTCTTTAATGACCGAGATTAATGTTAAGTAGCATTATGGTAATGGAGGCACTAGGCCTATTCCACTTTATTAAATAAAGCTGCTGGAAAATGAATGCGATTATGAATTCCGCTGTTGTTAATGGAGCGTGGCAGGGAACAGTGTTGACTTTTCTTCTCCGATATGATGATCGGGGGTTATATTTCACGCACGTACACATGAGCATGCACGTGAGTGCCGGAGTTGCATCTAATGTATAATCTGTTATCACAGCATGGGCTTTTAATAAGTTTGCCTTGCGTACTGAAATACACAGCGAGAGATAAAGCAAGGACGCGCTCGCAACATTCCCTTTTAAATTGAACAGCAACACAATAACATTGTCAACTGAGCACATTGCTTCCCAGAAAGAAATAGAAAAAATAGAAAACAGAAAGGCGTGTAACAATAAATTTGTATATACATATATTTTTTTTTACATTATTTTCTATTCTAATTTTATTTTTTTATTTGTATAGACTTAGCTTAGAAGAAGTGCGTATTCTGTCAGTGTCAAGGGTCAACCCGATTAGTCGATTGTTGCCTTGCTTAAAAATCGATTAATCGTGTTTTAATATCTTCAAATCTGGCAATTTACAGAGGACTTTTGACGATAACACAGAGAAGTGTCCGGTCCAACGAAGCAACAATTTTCATATACCTGTGCAGGTCCCAGACGGTGGTAAAAGAGGCTAGCGCTAGGCTTTGTTAGCTTCAGCTATTCTGAGCCACCAACATCATAGCGAGGACCTGGTGGATTATTAAAGACAAACAAGACGGAGCGCTCGGCAAACTTGTGGCATGGGGGCCAAGCTCCCGAAAGCGCATCTCGGAATATACTATCTTCTCTCCTGGGATGATCTCATGGTTGCTCTACGACCCTCAAGCTGCCTCCCCCCTTCCTTTACCTCTTCCCTTCGCAGTCAGACAACCGAGCACTTAACCTCAACAGGCCTTCTCCCTTACTCAGTCTGCCCTCCATGCGGCATCACATCAAATCAGTTGCTACGTAGCCTGCGGTATAAATAATGAATCCGAGAACAGGCTGGTGGTAAGCATTAGGGTCGCTGCTGGTACACACGTGAGGATTTTTCAAAATGTGTCAAAATCAGGCCTAAAATAGCTTCGATATGTTTACGTGTATACTCGGCCGTCGTTCTCAGTCCGAAGCAACTGTGTTTTTTCGAGTGCCAAAAAAAGGAAGGCATCGCTCTCAGCCCCGGTGTCACTTTCAGTTTACCTTCCCCCTGCTGGGAATCCTGAACCAATTATTTGGACTACAATACACACTTCTCCTCCTCGCCGCAAGAAAACAACGACACCAAATACCACGTCTTTGGGGGTCCCTTCCAAAAGAGAAAAAGAAACACATCTCTGGATCTTTGACAACATTCCGCGGGAGGATAAACCGAGTCGGAGTACAACCTCGGAAATACCTCCCGACCCGTTAATTGAATACGCGGAGATAAACATTTCCTTTTTATGACGAGATATAGCCTGGAGTCGGGTTACGTGAGGCGGCACAATTGGATAAAGAGATAAATCAATGCTTTAAGTAGATTACATGCCAGCGTCGATTTCTTTCAACGTAGTACCTCTTGATATTCTCCAACGAGAGCCAGAGAGTCAGCCAGGAGCATCCTGATGACAAACACACACTCGGATGCGGTCTGCTTATCAAATATTACGACTCTAAACACTCGGCAGACTGTTCGGACTTGACAAATGGATCGAGAGAGCAACGTCAAGGCTCGAACAAACCATTTGGTGTCAAATTAATTCTCAGCCTGGGCCACATCAAAGTCTTGGTTTCTCTCAGAGGTTGTAACTCTGGTGAATTATCTTAACTCGTTCACCGCCATTGACGGTTATCGATGTCAAAGATGGCACCTGCTTTTTGTTAAACTGTGTAAATACAGTATATAAAGTCAAAAGTTATGAAAAGTAACCAAATACAGATGCTATTGTTTCATTTGTTTTTACAAAAGGGGTTTGACGAAAAACAATTGCAAAATCAAACCGCAATACGGCGAAGGATGACTTAACGATTTTTTTTCTTTGTTTTGACAATTTCAAACCGCAAGCAGAACGAGGAAAACTTCTAACTGTCTTCCAGTGTAAAGCCCCTCGCTTCTTTTGAACGTGTTTTGCATATTGGCAGAGAGTTGATTATTCTTGGCGCTAAGCATTATTTGCACTTTAGCATTCCACCCTTAAAAATATTAACTTCAAAAGTGGGTTCATGTTGCTTTGGTAACATTGGCAGTGCGGCGCTGCTGCAAACCCACTGACACCGGTGAGGACTTTTCATTTCCTGGCATTTTGAATCATCATATAAATTAAAAATGGAAAGTCGAGATCAAGCTAGGGCACTTTTTTTTTTTTTACCCCCCTCGGTCCACGCGACGACCGTCCAACACTTCGCCTTACAGCTATTGCCGGCAATCTCTGGACACAGCGCCTTATTCATTATTCAGGTAACACGAGGGCCGAATCGATTTCCTGCCCCGGAGCCCCCCTCCTCGACACCCGTGTCCGCTCACCTCACCTCTCACCTGCCTCCACTCTTTTTCCACTCAGATCAACATTCCACACCGAGTGCGCAACGCCCTGGCTTTCGTTTTCAAGAGGGGGAGGGGGGGAGGTTCAGTTCTGGGTTTTGGATTTCATGTAAACGCACCTTGATCCTTAAATCTCCCTTAAGCCTGTTTCAGTTTCAAACAGCGAGACTGCACAAACACTCGCCGGCTGGCCGGCTGGCCACTTCGTGTACAGTCTAAGTGGAAAAGAATTAGTATGACTTGTGCATGTGTTGGAATATCTGAGCTTGTGCCCTGCCTATCGGGACCTGCTCCTTCAGACACATTTTCACCTCATCTGTGTTTAAGGGCATTAATATTGCACCAGCCTCCGTGCCGGGGTTAAATGGATGACTGGGGGCACGGAGGGGCAAAGGGAGGAGGAAGGGGGGGAGGACTGGGGTGGTGGCGGGGTCTGAATGTCAAATTCAATCCCTTCATTCCCTCTCGCTCTGCTTTACTCGCCGTCTTGCGCTGATCGGCTACGACAAGAGATGTTTTTTTGGGTGGGGGGCGACGGGAACAAGGGCACTATAGTCCTAGCATGTGTTTTTTGTTTTGGGGGGGAATACGTGATACTTGTGAATGGCAGGGAATAGGTTGAGGATTTATTGCGGATGTGGGGAAAAAATGAAGTACGGAACTTCCAACTAGAGCCGCTGAACGTGGAGCCGGACAAAAAAAACTTTCCTGAGACGGTTACCTCGGACACCAGAATTAGAAGAAACATCTTTCTGCCGTTAATCTGCTCTGCTGGAACGGTGCTATTCTCAGACAGCGGCCTCTCGCAATTAATTCTCCATCACTGGCTCACCAATCACCGACGAATTCATCGCCGGGACGTTTTACAGCCGGGGATGAAGGAGACAAAAAAAGGGAGACGAGGAATAAAAAAGCACGACTCGAGGGCCCGGGGAGACTGACATTGGCGAGGTCACGCTGAGGTTAAGTTAACATGCATACAAGCTCTTGAAAAATTAAAGGCCGCTGCTCACGGAAGCTGCACTCGGAGCACCAAGTGGCAAGACCTCGATGGCTTCTAGGGGGGGTGAGTTCACCGTAAAAAAAAAAAAAAGACCTGCTGTTCTTCTACATGGCTAACCCTGCAACACACATTTAGAAGCCCACAATCTTCCCGCACACACACACACGCAAAAACAAAACTCAAGTGATTGAGAGCTCAGCAAAGTGAACAGCTGCAGAGAGAACGGACAGACGCAACGCCGTCTCATAAGTCTTTGTTTTCTCGCCCTCTGCATGGATACGTGCTCACGGGCGGCGCTTGACTGAGTGCGCCGCTGTCGGTTATGTCCCGGGTGTTGATATTTCCACTCTAAAGGTGTCAGAATGCCAATTACAAATGTGTTGGGGTGTCAATTAGCGGGGAGCGATAGTGTGCACCGCTGCCAATGTGATGGAAGGCAAACAAGCGACTGACTACAACCAACAGAAAAAAAAAAAGGATATTTTTAACCGAACCACCACTATGCATATTCACCGAGATATCTCCGCAAACAGGAAGTGACATCACAAACCCGACGAGGAGCTACAGATTAATGAGTCTGTTATTCCGAGAGAACCGTAAGCTGCCAAGTCCGTTCCGGCCTATCGACTATTTTGTCCATCTCTATTCAAAGAAGTCTCTAAGAGACATCGGGCCACATCTCCAAGCATGCGTCGCCGAGCACAATAAAAGACTCGGCCAAGTTTTCGGGCCAGTGTGTGGCCAAGAGTTCCCGCGGGGACTCGTGAACGATCTCCAGCGTTGCCATTGTTGTGGCGAACGCAGGTGGATATATTGAGACATTCATCATTCAAAATCCCATTTCCACTTTTGTTCATTTTTCTTCTCCCATCCAAAAAAAAAATCCAGCAAGCCCATTTACCATCTTGTTAAAAATGAATAGAGTGTCTGACTTTTTCCATCTCATCGCCCTATTTTTAGCTTTCCTATAAAGACCACGTCGTTCAAGGTGACGCGAGCGAAAAATTTGAAAAATTTGAATTCTGGCAAAACATTGCGCAGATGACACGCGATGCAAAGAACAGCCTGAATCGTTTACTTAGTCATCAGTGCTGAGCCTACGCAGATGTGAAGATAAACAGACATTAGAAAGCCAAAATAATTCAGTTATTTGGTACATTTGGTTCTTATAGTCTCACAAAAACCAAAATACAGTGGCTCTCGAAAGAGGAACTCTTTAAAATGGTGAGTTTTCTAATCCATCAGCGCGGAAATAAAAAGGAAGGCTGTCGGTGCACGCGGAAAGAGCACACCTAAAATTACCAGCAATTGGGAACCAGTAGGAAATGGTGAAGGGGGTGAAAATGACGAGTGTGTCATATATCCTTCCACCTCCGGGCTAATTGACGAGATAATTACACGAGCGAGGCGACGGTGGACGAGCGACACTCGGGGCCGCTGGAGTGTCTGCAAATGCTTTTCGGAGGGAGCGACGGCTGAGTTTGTTGTCAAGAGAGAGGCTCATTAAGCCCGCAGCTGTGTTTGCTGATTTTGTCATGAGCAAATTGGGCTGCGAGAGAACGACTTGTACATGGAATCGGCTCTTTAAAACAAGTTTTTGATGTCGGGTCATTGCAGTACAAATGAAAAAAAAAAAAAACAATTTTATTTGTTAAATGCTGTTTACTGAAACTAAATAACCATACGGAACAAATGGAATAAATGGATTTGTTGCTATTTAACGGAATGAACAACCTTCTGTTAAAATGTTCGAATGAACGTTCGTCCCCCAAAAAAAAATAAAATACACAAATAACTACTAAGAATAATATTTATCTATTTTTTACATTATTATATATTCTATAAATACATTTTATTTTGTAATATTTTAATGATCCAAATGTGATTTTCTTCCATTCACCTCATCAGAGAATTTCGCATGACAGTCTCAACACAAAGCAGCGGAAGATAAATACGAGCCGTAAAATGTGTCCGGGTGGGTCTCGCCAAGAGGATGTCAGTGAGTCATTTGGCTGCGCCCTCGGGGACTACATTCAACTTCTCTCATCTCTGCATCCCTTTCTCCTTCTTTCTCTCTTTCGCTTACGGTTCGACAGCTGCGGAGCAGGCCGAGGGTCAAGGGAATCTCGCCATCTCACGCCGACGCACACTCGCAAAGACACACAATGGCGGGCTACTGTCGGGCTTGAATGCGGAAGGTGCAGGCTGAAATTTTCCCATGACGGGAGTTTCGCGGTGGCCTTTTTCATGACTGCGGCGAGACCTGAGTGGCCTCTGGACACCTCCCCCCCTTCCGTCCCCTCAGCCCGCGGGCCGTGTCTTCTCCCCCTGCCGGGTGGCTCAATGGCCTCAGTGTGCAGGCGTGATTGTGTGTTTGCGTAAAAGGCCGACCTCGGGAGGGGTTCTGTCACTCAGTCGTCGGCCCTCGCCCGAGGCGAGTCATCTGTCTTCAGTGGACGACAAACTGGGATTTCTGTTTCGACTCAAAATACTCGCATGTTGAAACCCCTCAATTTGGGCTTTGGAAAGGGCGTTTTGATTCTTCCTCTTTGGTGTTTGCGGCTCTCCAAATGACTACGGTGATTGTTCCCGACTAGGAATAGATTCTCAGGTCGTCAATTTTATTTTTTTGCTATGATAATTGACAATATACAACGAGCTATTATTCCAAAATCCCAAACTGCAAACTTGACTCCCACAAAATGCACTCTCCTAACTTCCACGTTCAACCCAGGCTAAAAGCGATATTTCTAAGCTAATAATTTTACTGTACATTCTTTCTCCAAGCCGCGCCATTTGTGACCTCGAAACCTCGTAGGCCGAGTCCGCCATTACCCAAGGACGCCCTTTATTTGTTTGGCTCCCACACTCCCGCCTTCCAACATGCATGCTGAGAGGACTTGAAAGAGCTGCTTTGCCTGTCATCATGGCTTATTTAATAACTATCCCAAAGCAGTCAACAACGGCACCCCGCAATGCGACCCCCCCCCCCCTTCCCCCGGTCCATCAAGAAATCCTGGGCCCTCAGGTCTGATGAATGAGGCCATCAGGCACGCCAGCTGCCCTCAGAGGTGAGCAGCCTGCTCCCTCCCGCCATGCGGCCGGGCCACCGAGCAAGGAAGTGGGGGTGGGTTGGTGGGGAGCGCGGGCCGGACCTTCATGCCAGGAACTCACGCCGTGGCAAAGCGAAAATATGGCATGGCAAGAGGGGGCAGGATGTATATAGAAACAGGATGCCAGCAACACAGTGGGTGCTATGGAAACCCATTTTTTGTTCCCTTTGCTGTTTGCTCACAAGATACCGCTCGTATTTGAAAATGAAAACTTGAACGGTGATTTCAGTTTTGAACACAAAAACGCCACACCACGGGTTAAACCACTTTTAGACACGTCCGACAATCTGGCCTTGATCGACTTTGATCCAGATGAAGGCAAACTTCTCAATGTCGGTCCGATTATCGGTGTGTGTGTTTTTAGACCACATTAAACGCTAAAAGTGTGACTAGCGAGGGCTCTTTAAGCGAGTTCCAGTGAAGCCTTAATTGGGCAAACACCGCATGCATATGGCCGTGCTCATTAGTTACGAATAGGTCTGATACGTAATTACAGCCGGATGGGCGTACAGTACACACACACACATGTACAGTGACAGCAGCTGGCTCTCCAGGAAGGTTCAATAAAAATAATGAGTGTTGATTACTGGCTGGTCAAAGCATTAGCGCGTGTCATCATCCTCGCCTTTGCCCAAAGTTAACAAACGCTCCTCCCTTATCCCCAACGCTGCCAAATAGTGAGGCGCTCTATTCATTATGCGGCGGTCTCCGTTCGCCAATCGACCAACGGCTGCCAGCCCTTGCGAGAAGTTTTGACATCGAGGGTAGCACATCACACGAACGCCGGAAGAGTATCAAGACATATGGAGGGCCAGGAGGGAAAAAAGGAAAAAGGCCCATAAATAACATTCACAACTGCATTTTTCTTGATCTGAGCTGCCAGGGAGAAGCAAGGTGGATTTACTCAAGGATGGTTTGCCCACTAGAGCTTTGATTTATCTGCTACAAGCTATCTCAGCATCTGCGTCGCTACCTGTTTCAAACCAATCTTTTTATCTACGGCCAGCCTACTTGTCAGAAGGGGGCTGGCTTACGACTTTATTCCGAGAGCCAAGCAAACATTTTTTATGAATGCAAAGAGGCTCTCAGAAGGAGAGCGCCATCGCGTCAAGCGTTAGCGGCGTTCGTTTCTCGGATTGGAAATTTCCTCTCACTTGCCTCCGAGCAGCTTCTAAGGGAGGCCGGGAAGTGTCTGAGCACGGCTGAGCCCCCAGGACTCGGAGATGCAAACGGGTTTGGCTATCAAAGGCGAGCAGAGCGGTCAGAGGGACTGCGATATGAGCTTTGGAGCGTTGGAGCTAAGGATGCAGTGGGAAGATTCAAAGGATCAGTGATAGCGGCGGACATGACTTGACACGGGCTCGCTATTTCGACCAACTGCAGTCACGGCAGTCTGGATAGGAATTAGCTTAAAGATGCTAACTGAAGAGACAACTTAATAAGATTTAGTACAACAGCACTTACAATCACTTCTGGGTAGTTCATGGAACGCAACTAAAGGGTCGCTACTAGCTACTGAATGTAAGAATAATACATACGTAATTGCTAATTCTTTTCAATAATGTATTGCGGCAAACCTTCAATTGTGTTACGTGAATTGTTGCAAGGCTTTTATAACCGTCTTTGAGACCTTGAGAGCACAAAGCATTCAAATTTCTGGTCTCTCACTTCTTTCACTGGCAGCCTGACAGTGGGGAGGAGCACCAAGTGTTCATTGTTACGATAAAGATGCAAAATTGATTAGCCATGGCTTGTCTCCGTTTGGTTGTGTAAGTGTAAACGACAGTAAAGTACTTTCGTCTATCTTCTGAGTATGACAAGATGTGAATTTAGTGACGGTTGATGAAAGGATTCCAACTGTTTGTCAGCTAGCGTTAGCATTAGCCACTTCAGATGCGCATGTGAAGCATTGATTCAACCTTTACCAATCTAATTTTCCCGTAAAATATTTCTTCGTATTTTTAGTTTACTGTGAGTGACGGAAAGCTTGACAAGTCGCTTCAACTCCTTGTACATATCGTCGACTTCAATAGCCTAAAAAATTGACTTTTTCGAGGGCAAAGTGACCGCTGAGTCACCGCCGAGGGCCATCGGCAACCATCTGTTTTCTGAACTTGACATTTACCATTCTGGAAATGAACATTTGATGAGCTAGCCTGTCTGCAACATGAGTGTTACACTATATTATCCTTCCAACACGCACACAAACACGCAAAAAGTTGACTCAGCACTTGACCTCTGTGCAATTTTTTGCAATCTATCAGAGGCAAAATATAGGTTGTCTCAATCTTTTCCAGCAGTGACTCAAATAAAAGGACTAAAAGCAGACACCTGGCAGTGGAAGGTTAGTTTGAACAGGAAGATAAGGTGGCTACTGAACATCTGGCCGTCTCAGGAGCTAGCTGAGAGGCACCAATTAGACGTCAATGCTCCAGGAGAGGTCAGCCTCAGGTTAGTCGTTTTAGCGGCACATGCTCGCGAGGTGAAGAACAACAAACAATGGCGCTTAATAGACTGCCGGCCACGTGGCAGCGAGTTACGGGAGGCGCCAGGGCGGCTGTTGTGCCCACATCCTCACTCGAATGAGACCCGCTATGTCAACAAACTGCTGCCCCCCCACCCTTCCCCTGGGAGGATATGACAGGGTTGCAGTTGGAGATCAATAAAAATGAATATCAATAATCTCAGGTTACATCGGGGATGTTTGACTGTCTGATGCTTCTGATGGATTATTTTGATCCGCCCGCTTTAAGGTTGCGCTGGATTTTCAACGGTTAACACTTTAGCTCCTTTTAGCTAATAAGATTCACCATCGCAGCCCCTTCGATTGATTTATCGGCTGTCGTAAATTTCCATGATGCCGAATCAATACGGTCTTATCTTAATGGTGACAAATGTTCGGAAGGCCGGAAGGAAGCTTGCGCATCTCGGCTCTTCTGCCAGATTGCGAGACACAATCGTGTCGGATTGTCGGATTTCCTGCTCGCGTCTTTATTTTGATATTGGCGGCGTAGAGGAGAGAAACACGGCGGTCTCGTGTGATCTCATTAGAGGAGGAAGGTCACGGCCCCCGGGGGGGTAAGTTTCACCTCTGTCGAGCTTCGTCAGTCTCAGTAAAATGTCGCGGCCAAAATTACTGCGGGGGCTCGTGCTAATTAAGGCTAGCGGATTCATCACGGGCCGGCCAGAGTAAATAAAGATTCAACTGGTGGATATTCCAAACACATCTGGAGCTAGCTTCACACGATGGAAGCGTCATTTGTAAACACGACAGCTGAGAAATTTCTGACGAAAGCACTTTTGGGGAAAAATGAGCCTTTAAACTGCAACTTTTGTTTTTAATCACAACTTGACTGATGGAGATTTCCCCCAAATGAAGCATTGCACATGCACTGATTACCTGTCAAAGGCTTTGACAAATAACGGCCGCCGGCGTACATACATTTTACGAGGCGCTTCTCTGATCCACTTTGGCTTTTTTTTTTTTTTTTTTAAAGTACAAACTGCAACGGGAAGGTGACGGATCACCAGAACCACATTGATGTTGCCCAACAGCCTGACTGCAATCTGCCGTTTGAATCAGGCCGCTACATTTCAACACAGAATGACACGGTGGTGACGTTCCATGAACACAGAAGGCAAATTAATGATATTCATTGATAGATGTGTTTATTCTTCGGCTGTACACTACGCCACCAGATGGCCCGCGGTGGAAAAAGTCTGTTTCGACTAGGAATGGCCCTTTGACTCAATGTCCTTGCTCTCGATTCATCATTTTTTATTTTTTCACATTAGTGGGATCGCGGAGAGTTTCTCACGCTGAATCGAGATTAATTAACCTCAGCCTGTCGATAAGCTGCGGTAATATTAGTCGTTCTTCGTCAAGGATAAAGATGTGTTGACGCACGTTTTTATCACATAAAAATATAATTGAGATAATGACACGCATATCCCAAAGATGGATATTTTTTATTCGGAATTGGATACTTTTAGTATCTGACTTCCGAAGACCTCCACCAAACTTTGACTTTCTCGATGAAAGTCATTAAAGTGGAAGTGAAAGCCAAAAAGGAAAACAGCGTGCGCGAGTTCTGAAAGGCTACATTGTCGAGCGTCTAGGTCGCTCGGAATCAAAAGACAGATTCAGGTTGGCCCCCCGAAGACCGCCGAGTCACGGCGGGATCACGGTGGGATACTGTTCCCGTTCGCAGGCAAAGAACAATATTTGGAATTGATGTGTCCTCTGGGAACAGGGTCAGGGAGGTACACGGTTAGTCTGAGAATCACAGTAGGAAGAAATATTCTATTTTCTTAACCACCCAACAACTCTGAACAAATGCTTACTGCTCGCTCCCCATTTTTTTTTTTTTTTCCCCATTGCAGATTTTATCGCGGGTTTTAATTACACCCACGGAAGCACATAATACGGGTGACTTGTGCATGTTTGTAAATGCGTGTGTGTATGAATTAGTAAAGTTCGACACTTAAAGGCGCGCCAAGTGCCAGAGAGAGATTTAACAAGCTCCAATAACAATATTTAATGAGCTTAATTAGGAATCCTGTTGATCCCGACGGAGGTGCCGGTAGAAGCCCGCTGCGGGCGGGAAATAGTTGGAATGGGCAAAAAAGAGAAGGACCTTTACCAATCTGAATATTCTCTTTATTAGTGCTGTGAAACTGAACAGAGAGGGGAAAAAAAAATGTGTCTGAGTGAGTTAAACTTGAGCTTGTTGTTTTGACTGAGTCCAATCAGAACAGAACATGTCACATCATCAAATAAAACGAATATGTTATTGGAACGCTTGGCTACACAAACCATCTGCGTCTCTCTCCGCAGCAAAAGTGAATCAAACCGCAAAAAGTCCCGTTTGCTTTGGCTCATCCCCGGCAACTCCCTTTTCCGCTTCTAAATGGACTCGCTCGACATTTAATCATGTCGCCGTCGGACTCGAGGGGTCATGTAAACACGTTATTTGGCAAACGTGGGACCAAATGAATGAGCTCAATGATGTAAAGAGAACTGTCAACGTGATATTTTTAAAAATGGGACGTGAGGTTGGGGGGAAAAAATAGCGGTACGGGAGAAAGGACTGATTTTGCTTCTTGTATCAAAACGTCTAACTACAAAATGGCCGTTCAATCGGATGACTACAAATCCAAACAGATTCTGGCATGTTTGGGAGGTCCCCTCAAAGTGCTGAGCCTCCCCAGAAGACCATGCGGCGGGGTCTGACAATGATAAAGTGACCTTTCAGATCATCATGATAAATCCTATCACAATCTCACACACACACCAACGATGACCGACCGCATGACAAGTTCACCCTGAGGGATTTAATCCATGCCCACAAACTTCTCAGGTATCGGAGGATCATCTGGCAGGTAGTGCTCAGAATGGGAGGGGCAAACGTGGAAGAGGCGCCGAGGTCAGAGGGGGCGGGGCTCGGACATCACAGTGCATCTATACATCGGCAGCCTTGAGCGAGGCTAAACGCAGAGGTCATCTTTCAGAGTCGATCTCCTGGTTTCTCCCATGCCTCCGGCCACTTCCCCTCGCGGTCTTTGCTATATTTAGCCCCCCCCCCCTTTCCCCCCTCCCAGGACTCTTTGTCCCCATCCCGTTCTCGGGCCGCAAGGAGTGGGCGACTCATCATTATAAATCAGCCTGTTAGGAGGGAATAAAATTTTAAACAGCTTCGCCCTGGTTTTCCCCGAGTCCAAGTCTCCATTAGAGAGACGGCGGCGCCAAATGGTTGCTCGCATGGCAACACACAGCAAATCAACACAACAACGCTTTTAATCACCCGCTCGCTCCTTTTGTTCGTCCGAGCCCTTCCGTGCGCAGCTCCTGGCAATAAAGAGCGCGCACGTTGCTCTAGTAAAGTCTTTACGCAGGCCGAGGTGCAGTAATGTCCGTGCAACCAAAAGTATTGCTTCATTACATCTGCATCTCCCAGGTCCGTCGCTCTCGTCTGCTTGTGGTAAAAATGTCAATGAAGTGGTCGTATAAAGGCTTCTGGGAAAAGCAAGATTTTGTGGGGTGACTTTGAAGGGAAAATTTGTGAGGATCTTATTTAAGGACACTTTCCACTCATCCTCAAGGTTCTTCACAAGTGACTCCGTAAGTTCTTGAGTAATAGTTGTTATTCTTCGCGGAGGATAAAGAATATATGACCGTGAGATGAAAAATGCTAAAAGCCGGAAGCTAAAAAAAAATCTTTCCAGAAACAGAACTGTTGGGTTTCGAGCCGCACATATGGCTGCACGGGTCAATGGAGATTAGCTGGAGTGAGAAGAGGAGCATGAGCTCATCTTATCATGTTGCCTCCATCCGGAAGAGAGCCAGGCCCGTTGACAGCGCACATAAAACAGCCAGCGGGGAGATATGGAAGCAGAAATCCAGAGCCCTGGCCACACAGCGGGAGAGCAAGAGAGGCCAAGGAGGCGCTGATACGACAGCAAAGAGGCAGATGGAAAGACAATGAAAAGAAAAAAAAAATTCACATCGGCATTAAGGGGGCGGACCGAGCTTCTCGCTTCGTCATCCCCGCTCTCGGCCTCCGGAGAAGGCGATTAACGACGATGGCGAAGAGTGTGTATAAGTGTGTGTAAGGCCTGATCGTTAGAGCGGCCAACTTGTGTAATACAATTATGGAGGCTGCAGAGAAACTGCTAATGTGCACGCGGCCAGCTCCGTCAGATGGATCAGGTATTGAGTTTTCGATGCTTAATTCACTTTCCAGTACACACGCGGGTGCATTAGTTAGATTAGAGGAGGGGAGGGAGGGGGCGGGGCAGGGCAGGGCGGGGGAGGCGAATGCCCCGTCGGGACGGACAGATTTGTTTAGTGGTGGCTGTCAATTATAACCCTGACCCTGGCACTAAATGGCTTCTCCTCAAAAGGAAGGCGGGGGAGGGAAGGGAACGGAGACAAAAGCAGGACAAGATTGGGAAAGACACGACCATTTGTTGCCTGAGATAACAAGTAACGTGGCGGCGAGTGAACAATGGTCCCGAACATACGCCGCGCCAATAAAGCAAAGTGCTGCGGTCGGAGAAGCCAACGAGATAAGCGGGCCGACGCGGTCGCTCGGACCGGGCCGGGCCAGGCTAGGACGGCGGTGGGCGGCTCCTCCCGAATATGAAATGGCAAAGGAGTGATTTGATTTGCTGTGTGTAGCAGTCACATGCAATTGGAGAGACTGATTGCGGGCGCAATTACTGAAAACCGCCATTCTGCAACACACAAAAGGATTGGACTCTTTTTACAAATACGAGTTTTACTTGAACTTTAGCAATCCAATAATCCTAAAAGGACTCAGTTTACTTTAGTTATTGTGGTAGAATTTAATTTGAGGACAAAACTTTGCGGAGGGACAACAAGTCTGCGAAGACCCAGCGAGGCGGCTGAACCCGAATGAACTGTCGCATAGAGCAACTAGTTTTGCACTAACTTGAAATTTTAAATCGCGGATCAATGGCTGCGTTTTTTTGAAGGATTTGGCCAGGTGACATTTTTGAAATTGGAATATTGTGGAATTATGGGAAGCAGTTGGGCCGCCTGTAGGTATAACGTGATATTTTCAGACAATAAATCAAATGCGTCTTATTTTGAGTCTTTCGCCGAGCGCCATTTACAGGGAATATGAAGTCGGCGCACATTTGGGTCGATGCCTTTGATCCCGCCTCCCTTCCTGCACAAACGTGTCTTTGTGTCAGCGCCGAGACGTTATTACCGTTTTCCGCTCAAAGCTTGAGCTCCTCCTCTCTTGGGGGGGGCCTCTCGCTAGTAGCGTTAGCTGGAGAACCCTCATCATCATCATGACCATCATTTTTTTTTTCCAGAAATAAATAAATGTGACAGCTTTTTCCTTCCCTTCCTAAATTAATGGCAGGAAAAAAAAAAAGATGGTGGGTGGTTAGCGAGGGGCACGCTTTCCACAGTAAACACGTCCCTTCTCCCGTGTAAACACGTGTAATCACGAAAAGATGGCCGCGGCTCGGCTCGTAATTATATTAAGCCGAGCGCTGAAATGAGATGAGTGACTCTTAGCAGAGTCTGCGAGCGTTGTCGCCGATTTCACCCGAGGGACTCCCGAGAGAGCCGCGGCAGAGGCAAACGGGTTGCAAATAATCTTGTAAGGATTCATTCGTCTTTGTCACGAGATCTAGGGACTGACACCTGCCGCCAGAATGAAGAGCGACGTGAGGAGAAAACGCGGAAACGTTGATGGATGTTGGACGGCGACGTCCTCGCCGCGCGACATCCATCAAGGTGTGATGGCCAGATGCCGACAAATTGGAGCATTTTTCCTCACCTTGTGATGATCGTTTTGAAAGGTGCCGTTATCGCACGTGTCAACAACATAATTATTTGCTCTGATTTTCATGTGCTGAATCCAAAACGGTCAAATTGACCTTTTAGAAAGATGGCCACCTTATGGGGTATTTTTGTTTTTAGTACTTTTTTACTTCATTAGCTATATTTATTATTTAGCGATCAGTAAGCAAAGTTGATAACATTAGTTAAGTGAGTTAGAAACTATTTTTTCTCTTAAATCTTAGATGAGGAACATTAACAAAACTTAATTGATTTTGGCATACAAACCTGATTGAGCAATGCAAAATTGCCACCTTTGCATTATCCAACCCCAAAACTAAGTAAAGTAGAACTCGCCGCTGCCTGAGGGACCCGCCCGCCCTTCGCTTTCATAGAGGCCTCGTCTTACCAAAACCAAGCCGGCGAAAGGAAAGAAAACGGAGACTACCAACCCGAATCGTCCGTCTCGGGTTTCCCGTGGCGTTCAAATAAAGTCACGACTGCAACAACTGCCAAGGAGGAGAAATGGCAGCCAAAACCAAAACCAGGTTGCGCACATATCTGGTGTTGCGCAGCCAGACAAGGCACAATAGGACTCAGATTACCGCGCCACATTTCCAGGAATTACAGGAGTGTATAAATATGCAAGGTTTCCTTTTCTATCGTTGCGCCGTTTGTGTTTGTTTACCGTTTTTTTCGCCCGTCTTTTCCATGAACAAAAAGCCACACAAAGAATAGCATTGGAGTTAATATGCCTTAATCCCGCATTCTCGCAGACTGCGCATCCTGTGGGTGAAAGCCGCACACTTTAAGAGTCCCTTCCCAATTCTCATCTCTTTTCATTCCCGGGCCTCAACCTCATCTTTTTTTTCCCCCCTCGATTTTTCGCTATCCCACTGGACAACATTGTTGCTTTTGTTGGCGGGTCTCACCGTGCCCGCTAAATAAAACATTTGCTGTCGGAAAAAGCCAGCGATAGCGCGAGCGAGTGCGGCTACGGCAGGAAGCCGGCGCGCCATTTTAGCCGTGTTGTAAAAACAAACGTGCGGTGTAAACGTGACGGCTCGGGAGGGACGTGTGCGATAATAAGCGGCCAGTGAAAGACGGCCATCGAGAGGTATGGTTTACCCCCGCACGGCTTCTTCCGTCGCCATTTTACCTGACAGATCGCCTTACCTCACCCCCAACCCCCAAAAAAAGAAACACAGAGCTCCCTATGCATGTCACTACTGAATTATCGTTTTCCGCTGTACATACTTTAATATATCTGCTGCAAACCATTACGGTGTATCACTTTACAAAAGTGCAGCTGCTGGACCCTCTGTGGGGTTACAGTACACACACACACACACCCAGAATGAGGGAAAGATGCCATTTTAAGAAGTTTTTCCTAAAACTGGTTCTCAACAGTGGAGCAATTGTGGGAAAATAAAAATTGCAACAACTTTGGCAAAAAGTACCAAAGTGAGACATCGCCATGCGGTACAGTGAGATCAACATATACGTCAACGTAGCAAGCTAGGCTATAGCTATGTTTTTGTCTTTTTTGTCATGCTTCCGTAGCAGTTGCTGAATGATAATTGAGTTTAAACAGAGTTCCCAGGTTTGTTTACAAAAGGGTTTACAACGTTCTTTGGTTACAATAAACAAAGGATAAAGAATGACAGCACGTTAGTCTTTTATCCTACTCAGCGCTGACAGTTTAGCGACCGTTGCTACATTTAGCAACTTTTCCGATTTACAGTACAACCCTGGACCTTCAAATAATTTTTTATATACATATATATTTGATGGCTAGACAGGCACTCCAGAGATGCTACTAGCAAGAAAGTGGATTTTCATTCAGAATATTCAAACTCTCTCGAAAGCATTTGATGGTACGACAAACAGTCCAAGAGGCTTCATCACTTTTTTGGTTTAACACCCTTGGAGTCTTTACAGCTCCTCTACATCAAAAGTTTCTCTTCAGGATTTATAGTGCAATAACATCATGCCATTCCAGCTTCATCCATATTTAATTGGCCAGATAATTTGCATCTTTATCTTCATTTCATACAGAATTGAATCCATACAATTTAGTTTTAAAAAATAAAATTGCAACCACTGTGAGGCTGGAGGACTCGCAGAAGGGTAAACAGTATGCTTCATCATCACGACCTCCATTACCATCATGCTTTGGTTTCCATCACGCGCATTCTCATTTCCAGAGGAGATATTGGAAAATGGCTAGACATGTTGTTATCTTGCGTATCTTTTTAAGTGGCAGAAATGGATGCAGAGTTTAAGAGTCCATTTCTGTCCGTAATGGAACAATCAATATTAATGTACCCCGTGGGGTTAATTATCAGACTCCAAGGTTACTGCTTGTACCTGTTCCCCGAGCAGCAATAATCAAAGGACGATAACAAAAGAACAGTCGGACCAGTCATAGCAACTTTTAATGTAGGGGTTTTTTTTTCCAATAGTTTAGAAAGCGACTTATTAGACGTATTATGGAAAATTGACTTTTTAAGCGGGTCTCTCAAGTGCCTGTCCACCCATCTAGTGTGAAATTAAACAATCAAGGCAATATTTTTTTTTTAATCTGACTATCAGAAAATGTGTCTTTGAGATGTGTAATATAAAAGTATTGGGTGTCAGTCAAGGTCATCATTGTTAACAGAAAAACTAACAAAGTTTTTAAATATTGCCAATTAATTTTATACTTCTAAAACTCTTTGGTTAAAATGTCCTTTGTTTTGACCTTTGTCCATTCTAATTTATTTCGACATGAGTTTTCAGTGTTTATTTTAAATGTATTACTAACTTAAGGCAGGTTGCTTATTTTATTGGACTTTTTTTTTTTTCGTTTATCTTGCGCTCTACAAAAATTAATTAAACTATTGAACACGGTTTAAAGCATTTGACACAAAAGTCAAAACAAAATAAAAAACTATAATGAAAAATCTAATTGTCTTTCCGGACGCACACAGCTAAACAGTATTTTTTTTTTTTTTTCCCCTCAAACTGTTGGGTCCACACACACGACGCACGCGCCAATATTTTGGGCCGCACACTTGAGCAGATTGGGAGCCCGTGGAGGTTAAATAGCAAACATAAAATGTGTTTACTGTGGAAATTCCAAGTAAGATTGCTAATCTGTATACAAAATAGCCGCCCATCCCCTCGATTTCAAATGTGTGACCTGGTTTACCGAGTGTGTGTGTGTGTGTGTGTGTGTGTGTGTGTGTGTGGGTTTACTTGTATTCTCATTGTATTCTAGAGCAACATCTATTATTCACCCACTGCCAACTGTTTGCTTTTCTCCTTGAAAACAGAACAAATGGAAGTCATCGTGTTAGCGTCTTTCCAAGACAAATTTGGATTGATCAACCCTAATTTATTGAAAGAATCAACATTTCGTCTCACGGAGACGCCGCGTTGGTTTCGCTTTAGGTGTCGCGCTGTCATGTCGGACAAGTGGGGAGTGACGACGGCGGCTCATTAATAGCGCTGACATTTAGCGGGGTGAACTTTCCGAAGCACGCCGGAGCCTTCCTGTCATTAACAACTTCATTGGAATAGCATTCATTATTGCAACAATACATACAAATCACTGTTGTCATTTAATCACCACATGGAAGCCTTTAGTCAGACATTTTTAACACAATCTTGTTTTATTGGGGATTTTTTTTGGTTTAGACTTTGGTACGAAAATTAGGTATTGAGGTTTGCTAATATAATGTAGCCTGTGAGCTAAAAAGAAGGTATTGGCCAAGGCTAGACAAAGCCGCCAGTGCATTTTCATGCAGACTAGCTAATGGTTAGCTAGCCGCTAACCTGACAACAGCCAACTGTTTGCTCTCATTCGGCGCCACCCACGTCACTCACCAGATGAAGGGGGCTTTTAGTTTGAGTTAAACGTCATGGTGAAAACCGGCAATACTAGTGACGCAATGTGAGCTTTAGATGAGCTGAAAGAAAAGCGAAGAGAAGCACAACTCCTTCCAGGCAATTGGACTTCTTTTGCTGAGCCGGCACCCACCCACGCTGTCCTTCTCCCAGATTGGGCTGTGCAGCCATACAGTGTAGTTGATGTCCTTTCTACGTGGAAGGAGTCATAAAACAACCCCCCCTCACCACGGGGCTTCTGTCTGGGGCCCCCATTTAAATGAGAACCACTGAGCTTGGCCCAGTTAAACAGTGTCTGCCAGTATTTGACCCACCAGGGACTGATCTTGGAGATACGGCACACACACACACACTCGCAAACACGATGTACAAACACAGAAAAAGCGCTGACGCTCAACTGCGATCTCAAGTTGCGAGCCGTTACCGGAACCACAGAAACAAAAGCTGGAACTAAAAGGGAAAAAGGTCAGGAAGTGAAGAGGGAGGTTGGGAGCGGGGGGCTCGGTCACTCGTTGAGAAAGTCGCCTTTCTAGCTCTCCTGTTACGTTCCGTTCTCAGCAATAAAAGTTCATGGGTCAGTTTGACCCAGACATATAATTTATATGTTCTAAAAGTGTCATAAAAAAAAAAAGACATAACTCCATTACTAACCATTCCCATTAAGTTTATTTATCACCCCGGGACATTCTTCACTGAAGATAACTTTTTTTTTTAAGTAAAGATGGATAATATATAAACTTTTTTCCTTTTTACACATAGCAAGTTCAAAACCAACAACTGAGTTTCTCCTTCTCCTACTGTTTACTTTAAAGTGGGTCAATTTGTATGGTATCAAACCTGCCGGGTTAACTTTTTAGGAGCCGCCGATGTATTCCGCCGCGATTGCCGAGACTCGTGCATGCACGATTACACACGCAAATCGAGCGGACTGTCAATTTGTCACATTCATCACGTGCCCTGCCTGACTCTTAACACACATTAGTGCAAAGTGAAGGTCTGTGGGAGCAGATTAATTACATATAAAATGCTGAAACTTTTAATTTAGCACCTCATTTCACTCTGTAAAAAAAAAAAAAAAAAAAGTTTACAGGCTGGCATTCTGACACAAATTTAATTCTACCCTCCTTTCCTCCAGCTCCCCCCCTGTTAATGGTCTGCTCTATTTTAAAAAGTCTGTTTGGCAGCTATGCAGATAACAGATGGAAGAAAAATGAGGGGAATTATGAGAAAGATTGATTTCCTGAGGATGAATGGTCTGGTATTCGCAGATTTATCTGAAACAGACTTTCTCAGACTCCCTGTTATTATTGAATAAACACACAAAGCCCCCCCCCCAACTTACACACACACATGCGTGCACACTACCGCCGTATGCAGACAAACAAGACTCATAGAAGAAAGCTAAGAAAAACAGGAGCACCCTGGATTTGGAAATGCAAATATTGGATGTGGTGAAGAAAGAGAGAAAATGAAGGAGACTGTTGAAACTCAAATGGCTCTTAGAAATCAGTCCCACCCTTAAAATGAGAGAGAGAGAAAAGGTTTGTGTTGTTTTTAAGTTATTTTACAAGCTTGCTCTTTTAACGGCGAGAAACCGTTGGGATTTTACGAGGAAGATTGTTCAAAAAAACTGTTGAAGCTAGAATGGCTCCCGCGAGACACGTGGATCGCCTTGCGAAATTAAAGTTTGTGCTTTTAAGGAGAGTTAAACAGTACAGAGTGTTCAAGAAATGGTTGGAAGTAAAATAAAAAAAGAACAATTCAAATTTGGATCAGCACTCAGTAAATCACTAGTCCCATTTTAAATGAACTTAGTTGGAACCGCAACAAAATTGGGTTCTTCTAATTTGATTATGATTTGGTGGTAGTCAATGCCAACGATAAAATAAAATTTTGCCTGCCAAACGTTGAGAAATTTGAAGGCTGACCAACATTTTTTTAGGAAATTCCATTCCTATTGCAAGTCATTAACACGTATTATACAAATTGAGTATTGCCAAACCAATTAAAACCCAATACAAGGAAACTCAATATAAATCTGTCTAGTTTTGTTCCTCCATTTTTTGCGTATGCCTCCGCTTCTTGAAAACAAAAACATGCGATCCCCTCTCACCTCTCCAACAAGTTTATAGCAAAAAGAGCAAACACTGCCCATCTTGCAGGAGCCGTAATGCAAACCAGAGGCTACGACTCCCTCCGCCCCTCCCTCTTTCTTTGCACTCATCTCAAATTCGACTTAAGGACCGGCGAGGACGGCTACAGTTCCTCATGCGAGCCTTGTTAAAAGGCCCCAAAAACAAACACAGACGAACAAACATTTATCAGCGGCAGGTCGCTTTAAGAGCGCTGAAATAACAGACGAGGATGCTGATAAAGAGGAGACAGGAAACGAGGGGGGGGCGACAGGGTGGGGGTCTCCTGCTCTCGTCTTTCAGTTGGGACCGGTGGCCTCCCCCCCCCCCGCCTGCCTGTCTGTTCTACCGACATACATTGACCACAAGCCAGCCCGAGCCGATATTCACGCAGGGTCTGGTAACCAGCAAGCTCCATCACGCCACGGACATGTGACACGAGGGGAAACGGCGCTCAGCTCCATTACACGTGTGGTGTTTCCACACCAAATAACTCATTACACACCAATGGCGCTCTAATTCTTCGGGGATTCTATATATTTGCTTTTTGGCCCGTACGCATCCGACTCGGCACAAGACAGGGCGCAAAACCAGGATTAAAGGTTTAGCTTTGTCAATCAGAGCGAGAACCCGGCGAGATTGAGAGAGAGAGAGAGCGATAGAACGAGAGAGAACGAGAAAGAGCGAGGAGGCTGATTATTCGCTCGACGCCTCCACGTGGGCGCCGTGTGACTCAGGTGTTGGCGTCACCCCTATTCACTTCTCAATTATTTTCCACCCGGGGAGAGAAGATAGACCGACTCACCAGAGCGCAAGATACAGTATGGCGGCTGCCTTGAATAACAAAAGAGAATCAGGGATGAGTGGAGATGTGCTTGGGGCTGGTTTTTAAAAGTGAAGGTGCATAATGATAAAAAAAAAAAACAGTGAATACCAGAAAAGTGCTTAACACATTCTGATTGTTCACACAATTGCATACAGGGTAAAGGAGGACGTGTCTATTTTTGTTCTCAGAGTTTCTGTAAAGTTCACAATTAAACACTGTTAATGGCTAAAAAAGTTACATAAATGGTACAATAATGTGTCCTATGTGACTCTAATAGTCTAAAGCCGTTATTTTGTTTAATATTGGGTTTGTGGGCTATAAAATAAAGCAGCAAAATCCACCTGTGTTTATTCTAAAGAGGCGGCCATTTTGCTGAAAATGGATACCAAAGCTGTTTTTTTGGGTTTATTCATGTGACGTTCACAAGCTGAGCTGTATAGAACATAATATTGTGAGTAAAATGTTGGTCTTGATTTTAAAGTATTAAACAGAAATGGTGGTAATCTTTGCATACTTTTTGGACATTCTTTGCTTTAAAGTCAATTTTTTAGACTAGGTCCACACTTTTACGTTAACGCAAGGAAAACAACAAGCCAAATGACCAGCGGTTTTGGCTGTTTATCTGCAGTCTAAGCATTTTTCCTTTTTTTTTTCTAATATCCATGTGCATATTTAAAAGTACATCGCAAATCCCTAATCCTCTTTGCTAGGTAGAATAGCATGTATGGCAGCGGTACAACATTCATTTTCTCTGTCCTCGCCGTTACGCAGGCTGAAATCTGAAATGAGTGCATTTCGAAGCGACATGAAAATGCAGAGCAACAGAAAAACAAATATGACATTTTCACTTACATCATCCACTCTGTCTTTTTAGAAAAAGACATGTTGCGTGTTTGACACAAGCAGCCATACGACAACTCAAAGAAAGTCATCACACAAGGGGAAAAAAAACATAAAAGAAAACATGTGCTACAGATTTCAGGCGACAACCCCCCCAAAAACAAAAGTTACTGCTATTTTTTTTTCCCCGCCCCTCAAAGTTAGTCATTTCCATTTAAAATGACATGCCGGCCAGCGACTTCCTGTCAAGAGGATATTAGTGGTTGAGCGCCGGGGGTTGTCGAGGTGTGTGTGTGTGTTCAGGTCAGGTTGCCAAATTAAAGGGGAAGAGTGGAGTGTGCACTTACGCTCGCTCACGATGTGCTCTGTCAGCCCCCACCGCCTATAATGGCACGAGGAGGGCCACTTAGCGAGTAATCACCCCCCCCCCCCGGCAGTGTCCTCCACGCCATCCACTCCCCTCCCTTCCAGATTCCCGCTCTGATCTCCAATCATAAATGAAGTGTGGATCAAGAGGACAGTGGTCCACGCACGTACATTCCCCCCTTGGCAGGCATCCCATAATGACGGAGCTCTTTGGTGACTAAAGAGGCCACGCAGACCTTTGAATGAAGGATGACTACGTCTAATGTGTTGGTTGGCCTTCGCCGCTTTGAAGGGCCATTTTCTGGTCGCAGGTAGGAAATGAGGCCACCCCCCTACCCCTCACGGTCATTACTCCCCATCTTGACCTGCTGACTGATTGCGACCAGGGCATATTATACAATTATTTTCATTTTAGAAAAAAGCTAAATGTGCACTGAAGTGTCCTATCATTGCCCTACTCACGCACATTACAGTGGAACCTCTGCACTCTCAGCACACCATTCATCCTGGGCCTGTTTTGCTTTTTCATTGATTTTTTACATGAAAGAGCATTTAATTTAACATTTAATTGAATTTCTTATCTTAATTCATCCCTGTGTCATCAATCTAAGTGGCAATAAAAGGAAGATTTTTGTACAAGATGTCAGTCTGCATGTGTTGCTGCACCGTTTGCAGTCAAACGCCTACAAAAAGGTACAAAAAAATTCATTGAAATATTAATTCTGATTAAAAATCTGAAAGACCCAAAAGTTAATTATCTGACTAACTTTGTCCATATCTGTTAAGTTCTCAGCAACTAAAAACAGCAACAATGATGAACACGTGACCCTTCCGAACGAACTATTCGGAATCATGCTCCGCCTCAACGAATCCCCTCTCCAATAGCGTTGGTTTGAAAAAGCAACATATTCCATGGCTTGTGGAATGAGCGCTTGGCGTGCACTACTAGCATAACGTGTATATTACGCAGGGGACACAGGTCAGCTACTCCGCTCTGGCTGTCAAGTATTTGTGGCGCACCGTGCTAATGGACTGCTAATAGAAGTGAATGTTGCTCCCCTGTAGTGGAAAGTGTCACATCGGGGTGATTAATGACACCCGCGACCCCACCCCCCAACACACACACACTCCGAGGCCACACTTGTCTATTGCTCCCTAACTTTTTTCGTCAACCTCCTCCTCCTCCTTTCCTTCCTCTTCGTTTCTCTCTGCGCTAATCGGTCTGTTCCATTGTGTTCTCGTCATTCCCCTTCAACATTTCTCAGGAAGGGAATCGACATGAAAGCAATCAAGAATGTCGAATTCAGCTTTATAAAACACAAACATAGAGCAAGAAATGTGGAAAAAAAAAATAGTTCCACCAGTGGGTGCAGTCACATACAACTTAACACCTCATCAGGAGTTACATTCAGGCCGGTGTTTGTAATGAAATATTGCGGTTTTCCAAAGCCGAGACTAAACGAGCTTGAAATTTGACGGATTTCAGACTGGAAAATATAACAGCCATTTGGAGTGACATCATTTGAGCTTGGAGGAGAGTTGAAGTGAAAGTTGCCCTGCTCATTCATTCCAGTTGCGGCAAACGAAATTTCGATGGCACCGAGTTGATGTTCACTCTTTCCATATGAGACTTCACGATCTTGCCTAGCAAAAAAACAAACGCCACAACTAGCATCCTTAAACAGCCTACACATTTTCTTTTCGCCCCCCCTCATAAATACTACATGAAATCAAGAACAGCAGCAAGCTCAGCAGCCGCTTTTCCTCATTCATTATCACTCGCTACCAGCCGACCCCATGCATCTTTGACCCATCGCATCGCTGGCCTCTTTTACTAAGTAGCCTCTCGGCTCACCTGAGCGCCACAACGCGGAATGATAATATCCCCTCAATTACATGCCGTTGCCGACTTTAATTGCGTCACGCTGGAAGCCCGTCGGGGTCGGCCAAGGGCTATCGTGTGAGGTAATTCCTTCGCGCACAATGCGCTCATTGTGCACGCAGGGCCGTGCTTGGAGAGTGACCGCTACGGTTGTAATGTTAGCGCCCCCCGAGGAGCAAGTTGTCAAGCGGCGGGAAAGCCTGCAAGAATCATAATGATAGAAATAACAGTCACTTTTAACGGGGCGGCTCTCGGATCGGTCAAAGCCGGAGCGCTGCGGCGCTGATCGTAAAGTCTTAAAGTGCACTGAGTCACAGACTATATATATTAAAGATCCTTTAACTTTTCCGCCTATAATCAACACCCGGAGGACACATCATCAAAAAGGAGCATAAGAACGCCATTGTTGTTTGGGCACCAGCACCCTGAATTTGATTTAATACCTGCTCGACATTGTCATCATTGCCCTACAGGCGCACATTATCAAAATTTAGTGTCGACATTTGATTTATTTATCTTTACACCAAAGAATAAAATTCTGTGTTTTGCTTTTTCCTTAACTATGTGTTTTTATCACCTTGAATCACTCAGACTTCATAAATGGAGTATTCATGAAATTAACAATTGTGGCTTTGGTGCCAAAAAAGATCAGAGGAGAGCATTTAAATATTCAAAAAGAAATAGAGAAAAACAGTTTGAGACAATTTGGATGCACGAAAATAATTCATTTTGTTTTCGGTACTCATTACTCCCAATCAAGAGGCTAGGATTAGGGTAAAAAATAAAACTGATCAATAAAATGCATGGAAGAATGCACAGATGTATAAAAAGAAAAAAAAATCAAAAATATTTTAAAACTATAAGTATACAAGCTTCTAAGCAGACTGACCAAGACTTAAGGGGCTAACACAAAAGTGACAGTGCCACCTAGTGGCCTGGAATGCACAATACCAGCCTGTAAACAACAAAATTAGAGTGCCACTTGTCGCTTTAGCCGCAAATGCTCCTATGATTTCAATCCCAAGAACCATGCTTAAAATTAGAGCTGTAACTGTAGCTTCTTATGAGCACCGCGGCTAATGAAATCTTAACCAGAGCAAATGTTTTGAGGTATTCACTCTCTAAGCCTCACACGTACACACTCGGGTTTTTCGAGGGGCCCCGCCGGAGACACCTGAAGTACATCTGTTCTTGCACAAAGGCTTTCCAATCAAAATGCTGTCACGCAGCGCCCTGCGAGTTCTCAGGCAGCTTCTATCTGCCTCAACCTGTCTTCTTTGTCACCAGTTCAGAAGGTTAATGAGAACTCTTATTTCCCAGAACTCACTCACAACTCAGATGGGGCCGCAGTGACGGCCCATACGCGTTCAAATGAGATTAAAGGAAACTCCCACACAAATATAAAACTTGAATGGCTCTCTCAATGGACCGCCGCCAGGGCCCAACAATGCTGATTTAGATTAGAACCACATTGGGCAGGACCTTCTGTTGTCATTAACATCCATCCACTTTTCCCATAGTTAATGGAATATATGTCATATGGTGGAAAATGTTCAAGTGTAAAATAGGATAACAAAAATGAGGGGGAAAAAGCAGATTATGGAAATCGGCAAGCCGATTAATCGAGTCGGTCCGATCACTAACATCTTCACTGACACAAGGCACCTAGACTGCCGGAAAATACCAAAAAAATAAAACTGCTTGGCTACCTGTACCTCATCTGATAAATTCAAGTCACTTCCTGCTTGGTTATCGTACGTCTGTCAGAAAGGGGCACAAAAAAACGAAATCTGTCCGATTATCGGTATGCGTGTACCCCGCTTAAGCAGCAGGGGTGTCCCGGTGAGTCACTTTGATCGCGCAGTCGTTTTACACTAAAGACGTGAACCTCCAGCGACTTGAAAAACGAGTCCAGCTCATCAGCGCGCTTAAATTAGCCCGTTAATTACACCGAGCTAAGACAATGTTCTGTTGCTGTATCGACCTCTTAATGGCCAGAAGAAGGGCCTTATTCCCATCAAGTCAATGACACCGGGTGGGGATGAGATCTCTGGGGCTCTTGTGGGCGTATTATGTCATTGCACCGAGCCCGTTAAAGAAACCGGACCTGTTATCCGTTGCGGCTTTTCCTTTTTTCACTCATTAACTATGCAGGAGTCAGATGGAGGCCTGAAACGACCAGATAAGGTTGCTGGTTGCCAAATGTAAGCGTCTTTGCAAAGCTACAACTTCTGCCCTACCTCCAATAAAAAAAATTTAAAAAGTTTGGAGAGGTACAAAGCCACGTTACACTTCTCGGCCTTTTCCGGAAAGCTCTTACGAAGTCCTTTCCGGACACAAAGACGCAAGCTAGGCTTGTGACACGCATAGCGAGAGCCCGCACAAACCAATTCCAACACCTTGTTCCCCATTGTTTGACATCCCATCTGACTTGAGAAGGCAGCAGATTAAAGTAAATGACTCCGGGTGGCTTGCGACGCTATCTCAACGCTTGGCAGACAGCGATGAGAGCGAGCGAGGGGGTGAGAAAAAAAAAAGACTAAAGACTCGCCTGGAAATGTTCTCACAATAGAAACGTCACCCTTGTTTAGTTGAGGATGAGGAATGTTTCCCGCAACCCCCCCCCGCAATTCCCTTAGAGTTGACATTTAACAAGCCCTCATAAGTGTTTTTCTTTAAATCAGTGACTAATAGCAAGACATTTTTTTTGAGTTAAGGTTATAATGTTTCTTTTTATATAGCATGCAAAAATTATTCAAATTGAACCAATTTGGTGGCACAACTATATGCAAGAATTATTCATGTCTCTGCTTTGTGCTGCTTTTTCCAATTTGTCCTTCAATTGTTTCCCTTTTGCAGTGCTTTGTTCAGTTTGATCATTTGTTGTGACGTCCGTGAAATTAAGATTTGTTTTGTTCAGTTTTTGCTATGTTAAAATTCACCTCATTGTACTATTCACAGCATAAATTCATGCAAATAACAAGTCAACATTTATTCACAGAAAAACGGTGCCCAACTATGTCATCTCAATGATGTCATCGAGATGACGCCCAAAATAAAAACACTTTATCCCGTAATCCTAATTACCTGAGAAGTTAACCTGAGCTTTTAGTATTTCACTCATGTCTCCCATCCGGAGTTTACAGCCCAACTTTTCCTCCCAAAAATACAAGTCCCCAAAAAATGTCATGCGAACTTTACCTTGAGCCAGGCTGGTGCGGACCGTGGTCAGGAGCAGAAGCGGCAGCAGCACCGGCAGGGTGCGCATCTCCGGCGGGGACCTCCTCGCTCCTCTCCGTGCGTCTCTAGCAGCGTCGTGGCCCATGACGGTGGAGCCAATTTTGCGCTCCCCGGGGCGCTGTTTGCAGTTTTTTTGCACAAAAACGATAAATTAAAAACTAAAAACTTATCAGCCCCGAAAAAGTATGCTGCCGTTAATTAATCCAAAACAGCTTTGCGGAGCTCCACTAGAGAGGACCAGGTGGCGTTAGAATCTCTGCCCGTCTGCTGCACACTTGAGCAGCTCACTTGTGGATCGACGCCCCGGTTGCGGACGCATGCTCCGATTTAAGTCCTCCACGCCGCTTTCCCCAAATTCCACGTTGCGTGTGTGAGTAAGCTCCGTGTTTGTGTACGTGTGTGTGACTGACTGCGTGCGCGCTCCTTCCACTGGCTGTGGACTGAAACAGTCAAGAAAGGAGAGGAGAGGTCTCTGCGGCTACCTTTGCTTCTCCAGCCAATCCACAAGCTCGTGGAAAGTGGCGGCGCGTTAACAAAACCTGGCGTGGATGACGCTGACGAGAAGGAACGGACGGGGGGCGAGCCGCGTAACATGGACCGCACGATTGCATCGAACCGAATCGAATCGGCACCTCTCGGTACGGAAGGATCCCACAGAGTGTTTGCCACCACCTGATCCTCAATGTTTTGCAATGTTACGACAGTACGCAAGTCCTGCTCCGATCCACATGGACCCCTGTCCTGCCTGTTTTGCATGTTTCCCTGCGGCAACACACCTGATTAAAAAAAAAAAAAAAAAATCAGCTCATCAGCGAGCTCTAAAGAAGCTTGTGAACGAACTTGATTTTTTGAATCGAGAGTTACTGCTGGGGGACTAATTTGCAAACAGGCAGGAGAGCGGCCATTAATGACCGATTTTGGACACTAACTGTGTTTGTGCACATTTTGGTGATTGCGTTTGTAACTTAAGTTGCAGAGGATAAAGAATATATGACAGTCCGAGTAGGGTTAAACTGAAAAACTAAATGTGTTGATGCAGTGTTTGTGTCAAAATATCAATTGCTTACAGGATTACATCGCATTATGCTCGATGCGGCTGTTTTCAACACGTTTTGTGTTTGATTTCACATTGTGACATTTTTATTTGCTAGGGTGTAAAATGGCTCAATAAAGGCTGGAAAAACAACAGATCTCTCCAAATGATCTCCTTTGCTTGTGCAGGTGTACCTAATGAAACATCCCGTTTGTATCTATCTCATTGCACAGAGGAAATTTACTCCTGCGGTTCTGATTCGAGGCTGATTTTCTACATATGACGGATGTGGAAGCAATGCCGCCTCCCGGTGATTAATGTGAAATATGGGCATGACACTATCTTTCGCCAAATGAAATGTGATGACTTTTAAAATATGAATCTAATTCCCGCGGCCCTCCATCACCATTTGCAGGGGGGTGTCAGCGGGCAGCTGTCACGGCATTCAGCTTCTGGCTTTAATGTAAGGACGATGCAGGAAATTACTCCTGTCTGGCACGCCGAAGATGAGCGCGGGATCGTTTCACTTTCGGACACTTGCATTCAAACGCCTTGGCTGTAAGGTGGCGGCGTCAACACAGTGAAAATAGGCCAGCCCCTGCGTGAATGCATCGCTATCATCACATTCCAGATCAGCTCATATGTGCTCGATACGAAAAACTGAGAGAGGAAAGTGAGGTCGCCGTCATTCTTAAACAATCCCGAATCGTTGTTCGTGTGAAACATCTTCTCCGGCCGCTTATACGCACTTAACCCTGCCGTCGGTGTGTCACGGAGCGGGAATTCGCCGATTGGACTTTATTTTTCCGCTTTGCGATGGCTTGTATAATCTTTTTTTTTTTTTGTTTCGCTGACTGGAGTGGAAAGAAAACAGCAAAAGAGCTCAGCTGCGGTTGTTTCTAGTTCATCTTTTTCAAGGTTCTATATTGTGAGACTCAATAGCTATTTATTGCTACCTTGGACACGGTTTACCATTGTCGGCAAGGAGTGTCATGCCGGTTCCAGCAGATGGCGCTGTGGTGGACTATCTCGACAGAAGAAGCTTGGTTGTCTATATGAGAAAACACACCGAGTGCCTCCAGCTGACCCGTGGGAGCCCGGAAGCAATGTGGTGTCCACAGTAGGCGTTAAAAAGCGCAATATGACAGAAGTGTGAACGCCACCCGGGTTGGTAACACCTTCTGCCCTTTCCCCCCAACCGCCCGCCCCCTCACCACTCCCCGTTACATGTCCACGTCTGGTTTTAGTCTCAGTATATAAGCATCATCAGAATAGTCTGGTGTTAACTGATTTGCCTTTTCCTAATGGAGCCATTTAGCTTAGCTTAGAATATCCACTATCTCACTCCAGACAGAATAAAAAAAAAAATCACTAAAACTATTAACTGTAATTTAGACTGCATTTACCAGAGCACTTTGCATTATCGGATTCCACCGTCCCGACCTTGCGGAAATGTGTAAAATGACCACGACCTCTTGGCGGCACATTATGAAACGGTGCTGAAAGATGTGTTCGAAAATTGGCGTGCAAACAAAAACTAGTTGGGCTCTATAAGGGAGTTGTTAGCATGAGGTTGAAAAAGTAGAAATTGTGCCGCACAGACCGAGTGTTAGCAATGCTAATTTTGGCTAGCTGGTCAATAAGGCTTTCCATTGAGTGCTAGCCTTCAAGCGGTAATGTACACCATGCAGATTTTTGCTATTCACAACCCAGTCCAATCTTTATTCCCTGCGAATTGTGGGGGATCCGCTCAATTTGTTGTTTTAACTGCACGGCAGACATCCCATAATGCATTTGGCCACTCAGCAGATGACCATCTCTTGGCCGTCAGGCAATTGCTCAATTAGACAAGGAGACAGACAGTCGGACCGGCCCATAAACAAACAAACAAAATGAAAGATGCTAATGCACGGTCGATGTAATGCAGTTTGTGAGATGGAAAAACTCACACACACAGACACACACATATGCCTTGGCGCGATTCTAATTTTAAAGATAAACATCGGAGAGTGAAAATGCAATAGGAAATTAATCATAGCTACGAGTTAAGTCACCTTTAGGAAATTAATCATAGGTATGAATTAAATCACCTTTAGGCTTATCCGTCTTTCTCAGTCCACCAAGTTTACAGTAGGAATACGCGAGTCGATGAGTTGACCTGAGTCAGACTTACTATAGGTTGCCAATTTTAGAATTTGGGATTTGCGTGGCTAAATAAAAGACTATGTTCTAATCCTTTGAGGAAGGCTATTTGAACAAAAACTGTGCAGCAACACATGTAGACAGACAATATAACAGGCATGTATTCTTTATCCTCTGCAAAAACAACAAATACTCCAGAATACTGAGCCACTTACCGTGGTAGGGTGATAGTCTTCTTCTGTTTGCATGACTATTTGATACTGCCACCCAGTGACCAATTGGTGCACAACACACTGAAGACCTAGGGGAGGAAGAAAAATGCAATTGGATTTTTCAAAAACATTCAGCTTGAATGAGGATAATGAATGAGTTAATTTTTTTTTTTTTTTTTGCAAATCAAATTAGTGACAATTTTTGGAGTGATGTTGGCACACGATGCAATATAAAGCAGTATAAAACCAGTTTGAACGACACAGTGTTAAGTTACTCAAGTAACTTTTTTTTTTCTTGAAAAATAGCAAATTTGGAGGCGCGCCGATTCCGTCCGATGACATGCGACTTACTTGTCGCCCCCAGCCGCCCGCCCGCCCACCTCTGGATGGCATGAACGCCGGCGTAGGTGTGTCACAGAAAAGCTGCTCGCCATCAGCTTTGGGCACACTTTACTGCCGCTCTTGATATCAGTATTAAAAGTGATTTGCAACGCCGTATGTGGCAAGGAATCAAAACTTAATTTAGGCAGATAAAGATGCCATTTGGGAGGGAGATAAAGTGCTGCATCATGGGAGATGTGTTCCCCGGCGTGCTCTCAGCGCCTCGCCCTTACAGCACCCTCAGATTTACTGGCTCCTTTTTTTCTTCCCCCCACTGCTCCATAAAACAGCAAATCTGCTCACCAGGCGACACAGGCAAATGTTAATGGATTCATTTGTCAAGAACCTTCCACTTATTTACAGTCCTCTTCCATTACCGCCGCGACGCCTGCGGGAGGAGAGTGGAGGGGAAAAAAGGGGGAGAAAAAAACTGTGGCCAAAGTCAAAATATCGATTTGCCTGTCCATCAAGGCCGGGACTTCCTGTAAAACACGCGTGCACGCAAACACACACTATAGACAGATTTTTTAACTTGTTTTATGTCACAGTTTTTACCTCTGAGACAATTGCGCAATCTAATTGTGACATATGTAGGCTATCCTGTTGGATTGTCGTTTTGCTGGAGGGGTTTGTTTTTGGAGGTGGGTCACTATTTGATCTGGTGTATATATTTTTCCAGCACGTGGCAAAATTTGTGAGGTTTCACGCATGTTGAGGCCTCCAGAATGGCAACGGTTGCAAGAATAATAAACACAGCTGCTACCCGGGCCTCTCCAAAACTCAAATGTTAATGAACGTTAAACAAGCAGCCGACATGAGAAGCCCGTCATTTATTCATTATCTTGTTTTAAACAACCAGGCACAGCGAGGGTTTAAATATTTCACAGGAAGGAGAGTACATTGAAGTTGGAAAAGTTGGAAACGCCTTTTAAAATATGTCGGCAATGCTGGATTATGCTTACCTGAAATGGAGCGAGAGAAGCGACATGAGGCTTAACCTCGTTGTTCGGATGACGATCGCGGAGAGCCTCGCCTTATCCTCGAGTCACAGACCGCTAGCTCGTTCCAACAATTTGGGATCGTCATCAAAACAGTGAGGCAGGTCAATAAGAGGGTGTTTGGGCATTGGCCCTCCACTGGTGGTGCTCACCACATTAGTTTCCCTGAAGACAAAAAAAAAACATACAAAATATTCATATTAAAATTTAAATATTTTAAAATATATTTATTAATGATTGCTATACTATTCTTTGTTATTCTATTATATGTTATTCAATGCTAAGCTATGCTATGTTATTCAATGCTATGCTAAGATATGCTATGCTAGTAATTCATGGTTCAGAAAACCAGAATTGATACTTTTCTTGTAATACAGACTTTTATTGCTTGTGTTTCTTCAAAAATATATGGGAAAAGGATTTGGGGGGGAACTGCATATTATATCACAATCGCAATCTTGAGAGGAGGACCAAAGCGCAGCACTATAGGCTATAGAATTACAACGGCAAGCAGTCGACGTAAGCTCTTGTTGTGTAGTATTAGTTGTAGCGCTTTATTAATCCTCCGCTGGGATTTTCCCTCTCTCTCTCCTTTTTGATTTTTTTGTGATTACAGCAACATCAAATGACAGCGACAAACAGAAACAGGTCACATATGAGCCAAATGCTCATGCTCGTTGCCAGTTTTTCTCCAAAGTATCCTGTGTGGCATGCAGAGAGACCCCCCCCCTTTTTTTTTTTTAGAAGCATCATATCAAATGTTTGTCACCTCACCGTGAAGTTTAATATGCTCAATGTTGCAGCATTCATTAAGGTGGCTCGGTGATGAACTGCGTTGCGTTGTGCAATGGTTGCGTAAAAGGGGCTAATGTAATGTATCAAGCCGCTATGAAATGCCGTAATCGCAAGCCTCGGGCAGACTGGTTAAAAGCCCCAAGCTGATGCCTGAGCAGCGCCCAAAAAACATGAGACAGCCACACTCCAAAGGCAATGAAAGCTGAAGGCCACAACACAAGGCTGTCGTGAGGACAATTCCATTTTGTTTCTGTTTGCAACCGAAATTGCACATTGGTTACATGTTATTTGAATTGATGTTTTATTGTTGACTTTAATTGCATTTTGAGTTTATTTTATTCAGTTTATAATATTTTTAAAACTCTTTTTTTATTAATAATTTATTGTTTTATATTATTTTTGGTTTATCTTATTTTATATTAACCACTCAGTGAGGCGTAAAATATGCAATATAAAACAATAAATGGTGTATGGAATTTTTTAGTTGAGTTTTCATTTTTCTTATTTTCATTTTCAATTTCATTGTTTTACTTAGTTATGTATATGCTCCATTGATATGCACTTTAAGTTACATTGTATTGTAATTTTCATTTCCAATTCATTGTAAATTAGCCTAAACTGGTTTTATTCCATCCCATGGAAGTCATAAAAATAAATCCATTTACATTCTCTTCACAGAATGTTTGTGTGAATCTGCACCTGAATCAGCACCATGGACAGCACCACTGCTTTATCAATACACACAATACCGGTACGACTACAAATATCTCACGTCTTCCCTGATCCTCATGTCCGATAAGTTAACATCGGATGAACGAGGAGGAGGAGAGGGTTTTCAATCTTTTTTTAAAAAAATAAATCATATTACTGACACAGTACTGTATATTGACAGGCGTCAAGCGAGTATGTTAAAGTGATACAAATGCATTCCACACGCTAATCCACTGAGTACATAATTAGTTATCGGAAAATCCTAATATTGGAATCGACATCTGCCTCAAAAATCCATATCAGTCAAGTGAGTATGAGAGGTGGGCGTCAATTATTAGCGTTTTTTCACAATTCGATCCAAACCCCTTGCGAATAGCTGAGATTACAATTTAGCCTCCAATAACATGTTTATCACAAATATCACACAGTCAATGCGGTATATCTCGACAGGAAGCGTCCTCGGCCACCCTGCTTTCCTCCGGTCCCTGGCCCTGACATCCCAGGAGCAGGTTTGGCCCCTCCCAAGTAAACAGACATTTATCACTCGGTGTGAGGGAATCGTCTAAGGGACGCCCGAAAGCTTTTGAATGGGGCCACAGAGCGGCACGGGGGAGTTGGAGATAGATGTTGCACGGGTTCGCGAGGCCTCTTCTGGGATGCGCTCGGCACCAGCTGACGAGGTCGGCGTGGCCACCTTGCTTAAGTGTGTCAAGGACGGAAAAGGGGAGGAGGCGCAACTTTAGCTTGGAGGGGGGGAAATCTGATGCTGTGCATGCTATGCACTTTCAAATCTCAACTAATTATATAAAGTATCCTCTCGACATGTTTTATGTTGCGCGGAGCACAAAAGTCGTGTTGCTCATAAGCCGTCATGTGCTTTTTTTTTTTTTAATTAAAAGTCAACCGTGTGTTTACCAACAATGCTGTTCTTCACGCAGCCAAAATTGTTCATCAAAGAAGAATGGCTTCCTTTCACGGATTCACCGAGTTGCAGTTTGTTAACTTTTATGAAGTACGCGTCACGTCTCGGAGCCATTAGGGGTTGCGCTCGTTAAGACCGTATAGCACTCCCAGCCTTAAATGGTTTAAAACGTATTGATGCTTTCAAAGGAGCAAGAAAGGGATCAATGATGAGACGTCTGTCATATTGCGCAATGTGATAATCTGTGGAAATTTAACATTCTAAAGATTAATCCGGAGCATGATCCCTTTATTGTTTAAATAATTAAGGTGTGCATGCCGACTCTTTTGTGTTGTGTTGAGTACGATATAAAGATTTAAATGTCGTTTGCAGAATCAAACGCGCTTTTTGGGTGAAGCCATCCAACAACTGGCGTCTTGGCAAAATGGGAGCGACAACGAGCCAGATGGCTGCCAGAGCATTGTTTGGGTGTTGTTAGGGAAGCAGCAGACTTCCTACTTAAAGTATATCTTTTGTGCATTTTTTTTGCCTCTTTGTTATAAAGCTCAATAAAGCTGTCAAGCCATGCTGGTGAATCGTGGCTTTATTTATTTATTCATCAATTTATCTATTTATCTATTTATTGAAGGGAGGTTTCTTAGGGAAGAGAAAAAAATGCAACTAGGTAAATTCGGATTAGAGTATTTCAAACAATGACAAGAGGCTTGTATTCCCTCTAATTTAGGGATTTTTTAGCAGGCTTGGGCAAAAAGTCCAAATTCCTTCTCGATGAGACAAAAGGAAAAAAACAGCAACGTTTAAATCCTTTTATGTCTTGTGCGGGAGCATCAAACCGGCCGTTCTTTGTCCAGGTGTGTGTGACATGACACGGCCGGCTTGTGTTTGCGATGACTGCCACTGAAGTCCAAGTCAACAGTGATTTATGAAGGCCTGAGGGTGGAAGCTACGCCTTCCTAAAAGCTACTGTAAACACGCTCTAATGGCAGCTCAGGAATCTGTTTGACTTTTTTTTTACGTTCCAACCTTGATTTCCCCACACAGGAAAACTCCTCCAGGCTAAAAGATGCATTATTCCATCAAGAAAGGAGAATACGAAACCTCCTCTCCCGACGAGATGGCTTCAAGTCGTCGCGGTCGAGCGGTGGGATCGTGTTCTCCCGTAACCCGAAACCCGAGCTCATCAAAGAAATTCCAATAAGCAGTAAAGACATTTCCCAGCGAGCGTCCTGTGGGGTTCCTGCGGACGAGGGCGGGGTCGCCGCGTGTCAAACTGCAATCTGGTGCCATTACTCAGCACGGGTCAGCGCTAATGTGTCACTCACCCAGCTGCACCGTTTGGGGAGTGCGGGATTTACACGGCGGGGCCAAGTGGCCAATTTGGTTTGAATGTCCATTCAGGCCATGTTGGAAAGGAAAAACCATACCAGAGTGTAAATCTTGCCTTACAAAAAAGCCGCATGTAAAGTGACTTTCTCAACCATTGCTGCATGGGATACAAAATGTGTGTAGCCAAAAAGCGCTAAAAACAATGTACTGTATGTCCGCTCATGTGCAGCCACATGCATGGCAAGCATCCTTTTCGGGGAATGACCTGCTTGTCTCATTAAAAGGAAGCTGCTGGAGGGGAACGATATGCAAACCAAGCAGGGGGAAAAATGAAAGTCGACACACATCCTCACGCACGCACACGCGAGCATGCTCGGAAAGCACTTAAAAATCCTCTAATGCTTCGATAAATAAGCCCGGTCAATGAGTGTTTTCATATTTCCATACTGTGGCATTTCTGCTTTTAACAACAACAGCAGCAGCAGCAACCGCCACCACATACCAATGATGACAGAAAATTGTGATGATGGCATAAAACTGGATACAGTACACTTTGTGTTTTGGTTGCGCAGTCAAATTTATCAGATACTAGTATTTGTGTAACAATACAAGAAGGACGGAATGCGCACCACAAAGTCAGCAGTGTTTAGGGTAAAGGCCTCCCGGGAATGATTTATTGTTTGAAAACGAATTCTGTTGAACGGTGGTTAACTTTCAGTATTTCGATATTGAAATTCAACTTTGCTTACAACTTCTAATGATGTACGCTGAAGGAAAATACCTGTTTTCGATGTTCTCTTCGGCCAGTCATCGATCGTCCTTGTTGGAGAGCAACCAGCGGTGGTGCGTTCAACTCTGGCCTGATGAGGAAAACAAAAGAGCATCTTTTAATTGGATTACGGCCGCTTTTTGGCACCAGATTGCAGCCCTCCAGAGTTTCCCGCCGGACCCCCGCTGCGACGGGCTGTAGTCGGGGGGCACAGACAACACCCAGGGCGTAAAAACAGGGAAGAGGGGACAAGGGGGTGGATGAGATCCCCGGACCCCTGCTCGGATTCCGCTGCAGGTTACACTAGCTACAATAAGGTGGGGTGGCGTGGGGGCGGGGGCATGATAAAGGCTCCTCTCCCCTTTCGATGAACCTCTTTTTTTGTGTTCATTTTGTAGGATGAAAATGTTATCACTGAAGGGTGGAGATGAGTTAATATCATTCGGTAGCCTACGGTTGTCCTGAAATGCGGAGCAGTTCCTCATTTTCTGTATCATAGCACTTCTGTCTGAAAGTGCTGCATTTAATCCCAAAAGGCACCTTCTAAAAAATGCAAAACCGATGGCGCCCAGACGACGTTTACTGACAAGCTAAACATAAAACAAAGAGAATTACATTCTGTGAAATTAAAATCAGCCAAACGAAACTGCTGAAAGACAGGCCCTGCTAGCTTAATGCTAATGCTAACCAGCATCGAAGTTGCCGTGTTTTATCCCTTTGAGCAACACTCACCAACCTTTTTGGAAGTGATATCAACTTCTTAGGTAATATTGATGGCCACTGGAACGGATTAATGGCATGTCCATTCATTTCAATGGAGAAAGACGATTTGCCGTTAAAGTGTTTTGACTTTTAAGCGTGTTCAGGGTAAGAATTAAACTCTTAAGGCCCCACTGTGCATGCTTTTCTTTCCCTTAAAACCTTCCAGACAAACCTCCCTTGTTTCTTTGCAAAAAACAGCAGGAATGAAGACTTAGCTTCAGTTCCCACACCTCTTCCTGTTGCCATCTTGTTGCTACAATGCAAACAGCGTGCGTCTCAGTTTCATTGACATTAGCGCAACACTTAAGTGCAGTAACCTAATCTTCCCACCACCCCCCCGGCTTGCTTTCCCCTCTGAAACAGAAGGGTCTCAACCTTCGCCAGCGGGCTGGGAGGGAAGAAGGGCGTTACCAGAGCATTTTACACCATTATATAGCGCAGTACCCACAGGCCTCAGGGTCATATAGATAAGGTTCTCCTCCAACCCCCAACACAGGGGTGGCAAATCCAAAACCGCACTTATTATCGGCCAAAATGCTTTCTTAAGTTTAATTATAGGTTTGTGTCAGAGGAGGAAGGCCGTTAAGCCCCGTTGAGTCTTGGTGCGCTGATGTGTGGCATGTGGAAAGACAAAATAACAAATGCGCTGTATTCTTCTTCTCTCGTTACAGTCGACGTGGCAGAAGTTAGCCACCCGCTATGCCACGTCGTATTTTGGAGACGAAAAAAAAATTCTCAGGCGCTTCTTGTGTAATATCCTGGTCTATCTCCCTTTGCTGTCTGTGCAATGCCTCAATAAAAAACGTTGACGCGTCAAGCAGTTGGATAAAACGAGCATATTACCGTTTTGATGACGTCTTTCACGCGTCTACTGTACATCGTTTGTTGTGGAAAAATTGCTGTCAACGCAAGTGTGCCGGTCCTGATTTGTGTGTTGTGCGCATAGTGTGTTTATCCTTCCGCCAGGCACAAGCATTCTCCCTCATTGTGCTCTAAGTAGCCCACTGGGGAGGAAGACGAGGGAGATTAGCCATGTTTCCTGTAGCTTTGATGTTAAGTCCTCGGGGGTTAGCGATGTTACCGTCGCCTTCATCGTAGCGTATTACATCCCGGCGTGCGGAGGTGGGAGACTCCAGTCGCTTGACTTGAATCGAGTCGGACTTAAGTCGATAATTTTAGGGATCGGAGCTTGCTTGGGTTAAACTTATTTGCCGACCAAATTTCAATTTCAATCGACGTAAAATGCAGTTTATTTTTATTTTGTAATTGTATCGTTGCCATGAACTCCAAGTTTGCTGCATTTTTTTCCCATCTTTCTTTTATGACAGCATTGCTTCCTTTCTGAGTGAGTCCATATTGATGCGAGTGGATCGGAGCAGATGGCGCATTGTGTGTTCTTGCTTCTTGGCAGTCCGACCCGACAGGATATTGAGATGAGAGAGGAGCAGCTTGCTTTATTTATTCTCAAATTTGTGCTGCCCGTATTTGTCGCCTGGTGTATTAGACCGGATGACGAGACGGATTATGTCGTGTAGCTAATTGGTCAACGAGAGGTAGAAATCATTTAATCACAACGTTCAGCTGATTTCATTAAATAAATGTTTTTTAAATCAATTTAGCTGAGACAGATGCGGGAATTGCTTCTCGATCGATCTATGTAAATAATAATTAATGGTGACCACCTCCAAGCGTTCACAATTTCTCACAGTATGAATGCGGATTTTTATACAAATATCAGTATGCAATCCAAAATGAGGTGGAAATACACTATAAATGAACTCCAAAAATCAAGATATCAACAACTTCCTTTTTCAAATTTAAACCACCTCAAACTAAGTGTACCGCCATCAAGTGGTCAACAGTGGAATTACACTGGATGTAAACAAGCGTTAGAAAATGTATATTAACCGTACCAAATAAATGCTTTGCCTGCCAGCAATATTTTATGGATATGCTCAGGCTACTCAGAACACGCACTTTTCCAGACATATTAACCACAAAACGCTTTGAAGCCGAAATGAGTGAAAGTTACTTAGACGAGTCGCATTTAGGTCAAAGTGTCTGCTGCATTAGCGGAAGGACAAGCGGTAGTTTGGGGACTTTTCTTGTATGAGGGGCTAAACGCGGCATTAATCACCGTAATGTTGCTCCAGTCCGCCCGTCGCCGCTTCTCTGCATAATATCCTAAAGTGAACAGCACGTCGGCATGCTAATTTATGGACTGCCGGCAGGGCTGCGTTGAAAGAGGGGAAACACCTCATCAGCCCCAAATGTGCCAGAATGGCTTTGAAGGGGAAACACTGAAAATGAATGGCACCGCAAGCGAAAGATAGTAAACAAGATGCCCTAGCTGTTGATCTGAAATTTTAGGCCATTTCTCATCGGTGTTTGTCTCGCAGTTGAATTTATGTGACTGCAAAACACAGAGTGAAAATAGAAAACTGAGAACCGAATAAAAACAAATTGATGAGACAACGAGCAACTGGACAAGACGCGACTGGCTGAGGGAGCCGATTGGTCAATACGGAACCAGGCTGATGCGAACATGTGCAATTTTTATTTTATTTTATTGTTTTATATTATTTTATATATTATATAATATTGTATTGTATTACATTATATTATATTTTATTTTATTTTATTCAAGAAGAACACGCTTGTCTTTTTACTATCCTTCAAATCAGCTGAAGCAGCAACAAAAGCAGCAAGCGGCACCTCCCCTCAACGCGATGACAATCATCGTCCCGACCCACGTGCGGCGCCGCGCTCCATCTTCAAGCCACAAAGCGACGAGGACGAAGTAGATTTAAAGAGGACGGACTTGGAATATTCCCGGGGAAATTGACAGTGGAGGCAAAATAATGACAATCTGATGGAGTCTTATCCTTCTTCACATCAGTGCTGGGGAACTTTATCATACTTTCACACGCATTCAGATTGGTTAAGGTATGATGAAATGGTTTTGTGAAGGTGACATTGCAGAAAGCATCAACGCCAGCCGGTAGAGGAAATGAGGACAGAGTTGCGATGTTTTAACTCACTCGGATTTTTATTAGGGATGGGATAGTATTTCTTATATGGGACAGGGTTTTTTTTCTCTCTCATTTAAAACAGTTCCCAAGTGTTTTAATCTCTCAAGTTTTTCCAAATACTTTTTTGTGTGCAGATCTTTCCAGTGATAAGATTGTTATGAATAACTTTTTTGTTTTCAACTAACCTTTTGACCCGAAAGGGGTGTGTAGACTTTTCAAATCCATAATAAAAAACCACTTCCAAAGAATCAATTGTTAACAATTCATACTACACAAATATTATTTGAGGACTAGCCAAACAAGCTAACGGCAGCGATTTGTGACCAAACTTTTTCTCTAGCGAGTCCTTGTCTGATCTGTGATGTGTAAAGCATGATGCCGTTTAACTGTGGCGCTGTCAAAAAAAGTCGATATAATATGATATAAGGCCAGAAGACCGCGCCACAAATCATGTCGCGTTCAAGGACGCGTCAGCTCCGGAGGCAGTCCATCACCAGCGCGGCGACTTTTCCACGCGCAACTATTTGGAATAATTTACCCGGGCTGAGTGTACAGCGTATGAATCCATGCAAAGTGCTTAACAGACGCCCGATGATGCATTGCGTCGCGCTGCCCACCAAAGCTCTATAAAATCATTTACCGCACTGTAAATCTCTTTAATAGATGAAAAAGTGGGTGAGGGAGGGGGCGGGAAAAAGAAAAAAAAAAATCAATGCTAAAAACAAATACACAAATTGACGACACACACACAGTGTACTCACTTTAGTTATGCGCGGCTATAATTATACATTAACATAAAAGCTTTAGGCCACTTTATAACTTTAGCAAAGATAAATTTGATTATAAATTGTGATGTAAATTTAACATTATATTTTTATTTTTATTTTTTTGTAACTTGGACTGGAGCTAATAAGTTATCAAGTACGTCTCGCATAAAACATAATGCACTGGTAAAATATGTCGGTGTAAATACTCTACGTTGCAGTTCCGGGCTGCCGGGATAAAACTTGCACGACGACGATAAATATGGCTGGAGGAGAGCAAATACACTTTTCTCCAAAATTGTTCTGGCTGTTGCATGTGTACAGTAAACTACGAAAAGAATTTATGTCACGTCCCGGTGAACTTTTCAAGCACTTTCATCCACTCGGAAGGCTCTCATTGCATTCCAAGGAGCGCTGGACCTTTGGATGGCTCCACAAACCTCATCCGGGAGTGCAACCAAGACAGCGGCGGGGTCAAAATCCCCCTAATCGGATTTTTTTCCTTTTTTTTTTTTTTTGGTGGCCAATTGTTATAATAAAGCCGCATCCCTCCCGATCGGGCCAATTTTACAGCACGCCAGCTTCATCTGTGCGAGCTGAGCGTCTAATGCTTCATCGTTATCAGGACTTTTTGAGCCCAATGTGGCGGAGAACCTCAGAGATGTCGCAGTGTGAGGTCCGCGCTAAGCTAATGCGGCTTAGCAGGAGACTGCAGATAGCGCATGGCTGGTCATTTCAGAAACAACAACTATGCGCTTCCGTGTTTACTTGGGGGAAGATAAAGTGTAATTACGAGAGAAAAAAAACAAGATGCGCGATGAGATGACATTTCTCTGAAGTGTGCAAAGAAGATAAAAACTTAATAGGTTTCACTTTGAGAAACTTTGCAATTTGGCTTTAAGCCAAATAAGAAGCTTCTACTTCTTGGGCTTTAATTGTCACGTCGCGTTCAAATCAAGCAGCGGTTTTCAATTGAATTTAGTACAATTTCCTACAAAATGACAAACGGGACCTGATTTAACACGGAATAATTCTTCTTAAAAAGACTTCAAGCAAGTTTGCTGTCTAACAAAACATAAAACAAAGATATATTATGTATTTAAATACAACCAAACACTAGCCCACTAGCTTCATGCTAACATATAATGGGTAACACCATTGACATGCTAATGTTAAGCATGGAAAGTCACGATTTTAGAATCCTTCAAGCAACGGATATTTGAACACAAATTGAGACTAACTCTACTAGATAGACGTAATCTGAAATATTCATGGGCATATATTCTTTATCTTCTTTATGGAAAAATCTGGATGATTCCAACAGGTTAGACAGATGTTTTGGGACATGTGGGTAGTTAGAACTACTTTAGCTTCAGTGAAAGTTTGTACTCCTCTTGTAAAACTTACAACAAGATTTTTTTTTGGGGAGTGGGTCTATATAACATCACAGCAAGGGAAGTGCAGCAGAAGGAGCACCTCATTATTTGGCTCTCGAGCTTATTAACACCTGCGAGCATGCCAAAAAAAAAAATCTCCAGACAGGTTTCAAGACGACGAGCGAATCACAGGTTCTGCGTGGAGAGAAGCCGTAAATAACTCTGTGTGAAATCATTAGCGTCGTTAAATTTTAGGTGCTGTCCCTCAAAAGGAGCTATCGGGTGGACTCTCTCGCCGACGGGAAAAGGTCAGAAGGGAGCTGCTTTGAGAGAGATAAGGCGATTTGTCAGCCCAAAACAATCGGAACGTAACTTCTAAGTAATCATCTGTCTGCCCGTCGGATTATCAAGAGACCGGTGGGTTGATTTGATGACTCTTGCTGGGCATACAAATAATAATGTGGATTTTGATTTCAGTGGGGTAGTGGTTAGCCCATCTGGCTCGTAGAAGTTTTGGGTTTGAATCCCTCATTAGGTGGACCCAAGACATTACGATTGAATCAATCCAAGTCTTTTTTTACTGATATTTCTATTACGACGGCTGGCATAAAATATTGTACATGGAAGGACAACTATAACTATTGATCATCGATCAAATCACAGAAGCAGAGAGTCAACCGACTCTGTTTACACATTCGAGACACCGAAGCATATTGGACGCATTTGTCACTCGCTTGTGGGCATTCGAGAGTGTTGTTACCATGGAAACCCAAGCAGTTATGGCCCATATTTCGCACACAGTACCTGAGAGTGGATGCATGGTTAGAAAATAACTTCGAAGGGATTATGTAGTTATTTTAGATTCAATTATAGAGTTAGACTTGATTGGGTAGCTAGATTAGATTTGATTATTAATTAAATCAAATTAAGTTGATAGGTGTTAGAGAGTTAGAAAGTTAGAGAGCGATAGAGATAAAAAATGTATTCATTTACCGATGGTTCTTGAAGTTGTCCTTCCTTGGCCATTCCAGTCCTTGAACTCAGAAACCTCGTGTTTGACGCACCCTCTGGGCAAATGAAAAAACAAACAAACAAAACTCAGTCGCTCATATACACAAAATATTAATCGTATCTTCCTGGTCTGTGAAAGTATACGAGCGGCTGCCAATTTTGCTTTTCTGTCCATGTTCAACTGCTCCACAACAGCATAGCATGAAAAAAAAAAAAGATTATCTCGGACTGTGTTGCCAAAATGTTGTGTAATGTGGTTAAAAATGTGAAGCCACGCTGCTTGGCAAGAGAAAATGGCAGCTAAGATAAATACAAGTGCTCAGGGGATTTTGCAAAAAGAGAATAATGGTGACCATCACAACCAGCCAAAAATACTGAGCGGTTAATTCATCTCTTAGCAGTCTGGTTGTCGGCCAAATAAATAAATCCATTTTCGGTAGTTGGAACTAACAAAGTAAAAGTATTTGATTGCTGTATTCAAGTCGATAGGTATCTGTATCTTGAGTATTTTTTGAAAATCACAGAACACTGACAGAGATATATTCTTTATCCTCTGGGAAGAACAATTTCAATGCGACTTATTGAAGAGTTGTGACCTACGGATTTCACTTCTATAACAACAAAACATTCCTTCAAAAACACATTCCAACCAACGGTTGAGCTGGCATTTGCTCTAAAGGCATTTCTTAATGTGTTCTACTGATTGATCGGTCGGGTTGTTAAAGCGTTTTAATGATTAGCATGTCCCCTTTGATTGCTCTGTGCGCCCCCCCCCAAGCAACTCCACATCTCAGGTCTAAGGCTCGGGGGTGTCCTTTTTGTCATTGGCGACTCTGACCTCTACCTTCCCCTCTGGCACAGGGTCAATAATTCACAGCAGCAGAACCACACCGGTGTCCCTCGTGAGCCTCCCAACAACCGGAGAGAAAAAAAAAATGAGTCCATTACCATGGCGGTGCCAGTTGATGGATTTCATGCTGGCAAAAAAATGCAGGTAAAAGGAAAAAAAAAAACTCAAGGTGACCTTCACAGCAAAGGCATCTTTAGCAGACTCCCATGGGAAAGTATCAAAGGAGGGTTGTCAGATTTGTTTGCTTTTTGTTGGGTAATGTGTTACACTCAAAACAGCCACAAACTCAGTCGTATGAAGATCCTGGATGGACTACGGCGGTTTCAAACAGCGAGTTGAGTTTCTTTAAATAGCCCTTAATCAAATATGGCATGAAAACAGCCCGTCTGTTTTGCTCCAACAATGAAGTCTACCTGCATTACATAACTTGCCGCCAAACCACTTCCCGATCTTCAAAGACTCTACAATTTCCGTAGAATTTATTTTGGGGCTATAGCGATAAGAGAGCAGTCCGATCTCGGGTTGTACAAGGCCCTCACAGCTCATTCCCAGCGCCCGCCAGTGAGGCGGCATCTGCAGCGCTGAAGGCAAGCATGGCAGCCACGCAGGACAGCACCAGCCCAAGCTGTTAGGCCTGCTGTCCCGTAATCCGCTCCAGAGGGGCGGCGCAGTTAAAAGACCCCATGGAAGCCACACTCCGGGTCAAAGGATATGATCAATACATGAGCTCGGAACATGTGCTCGGTCACAGCCGTTGGCTGCACGATAAATTGTTGTTTGTTTTTTGCGTGGTAACACAATGCAAAACATGCCGACATGTCCTCAAAGTAGTATTTTGACAAATAAACAAAAAGTACAGCTATCACTTTGGTCATATATATATTCAAATACCTGGAAAAGTATAAATATTTTGATGCCAGGTTGCGAAAAGCCAGATATGTCCTGCTGAGTTTTCTTTGAGGCATCCTTTTGTCTTTGTGCGACGAAGCGTATTCGCCAGGTCGCCGTTGCCAGGAGACCGGCAAAGCCGCCCGCGTGCGCTTGAGGGACAGGTGAGAGGCGTCGCCAGGACAGGCGGCTTTATCGGGAGGAGGCCTCACTCACCTCTCCGGAACGGTACAACTGCCATTTGTCTCGACTTCGCAGCGGCCGGCGTCAGCTGCGCTCAGCAGGCGGACGCACTCGAGTGTGCAGCTCCAGTCTGCCGCTTCCTCGGCGCCGCCCGCTCCCGGGAACGCCAGCCGGCGAAGCCGAGCCGGGCCAGCACGAATCGGTCACCCTGCGCTCGCTTTTGTTCAAAAAACTAAGCCTCGTTTGCTTGCTTGATTTGCACGCACCCAACTTTGAAACTTGCCAAATAATTTCACCATCCTAACTGAATATTTATGTTTGTGATTTAATTTAAATAATTATTTTTAATAGTTTATTTATTATATTTTTATATTTTTATTTTTTATTTATTTTTATATTCTATTTTATTTATTATTTTATGTATTATTTTTCCATTTCAAGTGACGTCATCGAAAAACAAACACAGGAGGTTAAGAAACACAACTGTAAAACGTTTATAGCATGCGTAGTATTTTTACAACGTGTTTTATAGCCCATCTGTTGAAAGTACTTCAATTTACTGATATGTATAAATATCCTAAACATGCAATTAAATGCGAGTGTGTAGTTTATAAACATGGATTTTTATTGACTTGTGGTTCCATTAAATTAAATCAGAAAAATGGCAGAAATTTACATTTTAGCCAACCTGTCATGCACCAAAGGCACATACACTATCTTATTAATCACTGGCCCCCGAAAAAAAAAAATGTCTTTCTCTTCTAATCTTGGAATAATTAATGAGGGCTAATTTAAGCATGTGTCTTATGATTCATGAACACATCCATTAATGACACGATAAGCACTCATAATATCCTTGTCTGTGTTTGTCATTAATCATAAAAGTCAAGGTCATTTCATGTGCTGCCATTCTGACAATGTCAACAATAGTAAGAATGCACAAATGAAGGAATGTCAAGATGATGATTTCTAACGACCTATGAATTTTTTCCATTTTATAACACCCGCCAAGATTGTACTTGATCAACGCAAGACTCATATTAATTTCTCTTGACTTCCATTCTACATTAGGCCACTGAGGTGTCTCTAATGAACTTTGGTGTTACGGCATTTAAACAGACAGGCCCATTACAGCCTCTCAGAACTTATAAAGGTTCTTCTCAGATATATAAATGTCAGCAAACCTTGCCTGAGCTTTTCTCAGAAGCCGCGGATGAAAGGATCCCTGCTGATATTTAAGTGAAGATGATCAACGGCAAGAAAGCGGAACCCGACCGGAAAGACAAATGTCAATCACGAAAGTTTTTATACTGATCAATCAGATAATGCACTTTGATAACAGGAGTCTAAACACATTTCGTTTTCCTTCTTGAACTTGAAAGTTTAATACAACCTAACCATGAGATGACGCCAAAGCACTCCTTTTATCAGCCCATTTAAGCTCCTCCCCTCAATTCAACCTATTTCCTTGGCAGCAAGAAGTCACAAGATGGCGCCAAAGCAAATCTTTACTATTAGACAAGGCTTTGGCGCCAAAGCACTACATGCTTTAAAGTGTCTAGCAGAAGCACCTCTTCAACTTCGCACCAAAACGATACAAAATATCGGCAAAGTATCACTTTACCTGTCTAATAGAAGTTACGTGCTTCTACTTGGCGGAGGTAATTAATTAGCTATTTTTAAACACCCCCTCCTCTTCTACGCCACTGACAAGGACTATAAAGCAAAGTTGAACTCAGCCCGGTGTCATTAATCCTGACAGAACCGGAGGCACGACTCTGTTCGCGTTCACAGCCGTCCCCCCCAAAAAAACATGAGGGATGAGTGGAGGGGAGAAGACAAGGAGGCCAATTTACGTGTTAGTCCCCCAGCAGCAGCGTCGGCACGAGCAGCAGGACGGGCGGCCACTTAATTCTATGCAAGCGCATCATTATATGCACCATTTGCCAGATGCTCATTTAACATGCAATAATTAGACACCCCCTCCCACAAAAAAAAAAAAAAACCAGCAAAGATGAGAAGTGCCTACAACCCCCCCCAAACACACACAGAATAATATAGCCGAACATAAGGCAGAAGTCAGGTTTAAAATTTCCACCTGTTTTACACAATCAACCTTTTTTTTTTGTGGCGGACATCATATTCTCGTTTTACGTGCGAGTGGCTTTCAATAGGTAACGTTCCACTGTGGGACTTTTATGTTTCATAGCAGAACTGATCCCTCGTGGCTGAACTGAGTTGCCTCGTTTTAATAGTGTCTATCCATTTCATTTCTTTTCCCAGGGAACTTTTAGCAGTCCATCACACACCGCATGGCTCACGGCGTCCATTCTCCTGAGCAGGGAGCAGATAATAAACGCAATACACACACCCCCACACACACACGTGCGTACTGTATATACGGACGGGTCGCGGTTGTCTGATGAGCCAAAGACGACGCGGCGCGCTCTGGCAGCCTTGAGAAGCAGATGTTGAATCCTCTCTGCCTTTAAGGAGGTTTTAATGGCGTAATTTATGGGCGATATAAAGAGAATCAGGTCATCATCAGTTCTCAAGCCCCACTGTGAGTGTGTGTGCTAATATGTGAGTCTACTTTGCAGGCAAGACCAGTTATCCCTGGAGTCAAAAGCTACCTGAGGAGTTAAATGACCTGAGGGGACACGATGGGCCACCGTGCTTAAATTGCTTCATTTATGACCCGAGGAAAGCACTGACGTCGAGAGGCGAAGAGCCTTTAGGCGGCTCGGCGCCACACAGGGGGAACTTCTAAAGAAGCATATGGACGCAACAATCTGACAACTTCTTCTCATTTGCATCACACACAGACTGCAGGTTGACTACAAATGAGGGATGGACGTGATAATCGTGCAGTAACCTCTGCCTGGCTTGTTTTGCGAGTCATTGGTGGTGTCTACCATCAGTGTCAGGCTGAGATGATGGAGCCATTTAATAATAGAAAGAACCTTTGTGTTATGGCCTCAGCCCTGAGAATGGAAAATTGGAAGTGACTAGCTGGATCACTGAACAAACTACCTCAAGCTATAATTTATAGGCAAAGATGCGTGCGTGTGCATGTGTAGAAGGTTAATGAAAGCAGATATTATATTTTAAAGCGACGAGAAAATTAGTAGTCTGTAAAGATGGATTTACAATGTATGGATCGAGAGGCAAAAATCGGAGGCAGCGTAAATGAAAAAAAATAATTGCCACCTCTTATGGTGTTCTACAGGGTTCAATTTTAGGGCCCCTGTTGTTTTGCTGCCTTTGGGTTCCATCTAAAAAAAAAAACGTGGCATTTCTTTTTCACTCTTATGCAGATGACAGAACTGCATCTCCCGCCAAGCAAAAGGAACACAATCTTCTCAAGGCCACTTTTGTTGCATTTTGAAATCAAAGCCTGGATAGCATTGAACATCTTGAATTTTAACGAAACAAAGAGCTGTTAATGTGGTTTGTTATTTTATGCTTTTCTATCCTTTGTTTTTCTTTCAGTTGTGGGTGTTTTTAAAGTGCTCTATAAATAATATTGAATTGAAAGTTCACCATCCATCAGCGGCACAAATGAAAGGCCCTGACCGGCCTAGCAAACCACCAAAACAACACGCATTAGCCACAACAAATCGCATCAACAACCATTTATTTACATTACCGCAGCCTTTAAGTAGATTGTCCAGAACTCTGTGCGGCCATCTACTCGCCGTAATGAAGACAAACACATTACAAAGGGAGTCCACTTATCTTGATATGGATCACCTCTAAATTGTACACTTTTATAGATAACCACCTCCAGTCTCTTCTGGATTTTTGTGATTAGGACTCAAGCATTGTTCATTAATGAATCAAGATTGAGTATCCGCTGAGAACAGCATGTGTGGCTGTAAGAGCTAAATGTCACTGTGAATTCATTATGCTTTACAGCGGGGAGAAAACTGAAAAATTAAATCGGATAGAAGGCAATAGATCACGTTTCCTTGATGAAATAGGGAAACTTTAAAATCAATTGTTAATTTATAGATTTTTTTAAATAGTTATTTGGGTAAATTATAGATAAACAGTATCAATACGATTGATTGATTTTTGTAGGCTTATGCAGATATTCTGATTAATTGGCCGTTTGATTAAGGAAATAAATAAAGAAGAAACTATTGTTTTTGGTCACTGATAGCTTCCATCATAAAAAGAAATGAATTGCAGACATATGATTTCACTCTTCTACAATATTTGGTTACATTTTTTTGTAATTTTACAACAGAGAGAAAAATTAGCAAAACTCGATCTGCATGCCGATTTTTGGGGCGGGTTGAATGTCATCATTGTCTTAAGTTGAATGTAATGAGTTAAAGTTTAAAATAAAAATATATTTTTTTAAATAAATCATACCTAACCTCCATACACCCCATATATCGAGAAAGCACTGAATCATATTTTATTAAAAAGATGCACACTGCGAATATCAAATCTACAGAAATACAACACAGGAATCACGCTAAGTTAAAGTAGTACTCGAAAATCCAACAGCATTCTCCTCAACAAGCTCCTGATAAACATTTGAATAAATTTGTCGCCTAAGAGCAATTTCCCTTGCATGTGTAATCTCCTCCAGCAACACGCTAGTGCAGAACTAGGGTGGACCATATGGTGTGCGCAGATCCAGTGCACCGAAGGGTCCTATCACTTGAAAATGGGCTCCATTAGAGCCTCTCGATGGGCAAACTCGCTAACGTGTTGTTCGTGGAGTTCCCCTCGTCCAAAAAACAGCTATTGTTGTGCCACACCTCGGTTGCCCTCCAGTTCCATTCTGATTTACATACAAATTGATCTTGAGGTAAATCAGATGTCATTTTTTTTCTGCGGGTCACGGGGAGCACGCTGAGATAATGAAATCAGAGTCCGCTGAGTGCTACACTTGCAACGCTACCAGATGGGTCTCTCTCTGTCTCTCTTTCTCTCTTTCACTGTAATGCGGCGTGACTACGGCTGGGTGCACACGAGCGTCAGTGCAAATGTGTCAAAATTGACATAACCTGCGTTCATTTCGCCAATGACAAAATGAACGCCGGTGCTCGTGTGCGACCATTTTTTTTCTGACAGCCGCGTGTACTCGGCATGGTTCAATTTGCTCGGTGGTCACCACGCGTGTTTTAAATTCATCCTCGTGTGATTTATTGCGGGCGGCTCGGTGAGTGGTACTGACTCTCGGTTTTGAGGTTCGGGATTTGAATCTTGCTGGTGTGACAATACATTAGAATTAAATGGAGGCCTACAAATAAATTCCAGGCAGTGGGAGGAGTTGTCTTGACTGTTCAAATTTATCGGATAAGCTCAAGCTCACAGATCATAAATTGCATGGAAAATTTCCCCGCCTCCAACAAATTCCTCCGCCCGAGTCCAAGCCCATTTTCTTTCAACAAAAGAAACGACAGACAGTTGGGGCACTTGACAAATGACGGAGCCCGTAGGGGTGACAATTAGAAGGACAAGAACCTGATGGAGCGTCACATCTCATTAATGCCGTCTGGGGATGAATTAAAAAGCAGCTTAATGTACGAGCAATGTTACGAAGGCGAGAGTCGACACGAGACTGACAGGTGATTAGTGTTGCTAAAAGATTTAATTCTCAATTTGGCCTGATTACGGGGAAATTTGGGCAACCTGATTTAGTCGGGGCACTAAACAGCTTTCCCACTTGAGTGCACTTTTTTTTTCTTAATTAGAACCATTGTTCAACCTTTCACTGATAAAAGTGCTTCAAAATACTTTTCAAACTTTTTTTTCCCCGCATCTCATAAATCATGCTATGCCTCCATGTTGGTAGGCGAAACTTTTTTGCTCTTCTTCTTGGCGTTTGGTCCGATCGCCATACGGCGTCTTTGGCGGTGGGAAGCAATCTCATGAATACAAGAGTTATTTAAAGTAAAGCAGCGTGCGGCCCAGGTGGGGAGGAGACGACGCTATTGTTCCATTTCAAGGCTGCCAGTCTGACGGATGACTTTGGGGCCTCACATCATTCCTCACTTTCTTTTTGCTTGTATTTATGATTTGAAGGAGAGGAATTACAACGCAGACAGTCTGCCACGTTTTACGTCGGAATGCTTTTTTTTTTTTTCCTCCCCCGACTGCTTCAGGTAGGCCGTGTGAATTCGCACGCTACAAAAGTCTATTGTTAGTCCTTTTTTTGTGCACGGCTAATCCATTTATCATGCTTATTCAACTTACAGGTTCAGGTGTAAAGATTTAAAGCCGTGTACTTTCATCCCGGCAAATTGCCTATACAGAACTTGCCATGCTTTAGACAAGCCATTTTGAGACAGCAAATTCATTTTAGATTGCCTTTTAAAGACTTGAGTGACAGCAATGACAAAGCCATCAAAGAACTGATGTTTTTTGGCATGAATAAGTCATGCTAGCATAATAAAGATGGATTCCCAAATTAAATATATAAATTATTATAAATATAAATAAATATATTGTCAATATGCTCTTGTACGATGGACTCATGTCCAAAATTCACTTTGAAATTCCTCACTAAGTAGCAGACCAAAGTTTGATTCAGGGTGTCATGCACATCGTCGCCACCTACAGCATTGGAGTGCAATAGTCACACCCAACACGTACGACTTTTATACTTGCAAATTGATGTGTTACTGTAAAAATTGCTTGTAGAGTGAATTAAGGTTTTATGTCGACACTGGTTCATCCTTTCGAGTGTAAACGCAAATCCGATTTATTGATCATTTTCGCCCCGTTTGGCGACTTTGCAGCAAATATCTGCAGTTGAATGAGTCACTCTATCTTCCTTCTTCATGATATTGCCGCGAGCTGACAAGCGAGCTCATAATGCCTGAGTACATTATTCTCTTCTCGGTGGTCACCAGGCACTCTCGCTAGTCTTTGGCCACCCCCGATGCGATGGGTCGTATAAATCAAAAGACCAATAACAAAAAAGGACCACGGCGCTTCAAAGGGACCGGGCCGTGTCACCGGGGGAGCCGTCGGACCAATGGCGAGGCGGCCCGGGTGTAATAAATTGAACACAAATTGCTCAGCTTGATTGGGTTCATGATCTGTGGACTTGAGCGTTAAGAGCCTCCAGTAAAAAAGGTCTGGCAAATGGGACACGCTTATTTTCCAGCACTTCTTAATGCAGTTATAAAGATCACAGGAAAAGAAGATGGGAGATGTCGAGGGAAAGCGCTGAGGCGGCACCGGCGAGAAGGGGCCACGACAAAAGTACAATATATTTTTTTCTTAATAAAACTGATCAGCACTGCAGTTCTCAAACATCGAGCCACCTCAAAAAATAATTAGCGCCGTAAAGATTAGCATTAAAATACATTAGTAGATATTGTTTACATGTGTTGCTCCACCGTTTGTGTACAAATTTGATTTCAAGACATTCTAGGATCTTTCTTATTGTCACCAACAAAGCTACAATTGAGCTGAACTTTGGTGAAGACGACAATCTGCTGACACTCAACATCTGGACACGAGCAGCATGCTGTCCACAAACAGCCAGCAGCAGACGGGCCGAGCCAAAACAACATCGGCGTCGTTACAGAAGGTCGCTTGCGTTTCAAGACGCCTTTGAAAAGTTGATATTATGCATTTCGTGTCGTGATGACGTTACGAGTGTCCAACGATATATTGCTTTTGAAATTATTAAATAAACAACATCAATGATTTTTTTTTTTTTTATCCCAGGAGGTTTGGCGCCAACATTATTCATTATTCCATATGATGATAATTAACCTCTTCAGTGAACATGTTTCGGTTGCACAATTCCCCCGTGTGTGTGTGAAGGTCATTTGGCACCCCTCCTCTCTATTTGGCAGCGCTCACTATAAATCACAGAGGAACTGGCGTGATGGGTATTCATGAAGGCAGCTCCTGCCTCCTGGTCTTTCCCGCAAATATCCAACTACCCCCCACCACTTCTTCACGTCACTTGTAACTTGCACAGATGTGTCCAATAAATAATAGGACATATGGACAACATCATCTATTACATCGCGCCGGTGGTAGATTTGCCGTGTCTTCATTTTTTTTTACAATCTTGACATTTTAATGAAGTCAGTCGAAGTACAGTGACACTTTTACTTGCAAGTTAAAATTCCTTTTGTGACTATGTTTGTATCAATCTGTCCTCAATGAAATGAATAGAAATGCCATTCATTCATTCAAGCCTCCCCAAAAATGTACACTAGCTTTTTCAGGTTCAAGATATCATACAGCATACCATCCATTTCACTCTAAATTCTTTTTCAAAGCCATGAGTGATATAATGAATAAAATTAATCCACAAAAACTCACCTCAGGACTTGTGATGCTTCTTGTGGTTGATGACAGTGCGCTCTCAGCAGACTGTGGCAAAAAAAAAAAAGACATTTTGGTGTGTACTCGGCACCAAGATTGATTTTAACAAAAACAAATCTACTCTAATGTATTTAACCTCATTATTTTTAGTCATTATTGTAAAAAACAAAGGCTAGCGGTGACAAATGTATCTTAGTCCATCCACTGTGTAAGAAAACAAACAGGTGTTCGAATTGGATAATTACACCACACGGCTTGCTTCGTTAGAATGAGGAAATGGGCGGAGCTTATCACTTTGACTGTTCAAAATTTGTTATCAAGCCATTTTAAATTTGTAAATATTGCAAAATAATAGACCTTTTGGGGAAGAACTAAAAATTCTCATTGATTTAATTAAACAAATGTACCTAATGTTGTGTCCAGTGAGTGTATTCTCCTATATTTAATCAACATTTCTGTATTATTTATTTTCTGTATTAGAAGAGACACAACAAAGACTGGCTTGCATTGAGTTGCTCACCTGCTCATGCAAACTGCAGTTGACGTGTGTGCACGTACGTGCGCGTCCACGTGCGCCCATCTGTCTGTGTCAATAAGTACGTGCCGTTGGAGGCGGCGGTACCGGTGAGGGAAGCGAGTTCGGCCCCCGAGGCGATGACAAAGCGATCAAAGTCTATGTGTCACATATAAATTGCTTTGACCTTTTTTTTTTTTTTCGTCTTTTTCCTCGTGGCCGGGTGGCGGCAAGGGACGTTGTAGCCGAGTGGAAAGAGCGCTCGAGTCTGCAAAAACATAAACGAATGGCAAATGAAGAAATTAATAGAGCTGCTTGTCCTTTATGGGGTCAAAAAAAAAAAAACGCTTCCGATGATGCGTTTGACAATTGAGCATTACTTTCACATGAACTAACACTGGGAAAAAAATATTGTTTTTGTCTTTTTGTCAAGACATTTGATAGATAAGCTTGGAGGCTGATTAGCCAAATCACAATGTGTATGTTTTTTCCAAGATATAAGCTGTCATTCCCTGATTTAGCTTAATGCTAACAAACAATACAAAATACCACAGCCGGGCTAACAAATAGCATCGGAGTTGTGGTATTACAACCCACAAGTAGTAAAATAAAAAAAATAAAAAATATGATTTAAAAATGAGCATAAATTATTATTGCAAACTTGAAATGGAATTTTTTTTTTTTTTATACATTTCGTCTACAAATAATCAACGGCATGAGTCAGCAAAAAGATTTGTCGCTGTGCAGTACACATCCCTCCTCCTAACAAGCAGGTCATTGGTGTTAATTCAGGTATATGCGTGCGGCCCACTCATGTATGCTTCCACCATTTATTACGCCTCGTAAGCCCATTAACTAAAGTGGCCATTTTGTGCGAGAGCTCTCGGTGGCAATACTCTTGACCACTTAAATACATTTGGCTTCTTGATGGCTGCATAAGTAGCCTTCATCTGACGACCTGTTGTCTGTGGCCATCTGCCCACCGCAAGACACATCCATAACCTCTGGACACTTGACTTTCGCCGATACAATATTCATGCGTAAGAGCGACAGTGGGGGCAGGCGACGTGATTTTGCCTTTCCTCAAGCTGCCGTCGCTAATTGAAATTTCTGAAGTGCGGCGTGTTTAATAATGGAATTAATTTCCCGTGCAAAGTGCATCAGATTGAGCGTCGCGGCATGGGAAGTGAGCTCCAGGCAGCGACGAAGAGAAAACAGCTGGAAAAGTGTAACGGAAATAATCATTATAGCCTTACAAGATGCTGATTTTATTTATCGTAAAGGGCAATTTCGAAGACAGTGGTGCCGTGACTTGGAAGTTTAATTCATTCCTGTAAAACCAATTCTGTGCAAAGGGACGGATAGACAATCACCTTGACCAAATATAAAAGAGCTAATATGATCCGATTAAATCGGCCAATGGATTAATTGTTTTGAGTATAAACGCATAGATTGCTACAGAAGTGTCCAACTTGGATCGCTCTGACAAACCAATCAGAGGACAGAAAAGTGCTGACATCAGCGTCCGGCTTACTGAGAATTTAAGTTAATATCGCCCACTTAAATTGGCTAGTCGATTAATCGGCTCAAATTGTGTGGCCAGCTTTTGTCAGATATCTTTTTGAAATCAATGGTGTTGTTGGGAAACTTGATTTCGGTATTTGCTGTAATTAGCAACACTTTGAAAATCACTCGACTATACGATAGAAGAGCACTATAAATTCCAATGTAGATCAAATTTACAAAATTGCAGTGGTGATGAAAAGCCACAAACAACTATCTACAAGCAGCTTGGCGTGCCTGCAACAAATTAATTTGCCAAGAAGGCGTTACACATTGAAACACTTAATTAATTGTGTAGCTTTTTGAGGAGCTTGTGGGGTGGGATTTTTTTTTATTTTTTATTGCGATGCAATGTGACAAAAACAGTACGCTCAGCACAATAGTGTCTCACCCGACTCTGCCAAGACATATTAGCCTAATGAAATGTTCACTGGCTGTAATTGTTGTACAGCAATGGAGGGTTGCTGAGGACACCCAAAAAAAATCTCAGATCAGAATGAAAAATCGAAAAATGGCTTTTAAGGACGCAGCGGGGAGAGCTCCGGTCCGCTGTCCATGAGGTGAATCATGGCAGAGAGACACAGACATTGAGTGGAGTTCAAACACTCAATGATTACACCCTCTTTATATGTCAAGTACATTTCCATTTAAAGTGCTTGCTTAAACAGCCATGAAAGGCGATCTCCAGCTGCTACGTGCACGCCGGGAAATGAACGACGACGCTCCCCGAGACCCTCGAGCTGTGCGATTGTAATAGACAAGACCAGAGAGACAGCGAATGTCAATGCTCGTGTTAAACGGGTTAATATTAGAGGTGTTCAGATCTTTGTTTGCTTAATTCCCTCCTCGCAAAATTAATCAAGCGCATCTGTCAGTGTATTTCTTTGTGTTTGTTATTTTTAATTGAGAGGAAGTCGTTTAAAAGTATGCACTGCTATCACATTAAATGCCCAATTGGGGTGTTTAATGTTCAAAAATTAAATTAAATGAGGTTTTTAAAATTACAAATGTCAAGACCGTTGTCTAATTTAACTGAAGTATTCATGTAATTATCTTTAAAAAATATATCGTATTTTTTTTATCATTAATCCTGTCTGGTGCGATCCCTCATTAGGAGGGTGTGCACACTTATGCAATCACAATTGTTTGTCTTCTTCTTTCTTTCTTTTTTTCTATTAACCCAGACAAATGTAACATTACTCAACATAACTATAATTGTGATCTCATAGGCTTTTCTTTTTATTTTCATCTGTCACAAAAAATCTGGCATTCAAACGGGGCCGTGGAAACTTTCTCTATCCACTATTTGTTGTTTTTAGCAGCTAGCCTCGCTCACCTGCAAGCTCGCCGGCGCCGCCGTAAACAACATGAATGATGTGCGGGCCCGGCGAGCGTTTTATTAAATTACGCATTTCAGCCACACGTCAGCGTGTGCCTACTTGATTCATTCCCTTTAATGACTTTGCTGATGTAGACTGTCATGCTGTAATGAAAAGGTAAAGACAAGCAAGCGGCGGCGCCGTAAATAAGTCTCGGGCGCATGAGGAATAATGACAGGAGTTTAATGTCCAATTAGATTAAAAGGCTCTCTGACACAAAAGCAGGATGCTGAGTGCACTGCTCAATGAGCCCGCGCGAGACATTGATTAACGCTAAACAGATCTATTATTCCCGCGCAAGGTAGTGAACAACAGCTCTACCTGCCACGGCTCTGCACGTCGTAAAACGCCGGACGCCGCGTCCGCCCTGCCCGGCGGGTTTGATAAAGATTAACAGAGCAGGCCGATAACGGACTTGTCAAGGGCGTCGGCGTGTCAAGCGGTCGGTGTATCGTTTTCACTTTTCAAGTTCAACCCAACTGCTCCCGTAGGAAATCATGTCAATTCCGATTCATTTCTTCCATAAAGCTCTTATGAACCGAAGAGTCATAAGAAGTTAACCACGCAGAAAACTAAATAACATGAAAGATGACTTTCACGCTACGACAAAAGATGGCGTCGGCAAAAAAGCTCGGCAAGTTACTTTGTTCAAAATGGCCGCTTGAGAACAAAATGGCTGACTTCCTGTTCAATTTCAGTTCCAAGTACCTTGAGACTTTTTCCTACGTACTGTTATGATAGATGTCATCGTTTTTTACGATTGCTCTTCGGGGTGGGTGTCGTGTATCTTATCCACAATTTATGCATTGCTGAAATGTACTTTTCCCCTTTGCCTTGTGTGACCAAATGCAAAAAGGCAGGCACCCGAACTCACGCCGAGGTCACGTACGCAATGTGAGTCGTCGAGGATGATGGTACGCGTAACGTAGAGAGTGTTTGGGGGTGGGGGGCTCATTTGCCTCCATTAACATGGCGCTAGGACTCCATTTGGAGCGCACTTGTCTCATTGATTCGACAAGAAGCCGATCGAAAAGGCATAAACGTGTGTCGTCATGACTACAAGATGAGGCTAACGCAGCCAGTTTTTTTTTTTATTCAAGGCACTATGGTAGAATAAAATAAAAGATCAGGCACTCACTCAAGTGCGTGTTTGTTTTTATGAATGACGACGAGTTGCGCATTTTGCCAACGATACCGACGACGGTGAACATATTTTCTCATTTATCCGTAATTATGAAATATCAAACAAGTAGAATAATGCCTTGAGATACAAGTTTAATTTTGACTATGCTCGTAACATCTAATTGTCTTTCTCCAATCAAATGAATGGAAATTAAATCCATTCCAGTCTGCTCAAATTTTTTTGTGATATATTGTTTTTTTATTTACTATGATTCGATGCTTACTAAAACATAGTAATTATATAATCAAATAGAATGTAAAGGAAATAAGCTATTTTTGCACATTATATAGACGCCCATATGTACAAGTGAGTGTGAAAGCTTGTTTGTCAACACTTTTTTTTTTTTTACATCACACTTATGCACCCGCACTTGAACGGCTTAATTCTTCACGCTTGCCTCTTGGCATAAATGCATCTCATTTTTTTTCATCAGATTTCTAACACTGCTTCAATTGTGTTAAAACTCTTGAATGCATTTGAATTGTTGCTGTGTGTTTTCAACACAACGATTCCGGCACACAGTTTGAGGTGGTGCCGTGTTCCACACAAACAAAAGGTATAATGAGGAAAGAAAAAAAAACGTGTTTCATTCACCGCGTGGAGAATTTAGCCGTGAAAGTTGCACGCTTCTAATAGGAGAAATGGTGGAAAAGTTAATTAACTAGGTAAGCCTTGGGGGGGCTACAAAAACGCATCCCCAAGCAACGGCAAAGAGCCAGAATGACCCCCGGCTACATCAGACCTGCTTACTGATACAGAAAATGTGATTGCTTTTCATATTTCCAACATGATTTTTTTTTCGTCTCCCCCCTTGGGAGTCAGTCACTCACAATGTATTACAATAGGTAGTGCTCAAAAAATATAGGGAAAAAAAAAAAAGAGAAAATTACAAAGCAAGAGGGAATCAGCTAGCTAAATTAATGCTAATGAAATAGCATAATTATAAATGAGAACGTGTTGAAAAACAGAGTCTAAAGAGGCTAAAATAACATTTACCCGCCAAAACAACAAACCTCTCCCACACAATATGTAAATGCCGGATGATCTCCAAATGCACTTTTATTTTTATGAAGTACATTTTTAGGGGTACTTTCGGGAAGCATTTGCCTTTCGAGGTCACGTTAATGAGGCTATTTGTTTGAGGGAACTCTGCGGAATACACAAGCGTCTGGCCACATACAGTCGGTAACTAACAGGCAGCGAGTTGCCCTCTTCACCCGTGTGTGTGCGTTTTCGTGATGGCGCGCGTGTGTGATGTATACCCGTCACCTTCTTGTTACGGCGACAGCAGAGGATAACAATCAGTCCAAGACAAATGATGCGCTCTCCGTTGCTCTGCTGTGTCACCTTTGACCCCCCTCCCCGGTGCGTACGTCCCTGTCTACCTGATGTCTGTCTGACACGCAACAATAGCTCCGTAGAAATATTATACTGTGTGGTATATATTTTGAAATGAAATTTGGCTTTGTATTATTTGTCAAGTAAAGTGCCATTTAAAGTTTCAAGAAAGTTTCTGGATATTCTTCAAAAACTGGCTCTTTGTTGGAGTATCTTAGCAGGTGGTATGTCAGCTAAGATGTTCTGGGGTTCAGACACGTGATGGGTGTCCTCTAGGTAATGTGCTAAAAAAAAAAATGTTTGGTTGGGGGTGCTGTGCTCTTAATGACCATCTGCTCAGAGAGCACTGTTTTAATGAAGATGGATGAGCGGGGGGGGCGACCGTGGGAGCTCCAGGCTGGGGTCTAATGACACATCTATGTCCATCTATGTCAAGTTGGACCTTTGCTGAAAGTTAAAAACAGGTTTCTTCAAGTGTTTTGTCAAACTAGTTGATTTGCTGCCACCACACAGTGCTAATATTTCAACTTTGTCAAAGTAAAAAAAAAAAAAAAACGCCCGGATGAAACTCCTAAGTCTCAAAGCGCAGCTGATATCATGATGAGCGGAAGAGCTGTACCTCAGTGCTCTCCATCGTTTCATTACTCCACCATTAATAACAGAGAAGAAATGTGAGCGTGCAGCATTTGCACCCCGAGGCCTCACCTCAACGATTGTGCGCTAAAATTAAAAATCAGGCCCATGGCCATAACGACGAGCTCCAAACAGTCAACGGTGCTTCTTAATAAGAATTTCACCGAGGGACGCTTGAATAAAGAAGCCGAGCCTGCAGAGGACATTACTTTCCCCGCAAAGGTTGTCAGAGATGTTCACGTTGGATTGATGGATAGAGATGGAAGATGCTCAGAAGAACATCTCCCGCACACTCATCTCCATCATGTGACAGACGAGAGGCAGAGGAGGTGGATCAATGGAAAAAAGCTGGATAGGTACGAGAAATATTCGAAAGAGTGTAACTTGCTTAACGTAGCGCTCGCCCGCGTCGTTATTAAGAGGAATAACGCCAATATGCTGACATCTCCCACACTTAAGTGCGGCCCTCTTAAAAGGATTGACTCAGCTCCCAATGACCTTGCGTTATTAGCAAATCAAAAGTAGATTAATTAATCACGGGTGCTTGTGTGTGTGTGCATTACCTTAAGTGACTGTTGCAGTTTAACTTCCGAGGGAATCGGCCTGTCCTGACACCTCAGATCGCCTAAATGGATCCCTGTGAGTGGTAGAGAGTCTATTAGTGCATTAATTCCGCCGCAGAGCTTTTAACTCTGTGCTTATGAATCATCTCCCTCGAATTTTACCTCAGACATATTGTACTTTTATGTGAGGGCTGCAAAGAAAGGTGAAGAGAAAAGACAGAGGGGGGGGGGGGACACAATACTTGGCTTGTCTAGTACTGCAGGAGAACATGCGCCAAGGCACTGCTGCAGGCGTTTGGATGTTGACTAGAAGAGCGAACACGTGCGATGTTATTTCTCCCGCAGCTTCTGAAGCTATTCCCTCCTGTTACTCTCTGACATTTGGAAAACACAACGCTCGGTTTGGAAGATGGAGGGGAGCCAAGGAGTGCTTTTTGGTGTGAGGACGCAAAAGACAACTGGTCTGTCGTACAAATATGTCGACTTCAACTGTGCTGGATGTGTGCTTTTGAATATGAAAGATGGACAAGCTGCACTGCTTAAAGGTCCCATGCCAAATTATTTTTAGGATACAAGCTTTGTTTTCCTTTAACTGGGTTTGCTTGATAATTGTGTTTTGGCCCGGGACGCCTTATTTCAAGCAATTTTTCAAAAATTGAATCAGTGGCTGTTAAAAAAAACTAATAAAATGAATTATAAGTTTACAAAAACAACAGAGGAATATTTCCAAAATTGTACTTTGCCGTGCTGCAGTGCAGTTGTGCAGACTACAAGCATCATAACAAGCATATCGTTAATTAATACTTACCTCTCTTTGACAGCGTCGTATTGGATCTCATTAGAATGTGGAATGCTGTTGCTGAGTTTCTCCATCAACTCCCACGGCTGACAAGCAATCGGTGTGCCAATACTGCCCCCTGCAGGTGAAATAGGAAACAAATCTCATAAGGACAGTCAAGAAAATTTTCATTTAATTATCATCTACGCGTGAGTGGTAGGAGATGCAGTAAAGAATATTTTGCAATTAATTGAATTATTTAAATGTAAAATGTGAGTTGGACAGGAATTTTATCTTGGAAGTTTGGGAATCTTCTAAATATCATAATATAAAACTATATGACTGGAACGAGCTGAACTGTTTGAAAATCAATATGCTCGGTTTTGATTGGCCGAGTCAAAAAAGTATTGCTTCACAATTTGTTTATTAGTTATCTTACTGAATACCTGGCGTTAAACTATCAGAACGACACTGTCAGTCATAACTAAGCGGATCTTTGTCACGGCAGAATCATTGATGCAGCTCCCGGTATTGAATGTCAGTCGTTTGTTCGTTCAGGTGAGAGTTCAACCATCTTTCATTGGTCAATACAATCAAGGCTGGTTTCAAGGTTGGTTACCATGGCAACCAGGAGCACATTCCACACGGCAAACATGACAGGCCTAGCAGAACTTAATGATTTAAAAAAAAGTTTTAGCATTACAATATACAGCATAGGCAGTGTCAGAAATAAAAATATTAAGAGAATAAAGTTAACAAAGAGAGGATATTATTACTTCATAAGGTAGCTTTCTTTTAAAGTTGTTCAGGTTACTTTTCTCTTAAGTCATGTCGAAAGGTCCCAAGAAAAATCCTTGATGTTAATGATATTACTAATTCACACAGAGCAAAAAAAAAAAAAGTTATGGAGACAGAAGAGTGACGCTGAGATTTGTGCGCCCACCCCTCCCAACACTGCTTGGTACACCGCTACCGTTGCTCACTTTACACTCAGAGCGAAGGAGACATGTCACCGTGGGGAACAGCCGCAACAACAACAACAAGTGAGTTAACTCTTCTCGCCGCGATTATTCATACCTGATGGTATATATATATCTCATTCGGAAGGTATGGCTGAGTCCAATAAAAGACAATTCCATATGTAGGTCAGCTGGGACACGCGCAAATGGATGAATTGATGGATATCCAAAAAAATACGTGCCAAGTCCAAAAGTCAACCGAGCTGGTTTAATATTACTTTCTTCTTCATCTGAGCCCAAAAGCAGCATGCTTCCCCTCAAAAACGCCGGATCCACGTGAGCTCCGTCTGAGCGCTCGGCCTCGGCCATGAGTGGAAAGGGTTGCCAGCTCCTGGTGTCGCCATGCGGCGTGTCACCGTCGCTGGGGAAGATGAGAGGGCACCGGTCCCAGGCAGTCAAGGTGCCCGTGACTTCCCCTCAGTGGGGCGGCCATCCCTTCTCGGGCGTGAACAAAGTGAGCGGCGGGAAGCAGAACGGCGGCCCCGTGACCCTGCCGAGCCTGAGCCTCCACAGGAAGGTGTTGACAAATGGGAAGCAGGACGTGGAGACACAAGATGTAACCTTTCTAGGAGGCTCTTCCAAAAAAGGTAACTGCTGTGCAGACCTCATCCGAGGTTTAACAATGCTAATCCTAGAACGGGTACACTAATACAGATAATCGGGCAAAATTGGAGTATTTTGCTGCCCTTGTGATTAATGTCAGGAAAGATGAGATCATTGTCTCAACGATTATCCTGCGCTTTGTGGGACAAGTGATTTCATTTCCTCACAGATATGCTCTGAAGATGATCAGGGCAGACTATCGTAAATATCCAAGATGTAATAATATGCCAATTTTTTAATACATTTTTCATTTTGGCTTTAACATGCCGATGATGTCATGAGCAGGTTAAAAAAAAATCCTCCTCATTTACTTAAGATGCCTCACCTCATCTGAAGTCTGCATGCCTCAAATACTTCAGCTTGAAATATGTAATCACCCACCACCAAATTCTTCTCACCTTACTCTCTCATGCGGTCATGTCGTCCGACCTCTCGGTCTCTTTTTTTTTTTTTTTAACTGATTAACCAAGCATGAAGCTGATCGCTTAAGTAAGGTGGAACGAGACGAACCGCTCATTAGTGATTAACAGATCTGAAGGTGTCTGCGCCTGTTCGCGTTGTCAAGGTAAATTCCGTAGTTAAAAACAAACACACATGATTTATATTTGTTTGGAGGCCTGGCGGACTAGTGTTTTCGGGTGGAACTAATTTCTAGCAACTCTGTAATCTACTCCCATCTGGCTCGATTATCGTCATCGATATACCCCGATTGACATTTGTATGCATTCTGAGGGTCTTTGGTCCAGCAGGTGGTTCCAGACCTGCCATTGAAGTTCTTGGGCACCCCGCCGGTTCTAACCTCACGATAACCAACGTTCCAATGTCTGTTGTCCCCGGTCATCATCAACACGATGTTACGTCTTATCACCCGTCTCTTGATACAAGGTGAGTGACATCACCAGTCAGCCATTATTAACCCTGCAAGTGTAGCTTACATCATTTTGGTTTCAGGTCAGTGCTGTCCAGAGAATCCCTGGCATCCACCACCCTTAGTCTTTTCGAAACCCAGTCAGTGTTTAGCGGACGAAGCGATTGGCCGTTTGGCTACCGCGTCCTTCCCCCTTTGGGGCAGTTACCGTGTTCCGCCCTGGCCCCCGAGGGCGGCGAGCAACACAACGTGGGAACGGCCATGTCCAGCACGGAGGCCTCTGGCGGCACGAGCACGTCAGCCTCTCTCCCGTCATACCTCTTCACGGGTGATTCCGGGAGCCCCAAACAGCCTAACGCAAAGAAGAGAGCTCTTTCCATGTCGCCCTTATCGGACGTAATGGGGATGGATTTCAACTCCATCATACGTACATCGCCGACGTCGCTTGTGGCTTACATAAATAGCTCACCGGCTTCCCATCCGACAATCTCGCCCATTCAGTCCGAGGGCTACGGCCACTTCCTGGGCGTGAGGGGTTCTTGCATCCCCCAGGTTCATCCCTACACTACGTCACAAGATCTGGGCGAGTGCAGCCAAACAAAGGTTCTAGAAGAGGGCGGGGCTCTGGAGAGTGAGATGGCTAACATGGTGGTGGAACAACAGTCTCTTCCAAATTCAAAGGAAATGGGAACTCTGGGTAAGATTTTAGAAACCTGTCAAGAAGAGACCAACATGACTCTGCAGCTTCACTCAGGTGAAGAAGCTGCTCTCCCTCGGGGACCTCCACCACCCTACCACTCCCATCGGCACTTTCACCTTCCCAGAAGTCAGCACAGAATAAGGACTCAAGAAACCCTCAACCAGGGTCCCGTGGGCCCACCCCGGCATGGCCTCGGCTTTTTACCCCAGATCCCCATGCTGGAGGAAGAAGAGGGCGAAACGGACGACTGCTGCGCCCACTCCTGCCTGTGGACGGACTGCAATGCAGTCTACGACCAAAAGGATGAGCTAGTGAGACATATAGAAAAACTCCACGTGGACCAGAGGAAGGCCGAGGACTTCACGTGCTACTGGGCGGGCTGTCCTCGGAGCCTCAAACCATTCAATGCCCGTTACAAGCTTTTGATCCACATGAGGGTCCATTCGGGAGAGAAGCCCAACAAGTGTACGGTAAATCATCCACCGCTTGTATTCATTAGGATTTTGGGGTAACAGGATCTCGTCTTATTTCTGGCATTGTTCATTTAGATCAAATATTTCCCCATTGTGGAGGCTCTCACCCCCACACCCTCATTTCTTTTCGTCCACTCCCACTGGGAAATTACATAGGACGCAGATGAGTAATGCACTCTGGCCAAGACACACTTCAAGTGTCCGCCATCAACCAGTCAATTATTAACAGCGGGCAAAACGGCTGGCGACCTTTTGTGAGAGAATATTCACTTATTTCTCCAAGCTGCCGCTGTTGCTATGGTTGAAGTGCAAATTGTTGCAATCGCGCTGCTCGGAACTGTCAACTCTTTGTTTACCCTTTGCTGGGATTCAGTTTTTTATCCATTACATCAAGTCTGGAGTCCTTTGCACATTTGTGGCAAATTTTGCAGGAAATTGCGTTGGAAATGTTAGTTGCTAAAAGCTCAGCTGATTTTGCTGGGGAATGAGTGGCAGGTCGAGACTAAGATGCATGCTGTGAAAGTAGAAGCAGTGGAGAACAATTGAAGGGCGCTCTTGTTACACCGTGAATAGAAAGAACAAGCCCAAACTTGTACCTGCCATGGTATCACATGTTTGATTTTCTTTGTGAAGATAATCCAAGACTGGCTACACGATTTGTGAATGTGACTATGATTTATATAAGGTTGAAACCACTAATATTTTAGACTATCTTAGAATTATTTTTCAAGCATTAAAATATCTCTTTTAAACACTGATTTTACAAAAATAAATTAATATTAAAATTGGGCCACTATTTAAATTTCTTTCCTGTTTTGCCAATAAAAATTTCATTGCAATGTCTCACAACAGGAATGAGTGATAGTATCAAGCTCAATGGAAAAGTATTAAAGACAACTTTTTAAAAAAAAAAAAAGGTATTAGAGGTTCTTAATGAAATACCTCTAATATTTCCAAATATGTGGTGAGCGAAGGCAAGCTGTTAGTAAATTATAAATGACAGAGCGGTGAGAGTATGTGAGGAATCTGCACAATAACAAAATAGGACACGCTCTGTGTATTTCCTCCATCAACCCTAAACGGGGAGGACATTCCAACCCCCTGCGAAAGGAAAGACGGAAAGTAAACGTCTGGCCTTGGAATTGAAAAACTGAGTCGCATATTTGAGCTATGCGCTCATCAAGTTGGCATGACATTGCAAAAAAAATACTTTTTTTTTTAAATCGTAGTATTATCCATAGTACCTGGAGAGTACAGAAAATCGCCATGTGTATAAACACTGCACCCTGCTGGCCACACGTTTGAACAAATGAAGCATTGTGTTCATTTGAAATTGACATTAAATATCATTAACATTGTGACCACTTCGCTTTGCGAACGTGAAATGATTTTGTATGATGGTACTGCATCAGTACTGATGATGGCGTCGCATCATTATACTTATAAAAAAAAAAAAAAAGCAATAAAGAATTAGTCCACTGCGTATTAAATACTCATTATATGCACACAGTAGTCCTAAATGCGACGCTTTATGAGCAAGATAGTGTTGAGTAATGACGTCTTATTTTCATGCTTCGGCTTCGGTTTTTTAAGTTTTTTTTTTTCTTTTTTAAATACTAATTTACATTTCCACCCACGCATCAAGGCCAAGCAAGCTGGGTTGTGGCGAGTTCCAGCGAGCACACGCACAGCTTTCAGTTCCTCTCAAAGGAGGACAAAAGAGGCTGAGGTCTTTTTCTGTGAGACTATCTTAACAAAAATGCATGCAGGAGAAATAGCCTACCATGATTAAAGCAGCAATCTTTTTTTTCCCCTTTTCTTTTCTTTCCTCGCAGTTCAAGGGTTGCAAGAAGGCCTTCTCTCGACTGGAAAACTTAAAGATCCACCTGCGTAGTCACACTGGAGAGAAGCCGTACCCGTGCCAGCATCCAGGATGTTTCAAGGCCTTCAGCAACTCCAGCGACAGAGCCAAGCATCAGCGCACCCACCTGGACACAGTGAGTGGTACACAATTTGTCATAAAATCAAAAAAAAAGTCCACTCAGATTTTGGTATGTGTGCTTAGAAGCCATACGCTTGCCAAATACCGGGCTGTGCAAAGCGCTACACTGATCCAAGCTCTTTGAGGAAGCACGTCAAGTCTCATTCCACTGCGGAGATACAGCTACGGAAAAAGGTAGGAAGCAGGGTGTATCGGGGGTCCTCAATCTGAGGTGCCCAGGCCCCTTGGGGTGGCTGAACTGTAACTTAGTGGTCCACAATGAATTATGTCAATTTTTTTCAGTAGTTTTCTTTTTGTAGTTGTTTGAATAATGAATACACCAAATATTCTGTTTCAGTATATTGTGATAATGATGTTCAGTATCATAAGCTCGGCGAATAAACTTTCCCTTTGAATGTGTTGCTGAAAATATATCAAACGCGTCTCTGTTCAAACATCCTCCTACAGAATGTTAGGAGAGTCAGCAGGTCGTAAACTACTTTTTTTGTCACCATAGATACAATCGCTGCAGTGGATAAAGCTCCGTCTTTCATTTGAAAGTTTTTTAATCAAGAAAGTTCGAAATGCCGCAGCCACAAAAGTCAGATCTAATATTAATGTGACCCCTGATTGTCGACTTTGAAGTAAAGGTCATCTCTGGTGACACAAATTGATCTGTCTATGCATCCATCATCTGGGTATACAGTGCATATAAAAAGTCTACACACCCCTGTTTAATTGCATCATAGAAAAGCTAAAGTTTAGTAGGGGGGTTGATCAGGGTCACTTGTGTGCGTGCTGACATGGATTTAACACGCAAATGTTGATCATTTAGCACTAATATCCATATTGTGTCATTTCCAAAGATGAAATCCACAGCTGATGTAACCCAGGAGTCTCTGACAGACTGTTTAACCATCCACCATCTGCACCCAGGCCTCTCTCCACCAGCCAGAAGAGACAACTCCATAGCATCCTCCACACCCTCTCAAGAGCCATACTCAAGTCCGTAAAAAAAAAAAAACATGGGAGTTCTTTCCACATATTCCTAGCAGATATTTATACACTAGCCATTAGACTTACGCTGCGGTTGGCTGCACTTTAAGTGAACGTCGTCCTTTATTTTTTTTTCTCCTCCCCTCTCAGCTGCTCCACAGGGAGGAGAGTCTCCTCACAATCCTCTTATGTGCACCCTGCAAGACAATCACAGGTAACGTGTTCTTCAAATAACTTTTTACATGTGTGTGTTCAATGCACATAATAAATGTGCAGTATTTTACACTGTAAATATGAGTATTATATTTTTTTATAAATAGAATGGAGTAAGATCGTGACGTAGAGCTGTGAAAAATGAATGATTACTAATCTAAATAAATTATTTAATAATTAAAAAAATGTCAATAAATTACAGTATTACACATTCTTTAAACATAATTAATAAATGAAAAAATCTGTTAAATTAGAGGCAGCACAGAGCTACCGCCATTTAACGTGCCTCAAACTGACACCAAATAAAGTTCGGATGATCTAGTATGCTTTTTCTTTCTCATTTCCCGTTTATTGGATCTCCTTCATGTTCTTTCTAATTTCTTTTGTGGAATACGCAAGAACCTATTGAGCACTTCCGAGGCTATAGTAAAGGATTTCTATGTCAAGGCGGCCAGATGCGTCACGGCTCCTCGCTGCTTACAATTGTTCCCCGAGCAGCGGTGGGCCCCGAACCCGCACCGCAGGATTCTGGGTAGACAATCGGCCCGTAAAAGCAGAGCTCGCCTCGCCTCATTGGTCTGGACTAGGCGCTGTTAATGGATGCTATAGCCACCGACGGGAGCAGCCGAGGAATTTGTGAATCATAAAATGTAAAAGAAGAAAAAGAATAATACCATTCAAACATCAGTGGGGGATTGAGGCCAGTGATGAAATTACTTCTTAGAGGTTAAATTAATTGTAAAAACGCTTTGTGGGAACACCAGCGATTGCGTGTCGTCACAAAATCTTTGTTGCCAGATTTGACCAATCACATGACTCCAGTTTTTAGTGACTCCATAAATCTGCAATTATTTTCTGCGCCTCTCGCCCAGTCGGTTTGGATCAGCTACCAAATTGGAAAAAGCAATGTAAAAAAATAGACGGATGTATTAGTGAGTATTAACCGTACGTACGCGACATTTCAGATATGCCGATCCTCCCCCTGGTCGTCTCTTCTGCTTTGACCCCCGCCCTCCACTCTCCCGCCTCCCGCATCCTCCCGGCGGCGTTTCCGCGCAGCCCGGTCGGATCCCCGAATCGGCGGCCGAGCGCAGCCCAGGTATTTGTGGGAGCTCATCGCCGAGCGAAATCCTCGAGGCTTCGAAAAACAAGCCGATGGCGCGCTGCCAAAGAAAAGGTTTAAGGTCAAGTTTGGCATGCGAAGAGCTTATTAGCAAACGTGTGGGCGGCGGTTTGACAATCTGTTTTGAGCAGATTATTGTCACGTACCTTTACGATGGCAATGAAGTGAGACAGGTGGGCAAGTGTTTCAATTTCTGTGTACCTTTAAATAGACAACAACCCCCAGCATTTAGTTCAGGTTTGAAAAGAAAGGTGTAAAAAGAAAAAAAAAAATGAGATGAGAACAGGGTTAGGAAAAGATGGCTTTGCGTCACAATGGGTAATTAAAACTGCGGGTAGTGATGCAAAGGGGCTTCTGCCCTCTCTGTTATGATGAATCTTCAATTATCAAACTTAAGTTAACTTGTTACACGACGCTGGTAGACAAGCTGAGCTATTTAGCATCTGTTTTTGGGGAGGCTCAAAATATATTTTCACCGTGAAAAAAAAATATTCCTGCAAATTGGGATATTCATTGTATATTTGAGAATAAATCAAAATGTGTTACCCGAAGATCTCCCAGGGCAGATGGTGGCGCTTTTTCCCTACGATGGGATGTCAGCGCGAGCCGAGTCCGGTCACCTCATGCCGGCCTTCGGGATCAGCGGAACCTGCAACGCAGGTGATGACCGCCTGTGGATGTTATCGTCACAAGCTGCCATGTTTTGCCGACCGTGTGGATTCACTCACAGGGTTTACCGTGCAAACGTCAGGAGGCGACTTCTTTGACGTGATGGATCCCCTCCCTCGCCGGTCAAGTGTGCCGCAACCCCGCTGAGGAATGACACCACTCTCCTGTGGCATTCCTTTCTTTGCACTATTTCAGGGACGTAATGTCAATAGCAAGCATCTGCGAAAACTTGGTGTAACACATATCTATGCAAATTCACGCAGCTCGTTGTGCTTACAGAAGTAAGAGTCCATGTGGACTTTATGCTCCGAACTGTATTTGGATGTAGAATACTTTTGTCTCCACATCTGGTACGTCAATTTCCTCCTTTCTCCCCTCGTTGTGGAGGCATACATTCGTAACTATAGTAACAAGATAGACTTATTTCACTGCAGGGTTCCGATACATTCTTGTGCCGGGGAAAATAAAAAAAGAACATAAAATGGTTTCTTGAAGGAGATTTTTATACAAGGCATTTGATTGTTATTATAAAAATGAAAGAATCTTTATACGGTGTATAGCAGGAAATGAGAGCTGCTGTGATTGGTGGCCTTATTTTTGAGCTATTGTTGCTATCAGGTATTAAATTGACATTTTTTAAACATGGGTTTAACTTTTGTATATTGGTCATATTTACAGTTTTGACACTCTGGTTAGCAACCTCAATTTGCTTAGGGCTTCCTAAGCATAAGGTATAAGGGCATCCACCACTTTTCATTTTACAATCACTTTACAGGCTGAAGAAGAGGCGGGCGGCAATACCTGGACAAGGCATTTCTGAGGCGAAGCACTACCGCAGGCATCACTCGTCTCAGTTTTTTTTCTTGTTTATTTCTTCTTCTAGAAATCGAAAGGACAAACTGTTTTACTTGAGAACAATACTTCCAGCAAGAAAGTCCTAATTCAGGCAGGAGTTTGGCTTGTTGCTTAGCAACAACATCTTTTTTTTTTCTCCAAAAAGCATTTGCTGAGCTAAAAATCTTTGGTTTGTTTTATGACTGAAAATATGATTCATATAAAAACTATTATTAAATATTCTTAAAATATTATTGGCCATCATGTTCACTTGCGGCATAATGGCAAGTTGCATCATTAGTAGGCTAATTAGCATTACACAAACACAACTTTTGGTACATAAAGGCCAAATTTGGACAGTTTTGGCTCCAACAAATAGAAAAATAAAGCTAAATAGACCATTTAATACATTTTCCCCCTCAAGTTTTCAAGTAAAACGTGTAATAAACATAATTTCATTAGCTAGGTGATGTCATTTCTGCTGAGTCGTACCTCACTTTTTTTCTCTTTCAGTAAGCTAAAAATGTTATTTTCATGTTATGAGACACAACTTCAGAACTAAATGATTCAAATACTTCTCCAAGTTTGGAATGATGTAATTTTAATTTCTTTTTAATAAAAGAGCGGTGGGGGGGATACAAGGTTCAATTACTTCTTCCCCACCTTTACTTATATTAAAAATATGTATATCAGGGTTTTAGAATAATGATCGTTGCTGATTTAATGCCATTAAAAACCAGTCTGATCTCAACCACCATTTGGTGGAGTTTGAGCGACATATTAAAGCACTGCCCACGTATGTATGTATTATCCAATGAACAAAAAAGGCGTGTAGTATTATAATCATTATTATTATTATTTCCGCCAAGTGTGAGCGAGCTTATCTCCTCCCAGTTGGCTGGGAGTTTTCTAGCAACTGTTGCCCGGTGAGGCAGCGCCATAGCCACGGTAGTCGTGGCGACTGTAACCCACCAACAACAAGCTCTCGCTTCATCATTACCACCTCCTCCACCATCCTCATACTCACCCGCCGCTCCACAAGCAGGTTTGGAAACAACCTTTTATTTTTGCCCTTCTCCCATTTGTTGGTTTCCTTCACATTCAAACGCTTCTTCTTTAGTCTTTGAGACGCGATCGCGGTGTTTGGGAGTTGTTTTTTTTCTCTCTTTTTTTTTTTTTTTTTTTTGTCCAGCGGAGGTTCGCTCGCTCGCTCGCTCGGCTGGCTGGTAGCAGTTTTTGCTAGCGATGGTGCTTCTTTGTAACGTGTTAGCTTTCAGCGCTAACGCCGCCTCGATCGCCTGGTCTATTTGCTCATCCGCGGCGTGGAGATCGTGTGCCGACCGGCGATCGCTCCGAATACGCTTTGAGGCCACGTTGATTTTTAGACTGAAATCTTGAAATAAACCTCGCTAGTCAGGTGCTAGCTCCGGGTGCCCCCCCCAACCCCCCCTCTCCCATGCTAGCTGGTCAGCTGGAGCAGGTGTCTCGCCCCCCCTCCCCACTCACAATGCCTGTATCGGGAAGATATGTGATCACAATTTCTCAATAAACTACAACAGCCACGCCGGAGCGAAGTGTTATTATTATTTTTTAAGCAGGGGTTGTCCGTGCCTCTAATAATAGCTAAGTCATTACTTTCCCTTTTGTCTTAATGGGTGGCAAAAGCGAGATCGCGGCGTCGCTAGCTCCTCAACCCGCCTGCCCCTCTTTTGTGGTTTCGGAAGCTGATAAGCTAACTGATAACGCGAGGTTTAAAGTTACGTGTTTATATATGGAGGGCCGTTTCTAAAAGTAACACCTGTTTAATGGCGGTCTGGCTTTTTTTAGTGGCGGACCACGCTCAATTGGGAACGATACTGTTTGATTTAGGGACTGACAAAATATCGATATCGCCATCTATCGTATTCACACAGCATCGATACATAAGCATCAGCTGGAGATGTTGTTATTGCTCCTGGATAAATTTGAAATCATAGTGATTTTTGTTGTCAGATATTGGCACTGTATTGTGATGTTGGTGCAAAAATACCTGATCATATTTATGTGGCTTTCAGCCAATTTGCAACCAATCCATTACACTTGGAATATGACAATACATAATATATATAGTATTTATAGATATAGATATTGTTGCTTTCTGATGGAAGCCAACTATATGAATTTTTGTACTTGGCGATATAATATTGTCGTTAAAATACCTGATAATATTGTGGAGTCTAATTGGAGGACCAGGGTCAATTTGGAACCTATTAACAGCAGGATTTGGAAAAGATCTTTGGAAGCCTATCGATTCACACCTGTGCACATTTAAATACATGTTATAGAGTTTCAGACAAAAAATTTGACATTTTGAGTTTACCACCTGTCGCTTATTTCCTATGAGGGTATAACAGGAGCAGGTGACGTCGTAGGTGGTGGGGGTTGTTGGCTGCAACAGGTGGCTTCACCTCGATGTACTTGAACGCATCACAAAAAGACCTGCAATATATCCAAGTCGTTGCAAATGCATAATAGCCAAAGTTACAGAATAGAAATAATATTGATCTGTTGGCATTTGCAATCAAAAAATGGGTCGTGCACTCTCCTCCCTGTTCAGTTTTGGGGGACTGCTAGTTATCAGCTCATGTTACCTTTTACCTGTCATCTGGCTGGGAAGGAGTCGTGTCGTGCCACCTGCCGCCCGGATCCTGTTGCATTTCCAATCACTAAAAGAGGGGGCTGATTAATTCAATTATGCAGCCATCCATTTTCATGGCTCAGCAGAATGCAGCTTGTATTCTGTTTGCTTTCTGCCTTGACCCAAACAGACTTACAGTTTAGGTTGGCAGTGAAAGTGGAGACTGTTTTCTAGACCGAAGCCGGATCAGCCGGTCTAAGATGACCAAGATCTTATGACAAAGAGTCAGGAATCACAAATTCTAAAAAAAAAAAAAAAACATTAAATTCTTAGAAATTCTGATAAAATTGCAACTTCATTAATGACAAAAGTTTAATATTACAAAAATAAAGTGCTCATTATTCTCCACAGTGAAAGCACGTTTTATTTTTATTCAACACAAATTAGTCTGAGAAAAACATTCGCATACAATTATATTTCTATTCATATTTTTTTAAACAATATATCGTCTTCTTTCTTCTGTGTCCCCTCACTCCTTGTCACCAGATCCCTGCCTTGCCTTGCCTCGCCTTAAAGTTGTGCAACTGCTCTAAAAAGTCATGACTCAACCTAGCTAACTAAAAAAAAAGTACATCAGCAAGCATTTTCTCCAAGGGGGAACCTCGGCCCTTGTCGTCATTGTCACGTTAGCGAGAGGAATTGAATCGGCCGGGCGGGTGCAGGGCACAAAAATGTTGCCCTCCTCTGTCTCTTTTGTTCCTGTGTGTCTTTGTAGGGATTGCACTTGCTCGGCGGAGCACAGCGTTTAAGTGGGCCACAAGGGAGTGTAGTGTGCCTGAATGGTGAGGCAGAAGGTGTGTTTAGTGCGTGTGTGTGTGTGGAGGGGGTTGGGGTGAGGCAACCTGGGAGTTTAGTTGAGTGCAGGGGGGGGGTTCTCTTTTTTTTTTTCTTCTTTTCTTTAAAAACATCATTTGACGGGCTGAGTAGTTTTTTATTCCAAAATTGCATCATCTCTATTTATGGTCAGGCAGAGGTGTCAAAAAATTCTTATTTTATGAACAACTTCTAGATTATCAAGTGTTCCTAACGTTAGCAACATTCAAATTTCCTGCACACTGGAGATTTGGCCTAATCGTACGATACGAAGAAAATAAGCGCTACTCGTTTTTCCTGCACCTCGCTGCAGCCATTGACTCGTCTTTGTATTCCAACTCGGAGGTCAGCCGTACTAACTGCGAATGCAAGTGAAAGCTCAAAAAGACACCCACAGAAAAAAGGCCCAGTGTGATACGTGAGATAAAGGGAAGAAGAAGTCCGTCCCCGGAGAGAGTGGAAGCTGTAAGGAAACCCGGCTTAATTAACCAAGAGAGGTTTGTTCATGGAAACTGTGATGGGGAGGACGCCCCCGCCCCCATTCACCCACTCCCACCCCCAGGAGGCATGTCATAGTCTTACTTCTAAATACTACTCTATTATTAACTCACCATTACAAATTATCACCGAGCTGTTATATTCTTGTTGTTTACTAGTTTTACGGCAAAACGACTAGACCCATTATCGCCGTTCAAACGTGTCCACGCGCAGGTTGACAAAGCAATGAGGAGCCGCGTCTATTTGGAGTTTGTTACATATTAACCGGCTTTATGGCCGCTAACCTGGAGACGGGGCCATGTGCCGCTGATGCATGAGCTGCTCGGTACATTGAGTACCACGCGGCGCAGAACAGGTGCCATCGATTCCGCCAAGACGGATGAGGCTGTTATGGCGCCGGGCCTCGGCGTGGTTTGACTTTGCGAGACAGAAATGCTATGAAATAAAGACGATATTAATACTATGTAACTGACCAAATATTGGAATTTAGGTTGTAAATGTAGGTCAGCGTCTCGCTCTCTCTGACCATCCCTATTCAGGTGTCAGTTAAGATGTGACCGGTTTTGCCGGTTTGACGAGCGGCCACGTCAGATCGTGCGTCGAGGATTCACGGGAAAGGCATGGTACGCTATTTTTGGGATGTCTTGATTAAAACTAGTCAATTTTGTCTTCTTAGGCGCCATGCAGACCCCCGAAGCAGGCGCTGACTCCACCTCCACCGTCCCTATTCAGACCAGCGTGCCTGTCCAGCCGGCCGGTTCGACCCAGCAGCTGCCTGTCCAGCAACAGGTAACGCCTTCGCCGTCACAAAGTTAGTTCGCCTCGGAATCTTTAATGCCTTTCTCGGCCATTGCATTCCAGACGCAGACAGTTCAACAGGTCCAGCATGTTTACCCAGCGCAGGTGCAGTACGTGGAAGAAAACAGCGGCGTCTACACCAACGGCAACATGTGAGTCAGGCCTCCGCCCCTGCCTGCTCACACACACACACACAGGGAGGGATTACGTCCCAAAAGCCTGCCGACTCGCCCCTCGAGTCTTCTGGCGCCGCCATTGATGTCACAAGCACATGGCGGCGGTGGCGCGCTTGTGCTCCATCGCGCGCAGTCACCTGAACATGACCAGAAGTAGGCCTCCTGTTTTCTTAAGTGCCGCGGTTTCTACTCTGGGCCGCTGGTGCGTGTTCAGACATCTCCACATGTGGACGTACACACAGAAACTATTGATTGAACGCAGGCCTGCACACGAAATGGCTTTACACGCCTACAATTACTCACAAGCCCAAATAAGTGTTAAATAAAATCACTCATAGTAGTCGTCTTCCCAAACAGAAGAACCTACTCGTACTCGGAGCCGCAGCTATACAGCCAGAACAGCGGCGGGAGCTACTTTGACACGCAAGGGAGTTCGTCCCAAGTGTCCACGGTGGTCACCGCCCATGGGATGGCCAATAACAGCGGCGGCGGGGGGAACGGAGGCATGAGCATGGGCCTGGCGGGGGCTCAGGTAATCGGTAGCGGTTCCGGGGCCTACCTCATGGACAACGCCGCCGCCCACCCTGCTGCCCAGACTGCACGGGCCTCCCCGGCGACTGTAAGTGGCCCGACCAGCGTCCCCCCCCCTCCCCTCCTTATGACTTCCAAACTTTCACATATAGTATTGTCGCAGTTCATGGTAAGCAAATGAATCGCTAATCCGATTTGTCTCCGATCGGGAACTGCTACTGTGAAGCGGACGGCCATTTTAAGAAAGTCAGCCTTTTGTTTGACTGCAATTAGAATGAATGGTTACATCATTACGGTTATACAAGTGGGAAATTTTGAATAGAGGAAAAACCTTGCAAGGAAAGAATTCATGGTAATGCAATTTGCACATGTTATTTTTGTTGCGTGAACGGCCATTGTGGTGGTTGGATCTGTCACAGAGGAATCTAGAAGGTTTGGTTATCTGCGAGCTTTCTATTTTCACCGTGCCAGTTGGATGCCTTTCAACTTCGTTTCGTGTCTTAACGAAGCAAATCTATCAACAAGTGCATCTCAGTGAGTTAGTATGAAATTGTTTCTTCAAGGTTATTGAGGTAGCATTTTTTCTAATCTAATTTAAATAAATTTATAAAAAATAAATCAGAAATATTATATGCTTTATTCTAATTTACTTAAACAGAATTTTCCACCATCTTCCTACAAACTGCGTCACAGAATTTATTTTGAGTTCTGCTTGGCTTGCTTTGTGGTCTTTCCTAGACTTTCTTTATTTTAGTTACCGGCTACTAAATGTTCATTTGTTTACTTGGCCTTCCTGTCTTTTTTTTTTTTGTTTCTCTCTTCTTACATTTTGTTGTCCTGTGCTTGGTGGTTTTTGTCAGATTGAAATGGCGATTGAGACGCTCCAAAAATCTGAGGGTTTATCCAGTCAGAGAAGCTCGCTGCTCAACAGCCATGTAAGTTGCAACGCTGTGCCTTCCTTCCTTCCTTCCGCTTTCCTGCTTGCCTCTTTTTCTCAACTCCCGTCTTTTTTTTTTTTTCTGCATTATTAATCCCTTCTCACTACAACAATTTGATGCACTTACCGAGTTATAATTACCAAATCTGAGGAAAAATCAAATATGACTTCTAGACGATTCCAAAAACAATTGGAGCCAAATTTCCACGTCCGTATATTGCAATAAAGAAATTTAAGATGCGTCTTTTGTCTTTCCCTTCAGCTGCAGTGGCTGCTGGACAACTACGAAACAGCAGAGGGTGTGAGTCTACCGCGATCCACCCTCTACAATCACTACCTGCGCCACTGCCAGGAGCAAAAACTGGACCCGGTCAACGCGGCGTCCTTCGGCAAACTCATTCGCTCCATCTTCATGGGACTCCGCACGAGGCGCCTCGGGACGAGGTCGGCTCTCGTTGGCTCCTTTTGATAACCGGCGTTTCTTGTCGCTTGACATTCTTTTTATGCCTTACAGGGGGAACTCCAAATACCATTACTATGGTATCCGCGTCAAGCCCGACTCCCCGCTTAACAGACTCCAGGAGGACATGCAGTATATGGCTCTCAGGCAGCAACCCGTTCAGCAGAAACAGAGGTAAAGCGAGGTCACAAGTTCATGCCTTCTGGGGTTTTTTCTGGAAACTGACCAGTCCCACAATTTCAGGTTCAAACCAGTGCCCAAGTTTGACACCAGCCCCACAGAGAACTACTCCAGCGGGGGTCAAAACCAGCCAGGGGCAGCAGAGCAGACAGTCATCGCACAGAGTCAGCACCACCAGCAGTTCTTGGGTCCGTATTGACTTGCTATGAAATCTCATAAACCACTCGAAAGGATTCTCCTTGATTTAACTGTTACTATGGCAACAGATGCATCACGGGCACTCCCCGACTTTGCGGAGCTGGACCTGGGGCAGAGCAATCCGGAGAACATCAGCACGGAGGACGTCAAGGCTCTCCAATCACTTTACAGGGAGCACTGTGAGGTACAACAGATTTTTTTTTTTGAAAGGCCTCAACATGTGGAGGTTAACTCCTGAAAGATATAATATGGAGTGAATGACCTGCCATCAACATCACCACCACACTGCTCTATTTAATTCCACATCTAACTGCATCTTTTTCACATACTCTCGCATCAAGTTCAAAGTTCATTAAAAGCAATAAACACACACAATCAAATGTGGTCACGATCCACACTGTGAAAAGGTTGTGTGTGTTGACAGTCACTTCTTTTTTTAAAATGCCAACTGCTGGCATTTAGAATGTTCTCATCATAAAGTTGTTGCTTGGGAAAATCATGACCAGGTCATTGAGTTTATGATTTTTAAACCATGACTTCATAATCCCTTCTCTTTTCCCCGCTTTTGTTCTCAGGCTATCCTGGACGTGGTCATCAATCTGCAGTTTAGTCTCATTGAGAAGCTTTGGCAAACGTTTTGGCGTTACACTTCGCCCGACACTGTAGAGGGCGCCACTATAACGGAAAACAGGTGAGGGGCAAAGGGATGGTGTAATTCTAAGAATTTCGCTGCGTTGCTGAAAATTGTCAGCGTTTATGTCCGATGCACAGCAGCGTAAGTGAGATTGAAGCCCGACTCCCGCAGCCGCGGCTGATGGCGCTGTGCAGACACGAAGCCGTGCTCAAGTGGATGAGCACCTGCGACCATCTGATGTACCAGGCCCTTGTGGAGATCCTCATCCCCGATGTCCTGAGACCCATTCCCAGTGAGCCATCAAAACGAGTCGTCACATGGTAACGCTCTGAGCTGACTTCGGTTTCCAATTGACTTGACAGGTGCCTTGACTCAAGCCATTCGCAATTTTGCCAAAAGCCTGGAAAGCTGGCTCAATAATGCCATGAATGCGATTCCGCAGAGGATGATCCAGACCAAGGTATGGACTTTGTTCCACTCCGGTTCTGTAGGGGGCGGTAATGCTCACAACAGAAAAGATTGTCGCAGTATAACCTGAGTCTCTTCACGCTTTTTTTTAATTAGGTTGCCGCTGTTAGTGCCTTTGCGCAAACCCTACGCAGATACACATCTTTGAACCACCTGGCTCAAGCGGCACGCGCCGTGTTGCAAAACACGTCGCAGATCAACCAGATGCTAAGCGACCTCAACCGCGTCGACTTTGCCAACGTACAGGTCGGTGGATATGAAGTATTTGTTAAGTGCAAGATTTTTTTTTTAAAAAAGTTCAATTTTTGTATTGTACGTTGCAAAGTAAACTACAATTTGTAAATTACTAAACACGAACAGGAGCAAGCCTCGTGGGTGTGCCAGTGCGAGGAAGGCATGGTCCAGCACTTGGAGCAGGACTTCAAGGCTACCCTACAGCAGCAAAGCTCTCTGGAGCAGTGGGCGGCCTGGCTGGACAACGTGGTCACGCAAGTACTGAAGCCCTATGAGCAGCGGCCCAGTTTCCCCAAGGCGGCCCGGCAGTTCCTACTCAAGTGGTCCTTCTACAGGTGAGCAAAGACAAGCACACGCAGTCAGCCCAGAAAAGGAAAGTCGTTCATATTCTTGGGTATTACAGTTCGATGGTCATTCGGGACCTGACCCTGCGCAGTGCCGCAAGCTTCGGTTCTTTCCACCTGATCCGTCTGCTCTACGACGAGTACATGTTCTACCTGGTCGAGCATCGAGTGGCCCAAGCTACCGGAGAGACTCCCATCGGAGTCATGGGCGAGGTATGCCTTGTTTACATTCAATTTGGGCATCAAATTGCCAAATTGATTTAGAGAAGGCTAAATTATGCTTTTGTTTTCCATTTTCAGTTTGACAGCCTGAACAGCCTGTCGCTTACAAACGTCGATAAAGGTACGTGCTTCCTCACTTCCTGTCCTGCTCTAAGTATATTCGCCTCTTTACACTCAGTTTCTGTGATACCTCAGATGAAACGAGCGGCATGGACAGCGATTTAGACGAGGACCCCGAGGAATCCGGGGAACCTCTGGCCAAACGCGAAAAGTCGGAGCACGAGGTGATCCAGGTGATCCAGGTGGGCACCCTGGAGGATGGATCCCACCCGGTAGTGGGCGTGGTCCAGCCCAGCATCCTCCACTCCCTCCCTCAGTCTCCGCGGGACCACAGTGAGCACATTCTGACCCCCTCGGCCGGCACCCCCACCATCCGCCACTGCAGCGCCACGGGCAACACCTACGCCTCGGTTTGATGCCGACGTCCCGTCTCGCTTCGACGACATATCCGTCAGCCGCCACGTTTACATCTGTCTTTCTGCACTCGAGTCCGACAAGGGATCGATGCGGTTTTTCCCGTATCCGTTCTGAATGCTGCGTCCTCCCTCGAGCCTTTGGCGGAATTCGCTAAAGGAAGAGGACCACATGAAACACAGGGTCTTACAAAAATCGACTGTCTACTACTGATGTCTACGAGCTCAAACGCGGCCCACTGTATATAGATTTCCTTCTAATTAGTACAACCCAAAAAACTCATGGTGCTATCATTGTGGTCTGTTAAACTAGAAGACGTTCTCTCAATGTTTCCCAATCTTTTACTGAGCCAGGGCATATACAGTACACACTATGAAAAAAAAAAAGTTTGGGATATTCAACTTTTTGGGTGAAACTTCAGGATGAACTTAAAATACTCCATAACCTGTCCAGGTGAATTTAATTTTAAGTAACATTTTAATTTATACAAGTCGCACCCGAGTATAAGTTGCAGGACCAGCCAAACTTAAAAAAGTGACTGTCATGTCAATTTGCAATTATTCTGCCTGACATTCAGATAAAAGTTTTTTTTTTTCATCCATAATTATCGAAACATTATCTGAAACTTAATTTCCCGCGGCACGCTGCGTTTGGGAATCACTGAGTTATCGTGACTGATTATTTTCAGAGGATTGTATGTAGCCGTACGTGCGGAGTTTGACCAGCGGTAGCCTTTGTATCACTAGCTGCATCGTCAAGATTTTTCACCCCTAATGTGAGACGGACCCCCCCCACGAGGAATATGTGCGCTGCTGCTACTCCTGTAAATAGAAGCGATACCATTAGGCCGACCTGGTTGTACAAACCCCAACATCCTTACCGCTAAACTATTATGCACTCGGAACGTAACGTTTGCCTTTGTCCATGTAATCATGAAATCAGCCTTTTGGACACATAACCCCCCCGCCGCACCCTGACCCCCGTCCGTTCCTCTTTTTAGCAGTTTTCTGTCTCAATCAAATCTCTCGCAAAAAGGACCAAAAAAAAAAATGTAAACAAGAGGTAACTGAGGGAGCGCCAATCGTTGTGCCATGTCACAGAGCAGAAGGAATGTCAGGGATTTAATGTACCTCGGCTTTATCACAGTGCCTTATCCTAACATGCAGCTCTTCTTCGAGTGCACACACACACCATCCAGCCACCCGCTTTTATTTTTATTCCCCTCCATTTTAGTTTGGCGCCTCCCTGTCCACAGAGAAGTCTTTTGGATTTGGGCCGTATTGACTGAGGGGATGCCGCCACTTTTGCTTTGGTCCGGATTAGCGCGGCTAAGCTTTTTAATTCTCTCAATCGCATCATACTGTTTAGCCTTTCGCTCCTATTCCGGCTCAGTTTGCCAGGCCTGCTCCTGCCCTCTCTCGCTCCTGTTCCTGCTATTTTTTGGGGTATATCACAAGGATTTGGACAATTTAAAATGATTCCATTCATTTGGACACCTCAACCTCCCGCTGCGCTCTATCGACATTCACCACCTCTCCGCTTGTCCTCACAACTGCTTGTGCTTTTATTTCTCACTCGCTCTGCCTTGTTGTTGTTCTGTTTTTTTTTTTTTACCTGAGTGTTGTTGGAACACATCCATCAGTCACCCTACCTCAAGCCAGTGGTGCCAGCCCCCTTCACTCCTTTCACACCTGCAGCACTGTCTGTCCAAACCTTATTGCACACACTCAAAAAAAAAAAAAAAAAAAGTTGCCTACTGTACCGCACAGAGGGGAAAAATCTGCTTTTTGCTTTTCTCGCACATTTTCATTTCCGTTTTTACGCCCAACAAACACCCAAACCCCTCCCACTTCATCTTTGTACACTACGGACCAAAAGTAGATATTTTCTGATATTCAAAGAGATATATAAATAATATAGATCGAAATGTATAGTCTATATATAAATATATAAATACTTCTACACTACATATACGTGTTGCTTTCTGATTGTGGACGTAGCTGTGTGAAGTGGACTGAAAAGGGAAAAAAAAAAAGGCACGTGGACTGTACCATCTATACTTGAACTGTTAAAAGCGGCGTATGTTGTGGACATTACTGAGATTAAGCCTCCTTATTTTGGTTTGGACCACTTCTTTGTATTCATGTTTATTTATTGATATTTATTACATTTAACCGCGGTATAGTTAAGGAACGATACGCCCACAAAAGTGCAAAACTACTGTATAGGAAGTCTCGGCGTGATGACTTTTGTTGATTTGTTTTTGTTGAAAACTGCTGTAATTGGTTGAAAGGTGAGATTTGCGGAGGATAAGGCTGTACTGAATCTTTGCCTTACGCAAAAGGTTTGGAGGGGGGGGTGTCTGTTGTATAAATCCACAACACGTCGATGGTAAATTTGTATTTGTGCCTGACATGAGGAGAAAAAAAAAAAAGGTTTTGCTTTCTTCAAATCGTATAGTTGTGCTTTAGGAACATCAAGTGCTTTCTGGTCTGTGCTGCTAGAAATTATTTTTTTTCTTAATATTTAGTGCCAGACAGTGATTTTTTTTTTTTTTTACGCTAAAGCTGCCAACACAATTTTTGTATGTTTTTGTGTTGCGTTTAAAAATGTTTTTGTTGGAGTTATATTCCCAAGCAGAACACGTAAGCTCTTTCTTAAAAAAGAAAAAAGAATAAAAAAATAAATAAAAAGAGAGAACAGGCAGCTTCACTTGACCCTCAGCAAGACTCCAGTGCCTTTAACTCGGCCCCGCCCCAAGCCCGACGGACGCCCTCGAGAGACATTTTGTTTTGACCACGGCATGGGATTATTATTTATTATTCATAAGTAGTTCATGAGTGTGGTAGATGAAGCTTCTTTTGAATTAATTGTACAGAACTATCAAGAAAGTTGCTGTAAGTAAAACCTTTTTTGTTTGATTATTCCTCATGATGGTAATTTCTGTTGCTCTTATTTTGATTGCTGTGATTTGTATTTGGTTGTTTTCAAGTGCCATCTTAGTGCGTTCATCTGTAGCACGCTCAAATGCAAGCACAAGCATTTTATGGCAAGAGAATTTTCCTGATGTTTTTTTTTCCCTCAATCCAGCCAAGATTGAAAAGAAAATGTAAATAACCCCAAGTGAAGGTATATTTATTTGTCCTGGTTGATCGATTTTTTTTGGGGGGGGGGGATCCTTCTTTTGATCATGTATAATATCTAATATAATATTATCCACACAATTTCCATGTCTTTCTTTCTCTGTGTGCTGTTTTTTCTTCATATATTTTTCAACTTGGCAAGAACGTAGGATGATTTGTATTGTTGTATTTTGAAACAAGGCCGACCGGGGGACTTTTTGTATTTACAAAGACATTGTTTTAGTGTGTCGTATTGCTGAATATAGAAAATTATTAAAAAGACACATGTAGTTTGTTTTTTCTGAATATTTCAGATCTCAGCTCAGGCTAGCTTAGTGTTGTTTCCGACCCCCCTCCGCCCCTCCTTCAATTTTGTGACTTTGTCTTGGCGGTAATAAATGTTTTCTTGTCCAAAGCACGTCTCCTGTGTGTACAAACTTCACCTTAACACGATGCTGTCAGCCCATAAATTTTATTCAACAATTTTCATACATATTAACACTAATATCATTCAGATTCATGTTGTATTGGTAGACGCCGGAAGTAGCACTTTTTTTTTGCCCTGCGGTACAGTGGTTTGCGAATATAGCAAAATGGAGTAGAAAATACTGCAATAGCTGTCAGTTCTGCATACGCAATAAAAAGCTACACTCAGGGTAACACTGAAATGATTGTGTTTGGCTTATGGCTTGTACTTCCTCTCACAATTCTCTTTGGGTTGGCGACACGGCACGGCTTTTATAATTGCAAGTAGCAAGAAACAAGTAGAGCGAGTCAACGCTCACCATCATACTTTCTGCGTAACGCTTAATTGTCCGGTACTTAAGGCCTAGTGTTTTTCCATATAAATATTTTGCTGTTTTTAATGACGTTACTGGCTGTAATATTATAGCCTGGAGATTGACAACATTTTGATTTATATACAAAGAAAGGTTCTGGAGCAAAAACAGAAGAGTGGCAAGCAAAGGAGTGTAACACTGTAGCATTCAGAGACAACAAAATTCGTCCTGTCAGTTTGAACTCAACGACTTGACTAAATTGCACCATCTTCTAATTAGTTGAGATGTACGCACACTGGTGGTATCACAGTGAATGCTTTCTTCCATTCATTTCTGAGCGCTCGATTAAAAATCCTGACTTGTATTATCATTACGCACAGTGGCGTGTCTCCAGTGTACCACGGCGCTCAAGATGCCACTGGACTAAATTGGCGACTACGCATGTCCTGGCTTCTACTCCTACCGCCCGACCGGGCGGCGCCACAGCCTCCTGATAACAGTCTTGCAACGACGGCATTAGTCAAGAGGCTGTGGGTCCGCGATGGGCATGGTGTGCAGTACCTCGTCCAGCAGCTGCAGAGCACGGTGGAGGTGAATCTCGATCCAGCAGGGTGTCTCCTTGATGCTTTGCCGCGGGTAGTCGGGGCCCCAGCCCTTGACAAAGCTCATCCGCAGGATGCATAGCCGGCGCAAGTCGTCCACGCCGATGCCCGCCGCCGCTGACAAACCTGCGAGAAATAATCGGCGATAACTATTTGGGTTGGGTGGATTCCCCGAGTAATCGACGGAATGGAAATCATTGATGGAATAATCAATTACAAAAAAAATTGTGACAGGCCCAATATCTATGACGGGGAAATTTTACAATATCTAGTATTGTATAGTAAACAGAAAGGGACCAAGCAAAGAGCCTTGAGGGACACCTAGTACCAATTTGTGCGAATGGAAATTTCAACTATGCTTGAGACATTTCAGGAGAAATACACTCACTGATTGCGGGAGCGATTCCGCCCACGGAACCCGGGCCGGGTATATTCCCGGCCACGGCTGCTGCCTGGGCCGCCGCCGCCGCTTGGGCAGTGGCCGCCTGCTGCTGCATCTGCCTATGGCACTGACGCAGGTCAAACACCTGGTGGAGACAAACACCAGCGTGTTGAGCGAGAACTTGAGCGGACCACGAGGATGTCGCGAGGTTCTCGTCTCACCTTGATGTAAGCGCTGGGGTAGATCTTGTGTACTGCATCCCCAGGGGCACGCCCCGCCTCTCGGTCCAGGTAGTAGCTCTGCACAAACACTGCGTGGTCGCTCAAGCAGCGAACCCACACATCTCCTTCGCCTTTGCATTCCAGCTGAACGCCTTTGCCGATATGAAGCCTGAGAGGCAAAGTAAAAAAGGCGTAATTATGCAATATTGACTTTTTAATCGCTTGTGTACATATATAATTGGGTCTCCAGAGTGGCTGCTCACACATTTTTTTTTTCAAAGACAGGAGGAGGTAAGCCAACTTCTCATCTAGTGCAACAAACAATAAAGCAGCACTTTTGAGAAGAAAAACAGAATGCGTATTGGCATGTCAAAGATCAAAGTTGACATCCACCTGACACACTTAGCCTACTGAGAGGAGTTAAATTTCACCCTTGCTGTTATCTACTTCCAGCTGTTAACAGCACCAGTTAGGTGATAATGTGCCATGTATTATTTGTACAGTTGCCAGGAGCCTCAATAAGGTCAGGCAAAGTGTTGGACCGAGTCAGAAAAACCATATGGGAAGGCTGACAAAGACCTTTTGTTTGAAAATGCCCAATTTTGTCAACCATTAAAACTGGATGTGGTCAAGAACCTGGCTCGCTCAATGTTTTCCGTTCTGTGGACGTTGCTGAGCTGGCCCAGGCAGAAGCGGTCGCCTCCCGAGGGGTCCACGTAACCGTCCACCGTCACTATCGGGCACGTGGAGGGCACCTTGAACGTCTCTCCGACCTGGACGTCCATCTCAAAGTACGCGATGGAGCACCAGTATTCTGGAGCTGCGACAAAGCGGCGAGCGGTTAAAAGTTGTCCAAGACATCTCAAGTATTATGATTGATGAGAAAACTCACCAGGGTGATTGGATATTGGTGGTTGGAATGCTATTTCGTTGCTAACAGGCCCTGTGGATATCACAGAAAGGGAAATTGAAATAATTTATGATAATTAATGCTCTGATTTGACTAATTGATCTACATTTTTCAAAGAAGCCGTGATTTTCTTTTTCCCTTATGCCTTAATAAAAGTTCTGGTACATTTCTATGTCAAAATATGCAAAGGATGAAGAAAAGCAACACACTTTTTATTCCACTTCTTGCACTCTTCATTGACTCGCTCAGTTAGGGCTTTTGTTACCATGACAACCAAGGCAGAGTTAAAACTGCAGCTCTGCTTTTGAGCCAAGTGTCACTTTTCACACAGCGGGTCTACTTTAAAATATCCTGAGCAAAATAAAGAGCACAAATAGGGAAAAGACGTACAGTAATGTCCTGTGTGAGGCATGGGCGTATGGTGCTGTAGGTGGCCATTTTGATGCGGCACCGCAGACGTGAAGCTGCTGTTTCGGTTCCAGTTGGAGGTGGAATCTAAACGAAAGAAGCTGTCAAACTCACTGGAGACAATCCCACCTGTTGAACCCCTGAAAGCCTTACTTGAGGGTCCCGCGCCAATGGCGGAGAATGCGGACGTCGCAGCCGAGCTGCTGCCCTCTGTTGGCGGGAGAAGGGCGGGGCTGCCGAAGGCGTCTGGCGGGCCCGGCCTGGACGGAGGATGCTGGATTGTCTGCAGGTGGCTGTCGGCACTGGGGTGAGATTGTTGATTGTCGTAGTCGTACTCGTCTTTTACCATGAGTGTACCTGCTGAGCATGAAGAACAAGCGCACTGAAGATTGACGACAGCGATGTAACAAGTACAAACACGTCGAACAACTCACCTGTGCTTGAAAGCGTCAGTCCTGATAAGTCTGCAGAGAAATAGAAAAAAGACATGACTCCATGTTTAATCGAAAAGCTCCTGGAATTTAAATAAACTTTTTTTTTGGTGTGTGAACTTACCGATGCCTGGTGAGACCACTCTCTCGTAGTGGTACGGATTGACGCAAACGTTGTCACATTTGAGGTCAAAGGCATACTGGCAGTATTTCACATGTTTTAACTCGTTTTTGTGCAGATCGGGCCACCGCCACAGTCGCGCATACACCACGTGAGGGAAACCTTTACGTCCAGCAACCTAAAATAACATCTGTGTTATGATTTATTCAAGGCCATAGCAATATTCAATACAATACTGACCTGTAGGCGGCCGTCCAATGTGCGCTGTATGGTCACACATTTGCTGGGATGCGCCCCGTTGGTCGTGATGGCCGTGATGAGGGAGTCCAGCTCGTCTTTCTTCTCCTTCAGCTTCTTGACCAGGCTCTCGATGGCCCGTTTGGCGAAGCTCTCGCTCTCCCCACCTTGTCTGTGGCACATCAGGCTGTGCACGATGCTGAGGCAGGCGTCATTGCTCGTGGGGGTGTTGGCGATGGACATCCTGCTCCTTAGATTTCAGCCTTCGGGGAGGCTCGCTCGCACTCTCTGAGCCGTTGCAGTCGATACAAAGCAGGTCTGGAAAGCTGAGACACGACTGAATTATTCAGATGTAATTCTGTCATACAATGGATGTGAAAGAACACAGTCTGTATAATCCTCTTAAATACTCCTCAATTAGTGCATAAACTTGATTTAAGATTGCAAATACCACAAAGGCCCATAAATTAACATTTTAGCATTCGCAAACTTGCCAACTAAAAAATTTTGAGCATGAATCTGACTGCACGAGTTAAAATGGACATATGCAAACAAATTAGTCGTCCTGCACACCTGGAGAATGACCCTTGCACAAATACCAACACTTTTCAGCGGAAAAAACTGCAAATGTTGGTGTTTTTAATCAAGAAATAATGTTTTAAATTAGCTCCTTCCACGCAGTCATCATTAGAATTAAGCTTCGGGGTAGCGTGAAGCTTCCAAAGTTATCCCATCGTTTGCTTAAGTCTTTCTTGATTTACATTAACAACGCTGACGTTGTACAATAAAACCCACGCCGAATACATACCAAATTATCTATTTACAAACCTAGCCTCAATAAACATAGCTCCGTTTCAAAATAAGCGAATAAACAAGTAGTTTTTGAAATTATGATAGGAGTGTCGCAAGGTACACAGCTTGCTAGCCTAAATGCTAGGCTAAGAGCAACTTCGAGCTCACTCACCTTTCTTGGTGGAAGGTCCTTAGAATGGCGGTTATTGAGGTGCGGTTGTTTCGAGTGTGCTAAGAATGTTTTTTAACAGTAGTCCAGGGTGTAAATGGCGACCCATACGAGGGGTTGGCGAAGTAGCACGTTTGGGGTACAGCTAGCTAGTTAGTCGCCACAAAAATAAACAAACTCCTCCCCGCCCCACAGGCGTCATCAATGCGCTCGCTGGCGTCAAAATCAATCAAAAAATAAATATACACTTTTTTTTTTGTCTTGTATTCACCAAGAAAAATCACATCCACCTTTGCTTATAAAAAAAAAAAGTACGGAAATATTTTTTTCTCCTTGGGATGTGCTTTATTTGTCCTGATATGCTGAACAAGTATTCTAGAAAAAAAATATTATTTTTCTTTACAGATAATATGAAAATAAGTGCTTCTTCTGGAAAAATGTCCATCCATCAATCTGTACCAAACTTTATACTATTTAACATTGGAAAAAGTTCACCACACACAACTAAGTAAATATTCCACAAAGATGAATAAATTCTGAATTAAAAAAAAAAAACATGATCTCATCCCTATTTACTTATGTGAAATGTGGGACTGCTTAAATGAACACAAAGGACTTGGCAAAAAACAAGAACATAGACATAGTTTTCAATAATAATAATCATACATTTTATTTGTAAGGCATCTTTCAAGGCACTCAAGGTCGAGGTCAAGAATAAATAACATTCACATCTCTGGAGAATTTTGTGTCTTCAATGTTTTTGGATTGAGAGAGTGATAACATGCAAACTATACACAACAAGGTACGATTCAGTCCCGAGTCTTGGAATTGTGATGCAGATGTGATCACTATGCTGTTTGCAAATTACAATAAAAAATAATTCAAAGTATCAGTTTTGAAAGGAAAACACATCAGGATTACTTTGAATGTTTCTTAGACTGAAATCAAATCTAGTTGATATCCACTTGGCCTACTAGAAGCAGAGCGCTGATCCTCGGATTGTTTCCACCGAGATATTCCTCCATCGTTGTTATCTACTTCCGACTATTAACGGCCCCAGTGAAGTGATGATGTGCCACATTTTTTTTTTCCATTCATACGGATGCCGGGAACCTCGATAAGGTTGCGTGCGGGGCCGAGTCCGAAAAAGTAAGCGTGAGGGCTTCGAGGTCAACCTGACGGCGGGGGGTCGCCGAAAGAACGCTGGCGATGGGGACCAGGAATCTGACACCACCCTCTCACAAACGTTGCCACTTGGAGCGGCGTGCCGGCCTGAGTGACGGCCCACAGGACTCCAGGCTCTGACACCTCGTTATCGCTGAGGCATGGCAATGGGCAGAGAGGCCCGCCAGGCATGTGATGCAAGGGGATGAGTGGGATTAAGCTTGTCAGGCAAGTGGTAATCAATAGATAAATCCGATCATTTATTTTCCATATAATTGCACAGGTATGATCGACGGATGAAGGACAACTAAAGCACAACTGAATTATTGCTAACATTGCTTTCCTGGAATCTCACATGTGGAGAAAATGTGGACATAGGAGGTTTTGTCCTGACAAAAAATAAATAATTTTCGAATCAATCCCATGATATTAGATGGTTACATAAATTTACATTAAAAACAACAACTGGAGATTTTCATTTATACAATTTCGATTGTTAAAGTGTGACTATGTGTGGATACAACAAGGGATATGTTGGAATCCATCGGTGCACAGTCTCTATCTCTGATTGAGTGTGTGTGTACGCGTGTGCGTCACTATCGACAGCCACACTCTGCCACTACCATGCCCTCATACTTGTGGTTGAAGGTGATCACCCCGTTATCGTAATAAAGGAGCGATATGGGCTCCAGCTTAGTGGGTACACAGCAGGCACGCGATGCCCTCTCCGGACTCTTCACGCTGAGCAGTGTCTGCACAATGGCATGTTTGGTGGGTGAGACCTCGGAGGTCATGGGCGGGCTGCAGACTCCGTTGCACATGTAGGCCTCGTAGCCTACCGGCTGGATGATCCATGAGTCCCAGCTGATGTCTTTAAAATCCACAAACAGCGGCGTTCTCCTGCAGGTTTCGCCCTTGACACCACGGCGGATGCGAGCGGGGGTTTTGTAGAGAAGCTTCACTTCGTCCTGGTCACGGTTGACAAACGGCCAGAGCGGATTCTGCTCTGTGTTCTCGGGACGGGCATTATCGTGTTTTTTGGGCTCGTCCGAGAAAACGATCATCACCGCGTTGTGTTTTCCGTCCACGTTTCGCTGGATGTCGACAAAGACCTCATCCCACGTGACCGCCTCCGGGTCTTCAGGCCCCAAGATGGCGACGTGGACCTCCAATTTATGCGTCGCGATGCCGTACTTCTGCCAGAGTGCAACGGCATGAGTCAGGTCCAAGGACACCCAGCTCTTATCTTTGGCGTGGATGTGCTTCGTCACCAGTTCCTCCAAGTCTCTGGACTCCTCCTCTTGACCCCGCCTTCTCACCTCTTTCCCGACTTCCTTGGTCCAAACTACACCATTGTGCACCTTGTAAATGGTCACCTTGCAGTCAAAGGGTCTTTGGGCTCTCTGGACGAGGGTGAAAAGGCGAAGCTCGGCTACGGTGATGTGCTCGTGGTGGGGCACGGAAATGTTGAAGAGCAACGGAAATGTCCTTACGCCCCTGACTGTCACTCCGTAGGGGGAAGAATCTGAAAATATCAACAAGTATCTTTTAATACCGCGGGGTTTAAAGTCTTGTAATTGGGGTGACACCCTCTACATACTGGGACTTCAACTCTAACCTTTAATAGAGTACATTGATTTAAATTTCCAGATTAGTGCAGTGTGCCAAAGACTTGTCTATTGGGTGGTACCCTCAAAACAACAAGTTTATCGGACTAAACCTTTAGGGACAAAGATAAATAGAAATATCCTCAAAGAACAGCTATTGTACCCTTGACTCTTGATTCTTACATCTTGTAAACATACCCCGAAGTGACAGAGATAGCGAGTAGCTTTGTAGGATACGTTATTACCGAGAATTTAGTGAACCTTGAGGTCGACAATGACTTATAAAAGAGGCAATACCATCAAAACAAAACTCAGTATCTGGAAAATCAGATCAAACCTTCAGGGCTATAATCTTTTTTTCAACTGGGATCTTACCCTAGAAGAACTGAGATTGAATTCTGCATTCCAGATTTTGGTTTTCAGGATTTAAACTCAGGGAACCTTTTAGGGCTTTTGGGTTGGTACTCTCAGAGAAGCTCCTTTTGGACCCATGAGACTTCAGTATCTTTGATATCAAACAGTTAAATTTCAAAACATTAACAAACCTCCATTCTGAAAAGCCGAAATATTATAAGATTTTGTGTGTGTACCTTCGTTCTTGAAACTGCGAACAATGCTGGCGGAGGGCACGGCCGTGCGGTCATTGGCGAATCGCTCAAAGAGTTCCAACATGTATTCTGGTGGTTCCTTCGGGAAGACCTGGGGCTTTTGCTCCACTTGCATCTGCCCGGTGAGGTTCAGGGTAGACAGAAAGTGGCTGAGAAAGTCGTGCGCGTCAAGCAGCGCATTGTCACGCTCATCTCGAAGTAGAGAACGCCTCTGGGGACGACTTTCGGACGGCCTGACGGGACTGCTCGAGCTCAAGGCGATCAACGTCACGAGAAAGACACTCAAGGAGAGGATAACAGACTCGAGGGTCATGGTGTAAGGTTATCCAAAAAGTAGCAGATGACAAGATGTGAGTGGAAGGATTCAACCGGGGTCGGCGTCGAGGCCAAGACAAAACAGCTTCGCCCTTGTCGATGGTGTGCTTTGGTTCTGAGGGCAGGGCTATGTTGCCCGATGTGTGCTGCTGACATGTTTGGAGATGTCATCAGGGTCCTGCTCGGCCCTCCTCTAAAACACCCCAACCCACCCCTTGCATGGCACTCTTACCTTCTCGTTTTGACAATGATGTTGAATGCACATTCCAGCAAACCCAATTCTAAATACAAAAACTGGTCATGTGACTGCCATTTTTTAACAGTTATTTACTGTAATTAATACTTTACCTCTGACCTAGCAAAGATTTATAACTGTAGCGTGCAATGTTGTAAAACATATGTAAGTTTCAAACTTCATCTTTTAGCATTAGCATAAATTAGCAAAAAAACTACATATAGCGCTTTCCAATTTGTGGAAAAATTCAGATTACATTGTTGCCATAGGAATGGAACTCTGTCGTAAAACATCCTTATTAACTTTTTTTTTAAAGGCAGCTCTTGTATTTGAGCTCATTAAATTATGTTGATTTCTCAGGCTTTTATGCGTAAAACAAAATGGTAAAATACAGCCCATAATATTGCAACTGTACCTCGAGGAGCTTCGCCAATGATAATTCCGACATAATCTGCTGCTGAGTCATTGCTGAATCACCACACTGTAGATGCCTTTAGTAGCAAAGTCATTAAGCCTCCCCCAAGGAAAATATTGCCGCTCACAATAGTCTTCCCTTTGTCTCGTCACAAATAAATCATCCTCATATTTGGAGATTAATGGCTCTAGGGTTTAGTTTGTCCTATAAGCCTTCGCTTTAGGAGAACCAAAGAGAAACAATAATAACTCATTCTTAGGCAAATAAGAAAAACGCACGGGGGGGTGGGGATTTCCGCAAACATACACCAAGCTCCAATATCTTACCATTTATTGTATGATAAAGATTGCTGCTGTGCTATTTTAATACCCTGAGAGGATGCGGGAAGGCTTCTGCAGTTCATCAGCTTAATTCAAGACAAATTAATTCAATGAGCTCAATTAGGTGTTTTGCAAACAGGCAAGCGGGGGGAAATACAAGGTTTTAATCATGGTAATCCGTCACTGTTGAATGCGATTAATCATGTCCTATTTTGAAATTAAAATGGATAATAAAAGGAATTTTTCCAATTAATTATGCCAATGTTAGAACAGACTAAATCGTTTAGATAGTTTGAAATAAACAGAGGGTGATTGACTGTATTAAAAAAAAAATCTTACGGTTGGCCTAGTCTTTTTAAAATTACAGGAATATTTTTGTGAGTACAACTGAGTTCTTTTTCCCTTTTGCCCGTGACCAGGATGTGATTTAGTATTTTCAAAATGTTGCAGCCCAGTGACTGCCAATTACCATAAGCAGCTTCGACAAACAACACATCCTGCTCTTCTAACCCAAATTGGTTACTTTACTTTTAATTCTAATTAAAGCCATTAAAGGTCTCTCTTGGAACTTTTTTTTTTCTCACCCAAAGGGTGTAAAAGATAAGACAGATAAAAATGAGAAATTCTGCACATAGTTTACTTTCATTCAACATTGCAATGCAAAAAGGGAGCGAGCGGCTACAAACCAGATTTTGTATTGAACGTATAGGACCATCGATTGACCTCAGATTTGTAACATGGCTATTATATAATAAATATCACAATATAAATGCATCCATTTAGCTTATTAACAGTCCTTTTGTTTACACATTTACACATCTTACCTCAGGAATCAAAGATGGACGGGGGCCAGTTTGTGAGTAATCACCTCAAATTCATAATTATTTATATTTTAAGTAATTATTACCAGAATGGAAACTATTATTGATCTATTTTGGCAGTGATACAACACCACCCTTGACAATCACGGTAATTCTAATATATATTTCATAGTAGATCCAAAATATCTGGATGATAATATTTCATTTAAAGATAGAATATTTTTTTGTTTTAATTAATGAAAAACTAGCATCTTAATCTCATTGAAGTGCTTACGTGTGTGTTGAAACTAAATTGTCTTTGGAGTCTTACATCTACCGCCATTTGCATATTTCAGACTACTTTACATGATGCTTTTTAACATGATCGTCCTTCTATATATGGGAATCCCATCACATCTATGAACAAATAAGCATCTCATAGATAAATATTTGGCACGTCATTTCCTAGCATCAAAACAAAAAAAAACTACTGGTACTGGAATTGTTGGTATGACACGTCGGCTCGATTTGCATAAATGTGCATGTGGGCCACGAGAGCGAGTGTCTCTACCGCGTGCGGTGGTGTCGGACTGTTAAATGGCCGCGTTGTGGCGTTCACACCCACGAGTCCAGCGGCGGAGGTTTGTTATCCATGAGGCCCACGGCGGGCCTGCCAGCTCGGATGAAGTGTTTCCTCTCGCTTATCGCCTGCGCGGGGGTGGGAGGGACAGATATGCAAACGTTATTGGACGTGGCGTAAACAAACAGGCTTGGCGACACAATAGTGCATTAGCAGCAGTCGTATGCAAAAACATGTTGGTGCCTTGAGATACAAATTTTAATTTATTCCGTGACCATGCACAAAACACAAGGATTATTTTTTTTCCACTGGAATGAATTTCTCCCGCAAATTGGGTAGTTTAAAGAGAGTTAATACCACTCCAAAATATTACACTTTATAAAAAAAGTAAAAAGATGACAATTAAAGTGAATTAAAAAAAAAAAATTGTCACAGTGCATCAATTGAAAAATCAAGCTACATTTTTGTCTGCTTATCAGTGCGGCACTGATATTATTCTTTAATATTCCATTCTTTATAGAGGATAAAGAATATATGATTGAGAGTACTGTAACATTGTCTGTTTACATGTGTTGCTTCATCATTTGTGTTCAACCTAATGGGTCCAACAGTGTAACAAAAATACTATTTGAAGTTAGCATTAAGATAACGGACTGCCATTTGGTTGAACAAAGGAAAAAAAAAAATTCTAGCTATGGTTAGTATAAAAACAAAAACTCATAAGTGGAGTCACTCATATCTCAAGGCACCACTGCAAATGGAAATTTGGTATGATAAACAATAAATTATTTACCGGAAGAGGATCTCTTTCAACAACAGGTGCCATTCCATCTTCCACTCTGTCATTTGGCTCTAAAGTGCTGGAAAACACATCTGAAAAACAAATGTGGTGCATCGGAATAATGTACTAGTAGTTGCGATAAATAGGAATAAGCCATTTTATGGCATTTTGGTGTTGTTGTTAGGTTTTGTTTGATTTAATATAAATGCCCAAAGTTGTTTTGAATGCCTTAATACCATGACATGTGACTTACTCCCACTTCTGAACTCTGGCAAGCAGCCAGTCCAGTGCTAACACGTCTGTGCATCAGTGACCTTGCTTTCACGCCTCCCTAATAACTTCAGCCCCCCATCTGGTCTGTTTGAACTCCGCTTTCTCAGTGCTCATTTCGCTTTGGTGGAAGATTATCAAATATTTGATATTCATGAAAAAGCTGACCTTGGGATTTGTCCATGAGAGGCAAAGTGATGTCATCGCCGCTTTGCTTCACACTTTTTTTTTTCGTCACTGCGGTTGTTGTCGGCTTTGGAAGAAAAAAAAAATATCATAAAAAAGCACTTTTGGTGTATTTACAATAAAGAAGACTTTACGTTATTTATTACAGAAAATTGAGTTTTTAATGGCTTGTGATTTGCCGAGTGCTTTCAAGAGTGAACTGTTTAAAATTGCGCAACAATATTATGGATCCATTAATACCTTAAAGTGGCTTTTATTCCAGCCCGCCTTGTTGAGGGTGTTCCTCAGGTCCTTGTAGGTCCAGATAGTCTGAAGCACATGGGAGGCTGCCCTGGTTTCACGTGTTGATTGACTGAATCAACAAAAAAAAGCATTTATCACCCGGCTAAAACGAAAAACCCTCATGAATGGTTCACCTGGACCTGCTGATGGCCACCAGTTTCTGGATGGCGTGTCCGTGAATAAGCGCCCTGGCGTTCTCCTGGCTGTCAGTGATGATCTCGTGAATGGTGTTGAGGAGCGACACCACCGTGTCCCCTTCCAGATTTTTGGCTGGTCGCTGTTGGCCGCACGGCAGGTTGGCCACCAGGTCCCTCAGGGCGTAGCTGCCTACACAACAGTGAGATGAAAAAACATTTTCAAGAGTGCACACAGACTCAAAATAAAATTTCCAATCGTTAATTCAATAATTAATAATAATCATCATTTAATCATAATGATTTAATTGAGCCAATTCAATAGAAGCTAGCTAACTAGCAAACTAAGAACTAGCTCACAAATATTATGTCCACTGGTGCCGCAGGCATGAATATAAATATATTTATGAACATAAATCCTAGGAAGAAGACCTCCCGGCACTTACCTATGAGATCTTTATTCCGTCTATCCATGGCCAGATTACGGAGGGCGATGGCGACCGCTCGCACCACCTTGTCCACGTCGGAGCGCAGCAGCTCCACCAGGATGGGCAGACCTTTCTCTTTTCGCACAGTGGCTCGAATGTAGCTGGACCACTATGAAGAGAAAAGCTAGTTCGAAGGCAACTCGTTGGTATGTGGAGAAGCAAGCGTGCGCTTACGGTCCAGTGGCCGGCGGCGAGGTTCTGCAAGGCTCCGGCGGCTGCCTCCAAGGTGTTGGCATTGTGACTGCAGCCGAGTAAAGACAGGTAAAGTCTCACCACCTCGGGCTGGTACAGCATCTTCAAACCTGCATTTTTTTATTATGTAAAAAAAAAAAGATAAATCATTTGAATTTTTTTCCACCTCGAACAAAGGTATCATTTTTTTTATCGGGTTACTCCTGCTCACAAATGGCCGTTGGTAATAGACACTTCTGCTTGCTTGCCAAACAAACAAGTGCAACATGTTTGATTTACATCGGCGGGGCCTCAGCGTGGGATGACATCTGCACTCATCTCATTCCAGACACATTTTAACACGACAAAAGATATTTGAACAATAAACTAAGGGGTGGAAATTGCAGTATATGGACGAGGCCGGGGCGGGGGGGGGGATAGTGGTGGTCTTTCAGCTGCCGGGTCGTTCCGTTGCAGTAATGCAAGTGTCCTCGAGCGGGGCAGGTGCTGAGGCGTGGTCTTGCATTTCAACGAGTTCTCGCTCGCAGCTCACCGCAGCGCCATGCATACAAAGCAAACAAGCGAGCCGGCCGGCCGGCACCGTCTGTGTTTGATAGTCACCTACTGTACAAAGGTGACGATAGTTATTATAATATTTAAATATGCGGTGTGGAATTCTCTTTTGCTTCCCACACAGATAAAATAAAATGTCAGAAAATGGAAAATATATAAGAAAAATGTACTAACCATGGCTGAACCACTCCTCTGAAGAGCGTGAAAGAAAGAAAAGACAAATGTTAAGAGATTAGAGTGGACGCTAAACATTCGATAGAAACTCTCAGTGCTTATATGCCTTAATTAAAAGACATTATTATTGACAATCTATGACGTCATTACTTTCCCCATCATTAAGTAATCTAATTTTGTCTGACCTCTATCAAGACAGAGGACAGGCACACATTAAGGAAATGACTTTACACTGTAAGAAAAAAAAAAAAAAAAAAAAAAAGAAGTTGCGTGAATTCAAAATTGTATATATACATTTTTTTTTTTTTCTTTATATTTTTTATTCAAATTAACATTATTCCAACCACAAAAACCTCATACTATGCTATTACTGAAGTGAAGAAACAACAAGATGTGCCCCCCTGCAGTTTGGCAAATGAATTTCCCGGAAGCGTGGAATAATAATGGCAATCAATGTTATGGCCTGCACCAACCTTTAGGTCTTTTCCCTCCAAAGCAGTCAGCCTCGTTGTTCTTCTTCCGGTGTGGCGCCACCGACCTCATAATCTGCGTGACGTGAGGTTCCTGCAGGCGCTCTACACCCGGCACCTCCTTATGCACGTGGTAGGAAAGGTTTCGCAGGATGCACACGCAGTTTTCCACCGACTAAAAAGGGGAAGATAAGGGACAAGAAGAATTGTCCTCTGTTAACCGTCGTCAATGAAATGTCTCGTTAATTTGCCTTCCTGCAGCATGGCGATATAGCGCCTGCCTGCTTGCGTGCATGCGTGCAGAGCACATTGCACTTGGCAGCCTTGGCGCATAGTCTCAATTAACTTGATGGAGTGTGATGCTTTAATGACACATAAAAGTAATGCTTCCTGACTTAGAGCCAATAGGATTTTAACATTTGCCCCCCCTCCCCTCCCACCCCTCTGGTAGCTCGCATCCAAAACAACATCACTGCAATGAGATGTGACACTTCCTGCCCCCCTTCCGAGCCCCTTCTTTCATTCTCTGGCATCAACTTCCATCATTTGCTAGCCAACTATTAAAGAAGCAAATGTCCATACTAGAGTAAGAATCAAACGATGACCCAGTAAATGGTCAATTTTGCCAGCTACTTCATCTATCCTCCATTTTCTTGTCCTCTTTAGAGCAGAGGTGAGCTGGAGGCTAAACCAGCTGGCTGTTCACAAGACAAAATGGACGCCAACCCATATGTCATCGGGTACTGATGAAGGCTGCCGATACCAACCACCGATACTGACATCAAGTAAGCGCTGAGGGAGATAGAGGGGGACGCGGCGGCACTGATTTATTTCAACATGAATCTTTATCATCGTTTTTGGTATCCCCAGTGAATTTTTTTTGTCGACCGACCTTGTTGTCCGTGTCCTTGTTGAGTACAGCTGAGTGGAGGGCGTGCAGGAGTGCATCCACGAGTCCTTTGCACTCCCTGAGCCGCTGTCGGGCCTCGGCTCCGTCCGAGCTGACGTTCCTACGGCGACGACATAGTCTTTCATCAAAAGCGTTCGCCTCCGAGAAAATCCTTATCCATCACAAAAATTTAACGGCCGCATATTATTTATTGCTCGCAGGCAAGCCAAGGTTACCGCAGACATCCCGACGTGTTCTTGAAAACGGTGGTCCACTCGGCGCTGTGTCGCTTTGACGGCTCGCAGGGTTCTCGTCTCCAGCCCGAATGGGGTATGATGATTTCTTCGTTGAGCGTTTGCAGGCCGTGGTTGATGACCGTCATCTTGAGGGGTTCGTGCGATGAGAGGTTCCACAAGGTACCTGGAAGCCAAGAAGATAAAACGCTTGTGGATACGAGTGACTCAACCTACGAGTTTTTCACGATACTAAAATTGTACCTGTGACCAATTCTTTGACCTCCATGCTGCTCGTCTTCCTCAGCAGTCGGACCAAAGCCTGGATGCCGTCGCAGTTCCTAATAGCCATTTTGTTGTTGTGGTCCTTCCCGTAAGATATGTTCCGCAGCGCTCCACATGCCTTGCGGTGAACTTCGGGTTTAGGGTGGTCCAACAGGTCCACCAACATGGGCACCCCATTGAGTTGGCGGACCTCCTGTTTGATGCGGTCGTTCTCGTAGCACAGGTGCTGCAGGTAAGCGGCGGCGTTGGACTTGACTGGATCCATGGGGTGACCCAGCATGGAGATGACCTCGTGGAGGTTGGGGTCCCTCCAGCGGGGGTCCCTGCGGATGCTGTCCAGGCTCACCATGCTGCTGCGCTTGTGGGGAAATTGCAAGGTCTGCGCTCGGCACATGGCCTGGAAGAAAGGGTTCAGGTTGCCCTCCAGCTGCGCCATGAAGGCTTCGTCGTAGCCGCTTCTTGAGGAACACAAAAATAGATTCATCCAACAACACGTTGATAGTCAGACCTATTGATAAATATGTGGGGATGTGACAAACCTGGTTCTCGAGGGCTCCCTCAGGAGCTCCATGGTGGTAATGGGCCTCAAGTTGTGAATCCCTCCCAAAGTGGCGTAAGTCGCCGCCGGGTGATCGTTCCTCATGTCTACGGCGTTGTCCGACTGATTCCCGTCGTTGCCCGTCGGGCTGCTGAATCCCGCCGGAGCGTAGCTGTCCCTCAGGAAGGGCAACGTGAAGTGCGCCCCAGGTTGGAAGTTCTTATTTGGCCAGTAGCCGCGGAGGGCGCTGCTGCCACGGGACAGGCTGCCGTAGCCGGCGCGTAAATCCCCTCCGGAGGCTCTGTAGCCCTCAGGGAGGGCGTAAAGCCGGTTGTCCGGGTTGGCAGGCTGAGGGTCTGTAGTCTGGGGAACCGGCTGAGTGGCTGTTGTGATGGGTGCGTGAGAAGGTTCAATGTCAGGAATCGGCTCCTCTGCGGGGGGGTTATGCTCAACTCGGACTGGCGCATCTAACGGATGAAGGTTCAGCTCTTCTGGCTTCTGGTCAACTTCCTGATCCGCAGCCTTCAACTCCTACAAACCCAGAAATGTTACAGGTGGGCAAAGTGTGGAGCGGGAGCCACATAAGGTCCACTCCATTCCGTAATCTGGCCCACCGGATTTTCATTAGCAAGAGTCTTAATGTCTTTTTTGAGAAATTTTATTATTCATGAATAATTAATGAGTTCACTTTTTAAATATTTTTTAATTAAAAAATGAAATTGAATTATCTTGCTTGTTCATTTTGCATGCACACTTTAATTTTTTTTTTTTAATCATTAATTAAATGCCTAACTGATGTGTCTGTTTTAAAAATCCAATATGCCCCTTGACCCCAAAAATTTACATAGTTCAACATAGGAAACTTGCAATGGCACATTTGAACTGTACCGTGAGCTCCTGCTTATTTCCCATAGCGACAATCTCATCTCATCATCTTGCCTCGCTTAATGCGTGCTCCCGTTAATTAATGAGACCCTCTCTGCTGCCAAGGAGTAATGACCCCATCTTAATTGAAAATAAGTTTATGTTTGAATCTAATGAAAATGTCAAGGTCCAGCCAATGTTCCATAGACGATGAAAATGGACAAATATGTCTGCTTTTAGATTTTGATTGCCGGGTGAATGCTTTGCTTTTACACCAGTTGGTTGCTATGACCACCAGCGGGGGTCTTAATTAGTCTCAGTGAAAAGTCATTTTATTGTACTTTACTCATATGTTACAAAATATTAACGGGAAGGAAATGACGTCAACAAAAGTGGACTTTAATCCGGTTTAAGGAACTTGAATTAAGTTCAGTCCAATTTAGTTAAAGTGGTTGGACTGAATAAATTGAAGTGAATTGTATTAAAGTTGATTTTGATTTCAAATGCAATCAGTCATGAGTGAGCGAGCGAGCGGGCGGGCGGCTCACCTCTACGTCGGTCTGCAGGGGTGTGTCAGCCTCGGTGGAGCTATCGTTGGTGGAAGTCATGGCGGAGGCGACGGACGTGTCCACTTCGTCGTTGTTGTTGTTGTTGGTTGACGGCAAATCGGCCGCCATATGTTTCACCTGCGAGGGTGACAATGCAGGAGGCCCCTCTGAGCTCTCCTCCTAAACACACACACATGGATGAGCAGTTGAGGGATGACAGCTCAGCAGCATTTGAAACCTTCCCTGTCAGCACAAACACATTTTGCAATCGGACGGATAAACATTGGGAAAGTGGTGTTCTTCCTTTTAGAGGCATAACAAGCTATTACTGAACTTTCATACCGAAAGCGTACAAACGTGTCCTTTCGCTGCACTTTGCCAAACTTTGCACAGTGATTCGGCTGAGCACATTTCTTTTCTTTTGATAGCAATTCAAAATGACAGGAAACGTCTAGCAGGGCTGCGAGAAAAGAAAAATAATATCTTTTTGGTTTTTTTTTATCCCAAAGAAATAGCCAAGCAACTATAGAGCAACGTTTGCACGGTTTGACTTCAACTGACTCATCCTTGTTCTGGGGAATGAATGTGAAAACCCCGCTTTTTTTTTTTTTTTCAAGAAAGTAGAAGATGATTTATTTGGTGGTTTATCACAATTGAAGGCCCATTAAAAATGAAGCACCTGAGGAAAAAAATGGAATTAAAAAAGTCTTTGCACATTATGTTTTTTATAGGTCCAGTTAAATTAATCAATTAATTAATTGTGTCTACCGATGAGGATTTAGAAAATCCTAGTCCATCAATGTTAAATAGGTGTCACTTTTTGTTTTTTTCGTGATGTGTATGTGGGAGGAAAACTTCTTTGGAGCACTAACGAGTTCATCCTTATCTGATTGTCTGCTCCACTCATTTCACTCTTGACAGCCTTTTGATTGCATCCATTGAATATCGAGGACAAATGATCCATGACACCATTACGGTGAGGGATGATTAAATGTAGTAAACGTAGAGTCTAAGATATCATTTCCCGGACAAATGTGAAAAGAAATAACACCTGACAGCTCCATAAGAAATATGCTGCATTGATTTTATATTAAGGCTTAGTGCTATCCATCCAGCAGATGGAGCTGTGGCGGGGGAAAATAACTGACTCTGTTTTTATATGGATTTAAATTTAATACAAGCAGGCACAGCACAGGTGAGCAGTGGCCCACCATTTTGGATTTTGACCTGTTTTACTGCTTTGTTTGTGTCTTGCGATTGGCTCGTGACCAATCCAGGAAGTCTGCCATTTTTGTCACCTAAAGTCAGCTAAGGTCAATTGAAAATGCTAAAAGCATCGGTGTCAAACATGAGGCACGAGGGCCAGATTCGGTCCGCCACATCATTTATCGTGGCCCATGAAAGCAAATCATGTGTGTCGACTTTAAATTGGTAACTGCCAAAAATCAGCAAAAAAAATCTGATTTTTTCCTACGCTCCAGCACAAGGCCAACCCTAATGAGGACAAACTATGGAAAAAAAAATGTCTGGCTTTATCATGAGACTGTTCAGTGTGAGGTTTGCTGCCAGAGAAAACAGATTGGAGGTGGTCATAAAAATTAAATAAAACAAAATCTCACTGGTCACAAGCAGATTAATGTGAAATTCATCATTTATATGCACAGAGGCGCAATAGAGTGCACAAGCGTGTGGCTAAAATGCTAAAAGCTAATCCAATCCACCAATTCCGCTCCCTCTCTCATTCTCTTCCTCGCTTCGCGGCTCTAAAGTGGCCAACTCAACTCTGCTGCATGACAAAAAAAGAACACAAGAGCTTTCACTTCTTCCTTTCATCCCCTCAACCCAAATGTGGAGTATCTTGTAACCATCAGACCCAAAAAACCTCCGAGGGTTGTTTGATTGGGTATTTTATGAGGGGGAAGGAAAAAAAATCATCTGTAGACGGGATGATGAGGGATTGGTGGGGCGATAACGTCTGGTCAGACAAGGGCCCCTCTTGTCCCCTCGGACTGATGAGTCAAGCTCCGGAGGGGACGCCGGGCCAGCTCTGAGTCAAAGCTTATTCAAATAAGCCACTGCAGCGTCACTAAAAAGTCCAAACAGGTCGAGACAATCCCTCACAATCTGACGAGAACTCGGAAAAATCAAGTGGTGGGGAAAAATCAATCACATTTTTTTCCCCTCCGGCTCAATATTATGATTTAACGTGATTATTTTTCCAAGTCCTCTTCATGTATTTTTTAACCAATACAAAGATAAGCATTAGTCTGCCATTGCTGATGCTGATGAGGGAAAATTCGGAGGATTTTTATTGAAACCAGCTGCAGCAAGTCTATTAGATAAACTTTTAGTATGCAGCTCAAGGGCATGGCTAACATATATAAACTCCAGAGTCAGCATAAATCCTGAAGAAAAACTCGTGCATATTAGCTTGAACAGTCGGTCATGGTGTCATTGTTCATTTCACTCAAGCGTGATGATGTCACAACTTGTTTCCTTGCGCCGCCATCCGTTGTCGAGCGACGTACACGCCTCCAACGTAACAATGCGGGAATTCGGAAACAAAATTGGACCTTGAATGCCTCGTGGGGAAGCAAAGGATCTGTCGTCTAATATGCCGTGAAATTAATTAGAAAAAGCTACAATGCATTTCATGAGAAATTCATTAAATGAAGAATTGTGGAAAATTGCCTTTGCAGTCAGTAATTATTATGTTGGCAATTTAACTCAAATCTACTAGAAAAGAAGAAAATGACTAAAGATTAGCAGGAAATAATAAAAATGATTTTTTTAATTGAATTAAAAAGTAAATACAAAAATCCCAATCAAATGTACTGCACTTTAAATAAAATTTTCAAAAATAAATCAAAAATAAAAATAAATAAAAGAAGAAATTAAAATTAAAAAAGATATATTAGTACATTTTAATCCTAAGCATTCCAAGTCGCAACATAAATGATACGTACTGCCATCACAGCCCACTCCATACCCCAACACACATACAATGGCGTCTTTTTCTGCCCTCCGTGAGCCAAAAGCCAGTAAAAGTTGCCATTGTTGCCACTTTGCTTGTCTTGCCCTCAAATAGTTAAATGCGGCATGGTCAGATTTAATGTGATCCATCATGGCAGCACACTCACACTCATCTAGTGCATGTGTGTGCACTATTTTATTCCTCCTTTCCATCTCTACCTATTGGGGCAACATTTCATGACACAATTAAAGATCAGCACCCTGTATTTCTTTATGCGCTCTGCACACACATACACACTCACACACACAGTTGATGAAGATGTGAGCATCATGCCCTCCTCCTCCTCCTCCTCATGCAACACAAGGAGACTGCATCGAACAGCAGGCAATTGACGCCTCCTGCATGACAGCGGCACAATACACGCTCCCATCTCTGCAGGAGAGGAAGAGGAGGACACACACACACACACGTACGTACCTCCTTGACTTGTGCAGGCATGGTGGAACCTCCTTCCGCTCTCCCTTGCAGATTGATGCACGAGGTGCCTCCTCCTCCTCCTCTTCCTCCTTCGCTCCTCTGCCTAATTCCTGCCTGTGAGCATGTGAGGCAGTTCAAACATCATCCAGTGCACACAAACGCACACACACACCCTCCCTCTCTGCTGCACACCCTCCCTCAGCAGTACACACACTTTGCAGGCAGACGCAAAGGCATGCACACATTTTGTCCAACACAAATGTGAAGGGGTGGGAGTTAGGGGACCCCACCTCCTCCACCCCCCCCCCACCTCCCTTCTTGATATGAGCTGCAGTTAATGCGTGCGCTATTAGCAAGGTGCTGAATCCACAGTGTGGAATGGCTCAGGGTGAGTGCAAAAAAATAACCTACCCTGCAATCTGCTCACACACACATAGGAGCAATCAAATTCACACACACAATTACACATACTTACACACTCACTAACACACACAAGCTTCCCGAAGGGTTCGCAAGCAGATGCAGCTGGCGCCCCGGAGATGCCCGCTCTAGTTTGGTTGCGAGGCAGCGAGGATGAACATGGCAACTTGCATCCATGGAGAGGAAACACAACTTGCACTACGGTCATCCCACGCATATTCTCCAACCACGATTCACAAACTCACTTATTCACATTTTTTTCTATCTGAAATCCCAACATCAAAAGCACTGTCTATCTAAGAATTAGAGTCAATGCCTTAACAATAGCCCACTAGCTTAAGGCTAGCACAATTGACATGCTAATTGGTTAGCGTTGATAGTTGCGTTTTATAATCAATAGAGGCATATATTCTTTATCCTCTGGGAAAAATTGCAAGCATCGTACAGAGTTACTTAAAATACAAGAAGTGCTATTCTTCTGTTAGTGTCTGGAGAATTTGCATAATACTGCCTCCAGTATCTTATTTAATTTTTTTCTCATCAAAAAAAGCAAACTCAGTCAAACATGCCTGTTTAGATCAAGAGACAAGCGTACCAAAACTTTTGTCAATATGATCACACTCGATCACAAATGAGCATTTTCCATATGTGCAGTGGAATGTTTCCACTGGAATTTGTCGGATTTGTGAAAAGAAATGTTTTGCACGCCTCCCCAATCCTTAAAAAAGATGAAGGGCATGTCAAGCTCTATATTTGCTGTAGTTCTTTTTGATTCAGGGACAAGCAGACTACATGCACAAATGTGTCTTTTGCTTCTTGTGCTTTTTCTTCTCCTTTCACTGGAATGACAAAACACGGAGAATTGCATGCAATTGATCTTTTGTTTCTCACACTCGGCATTGTGCTTATCATCATCAAAACACATTTATTTGAACAGAAGAAAAGCACATTAGAATTTGATGGCGGGCAGAGGCCCTCACCATTAAAATGCTACATTTCTTTTCCAATTTTCCACACTGCAGTATAGCCGTTCACTATCAATATTTATCATTATAATAACTTTGAAAAAAAATACATCATACTCACCATGCAGAGATGCTGACGCAGATGAAGCAGGACTCCACTCTTGTGCAAACTAGCTGTAAACATGCTGCTCTGAAAGTACCCCAAATTCTATTTCCGTGTTGAAACAAGCAAATCAGCAACGTTATTGATTAACCTAGCCTCATAAAGTCAACTTTTTCTCGAAAAGTATTGAAACAAATAAAATTCATCATCATCAAAAGTATACCTTGAAAATGAATGCGCGCATTCAACCAATCAGCGCTATTTAACCGAACCAATCAGAGGCTATAAAAATGCTGACGTCACTCTACGCTTATTAAAAATAAGAATAAAGATATCAAATGAAGTGAAAGTGCAAAAGTGAGTGGAACTTTAGGCACTATTAATCTATATATACCATATCCAACGTATCATATTTATCTGTGTATATAAAATATGATACATATTTTCTCATTATGTATCAGCCGAGTGTAACAAGTGCATGATGACAATCTGCCAGCGAATAACTGCAACATCAGAGCGCAGTTTAATGGCGATGAAAAGCCCACACAGACTCCGCAGGGTCTTTCTCATTCTTTTCTTTCCTGTGGACCCAGTGTAGATTTTTGTCCTAATTAAACCAACGCACACATACACACAATGCCCTTGCTCTGCTGTGCTGTGCTCAGGCTGGCATGAACAACTGAGGCTGTTAACACACACAAACACACAACAATCAGCGAGTGTGCACTTTCATATGAGGCCACTGCTGCATATTAACACTGCAGAAGGTCATACTTGGCTTGAATACACCAAAAGGTCCCACTGTATATTTTAGTAGGTAGGAAAAATATTACATCTTAATTGCTTTGATTTGTCGCATTCAAGCGTGTTTTTAATGCAGCTTTGTGTTGTGTGATGGGGGAAGAGGGGAGATGCAGGGAAATGACAATCAAGCATATCAATGAGCCCTGAGCAAAGCAGTCAGCCGCCCAAATCTAGGTCAGCGAGCGGTATCTACACACTTTTTAGTGGGGGGACTTGTTACAGGAGGAAAATCAAAGGTGTTTTTTTCTTTTAAGGGAGTCAAATGTTACTATATTGAGGATTGATGAGATTGGAAATAGCCTACTTTTAGTTGAGCTCACTGCAGCCTTCACTTACAATGTATTTATTTCAAATATTTGCTCACAATTCAAAGCATAAAAAAGTCATTTGAGCAGCGGCTTGAGTGCTAAAACAATATATATTGATAAAAGTCATTATATTAGTTTCTTTTTTGTTTTCCATATGTCCATTTTGTTCAATACTTTATGGCTGCTACACGACATTCCCTCAAATGTCCACAAGAGGGAGACAAATGCCAACTTCTAAAACTGCAACAATAGCATTACGAATAGAAAAAAATACATTATTTATACAATTGGAATTTCATTGAGTATAAATTGCAATTCTGTATTGTAATTTTTACTTTATCAGGTCAATCTTAGAGCCAATAGGAAAGATTAATCATAATTTCAACGTAATGGTGATCATTTTTCGACTGCATTTAAACTCTGAAAACATGAAAAGTAAAACCAAAAAATGAGTTACATAATTTTTATTATTCATATAAACAACTATCAAATTCTATGGATTGGGAGACAACAAAAAAGCAATATCAAAACACATAAAAAAAGATTGTATTCTCTCTGTATTAGAGACTCGCGCAGTAATTTTTTTTTTTTTTTTGGTCCAGCAATTCATCTTTTTACCATCAAAGTTCTGAGCTCATTAACTACCAAGAGACTCCATATTCTCAGTTCCAGTGGGATACCAGAAAGATCGAGACACGGCCGTGGAGCCTTTTCTGCAAGACTACAAAAGAGGTCGACCCCCGCCTCCAGGATTCTTATACTCTTGGCCTCCCACCCACAAGGGGGCAGACTGTATGTGGCTCTCTGGCCTTAAGAATGTCATAGATAAGAAGATGCCCAGCCAGGAGGAAAGGTCACAGTGACAGAACGGCCTAGCTAAATTCCCCAACCTAATTATTAAGAGCCCTAATCTAACACTGACAAATGATGATATATTTTCTTCACTCACAAACACTGCACGGATTATTCCTTGACAACATTAGAAGCAGTTTTACTCACGAGTCCTTCCCCTCAGTGGAGGTGGTGAGCGAGGAGCGTTTGGCCGTCCCGTAGAGTGCGTAAGGAGGCGTGGAGGAGGTGGGTAAACGGGGCAGAGTGCATGTGGAGGGAGGGGCAGGCGGTCTTTCGGAGGGCGGGTACCCAGCTGAGGAGCGTGGTTTGGGTCCTCGGGCGAGCGACGATGTGGATGCTGAGGAGAGGGGCGACGTCCTGGGGCCGTACCCCAGGAGGCCCGTGCTCATCAGGAACTCCCGGGAGCCGTATGCCGGTGGAGTGGGTCCCCGGGCGCCCTGAGGCTGCCCGGGATCCAGCGGTAGACTCCGCCGGCAGGGGATGTCGTAGACGCTGGCATCCGGTCCGTACAAAGCTTGGGATCGGACGTGCAGGCGCAGCATCCGCTCTCTCTCCTCCATCTCACGCCTTTCATGAATGGACGCCATGAGTGCCTTAGAGAGGCCATCGATTCGAGACGACGTGGCGGGGACGGCGATGGTCCCGTCCCTGAGGCTGTCTCGGAGACTTTGGGTTTTCAGGGGCAGACTCGCCGGGCTGAGATCCCTGGAGATGAGGCCCTGGAAAGCTGGCGAAGGCTCTCTTTGGATGAATCCCGGGAATGAAGGGGAGGGGTCTCTGGATGAGAGACCGTGCTGAGAAGGCGACGAGTCTCTGGGCTGCGGGGAATGTCGGGCCACACCCACAAAGACTGGACTATACGAGTGAGGGCCGCGCTGCACTGCCCCGACGTCGGAACCCAGGCTCATAAAATATCCCACCGCAGGGGGCCCTCTGTGGGGGCGACACTGGGGGTCCACAGTCGTGATGAGGTTTTCATAGGAGCCGCCGCTGCCAGCGTTATGATTAGCCTGCGACTTGGCGCCCACGTGCCGGCCGCCCTGTTTGAGGCTGAGTGAACGCGAACTGAGCGTCATGGCCCCAGAGAGGGTGGCGGCCTGCAAGGGGGGCAAGGAAGGGGGTAACGCTCCCCTGGAAGGACTTCCGTTGGTGTTCAAGCGGAGGTCAGGACCTTTGTTGTCTCCCGGAGCCTCTGAGGTCTTCAGTAGCTACACATTGAGATTGGACATATTGTTAAGATTGCAACCATGCAGAGTTAGAACCAATCCCAGCTGATGTTTGGAGGAGAGGATCAAAAAATAACTCAAACTAAAAAGGTGGGTCAAATGAGTAACCCATAAAACAAGACAAAAATAGGGATTGTAACATTTCCACTACCAAAGACAGCTGGGAATGGCTCGAGTTTATTCACAACACTGATGATAAAGCGGGACAGAAAATGGACAGACCTGCTCCGGAGGAATGGGCGACGATCCTCGGGAAATGGCCTCCAAGACTGGTCGCAGCTGAGGCACAGTGGGAATGGAGACGGGGATGATGGCTTTGGTGTGCAGGACCATCTCTGAAGACAGGAAGAAAAAAAAATATGAACAGGAATGTACAGCACAAAAGGCCTTGCTGACTTTGTACCTTCCATGACGGCGAGGTGACTTTTCAGCAACCCGTGTTCTGGTTTAGGCGGCAAAGGGGGCGGACTTTTCTGTGTTTCCGGTCCGGCGGTGGCTCGGCTATGTTTGCCGTTGTCGCTCACTTTGACCGACAGCCTGTCGAGCTCTGGTCTCAGGAATGGAGGCTGAATGTGAATCACAGACTTTTTGCGAGGCCTGGCTGAATACCTAGAGATCAAAACGGTCCTTGCTATAGTCTCACTCCATATAATATTGCGAGATTTTGAATGTGGTACCTTGGAGAGATGGGACTGCACACCAGGTACTCCAAATTGTTACAGCAACCACGCGTGAACGGATTTGGTCCTCCATGAAACTTCCCGGTGACCTGTGGAAACATCAAAATCACAAATGAGCTTCTCAGAACTAAAGTTGTTGCCTATATTTTGACATTGTAGAATAAATCAGGCTTTAGTTCCACTTCTGACATATAGGGGGCAGTCGACTATTGTACTCAGCACTTCTAGTCCATATTTAAATAGCTGCCTACATAACAATAAGGGCTGACTTGTTCATTGGTGGTGCGTCCCCGTGACACCAGGAATAGATGGAAGCCCGTCAGGCCCAGAACAGGGAGAAGAAACAGGCCCGATATGCTGATCACGACCAAACTGTTTGGACCACCGTTAAGGGAAAAAACTGTTTAGTGAGGTGTGGCAGAGTTGAGTTGTCCTCCACGTGACAGCGGCAAGGATACGTGACAGTGCAGTGCAGCTTCCACAGCTGGTCCGTGTGGTGCAGCACAAAGACCAGGCCCAGGCTGAACACGCAAACCATGTGACCAGTGAGGGACAACAGGAAGAGGAAGAAGTAGCGGTAGTTGCGCCTCCCGATGCAGTTGTTCACCCACGGACAGTGGTGGTCAAAATCCTGCAGTGGATTGGAAACAACTTTTTTTTTTTAATATCACCAACCCACCTCTCTGAGAAATTGAATTTCTAGCGAGGCTCCAAAGTACGGGAGCAAAGGATTAACCTGATTAATGACATCGCTAACTCTCTCTCTCCCCTCATCACGCTCTACCCATCATTCAAAACAGAAATACTTTTTATTGATTTATTCCCTAAAAACAACATACAAGCCTACCGTGCCTCTTTAAAAAAATAATAATTGATTATCGCTACACCACAAGCATCCTCCATTTTTTGTTGTCATTAACAACCTTGAATATTCCTCATTTCAAAAATTGATTAATCGAATCTGTAGACCGATACATTACGTCGATGAGTGATACGTTACGATGCAATACGATAAAATGGTGAAAAGCAAAAAATCTTAATAATAATAATAAATACATGACTTGACCGACCTCCACGCAGCGATCGCACACGCTGCAATGCGAACATCGCGGCGGTCTGTAGAAGTGACACGAAGCGCACCACTTCATCCGCACTTGGATGCCCCTCACATCCACGTTCTTGTAAAGAGGTGCCCGGAACTCATCATCCTTATCTTCATCCTCATTGGCTGCCGGTTGCCAAAAAAAAGACAACGTTCAACATATGACACCACAGTTGGGTTTTGCATGAGTTTGTTCACACACCCATCGGAAGAACACCGGCGTCCATGAACGTCGCCATGGTGAAGTTGGCGAGCACGAAAAGGAAAAGGACGGCGCAGCACGGCGGCACGGCAGGGCAGAAGGTCACTGCTAGCCACGGGCATCTGCAAATTCATATAAAAACACAAACAATATTTTAAAGAAGCCTAACATCTACCCAAACTGGAAAATCCATACAAAAATTAAATATATTTGAAAGAAACCTAACATTTACCCAAAATGGCAGTTTCAGATCAAAATGGCCGACTTCCAATTTGAATAGAAATCAGTTCCCCACAATGTGTTGACAAAAGTGTATCCATCCCCACTCAGGTTAAGTTTAACTCAACAAAGACTACGTGAGGATAATCTTTATCCCATTTATTCCCACGGCAGCAGCGGCGGATCCAAAAAGTAATTGTTTACAGTGAAAGCTAAGCGAGTATTAGCGCGTGTTCATCACTGCTCCCACATCACGGGGATTACCCAGGGACCCTCCGGGCTGCGGCGACACAATTATTTTCACTGCAGATTAATCTGTTGATTATATGCTAATTGCTTATCGAGGCGCTTTTTGTCTCATGGATTAAAAATAAAGTAAACAACGATTAACAAAAGTGATAAAATACATGCCTACTGTATTGAGTATTGCCCGTTGCTTTATTTTTGTGGCGTGTACATGCAAGTACTTTGATGATGTCACCAGCGTGTGAGATTAGACGGCGGATCTGAGTAATCAGGTTACACAGTGGGGAGTACGAAAAGAACCTTCCGGGAATGTTCGTATAACTGAGATGAATAAAGTGGCGAAAATAGTTGAAACCACAATCAAAGTGTTCAGTACTGTTAAGCAGCTGTCAATCAATCTGAAGGGAACGTGGGTTATATGGGATGGGGGTGCAGGTAAAGGAGGGTAAAACAGCGGGGGAGGGGTCCCCATTGCTGATGCCATGCCAGATGCAAACCCACTAATCCCCCCCTCCTTCCCCACCGGATTATCAACTCTGGATTACAGGCCCTTTCTGACAGTCCATTGTGGAATCCTCACAGTGGATCTGTCGTCTATACGGCATATATACGCTTTCCTATACATCATTGCTCATTCATTTTTTTGGGGGGAAGCGGATTCATCCATTCAACTAAGGCTGCATGACGTCATCAAAATTGAAAAATAAAAGCCACAATTAATTATTACATGATAAAATTCAAATTTGTACACAAAAGTGACCCCAATCAAATGATTTGTATTGCCGCTCGTGCTCGACCGTTAACTAATTGGATCACGTTGTGACAAATCATTGGACTGATTTCTTGAGGACCAGATTACAATGAGGATGGACGGACGCCACTGGGCCCACCCGGAGACCATCTGGACCGCGGGAGGGACACTTCATTACACCAACAAGACAAGCCGCACCTAATGAAAAGAGCCCGGCTGCCGGAGCTGTATTAAATCACACACACACACACTCACGCAGTGTAAGCTGCTCACGTCGCCCTCATCCCCACAGTGGGTCAGTGGCACAGCAGACAGTCAGTCGAGCTGCAAGTTGGTCAAATAGTATCGCTCTTACATTAATGACATCACTGTTGGATGACACACTCATGCACACCGTCCAGTTCATATTAGCGGCTAATTCAGAATACACACATTAACGATTATCCTCATGGTGCAACCCTGACTCTATTCTCTCACTTGCTTCCTAAAAGGGTTTAACTAAAGCCAGAAGCAAAGGAATTATGTTTCCTATTTCCTTTTTATTCTGGGTGGGGTGGGCAGTAATATTAAAAAGGAGTTCAAGGTCTGCAGAACAAAAGCAGGAAGAGTTAAGAGGAAGGCTGCTTTTTTTTTTTTTTTTTTTTTTTACTAAGACATCTGTTGAAACAGAGAGGAGGGGGTTGTGGGAAAGTGCAGATTTAACAAAAATCTACAAGCAATTATATTTGCATCTGCACCAAAGTCAAAGACTCCAGCCTCAACTTTTCCCAGATGAAGGGGGGTGGACAGATCAGATCCTAATCCTTCTGCATTCCCAACCTGCTGTCATGCTTCAATGTAAAAAGGCCTGGACATATTGTATATGTATAAGAGAAAGTGGGGCAGTTCAAAGGTCACTCCCGAGTGGAGCTGGAGAGGTTGGACAATTCATTCACTAAGCCAAAAGCGACTACATCCATTTCTTTGTAGCGGTTAATCTCCATGTTTAAAGATAAATGTAACAAGACAGATTTGAAATGGATCATAAGTGGGGTCACAAAGGTCATTCAGAATTTGGCCCATGTAACTTTCAATTGATTAGCAATTGATCATTTTCAAACGAATACTCACAGGGCCAAAGGTACCAAATGCACAAACCCGAATCTTGTTAACACACACCACAAGTGAACTCTTTCCAAGCTCCCACCACAAATAGGTCAAAATACAGCTCCGAGGAATGATTACAACCTTTATACCAACTGTCACAGTTCAAACGTGTTGAAATGTGCATGTAAAAAGGCGAGCTGCGACAGACTGATGGGAAAATTTTGATCAGTAAAAGTGTGCTACATAGCTGTGGGTCCTCAGGGCGACCCGCTGACAGCCAACCGGGTCAGTTTCACGGCACACAGGCGGCATATGCTCCTTTTTGGATGGGGGGCACGTGATAATTATTCATCCATCCACCCTCAGATTTTACAAACCCCTGCTTCATTTGAATTGGAACGAGAGAAGCGAGCTGGTTGTTGTGTCGTGTGCTTGTGTTAATATTAAAGCTGGGGTGCAAAACTAATTGACTGGATCTCTATTATAACTTATATTAGGACAGAGAAAGGAGAAGCAAAGAGGATTTTATATATTAGTTCATAAAAGTTTTTTTTAAAGAACATGTTTTGCAAAAGTTTCCAAGGTTTACAGTCCAATTTGGTGTTTTTAGTACTCCACAGGGGGTCTACTCCAGAAAAATGCAATAGAGTTAGTTTCCCACAAAAAAAAAATCCACTGTACTTGATGATATCAATTTAAAATACACACAAGAGTGAAATTGATGCAGCCTGCACGGCCAATGGCTCAACACCCTTAAATCACTTTTGCAAGAATAACCAAGTGAGTCACTTACGTGAAGACGAAGAAGAGTGAAGTGGAGCCCACCAGGAGGCAGGCGGCCGTGCACACCGGGATGAAGGCGGACGCTCGGAGCGAGTCGCCGCCGCCGCCGCTGCTGTTGGCAATCCTATGCGTCCGCTCCATCCTCCGTCTTCTCAAGTCTCAGACCGGCCGGCGTGTGGATAAAGTCCCTCAAACAACAATACAGACATGTTTAAACGCGTTCCGGTAGGAATGAGCAGGGGAGAAAAAAAGGAGGTCGTGAAAAGCGGGGGATGAGAGAAAGGCGACTGCCTGTGCGCACGCTCGCTCCCTCCGGATTCATGCCTCCAGCGGAGCGGGCACGTTGCCTCCGGCTCAGCCCGAAGGTGGAGCTTTCACTCGCGGGTGACGTGAAAGTTTACCACGCAACACTGCTCTTCCAGCCTCCGATGTGTTATTTTTATTGACTGGGAAAAAAAATCTGTGTTTTTATATATAACTCCCTCAGGATAAAAATGTGTTTGGGTTGACATAATTCACGGCATAAAAGTTGAAAGCAAAATGATGCATAAAATGGATTGCACTGACGTATTTTGCAAATTAACAATCAATCGGGTTTTTTTTTTGCAAGTATATTGATTGATATTTTGCTTAATTTTTTGACACATTAAGAAATAAACATGACTTGGGCCACGATGTAAAGATAAGCACTTTGAATTTAGGTTATGAATGTCAGTGTTTTTGATTGTGTTCCAGCCTTGCTGTGACCTGTTCCGATCTGTCATCACAAAATGATTCTCCCTCAGGTCAAAGCCACCTTAGGGTGTGTTCACAACAAGCTGATTGGTGCAAAGGTGTCTCCTGCTCGTCTATAAAAGTCCAAAAGTCGGATTCCAATCTATCCTTCCGAGACATTCAGCTGTGTGGAAAGCATGGACACAGAGGAGTTGGTTGAATCAATTATCCGAGCACTCATGTTTCTGGCGGGGATCATCGGGAACAACTGGTTGGCCATCAGCTCCATCCCTTCCAAGAGATCGGCCATCTGCACCAACGATCTTTTGTTCATCAACTTGGCAGTGTCCAACCTCATCACCAACTACCTGGTGGACCTTCCCGACACCATCGCCGACTTTGCTGGTCGCTGGTTCCTAGGCAAGGCCTACTGCGGCGTCTTCCGCTTCTGCGCGGACCTGTCGGAGACCAGCAGCATCTTCACCACCTTCTTCATTAGCGCTTTCTGGCATCAGAAGCTGGTGGGCTCTCTGAAACGGGGCGGCGCCCCCGTGAAGATGGACAACGTGGGCCTGGTGATGGTCTTGCTGGTCGGGAGCTGGCTCACAGCTTTGGCTTTTAGCGTGCCGCATTTTTTCTTTGTGAGCGTGGAGGCGACCAACGAGAGCGGGGAAGATTGTATAGATGTCTTCCCGGATGCCATCACCAAACAAACCTACGAGGTGTTCTACCTGATGCTGGCCAACGCCCTTCCCCTTGCCGGGATGGTCATCGCCAGCGGTCAGATCGTGATGACGTTGCTCAAGAACCAGCAGCGAATCCGGTGTCGCAACACCGAACTCGGCAAGGAGAAAGCTCACGTCGGGAGAGTCGCCGGGCCGAGCGCCGCCTCATCCTGCACAGAAACCGCCAACGCCTCCGGAGCTCCACCCAAGCTGTCCATGATGCTATCAGGGAAGCCCAACGCCAGCTCTCAAGTGCGTGCGGCCAAAAGCGTGGTGGCGGTGGCCAGCGTTTTCCTGGTGTGCTGGTTGACTCATCTGCTGCTTCGCATCACCAATAACTTCCACACCTCCTCGCTGGTGGTGGAGGTGGCCAGCTACATCGCGGCCTCCTACACCTGCATCATACCATACATATTCCTGCACGGAGTCAAAAAGCTCATATGCTCATGCAAGAGATAGAAAAAAAAATCTGGATCAACTCATCCTCATTCTGATGCTGTAATTGTTAAAATAATAAAATCCGGAAATATTACACTATGTGTTGTGAATCGCTTGACGCTTTGATAATCAACAAAACATAAATCCAAACTTTTATTTCTACCAGACTAAAGCAAACATGATTCCACCAACAATCAAGGTGGCTAATTGTAGGAAAAGACAACAATTTGAGCTCTCCCTTTTGTGATGACTGTACGGGAAGCCTTGAGTGGCGTTTGTAATTAAATGTAATTACGCGAACAGAAAAAAAAGTGACATCCCTCTGCGGTGTCACATTACGAGCAACATAGCCGCCATTTTAAGGGCGAGAGCTGTACGTAAACACGTTAAAAAAAATAATCAAATGTTTTATATGTACATTGTCAATAAGAAATATAAGTGGTGATGTGTTTGTCTTCTCTTGTAAACGCATAAGAGTGTCTGATCTGTATTTACACACTTAACAATGTTGTGCTTTGGGACACAATTGAGCATAAAATAAGTTATAAAACCTGCATCTTCAGTCTCTTAACACTTTGCTGTAATGAAAAGTCAGACTGGGGATTTTAGTAGAAAACAAGATGATGCACTACTCACAAGAAGTGAGGAAAAATTGGGCTTTCGCAGTACGTTTCAGGATGAACCTAAAACGTACCCAGAACTTTGACGGATGAAATTAATCTGACCTTTGCAACCGTACAAACGTGACAGATGTATCAAAAGCGATTCAAGGCATCGGAGGGAGCTTCGCGAGCGTCAGTGAAGTTTATCCAGTTTGGCCTGCAGAGACTTGAAGTTGCCGATGGTGTGCTGGAGGGCCGCGTTGGGGCTGAGGGACTGCAGCTCCACCAGGTAGCCGCAGATGTTGTCCAGGCACACGTTGGTGAAGCGGCGTCTGAGGCAGAATTTTGAATTTGTTGGAAATTGGAACAGAGTAAAGGAAAAGAGGAATTTTACAAGAAATCTCATCAGTATACACTGCCAGTGAGAAACAGGCTATTTGACAGATGTCTGACTCTTTGGCTCCCTCTAGAGGTCAGAGGTTTAACTGCTAGTGAAGTGGCTCACCTGTCATATGTGGGCACTCTGCTGGGGTCGTCCACGTAACCCGACAAAAGCACGTGGATGCATTCTACCAAATGCAAAGGCTTCTTCAGGCGCTGCCAGTAAGGATCCTACACCAGACACATTTATTTTCAAAATGACGGCCAACTGCAAGGGGACGTGATTTGCGGCGTGTACCCTGGTTTTGAAAAGCTGGTCGTAGACCTCCAGAAGGCGTGGCAGCTGCACCCCTATCTCCTGCATGGTGGACGTGACGAAGCCCACGTCCCAGTTGAGGCGGCACACCTCCTGCTCCAGATACTTCACCAGGAATTCTGCAAACACACAATGAAAGTCCGCAGAGAGGACATGCTTGAACAAGCTGCTTGTAATGCACTCCCAAGAGAAGAGGAATCATAATTATGTCGCTATTACCACAAAATGAGAGAAGAACACTAACCCAGTGGAAAATATCGCGGCGTTCCCGCGTAGATCCTGCCCAGCGACACCACCTTCAAACTGAGGGATCTCATCCTGTCCACGGTACTCATGGCCACTGTGTCTGCCAGTTCTGCCAGACAAGATTGGCAAGCAGCAAATCAGTAAAAATAAAAAATGATGAAAGCAAAAAAAAAAAATCAACCATGTTTTTGTTTTGTAGGGCAATGACCTTTTTCTATGATTTCCTGCCAAAGCGAGTGCACCAGAATTGGATCCGAGTGTCCCGCGCAGTGAATGATGGCCAGCTTGCACTCGGATAGTTTGAAGTGGTCGGCGTATTCCCCGTAGAGCTGCACGTATGGAGCCAAGGCAGATTTTATATTCACACCACCAAACAAAAAAATGATGAACACTAATCACAGATGCAAAAGTACTAAAAAAAAAAAGTTAAATAAAACTGAGTTTGATTCAAAAGTCACTATATGTAGCTGGCATGGATACAGTCGACAACTGAAGATGTACTGTTTATTAAGAAAATAAAAATAATGGAGCTGTTGCATGTTACCTTGGTGATGTCCATGAGGTCCGAATCCAACTGAGAGACGGCGTTTTTCACCGAAGGGTGACTGGAGTACTGTCGGATTAGCGTGTCCTGAATCTGAACTTGGATGCGCACCAGCTGGGAGAAGAAAGCAAAGCGGTGTTATGTGTGGAGGTGGGTTTGCACTCTTCTCAAAAATAAACTTAATTCTACTTCAGTCCATAAATAGGATTTCTATATTTTGGCCAGCTATGGGAGTGATTCTTCCTCCCACTACTCAAACTTTATTTTCACGGGATAAACAGGATCTACCTCCATCTTTTCCTCCAGCTCATGGAGGAACTCGCCGTCTGCTGCTTGAGCGGAGATGCAAGAGGAGCTCTTAGCGGACAGGATGGCCCGGGCCAAGTACTCCAGACGCTGCTTGAGGGAGATCTCAGTGCTGCGTGTGTGGACAGATGAGCACGGCATGAATCTTGGTGACATGGTCGTCATTAGATGCGTGACACCTTGACAAACCTGTGCATGTCGGCGAGGCGGGCCAGCACGTGGGCGGCCTTGCCAAAGTTGCGGTTCTTCTCGTAGTAGCGCCACAGCAGGTCCATGTTGTGCACTTTGCTCTGATCTTGTTTGATCATATGCATGAGATGCTCTTCCAGGTATGGCGAATTCACCTGGACAAGAGATGATCCAATTGGACTTTATATCCATGGGACTAATAAAACACTCGGTACCTCAAGCAGCTTGTCTGCCAGATCGGCCTGGATGAGCCAGTTGTACAGGGCGATGTGAAACAGCTCATCTTGGGACCTCTGAGCCAGACCAAAGATCTGCTCAAACTGCAGTGGAAAAAGATTGTCATTTCAGAAAAAGATGCACACAAAAAATATATATACAGAATCAAACATGGCTGTCTCACTCACGTGGGCCGTAGCTTCCTCGTTACTTAGCATGTTAGGATCCGAGGTGAGAACAGGAGGGCCTGGCTGTTTTGGGACGCTGGGGGACTGAGGAGCCGCTTTGCTTTGGTTCACCAGCTCCTGCATGGTGTCCGTGATGCATTTATAACATAATAGCCTGCAGGCGGGGTTGAGAAAATGTCAGCACTAAAAGCCATCCACAGCTTATTTTATTGGCTGTGATGTCACAGCAACGTGTGCTAGCGTGCTATTTAGGCTAGGGAGTGAAGGTGGGTATGGATATAAAAAAAAATCTTACCTTTCCTGGAAGGCCAGCTGTCCCGTCTGGTCCTCCTCAGGCTCTCCATTTTTGTAAAAATGGGGCCCCAGCCTCTGGGGGTCCTTTTTGTCAGCCGCCGTGAGGCACAGCTCGAGGACGCCCTCGTAGAAACGTACTGAAGACACATTTGCATCAATTCAACACAGGGCGGTCGTGAGCGGTGGCGGCGGTGGCGAGTTCAACGCTACCTTGCCTGTACTGGGAGCAAACCACTGGCAGGTCAGTGTTCTGGCTGATCTTTTGGTAGAGACGCAGTGATTCCCTCAGCATTTTCTCCTTATCGACTTTGTTCTGGATCTGCTTGGAGCTCTGCAGCAACTCGTTCGCCTTGGTGGGTAAACATCAACATTTAAAAACCCCGGAATATGCATGATGAAATAGTTACTAAGGCATGCGTCAGATATTCATCTATTGCTGGATTGGGTTCATGGAAGTAAAATTAAATATAGAGTATTATATGACATTAGAGGCATGTAGAACAAAATGGAGCACACTACTTGGCAACAACCAGCAGAGGGCGCCACCAGACTGGTCTAGCTGTTAAACAGTAAACAAATTTTTTGACTTTGCCGTGTACCTTTGAGCAGACGCTGTCCTCTGTGCTGTAGAGCAGCGGACACACGTCCCGCAGATGATTGCTGATGGCGTCCACAGAGGTGTTATCTTTGATGTAGACGTTAATGAGCGCTGTCACCAGGGCTCCTGTGAGCTCCTTCCCCCGGATCACCACATCCTTAAAACTTGCTGCCTTCATCTGCTCCTGAAAATCCTAAAAGAAAAAAAAAAGGAGTGAGATATTTGGAGAGTGGCATACTTGTTTGTGAAAATGCTACCTTGGGCAGTTCTGACATGATGAGGCTGAACTGATGATCGCATAGAAGCTTCCAGAGGGCCAAAGTCTGATAGGAGCGATGGACTAACGCCTGGATGCTCTGCAGGGACACTTTCTCGTAGACCTGAGCCTTGGCTAGAAAAAAAGAATGATAAAATGATGGTAAGATAAAAAAAAATATTAGGTTTGTAGTTTGCAGTGATTTAGCAACATGACAAAAGGGGAGGGGGGGGGGCAAAACTGTCCACACACTCACTGTGGTACTTCCTCTGAAGCTCCTGTTGGACCTGCTGAGAGCTGGCGCCATCCGGCCGCATAAATCCCAGCAGCCTTTGCTGCAAGTTACCAGGGGAACTGAAACTACAAAGGGATCAGAATCAATCACTATGGTGACCATTTTCAATAAGAACAGAATGTTGGCTTATCATGTCTTACCTTGCACCGCCGAGAGAGGAGGGACTGAACAGAGAGTTTTTATCCAGGAACTCCTTCAGCCTGTAGAGCTCCAACAGGACCGACTCCAGATCAAAAGAAGTAACGCTGCTTTCCAACTGTGATGATGTTGAGGAGGAATAGTAAAGCATTACTCAAAATCTGCACCCACACAACTAATTGTAACTGCTAAGAGAACTTTATGGATTAAAAAAGAAGATTATCAGAACGCCCCTGCAAGTTGTACTTTCAACAAATCAAATGGCACCAGAAGGCAGTTTATAAATGAAACTTACAATACAGAAAGTCTGACTTCCTTTGCTGACTGCTTTCTCCACTGCTAGGCTCCCATCCCAAATGTTTCTGTGGAAGGAAGAAGCAAAATGGAGAGAACATGAGTCCTATACAATCGTTTGACACGTGGACACCGCATATGAATCGTTATCGTGTGGATCTCAACTAGACTGACCCGAGAATGCGAGCGAAGTAGACACAGATGCCATTGTGCTTCCCGGAGAAAATCACCTCTGGGCCGACTGACATCGGAGTGATGGGGGCGGACCCCGTGTGCATTGGCGCATAGGGCGTGGCCAGAGGTGGGGGAAAAATGCCTGATGGAGAAAAAAAAATCACACACTTCTTTTCCATTCTACATACACACAGTCGGATTGAGCAAACACTTACCCGGTGCTGGAGAGCTCATCATGGGTCCAACATTGCTGGGTGGTGACATAGCAGCGGGAAACCTCATCTGTGCCTCTCCTCCATATCTGACCACACATGCATACATTTAACAAGCTTGCCTTCCCCTTTTCTCCATTTGCCCATCACAATGAGGTATGCTCAATTATTCTACACGAAGTGTATCTTTGTTATCGGACCTGAAGAAGGCTCTGGTGGCCCACTGCGAGACTTCTCGGTTACAAGATTCGTTGGAGCAAGCCAGGATCAAGGCTGTAGCGCAGGCCTGCTCCTCCTGAACACAAAGGAGGCAAAAAGATGTTTAAAAGTCTTCCGAGAGGGCTCGTCAAGGAAAGTTTTTACCCGGTGCAGCTTGAAGAAGCGTTCGATCTCCTCGCTCTCTCCTCCGGCGCAGCTCACCAGAAGGTGACGGAGCTGGTCCACGGGACGAAGCTTTTGGAAAATGTGACTTCCCTGTAGAGGGGCGAGAAGTCCGCCTTCAGTATTCTGAACTAGGACTTGATAATGAGTCTTGTGCGGTAAGAGGCTTTAAACCTTTGCTGAAAGGAGGACAAATTTCTGCGGGGGGGTGTTGTGCTGCAGGACCACCACGGGCGAGTCAGTGACGGGGATCATTTCCTTGTTGAGGGGAGTACAAATCCTGCTTGGCTTCTCCTCGTTGATGGCGCTTATAGCCCATGTGTGTCCGTCGATATTCGACATCATCTGCATGGAAAAAAAAATCAAGTGAGAATGTTATTCGTGCTAGTATGCTAGCTAGCATGCATGGTGAGACTAATGTGAAGGTAGCAGAAATGATTTGTTGGCCACACCTGAGTCTCCATCAAGGGCTTCTTGAAGGGGAACGAGTCATGATTGATGCACCACAGAATGTCGTTGTCCTCCGTCTCAGAAGCCGCCATCAGCAAAATACCTGCGGGGATTATCTGAGATTATGAAAAATTCCCGCTGAAGAAATGCCGGCGTGGTCGGTCGGGGGTTTACCTTTACTGTGCAGCGCCTTGTGGACTTTGGCGGGTTTCTGCAGCGTGGACGACGCGGAGAAACCCGGCGGTAGGCGAACGTGAACCAGAGAGAGCAAGGAAGGTCGGGCCGGCGTGTGCCTTTGCTGCGGTGGCGCAAAAGGTGTAGTGCAGAAGTAGAGCCGCACACCTGTGGAATAAAAATGAAAATAATACCAGCACGTGTGTTAACTCATATTGACAACATTGTTCTTGTGTGTTGTTTTTCTCCCCCGTATTTACCTGAATGCGTCACAGCAAGCAGGTGAACGTCGGATGACTCTGATCTGCTTATCACAGAGATCTGGACGATGGGCTTGAAGACAGAACGATCCATGGTCCTGCATGGGAGCAAAACATAAAAAATAGTTTCAAATAGAAGGGTAAAAGATGGACTTGGTGAAGTCTAATACCTGGCAATGTTTCCGGCGGCTGCGACAATGCCGTTTTGAGACATGGTGGCCACGCGACTCATGGATCGTCCGTCGACGCCCAGGTCATACACCTGACAGACGGAAATGAGGGTGATTTACTCCAGAACACTAACAACCGCGAATACCGTTTGCATACAAATAGCTGACATTAAAACTTTTCGATATTGTCTGCCTATTTCATAAAATGCATCTGTTCTAAAATTTGCTTTTCCCCAAAAATGTCAAATTGCAGTAATACCTGTAGGACTCCTTTCTCAGAGCGTGTATAAAGTGTGTTGCGGGAGTTGTCCACAGCAATCTGCACAATTGGGTCTGGAAAGCAGAAAAAAAACATTTTTGATGAATAAATACAAACTCATTATTTCCTCAGTGTGTGCGTACCATCCTCAGAGAAAGAGAACTGGAGCACAGAAGGGACGAGGAAGGACAAGGAGCTCTTGGAGTGGTTGATCTTGCGGCAGCGCTGACTCAGCCAACCCGCCTCCGCCTGGTAGGCGATTTCGTACAGGCAGCCGTCCTTTCCCGCCATGAAGATGCGACCCAGGTCGGTGGAGGTCACAGTGAGAATGTAGGTGTTGTCGGTGGGGATGGAGAAAAGGTGGTCCGGAAGTATCTGCATGCTGCCTGACATGCTGTCATTCAGCCCTGAGGCAACACAAAAATACACAAGCTGCAATGATTTGCATTTATACAAGAAATGTGGTGTGGATCCTCAAACTCACCTCCTTGGACCCTTGGGAAGCTCACACCCAGGATGACAACATCCACGGACGTGGCCAACACAAGCAGGTAATGGATGTGAGGCTGTAAAATCCCTGGGAAAATCAAAACGAAAATAAACACTGCATTGAAAAGGGAAACAAAATATAAATAGGTGTACTACAGTTCACAACATACCTTGTTTTGGTTTCACCAGCCCCACTGCCAGAATGGTTTCGATGAGGCCGTCGAAATAGGCCACGTCTCCCCTGTGAGGCGTATTACCACAAATAATTCACATATCAGGTACACCTTTCAATCGCTCGCGATCGTACTAACCCGTCCTCGTAATTCCACATGAAGATATCGTTGTCGATCGTGAGCCATGCTCGAGTAATCTCGGGAAAAACTCCCATCATGCAGTTGAACTGCATATCTACATATCATGTTAAGGGGTTAAAGCAAGTCAATGCAATTATTTTATGTGCCTTATAAATGTGCCACTTGAGAGCAGACTAGAAACAATATTGAGTGTGTAACGCAATGCAAATCCAGACTTCTGCATCCAACTACCATTTTCAATCAAAAGGATACGGCTGAATTGCTCTACCAGCTCCGGCGGCAGCGGGACTCGGCGCACTGCGCTGAGCTCTGGCAGGTTGGGCACGCTGAGTAAACCCGGTCCTTGAAGGGGATAGTCCATGTCGGACACTCCGGAGAGGGAAGGTATATCTAATAGCACAGATGACATCAATTTAACTGTACTGTACTTTCAGTCAAATGTTTAGCTCTCTTTACTTGAATTGACATTTATTTTAAAACCTTTTGTTAGTCACTAGTCCTTTCTACTTCTATGTCCTCCAGGTAAATCTGGCTGTAACTCACTATGAGAGGGCACGCTGAGGAGCTCCGACAAGTCCGGGAAACAGCGATCATCTTGCAGGTGCCGGTCGACGAGCCGGGCCGAGCTGTCGAGAGCCTCGACAAGAGCAGCGGCGGGGCTGCTGGGTCCGGCGGTGGACGGCATGACTTCAGACTGCCGCTGGCTGACGAAGCTAAATGATATGGATAAATGAATGGATAAAAATGTTCAGATAAACGAAAAATTTAATAATACACCCCGCGTTGTGTACGTCACTTGGTGTTTAAAACTTAGTTGACGTGGATGACGTGGAACTAGTTAAAACAAGTTGATGAGTGGTTAACTAATTGCTGAGATTCTTGGAGTGTTAGCAGGGATGCTAAATGCTAGCGTTGTTTAAGTGTGAATAGGCGCCATTCTGAGAGAGCTTGGCATCTTACCCAAAAGGGAATGATTCCAGATATTAAGTGAATTGATCCTCCAATGGCAGTTGCTTTAGTATGCAATGTGAAGAAAGTAGAAAAAAGTAATTGATCAAATCGATAAACACAAAACCTGCCGCCCGCCAACCTCATGCGCGAGCGCCGGGGTCAGAGTTTTCACTTCCGGATATTTGAGAATAACAAAATAAATATTTGTAATGACGTTCTAAGTTAATTCACGGGGTTTTATATTGTTTCAAAAGCAGTTGTGAAAGTTAAATTTAATTTTGAACAAATTTAGAACTTTTTTCTTTTTGTTTTATTTGACCTAGAAAAAAGACTGTTCTACGGCGGTCGAGGGGGTCCAAAATAAAGAGATGTAAAAACAGACAAACACACATATGCAAACACAAAAAACAACTGCAAAACAAAAAGGCTTGCTGCTCATTTAAAGTCCAAAAACACTTTATTAAGAACGTCAATACACTAATTTCCAACATTCACTTTTCTTTTTTTCTTCTTTTTACAGAATTATTTTCAGATATAAACATATTTTTTTTTAGTTCAACTATAATACAGTCAGTGGGAGTAAAAACGAACCGGGTTGCTGCACAACAGCGAAGGAGCTCCCACCCAATGTTTTTTTGAAACAATTGTTCCTGGTGTGTTAACTTCAACTTGGTCTATGAGGTCCTTAAATAGAAAGAGCTTTGATCGTCTCTGTAACATACTGAATCCATGTGGTGCTGCGTTGCCAGAGTATTGTCTAATGTTTAGTCCCGTCCTTGGCGGCGTATAGTGCTCGTAACGTCTGTGCCACTTTGTTAGTCAGCTTTTGTCCGCTCGTTAAGGAGATTTTCTTATAAATAATGTCCGCCTCCTTAATATTGTCCAACCAAGGCACCTTTTTGCGACCGTCCCGTTTCTTGGCCACAACCCAGGGCCCTGAGTAAGTGCCGGACATCCAGTGTACGCTGTAGCCGCTTTTGGTCTTCTGTACCACCCTGGCGATCTGCGGCCTGTCTTTGTATTTGGGACAGCAGATGGCCACCACGTCCGTCACGTCCACGCTCTCGTTCATGTGGCCGTAGTCGTCGGCAGAGTCGTCGCCTCGTCGTGACTTCTGCTGTGGGTAAAAAGAAGCTGTCAAGACGCTGTTTGGCTTCTTATAGACAATAAAGGGATTTTATAAAAGATCTAAGATGTTTCCTTACCGCCGGGGGATCTTCATCCTCGCTCTCCTCATCCTCGGACTCAATCTGCGCCCTGTGATTGTTGTGGTTGTGGTTTCGGTATTTGGGGCCCTGGAGCAACGAGGTAATTGCTTTGTTTCTGGCGTTGGCGCTGGCCTCGCCCTCCTCTTCATCTTCTTCACGGTCCAGGTGGTCCATCAGCACTTTGAACTATGACGAAAATAAAAGGTCAGGCAAATGATTTCATAATTAGCCCCTGAAATAATCTCCAAAATGTTGATTTAATGAACCGAAAGGAGATAATGAGTTCTCGGAAACAGAATTCTTACGTGTAAATACTGTTTGACGATAGACTTCCTGGTCTCGTAGCTGATGTCGGAGCTGGATAGACCGACCTTCAGGAATTCCAGAGTCTGGCGAGGATTGAAGTGCACCTTGGATTTCCTGTTCACCGTCTTGTCGTACACCTTGGCCGATTCCGTCGGTGAGTATTTCTGGATTTTGCTGTCAGATAAAAGCAAAATGTTTTTCGAACTGGAGTACTGACAGTCAAAAAACTTTCCATCTATAATATTGATTTAAATCAAATCATTCAAGCAAGACTACCATATAAGGTTTCGTGGAATATTCCAGTGCTGGCCTACCTGTCTGAGAAGCCGTATAAATTCTTGAGGTGTTGTTTGAGCATGAGCAGCAGTAGGATTCCCTGCGAAGCCAGGGAAAAGTCCAACAGAGGCTTCTGGTCCTCGGGTAGGCGGGCCATCACCACATCCTCGTCATCCATGTCGGAGTCAGATTGCGTGTGGAGCTTTTCCACCACCTCCTCCTCACTGCTGCTGCTGCTGCTGCTACTACTGCTGCTGCTGCTACTGGATTGGCTGCTGCTCTCCTCGCTGTCGTCAGAGCTGTCTCGCATCTTCCGAGGCTTGGCCTTCTTCTCCTTCTTCTTTTTTTTCTTCTTTATTTTCTTCGGCCTTGGAATTGGTCCTTTTCTTAAAGACTACACAGGGAGCAAAGTAGGGATAAAAATAAATGGAATAATCTGATTTTTTTTTTTTTTTAATTACGTCTAGACAAAATTGATACTGCACATGGAGCTGGGCAAACTCTTCTCACCTCTTTAAAAGACTGCAACAGGTTGCTGCCAGAAACTGACAGAGTGATGTCCACGTGGTGCATGATGAAAAGAGGCTCTTCCTGCGTCTGGTATGGGAAGCAGGCCAAGTTGTCCGCCACGAATAGCAGCAAGTTCACTTCGGCTCTCTGAAGAAGGCAAAGAATCAGCCATTGATCAATAACCCGACTAGCATTCCGATGACTATCTTCGACTTACGGAGCTGTCGTCAAACATGTTGAGCAGAGAAATGAGGAAGGCTCGCCGATGTTGGCGGTTCCCCCGGACCAAAGTGTACAGATGAGCGCAGAGGGCCGCGTCAGTGTCCTGGTGACGGAAGCCTCGGATGATCGCCTCTTTGGATCCGGCGATGGCCCGCTGGATCTGGTAGGACAACTTCAGCCCTGCTACTGCTTTCATCTGGTCAGTTCATAAAACAGCAGATAATCAAGGGAGAGCTACTCGTGTGTGGAGTTCACAAGCTCGATGATGTTTGAACAACGGTCTTTGTGAGCACACTTACATGAATAAAGCCTGAATACTTCTTGTCAATATCCACCAGTTGTTGATCAGACTTGTTCTTCATGGTTGGCTCCGGATCAGTTCCCATGGCAATTAAGTAGGGAACGCACTTGAAAGAAAAAAATAGTTGTTATAAACAATTTTTTTTCTTTTTCTAAGACTAGGGATTTTTTTTTTTAATTTAACCTTTTGAACCATATAGAAAATTGTTAATAGGCAGCATTTTCTGCCAATAGAAGCTGGTTATGTTTTGAAAAAAAAATTAGTACCTGCACAGGATGGATGAGGCCCTGACTGAGCGTCAACGTGATAACACTGAGAGCAAAGTGGCGGACTGTGGACTGTGCGTGCAGGAAGGAGTCCAACACTTGCTTCAGGTAGATCTGAATGATGGAGCTGCTCATACCCGACGAGATGTCGCCCATCTCTTTCAGATCTTCCTGTTTGGCCTTGTCCTTCCCTGAGTTAGCAAAAAACAAACACATGATAAGGCGATGGAACGAAAAGGGAGAACACGTGAAGGATCAAGCCTTGAACTCACAGTCACGGTCGGCTTCCAGCATTCTCGAGTCCTCCTCTTGTAGATATGTCTGCATGTTTTTAAGCACCTGGACCTTCAAACTGACCAGACTGTGCTCGTCGGACAGAATGTTGTTGTAGAGAATCTTCACGTCCTGCGCGAACATTAGCTCCGGGTGCATGATGAACTGGAAGCCTTCAAGTGATAGAAATCATGTAAATGCTGAGGGGAAAACAAATAGAAGATGTGCTGACATACCTAAACCGATCAAGGCCTTGACTTGGACCACCTCATCTTTGTGCGAGGTAAAATACAAAAGAACTTCCAAGACTTTGTCCTTAATGAGGAGCTAGAACACAAACAGTTGGATAAGTTAATGATCAGTATTAAATAATCAGCATGATGAATCCTACCTTATTGGTACCCTTGAACTCCTCTTGGTCAAAATCAAAGTGTCGACACAAAGCACCGACCGTGAATAGCGAGCGGAGCAGTGTGGGCTTGTTCGTCACCAAGGTGGGACTGTCGGGATCCTCCTGGTGCTGGGTCTTGAGTTTGGCCAAGGCGCCTAGAATTCGGGGAAGGAAAAAGCTGATTTGTATTTTTATCTAATGGCAAGGCATGAGTTTCAAACTGAAGCGTCCCATCAAGGATGAAGGAGCGTGGTGGCCAAGGTAAAAGGAAAACGGACTTACCATAGAAACGATTGAAACAAGCCCAAACAAACTTGTAGTTGTGTGTGACCTTGTTTACCACGGCACCGAGACAGCTTACGCAGTGCTGCACGACCTGAGAAGGAAACCACACGATTGACATTACCACCATCTTCGGACGCACCACCAACGTCGCAAAATGAAACAAACCATCATTCCGTATTTGATAATCAACTTCATGAGGTCTTCTTCGATGGTAGTGAGGAAATTCTCGCTGGGATTGTCCATCAGAGGCACGACCAGCTCCAGGATCTTGGCCACGTTGCAAATCAACATCAAGTCATTCTGATTCTGCAACAGGATGGAGGTAGTTAGTTATTGACGCCCGTAGAGGGCGCTGTGGTACAAGAAATCAGCAGTTGCTCCTTACGTTGCCCTTAGTGTTCAGGTGGGGTTGCATGGTCATGGCGTGTTTGACCATCAGCTGCGGTCGGATCTTGCTGAATAAGTACAGCGTGGTGACGCACGCCACCAGGCGACCCGAGTTGCCGCCTTTGTCCTCACACTCTGAAACACACACATTATGAAATTGCTTGATGACTCCCATTTTTTTTTAAAGCACAAAATCAAGTCTATTTCTCTATTCACCTGCAATGGACTCTTCATATTTCACTATGTGCTCCACCAGATTGTCCACCAGTTGACTGCAGGCCTTCTTAGCTGGTTTGTAAGAAGCGGCTTCTTCTGATTTAAGGAGCTGGGGGAAAAAAAAATGGCGGAACACAAACAATTTAGCATAAATCACAGGTATGGACGATCAGATCCAATATAGCTTACATTCTGGAGAAGCTGCTCGAACCAATCGTAGCCGGAATCTTTACACGCCAGCACCTGCGGTGAAAGAGGAAATACAAGATCACACATTTGCATCAAAATAAAATTCTGCACGTAAATCAACTACACACCACATCGGTGATGTTCAGGATTTTTCTAATCATGGCGTCTTTGTCATGACTTGGTGTTGGCGTGAACCAGATTTTCTGGAAGGTCTCATTCACCAGTTTCTGTAAGGATCAAATCATCTTATGTAAATAGAGGTAAATAAAAAAAAAAAGCTGTTTTGACTCAAACAAACCTTAATCCCCTCCTCGTCGTTGACCCTTCGGATCATCTTGACGCACATCTCGGTGATTTTGTGGAAGTCTGGCAGCTCCAGACAAATATCCCTCAGGATCTTGATGACTCTCTTCCTCACGCTGATGCCCGTGTCCTATTGAGATTAAAGGTTAAATTGTGAACATAACCTAAATTAAATTATGTAGCACACGGGTGTCAAATTTAAGTTACCAAAATCCTCTCGATGAGCATGTCGTAGTACTGCTCGATGAGCTCGGGGCGACTGAGCACAAAGCGTCCGACGAGCTCCACGGCGGCCTCGCGGACGCTGGTGGAGTTGTCCATGAGGCGGCCATGAACGCCACGCTGCATGTCGGGCTGAAGGACAAAAAAAGTTGAGATTTGTCAGTTGTTGAGAAATACCCTACGGCGGATTTAATAATATGCGAGTGTCTCACCCTTGCGAGAATACTCGGGTCCACCGCCACAACCTCGGACAAACACTTCATGGCTTTCGTTCTGACTGCGATGGCGCTCTCACCGAGCACTCTCAGGATCTACAAGAAAGTAGCATCGCTTTTATCTTGACAGTTTAAATTTTAATTGATTGTACATCTAATGAAATTAAACTTCAGATACCATTTATTGTTAAAGTAACACTGTTCAGAATTAATCTAGTTTACAATGCATGTCTCGTGAAGACTCAAAAAGGGGGCGGGGCTAGTGATGTTAGGCTACATTTAAATATTGCTATTTTTATGCTACAACACACATGGCTACTTTACCTGTGATAAATAAACATCAAAACTCTGTGAGAACGGCCTCATAGAGGCGAGGTATTGGACAATCAAACAAGAGTCCCTGTAGTCAATTGCGTCCGAGCTGATCCTGAAATAAAAATGAGACGGTTTAATCAAGGTGACTGAACGAGAAAGTCTTATTATGATTTTTACCTGGTGTGAGAGTTCCTGATGATCTTGCGCAATAACTTTTTCCGCGATTCGGCCCGCTGCACAATCTCCTCTGTGGAGTCGACGTCGTTGACGGCAAATAAAGCTTTAGGGTCGTCGTCGTCGTCGTGCGACTTCATCGCCTTGTCCGCCTCGCTGGTGATGTCCCTGTACCACTGGGCGATGTAGAAATTCCTGGCAAACTGCGGGGAGGCGCAGTGCCAGAGGTGAGCATCGAGTTTTACAAGCTGAGTGCCAACGATTAACGAGAGAAATTAAAACATGCTCACGACGAGAGCGGGATCGATTTCACTGCTCTCCTCTATGTAGCACAACAGGGCCCTCTGGAGTTGATGCGTCTCGTCGTTCCCGGGGAACTGCAAAGATGATGATTAGAGAATGTTTACCAACAAAGCGAGTCAAAATTTCAAACGCTTACGATCAACATTTAAGACTAATTTGTTTTTGTAGCCACAAATCTACATTTATAATGTCTGATGTCATTTTTTTTAAAAATTCAATTTAACCACAACTATAGAGCTACAAGACTTCTTTTTTTGTTTTTAAAGTACCTCTTTAAGGATGCGGTCAATGGCCTTTTGGTCCATCTTGCTACTGACGGCATCTTTACGCAGACAAGAAGCGACAGTGCCGAGATAATCCAGCGACGCCACCCGCAGCGCCATCTCTGTCTGCTTGTTACTAAACTGGTGCACCTGGAGGATGATAAAATAAAAAAGATTAATATTCAAGGCTGTTTTCTCCAAAACGTGTGATTCAAATGGCATCGCTTACCAAGAGGCGACCCAGCAAACTGAGCAGCAGTTCGGCAGCGGGCCACTCGGGTTTGTTGACAGTGGACAGGAGGTCATGGACAAAGTTTTCAAAGAGAGGCCTGAAGTCGTCCTCGCCCTGCTTACTGCCACACCTGACACAACAGAGCAAAAACTCTTACCTTGGTACTCAACATCTAATTTACACATGTAAATAACATGGACTTACTTCTTGAGGAACACTGACAGGAAGTTCTGAGCAGTCCTCATGGCAGTCTCATAGGAATTTGTGATGAGGACGTCTTTGTCCACCTGCAAAAAGCAAACAGATGGTGAGTACGATTAGGAATATTTGGATTAAATGACAGATGCTTTGCGCTGCCCGCCTTCTTATTGTGTTCGTCGTCTCCGTCCTTTGAGGAGGGCAGCTGCACCACGCACTGGATGAGCTGAAGAACCAAGGCGGTGACCATCTGGATATGCTTGCTGCCTCCATCGCTGCTGTTTAATCTGTCAGAAGGAGTCATTTAGAGGAGGGGCGCCCCATCACTCTAATCTCCTGTGGTTTACCTGAAGTTTCTCAAGTTGCGTTTACTGGACGGCAGCCTGGCCATAGAGTTGAAGATCTCTTCAAGAATGAGCTGCCTGTGCTTTCTATAGCGGGAGAACACCTGCAGAGGAGCAAAAAGGGGACAGTTGATGAAAATGATTTTGAAATGGCGTTGATGAAAGGTCACACTTACCGCCGTCACCAAAGTGATGGCACACAACTGCAGCTCGCTGACGTTCTCCACGAAAAACGGTGTGATACCCAAGGTGGACACCTATGCAATGGCCAGACTGACAATCAGACACTTTTTTGTCTTTTAAGAAAAACCAGCCCAGCTGAAGAGTCTCACTTGGAGAATGGTGTTGTCGGTCAGCAGCTGGATCTCCACCAGCTCCGAAAGGTTGCTGATGATGTCACACACTTTGCCGTAGAGCTGGAGCACCGTCTTCTGCTTATGGCTGGAGTTTTTAACTTTCTTGCCTTTGGAATTATGCCCGCCACCTTGGGTGAGAAAGTACAAATCCATCATCAAGGACCTTTGTAAAAAGAGCCAAGGGGGTGATTGATGATTTGCTTACCTCCGTGGGGATCTAATCGGTAGGTGGGGTCGTACTGGGGGTACAAGGAGTTCTGCATGTGGTACTTGGTGTACTGCAACACCCGCTCGATGACGTCTTCGATGAAAACCACCTTGGGTACGCGCGGCGAGGTCATGATGTTGAGCGCCGTCAGGCAGGCGTCGGCCGACTTGGTCACCCGCTCCAAGATGAGGTCCCGCCACAGCCGCTCCTCATCCATGGAGTCGTTACCCTTCCATACGACAAAGTGGAATTTTACCAAAATGTGACCAAAAATTGTTTACTAATGAAATCACAATAACTTACATGGTTCATCAACGTGGACAGTTTAACACTGTCCTGAATGTTCTTCTCCAGGACGTTCATGAATTTCACCAATTTCTGAGACGAACACTGGAGAGGAGAAGCAAATACAAATCACGTGTTGTTTTCTTACATTTCAAGGAAAATAATGCACCTACCTTATAAAAGATGCCCATCTCTTTCATCTTGGCTGAATCGCTGCATAACTCGCTCAACTGGTGCTTTCCGAGGAGCAACTCCTGTGGTATTTCATCATCACCGTCGTCACCTGAGAAAGGCACGAAGATCGTAGCTTGAGGTGCACAAATATTTTTGCTGCGGTTCTCAAATGAGTGTTTTTTTTTTTTGGTGTTCTCTTTTTTTTTAGTCAGGCCTGTTTACCTGCACCAGTTAGGTCCACGTCTTCAAGACTCTCCAAGATGTTGTCCACGCTGGCGGCGAATCTCTTGAATGTGGATGTGTCCATCAAATCTGCGTCATAAAAGTTGGAAAACTGTATTTTGGCCGGAATGCCACCAAAAACTAATAATAATAAACGGCAGTTCCAAAATGAAATAGAAAACTGTGAAAAAAAAAATACTAACCCTCAGGTCGCATCTTTTCGTACGCCTTTCTCTCTTTATGTTTTTTCTTCAATTTTCTGGCCACTGAACAAAAAGAACACATTGAGCATCAAAAATGAACACACACACACAAACAGAACATTTTGAGTGACTCACCGTCGCTTAAATTTGGCGGTGCCCCACCGTCGCTTTCCCCTGAGCTCCAGTCCTGTTGCCGCTGGCGACCTTTTTTGGACTCGCGCTTCCACGACTTGTTCTGATCTTTCCTTCGCTTTTTTTTCATCACTAAAACCCAGCAAAGACAATCGTGTTCTATACAACAATTTTTTTCTCCACTGACTGACTTGAGTATATGGTTAAAATTTCCAGTGAGGGCTTTCCATTCATTTCCAGTGAACCACGAGCTAAAAGGTAAGCAGAGCTGCAATGAGTTTTGCTGGATTACCTTCATCCTCCGAGTTGTCGTTGTCATCATCGCTTGCTTCCTTCTCTTCATCGGAGCGTTCGGTATACTTTGGGGATTTACTAATCATACTGTGCCGCCGCTTAACATCTGTAAGAAAAAAAAAATGCACATACTGTAGCCAAGTCCGCAAATGGTAGATCGTTATGTGCGGTCCTCTTAAAAAAAATTCCTGGCAATCGTTACCTTTTGATTTGTGACTAGAAGACAAATTCCACAACTTGTCCGGTTCCTTGAGTTCCTTCTTGATGCTTTGTATGTCATCAACGTTCAGCCTTTTCACTTTCACAACAGGTTTCGGGCCTTTGCTGAGGTTTTCGACCAGCGACTTCCTCTCCAGCACAACGCGAGGTTCTTTCCAAACATCGAGCAAGTCGCCCGAAACGGCGGGACACTTCTCCACGGTGTCCCGCTTCACTTTGGGTATCACAAAGTTCTTGAGCGCTCCCGAGTTTCCCCCCAGCAAGTAGGAAGGAAATTCAAATTCGCTGTTTTTTTTCACCTGGGAGGGTTCTTTACCTTCATCGCCACCTTTCCTTTCTTTTTTATTTTGCGGGATCAAAAAATTGGATTTGTCTGTCCTTTCACGAGCGCTGAGGTCACTGAGGTGTCTGCTGCCATCTTGCCTGATTTTGTGCTCCTTGTCCAGTTTGGCCGTCCCATCCGGAGACTGTTCCCGTTTGTTGCTGTTACTCATGGCCGCTTTGTGTTTCCTGGCCTTGTCCTCCCTGACTCTTTCTTTACCTTCTCCCGTCACTCTTTCCCGAGCTTTCTCCCTATTTCGCTCCTTCTCCAGACTTTTGTCCTTCTCCTTTAGTTGGTCTTTCTCCCTATCCAGTTCTTTATTTCGCTCTTTCTCCTTGAATCGCTCTTTCTCCTGTTTGAATCGATCCCTCTCCTTATCTTGCTCCTTCTCCCTGAATCGATTTTTCTCCTTATCCGCCTCCTTATTTCGCTCCTTCTCCTTCAACCGATCTTTCTGCCTATCTTGATCCTTATCTCGCTCTTTCTCTTTTAATCGAGTTTCATCCCTGTCTATCTGCTTGTCCAGCTCTTTCTCCTTAGATCGAACTTTTTCCTTGATTCTATCCTTTTCCTTTGGGCGATCTTTACCTTGATCCTTATCCCTGCCTCGATCTTTTTCACAATCTCTCACTCTGTCAACGTCTCTCTCCTTCTCCCGGTCTCGTACTCTCTCCCCATCCACCTCCTTCTCTTTGTCCCTATTCCTGTCTGTATCCTTTTGTCGAATTTTGATTTTATCTCTTATCTTATTCCTGTCTATCTCTTTTTCTTTCCCCACATCCGGGTCTTGGTCCCTCTCTTTTTCCCGACTCCAAACTTTGTCCGCGTCGTGATCTTTCGTCCTCTTCTTCTCCCTACCTTTGTCTTCGTTAAAACAATCGGCGTTCCGTTCTGCTTTGGAGGTTTTCAGGGAGTCGGGTTGACAGTGACCGTTGTCGTTCTTTTCCTCCCTGTGCCGAGACTCCGGGTCCCGATTCTGCTTGGGCCTCGGCGAGTCTCCGCGCCATCCGTCGGCTCTGTGTTTGGATTCCCGTAGGCTTTCCTTCTTCTCCTTCAGACGGATATCCGAGTCGGACTTTGCGGAGTCATCGAGGTGTTGTTTGGTAACAGTCAGTTGGCAGGTGTTATCTTTCTCCGCTTCCGTCTCGGAATCAGAACCCAGGACCTGCTTGGCCTCCAGCACCACGATGGGCTGCCGTAATCCTCGGCCGGCCTGCTGCAGATCAATGCTGACCATCAGAGCGGGACGACCGGAACCGTTGCTGGCCGCGTTCTTCTTCTTGGGTGTTATCTGGTTACCGCCTTGCACAGCGAAACCGTCAGTCAGGTCCACTCCCGGTTCCTGAGGGTATGAGTCTTGCTTTCGTTTTTTCAGCGGTTTGTCTGCAAAATGACAACATGAAATTAAGAAATAGGCGTCAATGGCAATGAAGTAAAATATTCCGATACCTTTATCCTGGACCTCTTTGGACCATCGCTCTCTCTCGCTGCCAGATTCGCGCTCGGTCCTCTCAATCTCCGCCAAAGCCTCAATGTCGGCCTCGGCGTCATCCAGCAGCACCACCGCTGAGACGGCAGCGGTGGTCTCGTTTGGTTGAAACGGAACTTGCTGACAGTTTGGCGACTCCTCCGCGGCAAATTTGCACGGCGAGTCCTGGTTAGAGTTCAGGATGGTGTTTTTACTGTTCGTCAGGCACGCTTGCGGCGCCGCGTCCTTCCTGGGAGAATACACTTCGTACTGTTCTTTGTGTGCGTTCTTCACTCTGGACAGCTTTAACGTCAGCCTGGCAGAGTCTTTCACGGGGGTGCTCACTATGTCATACAAGGCATTTTTCTCCAGGTGCTCATCGGCCGCCTTGCTCCTTTGCTTCTGCTTCTTTTTTCGCTCCGTGGAGGAGAGCAGCATGTTGGGAGCCATGCTGGGGGGGACGTCGGAAGGAGGCGACTGCATAATGAGCAGAGATCTGGACCCTATTGATACACAAGGAAATAATGGAGAGGTGGAAATTCTGGAAAAATATGCCTTATGATTGGATTGACTTCATTTATTTGTCCAATTGAATGACAGTTAAATATATTACATTGTTACTTAAAACAAGATTTATTTCATTTAGAATTAAGACAAATAATAATAATAATGTATTTATTGGGAGGTTCACTGTCTTTTGTCTACTTTGATGGTTTCTGGGGCAACGTACATTTAGATGGTTCGTTCTCATCCGGGGAACACACAGATTGCGGTGACTTGACTGGAAACAAGGCGGCCATCATGGAGTGCTCATTTTCCTGTTAAAATTCAAAACGGTTATTTTTTTTTTATGTGTTTCAGCATTAATGTCAATAAAAGAGGCCTAGAAAATTATACTATTTAATTCTTTGTAAACTACAAGAAACTTCAATAATAATAAAAAAAAATACACAATTTTATCTCAAAACACAACTTTGATTCCTGTAACCTCGTAATTTTCTTTCAGGCTGGCCTTTATAATCTCTCATTAATTAATTGTTCTCCATTTTTTCTATACCTCATTCCCAAGTCTGTGCGCAATGTTGACATAGTCGTCATCCGAGCCTGCTTTGGCATGATGATTGGATGTGTTGCTCGATAGCTGTCCTGACACCTTGTGGTGAAGATTCCTAAGATTACCGCCAACTGAAACATAAAGTAAATTTTAGTGATTGCCAGTTCGTGCTTGAGTCATTGTGTCGATTTTTATGGAGGACGTGGGGGGGGCACCTTGTTGCGTCTGCTGGTGTTGCGAGTAACTGGGAGGACTGTATTGCATGTAATCAGCAGGACTTTGAGGAGTATAGGGACTGGGGATGGGGCTGTTTGAATGCTGCTGCTGTGATATGAACCGGGCTCCGGACCCGGACTGTGGCGAGCTGAAGCATCTGTAAAATCAAATAATGTCATTTTAGTTCAAAAGAAAAGAGATGTATATTGCGGCATATCCGCTATTGTGTTTTCTTACCCAGAAGTCCTCTGAGTGACTGGAGACTGCTGATAATTTGGTGCTGGACTCCTGTGCACCTGGTTTGGAGAAATCTTATATTGTTGTACTGCTGGTTGCTGGATTACACCTGAGAGAAATAGAAGGGGGGGTAGCGAGAATAGCTTACAAAAAATAAATCAATAAAATAGTGTTGGATTTATCTAAGATGTCTTTGGCTGTCGACTGCATGGTCATACTTTTGTCCCGGAATATTTTGGGGTTTCTGGACAGCAGAGCTTGTAGGAGCACAGGCATGTCACCCTCGGGCTCATCGTTCCCCAAGTTGTCCTTCAGCTCTCTGTAAAGTACACAAAAAGGGAGATGACGGTCACACAATGCAGATGGTCTACAATTGTGATTTCTGATCAGGGAACAGATCTGGACCCACCACCCGCATGGTCATCCCATCCACAAACCAGTAATACTAGATACTCACATGTGTTCCGTGGACACCTGGTTGAGGCCGTGCGCCAGCTGAGTTACCAGGTTGTCGTCGCGGCACACCAACAGGCTGTTGACCTCTTCGGAGATTCGTCCATTGTAGAGCAGACTCTTGGCAGTGGTGGCAGGGAGAGGTGAAGGTAGTGGAAGTTGGTTCAACACTATGGAGGTGAGGGAAGGGGGGCGGGGGGTGAGACGACAAACCAAAATAATTTATAAAAAGATGCTCCTTAAATGCCACTTTGGAAAGAGACAGAAGCCGACTTACGGTCCGTGAGGCTTGCAATTCCGGCGAGAGTAGTGATGGGAACATGAGGCATATCACCATTCATACTGAAGATAAGGTCAAAATGCTGCTCGATATCACCAAGGGGCTTCCCGTTCCTCACATCTCCAAAATGCTAGGGTTAAAAAAAAAGAGCATTGATATTTTTTAGAATTTTTAACAAGGCGACAACGAATCATAAATGTAAAATTATGGACTGGTGGTACATATGTATTCTATATTGATATGTGGGGTAATAAAAGACAAGTGTACGTAGTGACTTCAGAAACACCCTGTGTTATTAGAGTGTAATAACAATGATTATTACTACTTTGTGTTATTTCTACGTGTAACAGTGTGTGGAGGCCTTCCAAGCTAGCCTGCTTGGTAACTTGGATATCTGGCCCAGAAGGTGCTGCTATCATAAGCGTTTTCATCCTTCTGTATGCTCCATTGGGTAGCCTTCCACAAAATATAAACTTAGAGGAACCTGGTAGCGCGTATAATACGGTAATAAGCGAAAAGTGAAGGATTTTGCATCAGTGTCTCGAGTTAGCTTAGCATGTCCGTGCTAACAACAAAACAAGAAAGGATGGCCAATCCACCAAACCATGTCTCAATTCCTGTCTTTTGTTACGCCGTCACACTGAGGCTTTTTCCGGGGGACGCTCCGAGCACACATTGGCGACAGTATCTCACCTTAACGCCGCTTGACAGTGCGTAACGAGTTGTTTATTCTGATTTAAATGTCGTAGTGGACGTATAATATAAGCGGTGCCCGAAAAAGTAAGTCGGTTAGCCGACTAGCAACATCCTGGAGCTGTAGCTTGGCTAGCTGGCTAGGTCTAGCCCGTAAGTTGCATCCCCCCCAGGCACCGGATCGGAACCAGCTAGCCGCTTTAGCCCTGTAATTCTCGGCCAGGCTCGGGTGGGTGTCTCGGGGTTTTCACCTCGCTTGCTCGGCAGTGGCCTTTCAACGTCGCATCTCCACCTCCCTCACAAAACCTGGCGTCTCTCGCCAGAGGAGGAAGCGTAACCCCGACCCGACCACTCGGGAGGAAACGTTGAAGGGGGTACAAAAGCACAAAATCACCGTCCGGGAGCTTCTCCCGTCTAGCTGTGTCGGAGAGCGACCGTCCAAAGGGCCGCCTGGTGTACACGATGAGGCAGCCTCCACGGGGTGGCGATGGAGCCCTTGTATGTGAAAAGATTTAAATCCGCTCCTATTTATCTCGGGATGTGATGAGAAAGAAGTGGCTCCGTTGGAGGAGGAGGAGGTGTTTTAGTGGTGGTGGTGGTGGTGGTGGCGGCGGAGGGGGAGGAGCAGCAGCAGTCGGATGGCAGCTGGAGAGAGGAGACTCTAGCTCCCTCTCCGTCCCGCCGTCCGAACAGTTCCTCCGGGACCGGGAGGGGTGGTGGATCAGGGGGACGCGGGGACCACGGAAACCCCCACTCTCATCCACCACCGCCGCCGCTTGGAGACACATCAGGGACGACAGCCTGACAGAAAGACAGGCAATGCAGATTAAGACTGACAGGAAAACACACCAACAACGAAATTCTGCAAATAAACCAGCCTCATTAAAAACAAGTTGTTTTCCCCCAACAAAAGCAGTAGACTAACAAGCAGGGGATTGGGAAAAGACTTCCAAAAATAAAATGGGATTTTCATAAATAACTGGTGATTCAACCGTGAAATGAATTGGAACAAGGAAGGGATTATAATTTTCTAATAGTTTATATTTAATGCACGAATGAACTGTGAAATTATTGGAAGCAACGGTGGAAGGCGAGTTACGGTTCTAAACATTTGTGTATTCAGTGCGTATAGATAAAAACAAAGAGCAGAATTCAGTGAAAGCAAGATGCTTCAAAGCGAGCAAACATTAGGAACTTGAGCTAAAATGCATCACGTTTAAATACGGCCACGATTAAGTGTGATTTTGAGACGCACAGTTTCAATTTAATACGGTAAAATTGTGTAGAGACGTATCATACAAAGAATATTTCTGGTTACCTATAAAGTAAATTATTAAATGTCAATCTATTTCTGTATTCATCCACCTTTCACAATTTAATAAGAAACTCAAGGAAGTAGGATGGTTTATTTTTTTTCCCATGACCGTCGACTTTTATCATGTCATTCATCTATTACAATCATAGCACATGTTTTCCCTTTAGTTGCCACACGACGGGGCTGCTGAGTACTTCCGGGTGCCAACGTCACTAACCTACGTCATCTTTGTGAAAGACAAAACTCCAATGAGCACCAGTACTTCTCGCCGGGTGCGGTGGCGCGCGCCTGTAATCCAAGCTACCGGGAGGCTGAGGCTGGCGGATCGTTTGAGCTCAGGAGTTCTGAGCTGCATCGGACTATGTCGATCGGGTGTCCGCACTAAGCTCGGTATCGATATGGTGCTCCTGAGGGAGCTCGGGACCACCAGGTCGTCTAAGGAGGGGTGCACCGGCCCAGGTCGGAAACGGAGCAGGTCAAAGCCCCCGTGCCGCTCAGTAGTGGGATCGCGCCTGTGAATAGACGCTGTAGTGCAGCCTGAGCAATAAAGCGGGACCCAGCTTCCTTTTGAGCAAATTCATGATTACAATTTCTTTAATCGTTTTACTACAATCATTTCTGTACCTTTTCGATTCTGATAGATCGATATTTTATGGTTTTATTCACATTAAAACCTCGGCCAGCAGTAGCTCCTACTGGACGAAAGTAGAACTGCATCAAGGAAGTACACAGGCGCCCTCTAGTGGTATGTAAAGAATCCTTCCCTGCCTGCAGTTCAGTTAACGTTCTAAGTACATTTGTATTTAATCTTAAACGAACTGATTGCTTTTTAAATTTTAATTTAGGTTTCAATGCATTTCAGATTAATCATTATTTAGATCCAGGTTTTCTAATTCCCTATTTAATGTTACTGTATTTCAATGTTGGTCATAATTGTAATATTTGGAGCGTTAAGTATTTTTCAAGATGCTATTTGGTGCTTTAAAAAAGTTTGAGAATCACTGCACAAACACAATACCACCAGCTGACTACAGCTCAGTCTCACGAGTGGATAATCATGTTACGTTCACGTCCGCAGGGGTTTCATGGTGATTACGCCGCTTCAATGGCTTTATCCACGAGCCTCTAACCCGTGACCGTCATGAGGATTTTACAGCCCTTATTCCCCCCTTTTCTTTCCCTTGGAGGTAAAAGGAATCTGGGCGGGTGAAACAAGAAATAAGACGGGGGAGTAGTGACGGGCCTGACTCTGTAAACCGGGGAGGAAGAGGACCGTTCGTCTGCAATTGAATTATCCAATTTGGTAAGATGATGTTTGGCTCTTTTTTTGTGTTCGTGTATTCACTGTGACAGCCATGAGTTGATTATCTCCATTTAATGATGCTTCCTTGTCAAGTTATTTTTTTAACCTTACTTGACCCTCATTAAGGTCACTACATTAGGTACACAATCTAAAATCTATATTAACACTGATAAAGAACAATATTTAAATGATTGTGGTTGTACTTTGTCCTTGACAGGGGATGTTTGAAATATTTTTCCCTCTCATTTAGCTAAATAAAGTGGTTAAATATTCGTTGGTAAGATGCAGCGCAATACAATAATAAATGTAAAAAATGCAGTTAACTTCTATCTATTAGAATTAATTTATAGATATTTGGGAAATAACTAAATACAAAAAACTACAGTTCTTTTTTTCCCTCTGTAAAATTTCAGCTGTTTTACTTTGCATTCATTTGAACAATTAGTATTTGTGCATGCTATGATTTGTTTCCTCGTCTGTCTGTCTGTCGTTGCAGCTTAATGCTTTGCAACCGCACAGACGGAATGCCTCGAGGAGACTTCAACATCTATTTTGCCAGCAGCCGACGTGGATTTGTCCGAGCTGAAGAGTATGTCCTACTTAATCCAAGCATTTTGCTTCACTCTGGAACCTTTAAAACTCATAATTCGCTGGAATTAGTAAACAAATGATGACCACATGCTGTGATTCCTAAAATTGTGATATTAGGGAACTATCTAATTTCACCTAATTGATCCTAAAAACATTTATTTCCTTCAAATAATAGATATTTGCTGATATCTATACGCCAGTGACAAATAGTGAAAAGCAGAACAATTAAATAGTCAACCACTAGAGGGCAGCACTGAACAATGTAACGGCGTTGGAGTAAAACTAAATTAGTGAGCAAATATGAGGTAAAATTATGATTTATTTTCTGCTTTTCTGACATTCAATTTGAGGTGGTTGCCATCAATTTTTTTTTCTTATGTGCTTTGACTCAATAAATGCAAATCACTGTTCTACAACCATAAATATATGTGCAAAAGTGGGTTGTTTTCTCACGAGAAAGCGTCTTAGTGATGTTGTGCACGCTGTACAGGGCGGTCGGTGTTATTCTGCTGATCATCATCCTGGCTGCGCTTCTCCTCCTGGGCTGTTGGTACTTTAAGAGAAGGGGTGGCTACAAAAAAATAAGGGTGAGGCCTTCATTGTAATGATCAAAATCTTAGGGTGAAAAAAAAAAAAAGTGTGAAGTACCTAATCACATCTTATCACTATCTTCACGCAGAGCTCCAGGTCTGGGTCACCGACTTACACAGGAGGCCAATATTCCGAGGCTGGACCTTCTGCAGAAAACAAGATGGCGCTGATTGATTTTGGCAGCCTACGATCTGTGAGGGTCACGCACTTAATTGTCGTCACAAAAAATATTTATATAAATTACACACTGCTTGTCTTGACTTCTCCAGATGCCGAATGCTCCTCCAGCCTATGAAAAGATCTCCTCAGGGCCAATGCCTCCTCCCTATTCCCCTTAAAATCAGAACAACAAACCCGACGCCCAGACGAGAATAAAGCACGAGTTCATCTGACGCCACAATCTAACTGTTATTTTGTGTGTCTAATATTTACACAATGCATAATGTGGTTTCAAACCAGGATTAAAAACTCTACCATCAATGGGCACGGATGAATTGTTTATTTCCACGCTTTGACCTCAACATTTGTTCAATGAACCGAGCAAAAAAGTTTCCAAATCTATACGATAGAAAATAAATACAAAGTGACTGCAAAACATTTAACATGTGCTCGAACGTAGTACAAATCCAACAAGGTCTATATACATTTCCTACAATGCAAAACTGTTTTTCAAACTCCAACAAACAAAGTGTTATGTTCCATGAAACATTTAAAGTAGTAGCGAGTTGTTCCAACGAACCTTATCAAAAAAAGCTGGCTTTTAAAGTACTAAGTACGATAAAATCTGAAATCCATTTAACCTCCTTTTCCCCAGTTGTCATTACTGGCCATGAAGTCCAAAACAGATCATTCATTAACCTCAGTAGTTATCAAACAAGAAAAAAAAAAGAACAGTATTTGATAGTCCAACCAAAGGGTCTGACCCAACATTTCTCGAACAGTTTTAATAACAAGTGCATGAACATTCCAGACTCGTGGTCTCAGTTATTTGGTTGACTAGGTGTCAGCTGGTGATGCCAAGCGCCAGCGGAGCTGTTCGGGGTGAGAATCAGAGCGGTCGGTTTTGGAAACGCGCTCGGCTCAACCGTCTGGGCTTGGCACGGGACGGAGCTCAAAATGGCGCCGTCGGGACTGATGAGGAGCTTTTTCGCTACGCTGTTTGCCATATCTAAAGTGGGTTTCTGCAAAGAGGGTGGAACCAGTGTCTGATTGGTCAGGCCGATGGGGTTTGTGGTCAGCAGTGTGACTGGTTGAAACGGGGCGGGGGGTGGGGATAAGGTGACCATGTATGCCGTTTCCAACGCATCCATGGTGGTTTTGATTGGTTGCTGAATGACTGATGGTGCCTGCTTACAGACCGAGGTGATGCCCTGGATGGAGGACGCTGTAAGTGTAGATGTCGGTTGTAGATACGAGTTTCTCGTTGTGTCTGAGGTGGAGTGGGGAGGGGCGACCGGGCTGGGCAAAGCTGATGAAGTGGTAGGCATCCATGACAAAGCTGGGGAAATGGTGGTGGGACATTTAGCACGAAGCGGTGAAAGTCCAGAACCAACACCAAGACCTCCAGGTAGGACGGTGGAAATGTGGGCTGATTGTTTGGGTTGAGGTGACGCCGGGGTACAAACCTGCGAGCTTGTCGAACCAACAGCAGGGGTGCATGCTGCGAAAGGGGAATTCACCACTGGGACACCGGGTAACCTATTTTGGGATTTGGGTAAGATTGTTGTTTGAGGGCTTGTTGGACTTTGACTTGCTCCTTGCAAAAGTGTTGCTGAGCCAATACTGCTAATGGTGGCCTTAGGCACTTTTTGTGGAGAAGGGCTAGAGATAATGAGCACGTGGCTACCTGGACCTAAACCCTGTGGAGGAACAACAAAACATGTATTGTTAAGGAGGATCTGCGTGCCGGCGGCGAGGGTCTTCGAAGTGTTGATGACGATCCTCTGCTGGGTAGAGTTCACGAATTGTGTACAGTTGGTGACTCCATCGGATTGGGTTTGATGGAAAGCTTTTTGAAGGGGCGTTACCATTGGGTTAGCTTCTTGAGCTAGCAAATGTGAGGGCTGTTGAGGAAGGGTGGCCATAGCGCTTGGTTTTGGGTTGCCTTGAACAGTTGAGGAGGTCACCTGAGCGGGAGTGTGACCGTGAATAGCAGAGTTAGAAATCAAAGAGCCGAGTTCGGAGGTTATTGTGAAGGACTGGGGTTGAGAGGTTCTGGTCAGAGTAGAATTAGCGACAAGTTGGCTAAGACAGCTGGTGACAGTATTTGACTTTGTGAATGGGGTTGATTGAGAGGTGGTTGCCGGTGAACGTCCGGTATCCGATACCGGCGTGCTTTGGGAAGTGCAACGCGAGAGAGCGCCGATGCTCTGTCCGATGGTTGTCGTCATCCCTGACAACTGGATGTGAAGTCCTGCAGACACACAAGATTGAAGTTCACATAAGAACTTCATCATCAGAATCCACATGGTGAATCGTTTACATTTCACAATGACACAAATCAACGCAAGATAAATCAAACCCACCTGTTGGAAGCGTAACGTTCTTTCCCTTTGACAACGCATTTGAGTCGAAGCCGGGGCTTAGTCCCATCTTCTGAGTTGGACTTGATAAAGACGTCGTTATCTGTTGTCCTTTCACGCTAGCTGTCTTGGACTGCGTTATAACACTTCCCATTAAAGCACCGGATGGTGTCACGGAAGGTTGGTTGATAACTACGACTCTTGAACCAAGCGGTGGATTCGTAGATGTTTCTTTTGGAACAGCTACAGTGGAAGCACGAGAGGAGGAGGAGGGATTAACCAGAATAAATTTGGCAACTTTAGGTTGCTCCTCTGTGTTGGGTCGCTTCAAACCGGACTGACCAACTACCTCGGTTTGTGCTGTAACATCAGCAGGATTTTTTACCACCAGAGAATGGGTTGGTAACGTTTGCGAAGGGTGGTAGATGTTTCTTGTAATTGTAGGAACATCTGAAATTCCTGGAACCGGCACTACTGAAGTCAAACTTCTTGGGTCCGTAAGATTTGTGATGGCAGAGGACTTGAATACTGAAGGAACCTGCTTCTGCGATTGGCCTACTGTTGTAGTGGGGGTAGAATTCTTCTGAAAGGGGACAGAAGACACCTCAGCGCTTTTGGACACCAGAAAGGCTTTAAACTGAGGTGAAATGGTGATGATGGGACTGGTGGACAAACCATCAAGTGGATTCAGGGCAGAAGATGTCTGGACTTTGACAATACCCGTGTTGCCTCCTCTCGTGGTCACGAGGATGGACTGTGAATCACGTATGCATATTGTCTTAAGTTCCTGTTTATGTTCTGGAAGATCAGGGGGCGAAGTCGAGGCCAAGGTGCTTGTCGACGTTATGGATGAAGGACTTGAAGTGCTTGATTGAGAAGGTTGTAGAACCTGGAACCCGGGTAAGTTTTGGGTCCTGTGCTGCTGGCAAGGCGGGGAAAAAAGTGAAGGGGTCTTCACTGTCCGGACATCCTTCGGAGGAGCTGCTGGCTGAACATTGTCAGGAATTGTAAAACCAGACACACTGGTGGACAGGTACATGGGTCCCGTTGACTGCTGCTCCTTGGAATTTTCAATGACATGTTTAGAAGGCATCATGACCACCTGCGGCATCATCTTCTCCTGTTTGCCGCAGTCGAGAACAGATTGCACTGAATTGCTTCCCCCTTGTCTGACAAGTTGGTCCGGGCCTTCTGGAACATTCGACGCTACTTGGAGAGGAGTTTGCAATAAAGTCTGACTTCCTTTAGCCCAATCTGTCGTGAGCGGTGCTGCTGACACTTGTCGAATTGCACATTTACCTTGTAGTGAGTTTTGTTCCGAAATGGATTGAGTAGTTTGTGGATGTGGTTTTGAAATTGCCGCTGGAGATGAAGGCAGGGAGCTTGATGGTCCCTTGGTTTGTCTATCAGTGTTGTTGAGCCCTGAGTAATCCACAGGTCGTTTTAATAAGGTCACTTTGTTGCCCACGCTCTTTGCTAGCAGGGTAGGGATGGGCGTGTATCCTTTAGGTAGTCCGGGGCTGAGGTGGACAACTTGAAGTTTGGATGCCGATGAAGCCAGGACGGGCTTTCCCGCGGTGTCGGACTGAACCATTTCACATTTAGACTTTGTATCATTGTCCGGGGGGGTAAAAGTGGTGACACTGCTGTCAGCCTGAACTCTTGACGATTGTTCAGAAGTTTCTTGGTTGATTCCAAAGGTGGGTGATCTCTCACCAACAGATTCAGCTTCCAAGTCCTTATTGCTTGCTGAAATCAATTAAAGATAGAAATGAGATAGAATCTGCCAATTATACCATTTTTTTTAAATGCTGAGAGTGAAATAAACTTTATCATTTGGATGCCAGATCCAACAGTAAAAAGATTACCTCTAGTCCAGAGACCTTTCGGAACTACGTGTTCCATTTCATCTTCTGAGCCTCGCTGGCGATCAAATGAAGGAATATCTTCTTCTTCTTCTTCAGATGACGAGGATGATGATGACAAACACTCCTCTCGAATAAAGTTATTATATTCTGGATGTTTCTTGAAATCATCAAACTCCTTCTTCAATCGAAGCCTGGACAGGAGGCATAATTGTTGATAAAATGATTTTTTTTTTTTAAATTGATAGTCATTCATTATACCTGTTTCTTTGGTGGGCCTTCACAAGTTTTGGTTCCCAGGGTGAGAGCTCATTCAGTAGTCTGATTAGAGTGCTGTGGAGCTCTTTCACAGATTGTTTTCTTAAAAACCATCGATCCTGCCAGTTGAAATGCAAACAAGAAACAATGGCTCGATTCATATGATTATTTTCTTCACGCTAAATATGAACCGCAAACGACTCGGTCAGCTTACCAATTGATTTTTTGTGCTCTCCAGGTCGTCAAGCTCGTCTTCAATTTTGCTGATGAGCTCACGCAACTCTTGCAAACTGGTGCAAACCAACTGTGGTGGATGATTAAGAAAGAGTAGGAAAAATAAGTAACATTTTTAAAAAAAATCCTTGGTTGTGTTGATTACCTTAAACGCCGGCTCAACGGAAGGTTCGTCTTTAATTTTCTTTGCAGATTCACCTTTTTTTCCTGATGAAAAAAAAAAAGAAATCAGATGATCTATGCATTTTTTTCCTTGCAGTGCCTAAAAAAAAAAAAAAAAATAGTACCAACTGAACAAGTGTCACGTGAAAACCTTCCTTTTCTTACCTTCTTTCTGTTTTTTCCTTTTATCTTTCATCTGAACGCTGGCGGTAATTCCCTGTAATGCTGATTCAGCTGCCTCAAGGTTTTGCCCCTGCCGTGGCCGCCCCCTTCCTCGCTTTTTCTTGCATTTCTTTTTTTTAGACCACATCCTATCGCGGACATCGTCTTCATCGCTGGTGTTTAGAATAGACGGACATTTGCAACCTCGCCGCACCGATTTGAGAGTTCTTCGACATTTCAAACAGGGAGTTGTTCGCTGGTGTCCCGTGTTCAGGTGTTCTCCTTCCGTTTTGACCCTCGACGATTTGCTCGATGAATCGGCGATGTCCGCGCAGCGAGCAGGTGACCTACCTGTGTAGGTGTGTTCCCCTACATTCAAACAAGGATTTTGAGTCTCTTCATTAATAGGACGGACAGAACCCAAGGTAAGGCCTTCTTTTAGTGTTGTGGATTGACGGTCCGATTCGGTAGTTTCTTCTTTTATTTTTCCTTTTGAAACAAAAATCCAATTTCGGCTTAACTCATCACTGGAGTCTCCATTTGACGACAGTGACTGACACCTCACGTCTTCCTTCTTTATCGGCCAAAACTTCTCTTTGTGTTCCTGCCCGTCCCCGTTTTCTTTGACAAAATACTTCAATGTGTTTCCCAAATCACCAGAGGTGTCAATGTGCATCGCGGTGTCTTTCAGCACGTCGGTATCTTCAACGTGTAGGTCGAGCCGTCTCACCAACGCTGAAGGGAAAGGAAAAGGAGGAGGTGCGCTGGGGCTCTGACAGTAGATCCTCAAGTCCGCCCCGCAGAAATGGGGGAAATGGATGTAGGCGTTGTCCTTGCTGTCATAGCCCAAGATGGACTCCCTGCATTCATGTATGGGCTGGGCCAGCACGGCATCCTGAACATCCTTCTGGGTCTCATACACGTGGTCGCACAAGCCTTTGAGGAGCCACACTCGCTGGCGGAGAGGCAGCGAGTGGAACGGCTTCTCCTCCAAGGGACTCGCCTGGCCCAGGTTGTGAAAAAACTGATGACAAAGTCCGAGCTGCTCGGCCCGAGCCGGCTGATCGCGAGCACCCCCGATACTCCGGTACCAACCCTTGACGCGCTGCCTGAGCTCCGCCTCCCAACGGCGGTACGGCAGAGCTGGTCGGCGGTGCAAGGTGGTCCGCCGCTGGCATGGTGACAGGAGGGATGACATTATCTTGGAGAGGAGACTGCTGCAGCGGGGCATCAGTAGGCAGCGCTCCAGTTCAAAGAAGACAATCTCTGGTAGGTTGAGCACCGTCTGTGCCAGGCATAGGAAGTGGCCTATGGCGGGGAGTTCCCACAGGGTGTCTATCGTGTGGGGGGACGCCTGCGTCAGTAAAGTCTGCTCCCACTCTTCCACCGCTTTGGCCGACATTTCTTCTGCTTCTTTTTTCTCCAGCTCACGTTGCCTGGAAAATGAACTTTCTTTATTTGCATTTCTGTTTTAAAAAAATGTGTTGACCAATTTAATTGGACCTCACCTCTTCTCCTCCTTTGCCCTCTGTAGCTCTTCCATCCTGAGGGCCTGCACCATGACCGACTCATGCCCACCCACAGTGATAGTCGCCAAGTTTCGAGATGAAGATCGCCTCCTTGTGGAGGTTCCTCCTGGAGCTCGCTCCTCCTCCGTGCCAAAACGCCCCTTGGAGGTCACTGCCAAAGTGGTCTTCTCACGAAGCGTCCTCATTGGACAGATGGAGATAGGGGGGGATCACACTTAGACAACCATTCACAAAATTCAAAATACCTTCTGACACATCTATTATGAGTGTTTAAAATCAATTGACTTGTGCAGTGAAAAAAAAAGGTGTACCTGGACAGTAGTGTGAGTTTCTGTTCTAGCATCATCTCCAACTTTTGACCCTGTTTGGAGAGCCAGTGGTCCACGCCATGGTAGCGGTAGCAGTTCTCCAACATCAGCCTGAAGTCAGCCACAAACTCTGTTATGCTATGATACTCCAGGTTGATGAACTTCTCTTCAATCCTCCGCAAGCACATGGACTGCTTGAGCCTGGCCTGACCCGAGGCACAGACACCACCGACACCGGACTGGGCCTCCTGATGCCCCACGGCGTGGAGGAACAGTCCGGCAATTGCCTTGTGTTTGTCCAGGAGAAAGCCAGAAAAGATCCTATAAGCTTGATGGACTTCATGGCTCATTGTCTCCTCAAAGTTGGTGGTGACGCAGACTTCGGGGAGTGAGATGTCACTGGTGGAGAAGTCGGACATGCCGTCGTTGCTGGTCGCCGGGTGATCCCCGGGTGCGACAGAGGCGCCGTTGCTGAGACCGTCCTCGGACGTGTCGAGGTCCATGTCATCAGCACCAAGCCTTGTCCATGCAGAACTTGAAGACATGACTTGGCCTAACCCTTAAAGGTGAAAGCCTACAGGGTGTTTACAGCTGTCAACCATGCTGCTGCTGTGATGGGGAATGTTGGAAATAATAATAAAAATAAACATGTGTTGTCATAAATATTAAATATTACAATGAAGTAGCATGACATTCCAACAGATCTGTTAGAATGTTTTTTCTTATGTATTTTTAAACACTTGAAGTCACAATTATTTACATTTCTTATATGTTTTAACATATCCAGCCATTTTCTACTGTGACCTCAACATTTCAGGGTCACGGGCAAGATGGTGCCTATCAAGCCTGACCTGTCAATCAATATCTGGCAAAGGTCAGGAAAAACTTGACCAATAAATATTATTCTAATGTTGGTGTCAAAATAACTGCCAAGTATAGAAATTTAATGATCGTGCCAGTCATTCCAATTCAAAACACTGCCATTTTATATCACTGCCATGACACAATTAATTCTCATGTGAGAGCTCACAGCTGACATTTGTACATTTTATCCACCCACCACAAGTTTTGGTTTTGGTTTATTTCCACTTAAGCGCGCTTGGATTTAGCAGTTAGCTTAGAAAGTAAACAAAAGTTTCCTCTCTCAACCTTGCACTACGTAAAACGACAAACATACAAACATATTAAAACAGAAAACGTACCTTAACATTTTATACGCGGCTCCAAAATCCCACTGCAAGCCTACTTTTTTTTTCCAGGAGAAAAGCGTTCAATTTGCTTTAGCTAGCTATTAGCTATTGTCCACCGAACTCGGCCTGCAGTTACTCCGCTCGGTCTCCATGGTCGCGACGTAACGCCATTAAACGTCGTTTGGGCGAAAAGTAAAGTTATGAGTACGACAACTCATGTCCGAGTGATGTCAGTGACGGTGCGCTGATGGCTAATGCTAAAGCTAACGCGGCGTAATTAGCCGGGCGAACGCTCAGTGGAGAGTCCCGACAAGAAGACGGCATTTCATTGGGACTAGCCGTCGGGGCTAACTAAATAGGGGGGCGGGGGGTTTTAAAGTAGACAGCGAGGAGGGCATGACAAAAATGCAATCTTTGCAGACAAATCAATTCTCCCGTGTGAGGGATGAACAAGCAGACTTTATTTCAGTGACGTCAAAAGCGAAGAGGTATTTCGGGTCATTCGCCATTTAAGGCTTCTCGGCCACCGTAGTTTTGAAATTGAACGAACATCCTTTATATAGGTTAATTGTTGACAGCGTTAAGTTTCGTCCATAAACTTGATTAAATGCCAACATTAAAGGCTTTTTTATGTTGTTAAATGTCAAACTCGCGCCACAAGCCACTTTTTTGCGATCGGTAGATGTCGCCAGAAGCTTATGGACATCACCTGGTAAGCTTTCAGAAATGTTCTTCTCCAAAAGAGATAACGGTTTTAATATAACCTGTACGATGGGGAATTAATTTTGATATTTGTTTCTAGGTACATTGTATATGTATAAGATCATCGCTGAAAACGTGTTCAGGCTTCGAATCACTAGTACAGATTTAACATTTAACTTTTCCTCACCAGACCAGTGGTGAGCGCTTTTGTTGTTGTTGTTGTGAGCTGCGCCTTTAACAACCGAGTGGTAGGTCTCGCGGGTGAGATCTCGCGAGACTTGCTTGGCGCCGCGACCTCATGTGGAACACCATCCGCACGAGCCACAGCACACACTAGTCCTCCGGCCGATGTTTTTTGCCTCTGCTGCGGAAAAAGCGCGATGGAGACTCGGATTGTGTCCGTTTGAACCACCGCGCCCCTTTTTCAGACATCAACATTCTCCACAGAATAACAATCAACCGCTCGTTTTTGTCGAGACGTATTAAAAACAGGGGCGGCGCGACGATGTGGATCCAGGTCCGCACCATAGACGGGAAGGAGACCCGAACCGTGGACGATCTCTCCAGGCTGACCAAAATCGAGACCCTCCGCGTGAAAATACGGGACATCTTCAATGTGAGCCCGCAGCAACAGCGCCTCTTCTACCGGGGCAAACAGGTAAGGGTGTCCCTGCTCATCACGCAACACTGGTCTTTTACACAAATATATTTTCATGCTGTTAAAAACTAGTGACAGTGGCTCCATGGCTTCCTGTTTTGATAGGAATTCGCCAATAGCTGTTGCGCAAGAACAGCCCCTCTCTCTCTCTCCTCTCTCTCCCCGTTTTCAAGAGTGGTCCTCTCGGTCACGTCGTTGTTTTGGGGAGTCCCTGTGCACACACAATATGCGCCGTGGACATGTTTGTTTACATTGACGCGGTAGACTGAGAGAGAGGAAGGAGAGCACCACCCACTTCACCAACGCTCTTTGCACATGTTAGCATCCACTGAGGTCTTTCCCACTTTATGTCTGCATGATTGAAACACAGGTGGCAAACGTATTCACTCTCTGTTTAAGTAAAAGAACGGAGACTTGAGTAAATTGTCTTTAGTAAAAGTACAAAAAAGTTATAGAGAGTATATACTACAAGTACAACTGATTTTGTTTAGAAATAGACAGGTCGTGGAAGCTGTCGATACTAGACACCGATACTTAAGGCAAAAAGCAAAAATATCTGATAGTGATAGCAGTAATCGGCGCCATACTGCAGCAGATTTATTGGCGAATAATCCAGTGTTATTTCGAAAGGGCTTGGTTGCTATTTTTTTTTCTATTGTGTGAAATTCTATTTTATGTAGAAAAGAGTGACTACTCAAAAAGTGGATGTTTGCACTGATATTGTCTGGGATAAAAAGTGATATCAAACATTCAGAGTGATTTTGCAGTCAATAATTGAGTGAATTTAAAAAAGTCTACAACCATGATCAATAGACATTTTTATGTGATATAAAAATGAGACCAACATAATTAATGTCATACACATATATAACTTGTGCATTTGGACAAAAAGAAACCATTGCGCCAGACCAGGTCGTCTTGACCAGAGACTCTGACCCACGAGGTGTCAAGCATTACCAGTGCACTCTCAGGCACACCCACTATCTCGCCTGTTAGTTTGGACCTGGTGAGCGCCTTCAGAAGCTAGTTGCATTTCTTCTGTCACCACATTTAAAACTCAAATCACAGGAAAAGCCTACTAGAGCATCAGAACTTTTTGGGGGGTCAATCTAATGCACGTGAAACTGTGGCAAGTGTGTGAGTAGTATGTTGTGTATTCCGCATTTAAAACATTTCCGCAAGGATATTTTGATGACTTTCCCATCACCTCTTCTGTTTTGACTGAAGCCAATACAGGAAAAAAAATATACGACAACATACATCAGCTATTTTATGACAGCTCTTCAGATCTTTCATAATTTTACGAGCGCATTGTTAGGTGTCATAAAATCTGCACACAGCCCTCAAACACTCTCGTTGGCAACAACATTACCTCTCAATCGGATTTTATTTAGTGTCACGTACCTAAACGAGGTTAATATATCGTATTTTAGTGCGTTGGATCGTGGCCGGGGGGGATTTATCTACATAACTGCACAACACCAGGGGTCTATTAGTTAGGTGTCAATTAGAGAACAGCCATTTTATTTGTACTTTTTCTGATTGTATTCTATCATGTACTTAAAGACGCTGTGATTGGAGAGACTGAGAATGCAGTCGTAAATTGAGGAGATATATTATTAAACTGTTTCTCACCTTGCCTGTTTTTTTACATGGATAAAATGGCCACCATTGATGCACGTTGGCGAGTCGCTCCCATCCCCCCACTAACGTGCACGCCTTTGTTCGCATCAGTGGTTATCCGGTGCAAAAGGAAGTTACTTAGTTCTTATTACTAGGCCCAAACCTGTTAGCTCGCAAGCTAGCCGGTGGCGATTGAAAACCTCTCGCCGAGCCGTGAGAGATTTTAAGCGGATAGGCAGCGCTCTCGTGGCTCAAACGTGGAGGAATGCAGGCATAGAAAAGATCGGCCGCACGTTTTCACGTATTCACCAGGCAACTGCCCGCAACTTATGAAAGCGATTTTTCAAGCCTCATCGTAAATACTTGCTAATTTCAGAGGTGCATTGATTGATCGATTAATCCGCAACTAATCCTTCATAAAATGATTCCATATTTATTTTTTTAATTGCTTAATCATTTTAAACATATGCTTGAATTCAAAATTGTGCAAATCGACAGAATTATTATCAATGGTCGACACAGGAAGTGACCTTTCGGTGTGTGGACTCTCATTGTTTACATCCGAGTGCGACTTCCTGCAGTCACATGCGTATCACTAGCAAAGAATGTCCTTTATGAATGAAAGTGACTAACATACAATTTCCTGTTTTGGAAATCGGTTCCAATGAAGGAAATGGTGACTGTGGCCGACGTATGATTCCTCTCGGCTGTTCGTTGCCTGACACAGAGATGAAATTAGAGTACTAATAAGGACAAAATTCGACCAAATGATCGTATCCAAAAATCACAAGTCAGATTGGAAACAATTAGGCTAACAAATCTGTGGCTTTATCACCTTTGTCACCTTTTAAAATTTCAATAAAATCATAACATTCTATAAATAAATAAAATAAATATATACATAAAAAATTGCTATATAAATAAATAAAATGAGTAAATATATACATTAAAAAAATTCTGTGTTTTCTTTTTTTTATTATTTACGACAGCTTTTTGTCCTTAACCTTTGAAAATAGTAAGCTTTCTGTATACTGGCTTGCCAAAAAACCCCATAGACGTCGTTAAAAGACATGCGGTTGGCCCGCGGTTTAATTATTAGCCGGGTTATGTCACAAAGCAGCCGTGGGTTGCCGGGTGAGGGGGGGGCGGGGGGGTTACTGGCCATGCTGGCAACGGCTAGGCCTGCGCTACTGCAAAATCCCGCGCTTCCTCCTCCGTCTAGCTGGAAAATGAGCAGGCAGGGTTGATTCGGGGATTTCCGAGCGCTAAGTAATGCGTGGAATGAGCCAGCGACACCCAGTCCAACGTGAGCTGCATGGTGCCCTCCCGCGCACGGGAAAAGCTCTGTCTTAATTCCTTTCCAAAATGGCGTCTTGTTTACCCCCACCGCCACACTCACACACACAGACACACGCCCGCTTCAGCTCGCTGCAGGCGCCGCGAGGTTCTCGACGCCATCGCAAGTCTTTCCCTCGCTTTTTTTGGCGTTTTATTTGCCGCCGTGCTACTCGTGTTTGCCTTTGCCGCATCTCGTGTCGCCGTTTTTCACGCCACATAGGCACGCACACACCTTCTGTTGTTCAAGCGGCCTTGCTACCTCCACGCCCACGCGGCCTTTCAGTTAAGACAATTTATAAAAAAATAAAGGTTGGCTTGTTTATTAAACGGTTCCACATGTTTCTTGCGTTACCAACGTGAGCCGTTTTCTATTGTTGGCACGTAGGAAAAGCTTAACACACAAATTTGCGCATACACGCGAGCGCTGTTGCCGTGACCTACTTAAGGCTTCGGTTTTGATTATTGCACACGCGCGGATATTTCGATGGCCTCACTTTGGGCAGTTTGATGCAGCCGCGCGTGTTTGTACTTGTACGCTTCGCGGACAGTCACCAGACAAAGACAGGAGGAGTCTTTGCACACGGTTCCTCGTCTCCAACGACAAAGCAACCTCTTAAGTCGAAACACAATGTTGTCTCTTTTGCCGCTTGACCTCCGTGTGGAATGGAAAAGTGTCGTAATGGCTTCCAGGTTCAGGAAAAGCTTTAGCCACTCTGCGGTGGTTAGCTAATTTGTGTTAAAAATGTCTTTCGCATTTTGTTAGGGCTGCCACTATCGAAAATTTTTAGAATCGATTATTCTATCGATTATTACGTCATTTCCATGAATGACTACGACACAAAAAAATTACTGTTGAGAGGGTTAGGGTTAGGGTTAGGTGACATTAAAGGATTTGGACAATGTTAATTTAAAAAATGTCAATAAATGATGACTTGATTAGTACTATAGTTGTCGAATAATTTGATAATCGATTAGTTAGCGATTAATGAATTAATTTTTACAGCTCTACATTTCACGATCAACTATGATGCTAACATTGCAGTTAGCTTTTTATATTATTATTTTTTTCTTATAATTTTATTCTTTGGCACAATGAGTCCCAAGTAAAAAAAAATCCTGTTGATATTTTTCTTTTTTTTTTTCTCCAAGTGATTTTATTGCGTGTTTATCGTCTTTTCTACCAACGTTGATTCAAGTATCATTAACTGTTGAACCAGTCCATCTAGGGTAGAAGCCCTTTAGCGTGAATTGGCAGACACACCCCGTGGCCTGCGCCATTGTTTTGGGAAATGTGACCTATTTTACTCAGCCCTTCGCCAAGACAGGCGGGCGAAAGCGAAAATCGCTTCGGATAGCCGCCAACACCGTGTGGGGAAGCTCTGGTTTCACACCATTAAATCCTTTCGGAGAACAACACTCCAGCCGCTGTCCTGCTCTCTCTTCAAAGTCTATTGATCACAACCTGGGTGTTCTCATTGGAGACAAATTTCTGGCAACACACACACATTTAAAACACTTTACATTTTAAAAGTCAATTTCCCCGCAATGTGTCCCCTTTGTGTTGTTCTCAGAACATTTACAAACAAGATCATGTGACGAATTCCACAAAATTCTCCTCGGTCTCGTCGTACACAGCAGGAAGTGCTTTTATTTATTTTTTGGGATGGCGGAGGTTGTTTTTGACGTGAGCCACAGGTCGTTTTTCTTGTCTCCGTTTGAGCTTCTGTCTGATATTCTTCTTTGGTATCCGCTACAATGAGCGACACGCCGTTTGAAAGGCTGCCTGCAAAAATAACTGAAGAGAAATTAGCCCTGTGGAGAGAAGGGCTCGTTTCATTCCACTACACACACACACACACATGGTTGCCTTGCGCTGTGGTTTGTGACAGGCTTTTCCTTAAGTCAAGTGTCTCGAGTCCGTCCAAAATCTTCATTAGAATCCGACGTTCCCAAGTGGAACACTGCGTGACATTTGACTGAGTCATAAAATGAGGATACCAGAGGCAACGTGTGTTTGTCTTCTACTGCATTATTTATGATAGAAGGTACCCATGGCCGGATCACGGTCACGCTATCGGTCCGTCACACGAGGAGAAATCTGGACGTGCGTTTTCTGCGCCACGGGTGTCTTTGTGCTGAGCGGGTTTGTGATTGGAAACCGGGCTGTCACAGATTGCGCCTGTGGTAATGAAGTCGCTGGGGGGAAAAAAGGGGGGAGCCGCCGAGATGTCATTCGGCGCGTGCAATTCTGAAAAACCTCGCCCGTGTTTTCCATGCGGTCAACCGGTGAAGGTGAAACAGGGACTTGAATGGAAGACCGAGGCTGAGCCTGTTCTAAAATTCACGAGACGATTAAAACCCAGATGGGGGGGGAGGGGGTGCACGCCTCCACCCCTGCCCGACTCACTAAGGCTTCGAATGGTCTCTTCCTGGAAGGACGGCGGCGGCGGCAGCTTCTCTCGGCTCGCCGGCACACAATGAACCTGGAGATAAACGGCTGCCGACTGTAATGAGTCGCGCTAGCGTTAGCTGGCCGACACCCGAGTGAGCGGTCAATATAATGAAGTACGTTTTGCAAAGTCTGCAAAAAAAAAAAAGGCGGATGTTAGTTTTGATTCTTTACACATTCAGGTTGAACGTAGATAGGGGGCGGTGGGGGTAGCAAATCGGGCCTGCTCTCATTTGGTCGTCATGGCAACCCACCGTTTCTCCCCCTCATAACATTTTCGGCAAAAAAAAGCAGCACGGGATATGCCCTTCTGCATCTCTTCACTTTGATTTTCAAAACGCGTATGTTTCTAATCAGTAGCAATATGGACCGCTGGATTATTTTCCAACGCATTCAGCCACGTCCTAAGATGTCACCGGTGTGCTTGTCGAAGCGTTCTAACGCCTTCTGTAAGCTCCAGAGAGCGATGATCGAATGTAGCCTGCGTACCCTCTTTGTCCTTGACAGACTGCTCGCTGTTTTGGTGTGACGACGGCGGCGGCTCGTCGGGCGTTATTTTCATGGGGTTACGGTCAAAGCGTTTCTTCTCATACGCTTCAGCAATTTGTTTCGGCATAGCTCCCACCATCGTGAATAGCTTCGAATTAAATCACAAATCTAACATGGCTGCTAAACCGCATTGATGTGTCTTTGTGTTTTTTTTACAAGATGGAAGATGGCCAGACACTGTTTGACTACAACGTGGGTCTCAATGATATCGTCCAGCTGCTGATTCGCTCACAAACAGATCCACCGGACAGCCCCCTGGCTAAGGACCCCCCCAGCGTGGCGTGCACTTCCACCCCTGCCCCGGCCTCCGCGGTCCCTCGGGCCGAAAGCCCCGACCGCCCCGCTCCGGTCTCCCCTGCTGCTATGGAAACTTCCCCCGATAAAGACAATGACCGCAGCGACACGGCCGAGACTGCCGACGAGAGTAAGCCGGACGCCATTGCCCCTAATAACTCAGCTAGCACCAAAAATGGCATCAAGCCTTCGAGTCCCCCGCGCGACACCCAACCGCCGACATCCAGCAAGAACACGCTAGTGGACCCGGGAATCGGGAAGTACAAAGTAAGTCAAGCACTGGTGCCTTTTATTTGTTTTGTAATTACGTGCAGAGCACTAGCGGAGCTAGAGGGGGGGCCATGGGGGCACTGCCTCCCCATTGGATTTTTGTTGTTTTGCAGGTCTCAGATTGATTTAAAAATTTGCTATCACTTCATCCCCTCCAGATTAATGAGCTAGTAGACTGCAGGGACGTGACGGTGGGCGCCTGGTTTGAAGCCTGCGTAGAAAATGTGACCCGCGCCCCAAAAGGACCCATCAAGAACAAGGTGGGACGGCCCCCTAAAAGGACTAATGGAAAGCTGGAGGGCGAGCAGGGGCAGCAGCCCCTCGGCCCGGGCCAAAGCACGGACACTGTCAGGAATAACGCGTTAAATTCCGAGAGCAACGGAGCTTCCACATCGCAGACGGACTCCGCTGAAGAAGACGTCATCTATCACATTAAATATGAGGAGTAAGTGCTGTCTCACCGTGCCGGGAAATACTGGCTGATGGTGTTTGTAAACAAACACCGCAGAGATTTTAAAATTCAATGTTCATTAGCGATTTGAGAAAATACAACGTGAGCTTCTGGATTGGGAGCTTTGTTACCTGCTAGTGAGATAATGAGTTTGCGTTCCTCTTCGGTGGCAAAGAATACGTCATGCAAGATGTTGCGGCGCAGCGGGAAATCGGGTACGGCGATAAAAACGCACGAGTGCTTCAGCTACGGCAGCACACAAATTGGACTCGTGTCTGGCAGGAAGCTCTTTTTTTTTTTTTTTTTCCCCCCCTGTCAAATTAATTCTGCAAGCTGGCGTTTCCATGGTTACCCCCGCGTTCTCGGGAGCATTACTTTTTCCTCCTCCGGCTTTTGTCTGTAATTGCCGCAAACGCGTCGTTGTTAAAACATGGCCGCCTTGGCACGGCTAATACATTGTGTAGTGTTTGCCCCAGACTTGCTCATTCTCCATTTTGAAAAGGCAATTAAGAATTAAAAAATTGACCCTGAATGTTATGTAATTAGTTCTTTCCATTTTGGTTTTCTGCCAGCTACCCCGAGAATGGTCTGGTGGAGATGCGAGCGGTCAACATACGGCCACGTGCCCGCACCCTGCTGCGCTGGGACCAACTCATGGTGGGCATGCATGTGTTTGTCAACTACAACATGGAGACGCCGGAGGAGAGGGGCTTCTGGTTCGACGCCGAAATTCAAACCCTCAATCAGGCCTCTCGCACCAACAAGGAGCTCCGAGTCAAGATTCTTCTGGGGTGAAGATCTTGAGGGTCACCTGCTTCTTTAGCTCCTTGACTTTCTTCTGATTGTTTTTGTGTGTCCTACCCTCTTCTAGGGGTCCGGGCGATGGAATTGGGGATTGCAAAATTCACTTCTTGGATGAAATCTACCAGCTGGAGAAACCAGGGGCTTCGGCGTTGTCAGCTGCAGATGGACAATTTAAAAGTATGCCGCGTGAAACCACAGCGACAACCAAGAATACGCTCTCAACTTGAATGTGGCCAATAAAAATTAATTTTAATCATTAATAATGATAAAAAAAATTAAGTTTGTCCGAAAGAGCTTCTATTTGAAGCAGGCATTCTCGACAAAGACTATCACAAATCAAACAGGAAGTCAGCCATTTTGTTTTGAAGTTGCCATTTTGAATGAGCAGATTTATAGGTGGGAGATTCTCAATAATAATTTCAAGACCATAAAGAAATATTTGAAAGAGGCCATTATTACCTTTAACAATAATTTTCAGGCCCCTGAATGAGGCGAAGTCCTCCAAATAGCACACAAAATAGACTCGCTTATGTTTTGCTGTCCCCATGTGGATTTAAGGAAAGAGCGGGCCGGAGTGCAAACACTGCAAAGCCGATCCGGAAGCCGAGTGCCGCTTCTGCTCGTGCTGCGTGTGCGGCGGCAAGCAGGATGCTCACATGCAGCTGCTCTGCGACGAGTGCAACATGGCCTTCCACATCTACTGCCTCAACCCGCCGCTGGCCACTATCCCCGATGACGAGGACTGGTGAGTCTTCTCATCGGCTCTTTCGATAGACGTGTGTCCCAAAAATAAAATAACGCTGTGATCTAATCCCATGTGCTGTCTCAAAAGCAGGAAGATCACCACCCCCCGACCCCGCCTTCCAAGTTTCTATTTATAGCTCCCCCTGTTTTGTAAGCGCTACAAGATGACATCATCGTGTAACCTCCTCCCTTGTTTTGCCGCCAGGTACTGTCCCACCTGTAAGAATGACACAAGCGAAGTGGTCAAGGCCGGGGAAAAGCTCAAGGCCAGCAAGAAGAGAGCCAAAATGCCATCGGCCACAACCGAGAGTCAACGAGACTGGGGCAAGGTAAGCGGAAAATGGAAAGGGGACGAATTGCAGCCACAATGGTGTAAAAAAAAAAAAAAAAAGACAGTACTATTTTTGGCCGAGTTAATTTTTTCATTTCACCTTCTACGGTAATGAGTTGAATAGTGCTTAGCGTGACCAAGACACTTTCCTGGACATGTCATAGGGAAAATACCTCCTTTCTTTCTTCTTTGGAACATTCCATCTGTGGGCTAATTCAAAACAGCTCAGCTTATGAGTGTTATGTGGGCGCATTTAGCAGCCATGACTTCATACCAAGCATTGTCCCGAATTCTCGCTTTGATATAAATACACACACAGTTAAGTCGGTATTGAAAGTAGATGAGGAGAGGTGTCCCAATACTTTTGTCCAGGTCATTTTAATTGCGCTTATGCTGTTGTCTTCAGGGCATGGCCTGCGTGGGACGTACCAAGGAGTGCACCATCGTTCCCTCCAACCACTACGGACCCATTCCCGGCGTTCCCGTCGGAACCACGTGGAAATTCCGAGTTCAGGTTGGCTGGCGTATGGTTGCCGGGCGGAAACCATCGGGGGCACGTTTCATTTTTTTTATTCTCTCAGGTGAGCGAGGCAGGCGTTCACAGGCCGCACGTCGGCGGCATTCACGGTCGCAGTAACGACGGGTCCTACTCGCTGGTGCTGGCGGGGGGCTTCGAGGATGAAGTGGTGGGTCGTGTGTTTAACGCTGATTGAATTGCAGATGCCAATCAATGCCCCCCCTCTCTCCTTTGGGAGGATAATAAAATAAATCTGACTTGTGTCACTTGGACCTGCTTTAGGACCGGGGGGATGAATTCACATACACGGGCAGCGGAGGTCGTGACCTCTCGGGAAACAAACGCATTGGAGAGCACTCGTTTGACCAGACGTTGACCCACATGAACAGGTCTGGTTTCCGTCCATAGCTTGAAAGTAGCTCTGGATCTTTGCACATCTCTGTCAAGTCAGTTTATATCATAAAGATTTGGTTATATGCAGAGCTTTGGCGCTGAACTGCGATGCCCCGCTCAACGACAAAGACGGAGCCGAATCCCGGAACTGGCGGGCCGGGAAGCCGGTGAGAGTGGTGCGCAGCTCCAAAGGTCGCCGCATCAGCAAATATGCCCCCGAGGAGGGAAACCGCTACGACGGCATCTACAAGGTCAAGGAAGTCGACACTTTTCGGTTTCACGGATCACGTGTTAGATGCTGTTGGATTTTTTTTTAGGTGGTGAAATATTGGCCGGAAATCGGCAAGTGCGGCTACTTGGTGTGGAGGTACCTGCTCAGACGGGACGATCTGGAACCAGCACCCTGGACCCCAGAAGGACTGGAGAGGATCAAGAAATTGGGTCTAATGATCCAGGTTCGACCCGCCAGTCCACCTGAAAAATATTTCTACCTGTTTACCATGGCCATGTGTGTGTGTGCAGTACCCGCCAGGCTACCAGGCGGTCATGGCGAATAAGTCAAAGAAGGAGGCCGTCGCGCGGCCCGGTCGCGGCGGGCGGAGTAAGCACCACTCCGGGCGGGGGCGAGGTAGGGGGAGGGGGAGGGGCCGGCCGCGGAAGGAACATAAGATGGAGAAGGCAGCGGAAGAGGAGGACGAAGAGTACGAGCATCTGATGGCCGCCGTGGAAGAGGACGAGGAGGAGGTGCCGCAGAGTAACGGCAATCAGAAAACCAGCAAGGACTCTGGTGGGTGGCGGTTCCTTCATGGAAGATTTTATTTCTTTTTTAAAATGATCAAGTCCACTGTTTTTATTTTTATTGACTGAGCTGCAGTTATTTATTTTTGATGCCATTATTTGAGGAGGCCATGGATTATTGCTGCCCTCTGCTGGTATGACAAGGGAACAGAAAAATTTACATGACGTTTATTTACTTTTTAATTGTATTTTTTTCCCCACCCGTCCAGATTGGTCACCAGCGTCTGAGCCGCCCTTAAAGCGCGTGAAGGTGGAGGAGGGTTTCGTTCTGTCGGAGCAGCAGCAGCAGTTGATCGGAGAGGACACGGCCAACAAGAAGCTGTGGGACGAGGCCCTGGGACACCTTGCAGAGGGACCAGTAAGTTCTTTCTTGCTCGGAATAGCATACGCAATTTGGGATGTTATCTCTGCACCCCCCTCTCAAAATGAAACTAATGTTTCTTGACGTGCTTTTGGAGAACTTCCTGCGCAAGATGGAACAAATCTTCATGTGCGTTTGCTGCCAGGAGCTGGCCTTCCAGCCCGTCACCACCATCTGCTCGCACAACGTTTGCAAGGTAAAACAGTGAAGAGCTGTCCAAAATATTTAGATTGGACCAATCACATTCAAACTCTTACGCCCTCGGGTAAACCCAAATTAACTTTATTTTCCATTATTATTAACTCTTATCAGTTTTGTTCCATTTTTTTATTGCAATTAATTTTATTTTAAACGCTTTTTTACAAATTATGTTCATTTTTTTAATTTTAATTTTGAGTTTTAATTAATTTTATTCTAAACACTTTTTACAAATTTTAAAAGCTGAGTCTAATACATGAACATACCTTTTTATCTATTTCTCAAGAATAATATAATATTCCTACAGGAATTATTATTTTTTTCATGAAATTTTATTTTTTAACACGCACCAGTTTTGTTCCATTTTTTTATTGCAATTAATTTATTTTAAACGCTTTTTTACAAATTATGTTCATTTTTGTATTTTAATTTTCCGTTTTAATTTTATTTTAAACACTTTACAAATTTTGAAATCTGAGTCTAATACATGAGCCTATTTTTTTGTCTGAAGAATAACTCTTCCTTGTGCTTAGACGTGCCTCCAGCGCTCGTTCCGGGCCGAGGTGTACACTTGCCCCGCCTGCCGCCACGACCTGGGCAAGGACTACGTCATGACACAAAACAAGACTCTACAGGTTCTGCTGGACCAGTTCTTTCCCGGCTACACAAAGGGCCGATGAGATTCCGGTCACTGTAAACCAGAAGGCGTGTATACACACACACACACATACATCCTACACACACACACACATACAGTAAACTGTTGACAGCTCCACTTTAAAGATGCATTGCACTTCTTTCTCCCAATGGGCAAATGTATAGTGCGTCACACAGCCATTTCATGTATACAATCATTGAGCACACAAAGCACCTCAGTAGGTTCCGACCTCATCCGTTTTCTCCATAAACCTCACCAGCCTGAGATTTTACACCAAGGACTTGAACGCACGTACGCACACAATCGCAAGCCCACCCACACACACACACACACTTAGATACTCTACAACTATACTACAATAATACTCGACTGCAGAGTATGTGGATTTTTTTTTGGGAGGGAGGTGTTCAGTCGAGCGAAGGCCACTATTTGAGGAAATTTGGTACGTGCCTGCCAACCTGCATTTATGTGTACCATCCATGGAGCGCCCACGCACTTTGACCCTAACTGACACAGCTCAGATAACGCAACCCATTGATGCTGGCTTTGATATTGACGTGTCTTTGGCGATACCCCCATTTGACACATCTTGATGTATTTTTGACTAGACACCTGATTAATGTGTATTTCAAGGGTGTCATCATTTTTTTCTCTGTGTGCCTGGGTCAACATTTGTTTGAAGACGCACCCAATTGATCTTGGATGTTATGACCAACTGTTTTGAAGGGTGTCTTTGATGACTTACTGTGCGTCTTTGACAATATTCCCTTCTCTTGCATCTTAAATGATGCAGCCTACAAACGTCTTTGATTACGATACCCAATTGATGTATCTTGTGTGATACGCCCGGTTGACATATTTGACGTGTCTTTGATGACACACCCCATTTGATGGGTCTACCCTCGTTGACCTTGATTTTAATGTTTTAGTACACCCCCCAACTAACTATGATGCATTTAGTATATAATATTAGTGACTCCTTAAAGAGATAACAAGAATTTATATACAAGAAAAATGTTGAGAATGCACTTTTTTGTCACGTCATGCTAACTGCGTCATGCTAGCTGCTAATAAGCTTGCATACGTCCCTTTTTGTAAAAACATGGTGCAACGAAGGCCGTTCAGCGGGGGCTTATAAACATTTCACGAACATGAGTAGCAGTTCTCCTGGATAGCCAAACTGCCTTGAATTATAACTCAAGGCCACTTTTGTTGCTAGGCAACCAAGATAAAGCAGGCACAGTGGAGGCTTTCGGTATCGCTGCATTTGAGGAAGTGTCAATTTTTTTTGACAGACGAGAATTTGTTTTTGCACTGCTAAAATGTTAACTTGTCTTTTACTGTATGCCACAATTGACTGGAAATATTGCTTTTTTTTTCTCCAAAAGTTGACTTTTCAAATAGTTTCCAGTTTCCTCCCTGGTGTGGTGCATTCAAATGTTGACGGTTGGCAGAGTTTCAAACGTTCACCTCCTTACTGATCACGTGACACGTTTTCTAGTCATGCAATATATTTTTTTTCCCCCCTGGTGGGCTTGTCACGTATGTGCTGACGTCGTCCTCGCTTCTGTTCATTCAGGTTTTTGTTTGTTGTTGTTGTCGTTTTTTCATAACATGCAATTCTAAATGGTCTTTTTAAGGCGAACTGTGATGTGCATTAATGATTCGTTTTGTTTGTGGCAAACTAAATAGCGCTCCTTCCTGCAGTGACTTCCTTCCGTATGTGAACCTACAGTGCTAAAAAACCCTTTTTAGACGTCTTGTTGACGCTTGGCTTCAGTGCTGTGTCGTTTCTTTCTCTTTTTAATGACTATTGCACTCTACTGAAGAATCAAGTCACTTTTCTTTTCTGTAAGTCTTCAACAATATCTGATCTTTCTCTCCATAGGTTTTTAGTTGCGTTCCCTCCAACTTAATCTTTCTTTTGCTGAGCGCATTCGCCTGTTTGACGAGGGGTTCCATTGTTTCTTGTTTTATACATGTCATAATACTTATGTACCTATTAAATATTTGGATTCGAGAAAGCATTCTTTCCTTGATAAGAGGATTAGCAGACTATATATGTAATATTTATTTTACAATTACTGATCCAATTATAATAATTATAAACTTCAAGCAACTAACACACAAATATTGATAAATGCTCGGTGGGCCAGAAGTGTTCCATCAATACTTAAATGTGAGGTCTAAATGAAAAGCAGTCACTCAAATGAACTAATGGAATAGATTTGGGGATTTTGTTTTATTATAAGAGAAGTACAATAGGTACAGTTGCACTGTTTGCCAGGTGAACATTTAACAAAACAGGAATGCAGATGCAAAGTCAGTTAAATCATAACATCACAGCTTTTTGTGCCCCTCATACCATCCAGAAATCAAAATATGAATATACTGTAATGAGATTTACATCAGAACAAAGCATAAAATAAAATAAAGCCCTTTAAGTAATCCACTTTACATGCTCAAAATGCCTTCACTGAAATGGTGTGGCTATTAAGTACCAATAAATGGGGTTTTAAACAAATCGATATTAGTGCTACACCAATGGTCCCCCTGAAAAGATTCAAACAAGACAGCCATTTTATCGCCCCAGTACCAGAGTGTAAAAAAAACCCAAAACAAAAACGATGACCTTTACGTGTTGTACATTCAAACAACTAGATGACTCCTTGGGTAAACAAAGCAGAGCTATAATCACATCTAACAACACTAAGCAAGCCAAAGGCAAACCTCTTTCACTCTTATCCAAACTTGATGCTCATAGGGTAACTTGAGAGTTTAACAAACACAAAACGAAGGAGGAAAAGAGCCAGAATGGTGAGGGGAGTCTACTCCTCGTCGGAAGAGTCCCTGTCGAAATTGTAGGCCATGAAGAGAACGTCGGGTCGAGGCGGGACGAGGGCGTGGCCCGGTTTCACTATCTCAAAGCCCAGGAAACTGAACGTACGCACCAGCTTGGCTAGAAAACAAATTTGGAAATAAGATTCTTGTGGTGGTGGTGGGGGGGGGGAATTCAGTTTCCTCCCTGTTGTGTATACATACCACGATCATCCCTGTTCTTGTAGAAGCAGACAAACACGCTGGCCACTTTCAGATGTTCTTCAGCGTATTCCAGCATAGCTGCAAAGCTGCACACAGAATATAATTGTAACAAAAAAAGAATATTGAAAGGAGATTAGCGCTATAGAAACAGTCTGGAAGGCTCACCTCTCCTTGCTGCCTTCAGGCAGCGGTTCAAGAGGTATCTCCACGAAGAGAGCACTGCTGCTCACGACAGCGTCCCATTGAACCGCCTTAGTGACGGTGAGATGACTTTGGAAGTGGAGTATCCTAGGGCAACCGCTGCTCGCCGGCTCCTCACTAACGGTCAACTTCAGGTCCTGGTGGGAAGGAGGACACGTGGGGGGGTTAAATCCTTCTACGTCATCTTTTGATAGGACAGGCAGACTTACTGAGTGGAGCAACCGAGCTGCAGGAGCGTGATCCCGTGTACCATTCCCTCGCCCACCTGGGATCTTCAGGGGTGGGAGAGGGGCATCAGGAGCACCACAGAGGCCCTGGGCCGCAGGTACTACTACTACAGTGCATGGACAGACTAGAAGGCAGGAACAGAGAAGCAGGATTAGCATTGGAACCAAAATGGAAATCTTTAAATAATTAAATGCAAAATCCGTGATTTAGCATCAACTGCTGTAATCACGTGAAGAAAAACCTGTCACTATATTTAGTGTGATGCTACATGCTAAGCGCTGTTACGTCATTACGCACTGTGACGCTAGGTGGGACCCAGGAGACGTCATTACGTAATATGATAACTTGAAACGGGGCCGTATGTTACATAACAGTTGCAACCTGACACCACTCACGAGACAGACGTCTACCCGGAACATTTTACTGCTTTCACTAAAATCATAAAAATGATAACATGACACGGTAATTGACCAGGGGTCATTGAGTTGCCTATTATTACACGTGTAGTGACGCATTTATGCCAAACGAGGAAGTGGCTTGAAACGCACGTATTACTCTCTAGCAGGATACTAGTGACTTGTTATACTTGAAAGTCATGTAACGCCACATTGAAGCAGAATTTCATAATCGATACCAATTTTACTCTTAGTCTAATAACTAGTTTTACCTGCTGGTCGGTGACGCTAAGTAGCCGACTAACATGAGCTGTTTACGCATATTGTCATGGCGAATTAACGAATGCTAGGCCAAAAATCGCCGATTTAACATGTCACTTTGTTAACACGGTCTGATCTTCAAATAGAAATAAAAATAGATTAGGAAATACTGGAACTATTCCGTATTATAATTAAGATTTTATTTACAAATGAGTGGATTCTCACCACCCCTCCCCCACACAGCGATTAGCATTGCTAGCTTTCTTGCTTACTTACTTTGCAATCATATCACAAATACCGCTACTCAAATCCGCCATGGTAGTGAGAGGCTGTGTTTTTCCTTCCTTTTCGCGAGCAAAGCAATGACTGTTTAGGATCCGCTGGAGGTTGGATTTTACCATCCGGCCTCGGGTAGAGACACGACGGGCCAACTACTGATCTCTCCCCCGCTATGCTCTGTTGATGAGTGACGGAGCAAGTTGAAGGCAGCTTGTTTGAGCGACGACAAGTCAAGGTACCCAGTGAACGTTGTCACACTTCCGTTTGAAGCTCGGCGACGTCAAAATTAAGTGACCTCGACCTATTTATACGGCTGAAATGTATATCTGTGCCGCTGCCCAAACCTCAGACAATCATTTAAAAGCGTTTCTCCGATTATTATGTTTGTTGTGACAAGAACATTATGCCATTTTACTAATATAAGGCTTTTATTTTCTTAAGAAAAAGAGGATTCAGATGACGTCACCTCGTGGTGTATCTGCATCACCCTCCGTTGCCCAAAACGTCAAATGCTAACGTTGCTAATATGTGCGTGGGCTTTTTATCCCACGAATGAAAGACCATCTTTTTGACAGATAATAGAGTCACAAAAACGAATATCGTTAATTATGTTAAGTTTGTGACAAGGTCCTATCGTGTACAATTTCGTTCGGGAAACATCGTAGTACGCCATTGACACTGAGCCGTATGCTATATGCTAGGCTACGTTAAATGGAAAAGTACTAGGGTCGAAAACAAAAGCGGAAGATGGGCCAATTAGCCTCCATGCAGTTTATGTAAATCATTGCTGTTATTGGTGTAAATCAAATATAACAACTTCAGCTCGAAGGACTGCATAAATGTGAAAATAAAATGATGTTAAACAATTTCCATAACTATAGGCATTAATAAGCCTTTACACAAGTACAGTTGTATCTAACCATTGGAAATGTCTTTGATTATTAAATGATCATTTACTATTTATTTCAAGTTTCTAAGTGTAATACAATTAAATATATCAAAAACATATTTAATAGACTACACGCTGTGGGTGAATTATTTGTTATATACTGTACAGTACATAATCTAAACAGCTGTCAAAATATCTAATGTTTATTCTGTAAGCGAATAGTATTCTCATCATTTAGGTCACCTTTAAATACCTGATCCCCTCTCCAAATATCATGTTAATATTATTGGACAAATATTAAATGAAAACATGAACAGAAATAGTCAACATATTTATTCAAGTCCAAAACATGTAGGCCCATACACAAAAAAAATCAACAGAGAGGAGTCTTGCCTAACATTTAAAGAGAATGTTAAATGTTGCTGCTTTATCCCCAGAAGTCACATAATGAATTAAATTATATATATTTTTTTAAATATATGCCATTTTTGTGATGTGCCAATAAAACTGTAAATCCCTGCATTTATCCAGGGAGCAAGGGAAATAAATTGCATAGACTTATATAACGGTAACAATAATAATGGGGCTTAATTCTCAGCCCCCAAATTTATTTCTTTACTTATTTGTTTATATTGCTGGTAAATCATATAATTTATGATTGCTATTTTTGTGACGGGTCCGCCCACAGGACATTTGTCCCTCCTCGCTTTCTGTCATCGCGGAATAAAGGGGAAAATCAGATAAAAAAGAAGAGCGAAACGTAATTTTGTCACTGTATGTATACATGTAAACGTAGTTACACGAGTAATAAAATGTCAGTACGATCATAGTAATCAGTTATTAGCTTTATCTCGTTTTTGTTTGTTTTTATAGTAATAGATCACGTCGGCCCGCCCCATACGCAGCTTGTCCCTCCTCGCTTCCCGTCCGCTATCCCGGAAGGTGGAAGAAAAAAAGAAAGGCAGCGACGCCTGAGAGCGACGCTTGCTGCTGATGTGCCGCTGGCTCTCACAATGGAGAGCGACACTGCCGTCCGGAGAATAAAGCCACCATTCGGGACGCACAGTTATGTAGCGCCGGGGACCTCCGGGGAGGACAACAACGGTTGGAGGGGCGGGAGTGAGCCGAAGAGGAAGCCCGACGTGAGCTTGTACCTGCTCCGAGAGGGTCTGGCAACTTCCCTGGTGTGCGTGTTTATTTTCCTTCTGTGGGGACTCGTTCAGTTGTCCCTCCAGCAGCTCGTCATCGGGAAGCCGAGTGGAGACTTCAACGCGGAGAGAGCCAGGTGAGTTGCGGCCAAGCGTTCATGGTGGCTAACGGTCTGGCTAACCTTTCCTCCAGTCTGACCCGCATTTAAAAAACGTATAGTGACATGCAGGTATTTTGTTTTCAACGAACGACACTCAAACGTGGGTGGATCAAACTTTATTTTAAACTATTGCAAAGTTCATGGTTGTGTTTAACCATTGCAAAGTTCATGGACATCAAAAACTTATCAAATTCTCAGACAGCTATTTTGATTGAAGCCTTGAAAGTGTACCTAAATTTATTCTTTGCTAGTAATAGTAACCCTGATTACATTTATTTACACCCAAGCACGATTTTCTTGATTTTTCACTAATAAACACATTTTGATGGGTAATGTAGTGCACAAAATGCACAAATTTTTCCTTATGCCATGTATGCAGAAATTATTTCATATAGAAAACAATATGTAATAAATGCTCCACCATTCAAAATATTTCGTTGTGTACATTGTATTCCAGTGTACATCCGATTTTCAGGTTTTTCCCGCCTCAGAAATGATCTTGTGACTCTTGAGTCTGGATTTTTAGACCAACGATAATCCACCTCAAGGTTTTCTAAACTCTGTCACATCAAAACCAAATTGTTTTTTTAGTGACGGATCTTTTAATTTTTTCATCATAGCGTTGGGTCAGTGTGTCGTAAAGCAGGCTTTGGAGCCATGTGACAGTAAAGAAAGGATTCTTTCTGGAGCGACAAGGATTATGATACCACACTGGCACCCTGGAGGTCAGCTGTCCAAAGTTCTGGCCAAACAAGATTAGCCGTCATGGTGTTGGTCACTTTCTTCCTGTGAAAACCCACGTTTGAATTCATTCAAACCTTGTTGCCTTTGTGACTTGACACAGTTCAGTTTTATATCAAGGCAGTAAAGATACACACCCTGATAATAGACAACACAAAGGGGCATAGAACAGACACCTGTGGCACTCCTTAAATAATCACGTTGGTTCAGAATGAACATATCTCTCTGTATTCAGGCAGCACCTGGAGCGGATCACCAGCGTGGGACCACGGCCGGTGGGCAGCCACGAGAACGAGGTGTTGACAGTGGACTACCTACTAGAGCAGATCGAGAAAGTTCGCATGACGACGGAGCGGGGGCCGCACCTTCAGCTCAGCGTGGAAGTGCAACGGCCCACCGGCTCCTTCTCCATCGACTTCCTGGGCGGCTTCACCAGCTTTTATGACCGCATCACCAACGTTGTGGTGTGCCTGGAGCCCAAAGGTGGCGCCGAGCATCTCATGCTGGCTAACTGCCACTTTGACTCTGTGGCCAATAGTCCAGGTATAAATGTTTTCCCCTGAGATTTTTTTTTTTTTTAATTTCTAACTTAAGGAATTTGCATGCTATCTGATCTAAACTACAGTTTGACTTCAAAACCGGTTGGTTCAAGGTGTTGTGGTTTTTTAAGCTTTTTTTCAAATTGACTTCTCTTTCAAGGAATTTTTTTTGTTATTCACTCAGCCGTGTGCTTCTTCAGAGCCAAGAAAGGGAAATCGCGAAGGTGTGGGGCAGGAAGTGGCACAAGCCTTGACGACATACTATTTCCTGACCCAACGGTGAACAATGGAGGCAAAGACACTGGGCTAGTTTTGGTCGGCGGGTTTGGGGTCCCATTGAAATCTTTTGGGGGTTAATGTCGCTCACATGAGGGATGGTGGCAGCAGCCCAGACAGACACGCAACTACTAAACCTTCAATCCGCAAAGCCAGAGCACATGATTTGAAGAAAGAAAAAATTATTCCTGAGCAATGTTGAGCCTCAACACTAACCTAAACTTTCGGCATCACATGCCTTGTTCTTTTCCGCTCATGGGGTACCACCCTCGCCCCCCCGCCTCTTTTCTCTCGCCATCATCAACACAATGCAACCGGAGCTGGAGCTCCAGCAGGTCAACGCATTCCTGTCATGTTTTCACACGCGGCCTCCTTCCTTTTATGTTTATATTCTTTTTGCTAGGTCACAGCGAACTGGCCTTTGGTATTCTATGGGGTTGCCAAATCCAATCTGTTCCAGGATGACAGTCCCTCTGGATCGATTGTTATTTTCGTAACCTAAAACAAACAACAAAGTTGACATTTTTCCTGTTTTTTTGTCTTAAGGTGCGAGCGATGACGCCGTGAGCTGCGCCGTCATGTTGGAAGTCCTCCACTCGCTCGCCAACCAGTCCACTCCTCTTCGCCACGGTGTCATCTTCCTCTTTAACGGGGCGGAAGAAAATGTCCTACAGGTAACGTAGAACCCAGCCTGCTGATTTCTCTTCTTTTTTTTTTTTAACCAGATATTTTTTTGGTCTGGTCTGCATAGGCCAGTCACGGGTTCATCACTCAACATCCGTGGGCCAAACAGGTGAGAGCCTTTATTAACTTGGAGGCCGCAGGCGTCGGTGGCAAGGAGGTCGTTTTCCAGACAGGTAATTCACTCACTTACCCTCACACATAATTATGCCTTCTCGCTAGCATAACGCTAGCAAAGCAAAACGGCAAAGCTAACAGTTTGAAACGTGATCACAGTTTTAACTGTAAATTGTGAACCGCTTTATCGCATGTTCCATTTGACAAATATCGCATCAAGTAGAGAAACAAACATAACAGCAACGTATTAAATTCCCCCGAGCGTCTCCTTTTGCATTTGACTCCGGCAGGTCCGGAGAACCCGTGGCTGGTCCAAGCGTACGTGCATGCCGCCAAACACCCCTTCGCCTCCGTGGTGGGTCAGGAGGTCTTTCAAAGCGGCATCATCCCCTCCGACACTGACTTCCGTATCTACCGAGACTTTGGCAACATTCCAGGTATCCACATCAAATTATTTCATTTCATTTTCTTATAATTTTATTGATAATTTTGTTAATAATGTGTTTTTTTTATTTTTTATTTTTTTAATTGTTTATGTCTGGAAATAGGTGCTATAAAATTTTGATCCTGCAAGTGCTAACTAACTATGCCTGATTTTATTGTTTTTTTAAAATATATATTTGAATATGCTTTTTATTTCTGTTTCTGCAGGCATTGACCTGGCGTTCATCGAGAACGGTTTCATCTATCACACCAAGTACGACACCGCCGATAGAATCCTCACGGGCTCCATACAGAGAGCAGGTATTCTTTTTAATAACCCCCCCAGAGCATATTTATTAATCCCCCATTGCTGCACTTCAGTAAAGTGAACAATTTGAAACTCCACAGACAGGCCAATGGAAACAAAGATAGATGTGACGGTAATTATGAAGGCACAGCTGCTGCCTTAAAATAAACGAAGCAGAGCTTACAGGACATGGCTTCTCTGCGAGACCGTTTTTGTTTTATACCGTTCAGCGCTTTTCTTATCTCATTATCTGGCAGGCGAGGCGTTCAAAGATGCACACGTAGCGAGCGGACCTGCCACAGATGCGCTCCATTACCTGCCTGCATGCTGCTTGAAAAATTGCGCTCTGCCTAGCGGACAATCCGGTCTGTCAGCAAAAAAAAAAAAAAATAGGCAGATGCTCTGCCTCACCCCCCCCATCTTTTCTGCAAAAGACATGAATTATTAGAGAGAGAGAGAGGAAGAGAGAGAGGGAGTATGTGTAGTCGTGATATTTTTAGGTTGGCATGAAGCAGGCTGCTCTGCAAGTTGGAGTAAGCCTTCACATACTCAAAAAAAAAAAAAACAGAACTTTCCAGCAACACAAATGGCGCCAGTGAGAACAATAAATGCATTGTCTCACTCGGGTGTTTGTTGTGCTTTTAAGGATTTAAGCATGCAATGCTTAAAATACGGGAAAAAAATGCTAAAAATGTTTTAATATGCACGTTTTTAACGTCATTTACAAATGACCATGATTCATGTTTTCGTTGTTTGCCCACATCTGCTTTTAATATTGCGGTTGCCTTATTTAGCGTCGAGACATCTTAAGGTAGTAAAAGTGTTTCGTGATTGATGAGATGACACTTTTAAGATGGCATAGAGAAGGCGCAAAGTTCTTTGCTTTTGTAATTAAATCTTTGAGGATTTTTTTTTTTTTGAAACTCATCCCTAGGTGACAACATCCTGGCCGTCCTCAAGCACCTCCTCATGTCTGAGAAACTGGCCGACTCCTCCGAGTATCGCCACGGCAATATGGTGTTCTTCGACGTGCTGGGCGTGGCCGTGGTGGCGTACCCGGCACGCGTTGGCACCATCCTTAACTACATGGTCGCCGTGGCAACCTTCATCTACCTGGCCAGGAAAGCCTCTCTGCCAGGCAACCGCGGTGGGTGTCAAATAACACTTGAATTATTATCGTTCCGGGCTCTGAGCCGAGCCAGAAAAAAAGCTTAGGCTCGTTTCCATTTCTGACAATGAGTGATTTACCACCAAGACCATTAAACACTTTTTTTTTTTTTTTCCATGAATTGCATCCTCCTTCCACAGGCGGGCGCTACGTTCGAGATTTGGCCTGTGCCACAGGTGTGGCGCTGTTGGGCTGGGTGGTTGCTTTCCTGTCGGTTCTGATCGTGGCCGTGCTGGTGACCCTGCTGGGCCGCTCCATGTTCTGGTACACCCATTTCTACGCCGCTGTGGTCCTTTACGGTTCCGTGGCCACTGGCAAGATGGTGCTGGTGCACACCCTGGCCAAGAACCTCTACTACAGGGTGAGCAACAAAGAGGAATTTATAAGACACAGATAACGTCAAATATTTTATTTTATTGGTGATCTGAAATCATGAAGAAAATTGGAAACTAAATTAGAAACTAAATGTGACCCAGTTGGAGACCAGGATAGGAATCCTCTATGCTACAGTGGTCGAATTTTGAGTTCTTCATTGCCGCTGAGATTTCTATCAGGTCACATTAGTTATCGCTTGATAAAGCGTCCTCTTTATCGCACTGAGGGCAGAACAGTGACGTTCATTGTCTGTGTGTGTCTGTGTGTGTGTGTGCGCGTGCATCCAGACAATAAACAAGTGCTCCATTGAAGGTTACATGTGGCCCTAAAAAATGTTTGCTCCAGGGAACCAGACAACTTCTCTAGAATGTGCTGTTCCATTCAAGTGAAGAAGAGTAAGCTGCCAAAAACACTTGTGAAATGTCATCTAAAACACAAAAGTGTTTTTTTTTTACACCCCCGTTGTTAGTGTTGAGTTTAAGGACTTCCTTTCAGGAAGTGTGAGGTCATGAGTTCTCCTTCATACACTCTGGAGACTTACTGGTGGAAGCACGTTAGTGTCGTGTCATGCATGAAAACAAAGATATAATTAAGTGGGACACAATTAGCAGCTAATTAGCAGAGCTAGCGTAAATAACAAGGGTTTGGTTTCAGGGCGTTCGCATGGTGGAGCTGGGCGAGCTCTACTTGGACGTGAGCTTGCTGCTGTGGTGCTGCAGCTTGGTGTGGATGACCCAGCGCGGGCTGTGCTCGGCCTACGTCCCCATGCTCATGGTGGCCTTCCCGCTGCTCACCAAGCTCCTGCTCGCCAACGAGTTCAAGAATAGAGGTCGGTCACGTTTCTACGCCTCATCGCCACCGACATGAACATCCGTCCTGACAGTTTTTTTGTGATGGCTGCAGGAGCATCGCTCAAGTATAGTGTCCTCTACCTGGCGGGCTTGGCTTTGCCCTACCTGCACATCATGTTCCTCATTTGGGTGGTCTTTGAGATCTTCACGCCCATCATGGGCCGCAGCGGCACCGAGATCCCCCCTGAGGTGGTGCTGGCCACCCTGGTTACCATTGCCACCGTTTTCCTCTCCTCCTTTTTCGTGAGTATCTGCCCTTCTTTGTGCTCAACTGCTTCCATGACAGATTTTGTGACTCTCATTGCGATGGCAGCTCCACTTCGTCTACTTGGTGAGGAGCACCAAGTGGATTCTTGCGGGTCTGGGCTCGGTCTTCGCGCTGGTCTTCCTGCTGGTGTCCAGCGGGATCTTCTTCCCTTATTCAGGAAGTCCTGATAGCCCGCGCCCAAAGAGGATCTTCCTACAGGTACGCATGTACATAAAATTTTCAAATTAGCGTTCTGGTTAGACAAGAAGTTGGAATACGGCCCTCAAGCCCAGGGAAGGATTTGGTTCCAAGCCCACGTTTGCGCTCTCTTGCTCCCCAGCACACGACGCGCACCTTCTACGACGTGCACGGCCAGGTGGAGGCGCGTGATTCCGGCGTGTGGATCAACAGCTTCGACTACACGGGCATGCAGCACATCACGCCGCACGTGCCCCAGATACACGACGGCGTGCGCTCACCACCTTGCCACGAGCACCGCCCCTTCTGCGGCTTCCCCTGGTTTCTCCCCGTCAATTTTCTCACCAAGTACGTCTCCTCGCCTGCTCCTCCCCCTGGCGCCATCTTGTCCTATTAACACCGCTGCTTCTCGGCAGGAAGAACTGGTACCTCCCCGCTCCCGATGTGTCTCCAAGCTTCCCGGTGGACTTCCGCCTGGTGTCCAAGGAGGAGACCGGCTGGGGGACCATCAAGATGACATTCAACGTCAACGGTAGGTTGCATCCTTGTAACCCCGCCTCCACCCCTCGCCTCGTCTCCTCACTTTATGTGCCATGCAGGGCCCAGCCACATGTCTCTCTACTTGATGCCGCATCACGGAGCGAGTCTGTCCTCGTGGTCCTTTGGAGACGGCACGCCACACTTTGACTTGACCGGGGAATACTTTGTCTTCTACTCGCATGGCTTGGATGCGCCCACATGGACGTTCTGGTTTGAAATACAGGTAGCGCCCACAGTATTCGTCGACTACTATCACACGAGGCTCCCTAATCGTCTTAGCTAGCATGCTACATAGTAGCAATCAAACACTCAACTGTGGCCTTGTTGCTTGCAGCCGCCCAGTGAGTCATCACGGTCAGCGTCCGGGCCCGAGGGGATGATCTCCGTGGCCATCTCCACCCACTACTTCTTTGGGGAGGACAAAACCACGCCTCGGCTGGAGGAAGTCCTGAGCCAGTTCCCCTCGTGGACCTTCCCCTCCTTCTGGGTCAGCACGTACGACTTGTACCAATACTGAGGCACCGACACTGCTTCTCCATGCCTTTACACGCACGCACACACACAGACACACAGCCTGAGACCCCCAGCATCACTGTGTCAGTAGCAAGTCGGAGCAAACGCGTTTGTTTTGTTGATCTCAAATCTGTGGTGCCTTTTTTTTCCCCCCCCCGTCCCCCTTCATATGCTAACATGCTACCTCTCCTTTTCATACAATCTACTATCAGCACTGCACTTAACATTGTTAAACAGCTGACGGCTTCAAAGTTTGGTCCGATTCAGTTTTGCAGTTTTGAATTGGGACTTAAATGTAAGGTTAGGGTTTGAAATGAACGAGCATGTTGATGACGGTGCTACTTCTCCTCCACTATCAATTTCAAGTCATTTTTGAAACTGGAAACTTTTTTTTTCCACTTCCCACTTTTGTCCCCTCACCACTGGAAGAAGTTAGCATTGAAGCTAACGAAAGATAAATCACGCAGAAACGAGTGCCTGGAAGTTCCAAAAAATATCAAGCTGTGAAATCCACATTTGTGTTTGTTGTCATCTTTGAAATGTCAAGGTGGGGAAACCAACCACGCAGTAGCTAGTTATCAAGGATGATCATCACAATCATCAGTTTTAATTCAGATTTGCATGCAAATACACGCAGTGAACACAAAAACACATTTCTTAAAAAAAAAAAATACAAAACACAATGATTCATGCACACACACACGTCACTTTTCAGTCACGCATCTCGCACACAAAACCACATCACAAATACGACTGAGATTGTTTGCACTCGGTGTCACCCTCTGAGCAGTACGACTGCCAAAATAGCGGACACTGAGGACAAAAGTATTGGGACGGGGGTGGTAGGCCAAAAAGCAGGTGGTGTGTCCCAACATTTTTGTTCTGCATCACATAAGTTTGACTACACAAGACGAGTTGAAAGTCAAATGAATGGTTAAAGCAGATAATTTAATATTTAAGACTTTTTTTTATGATATTTTGGACTAGAAATGTGGTCTAAGTGAATTTAGTTTGCCTTTAAGGTTTATAAAGTGCTGCAATGGCCATTTAAAGTCATAAATCTCATCTTTGTGGCACATCATGAGAAAAATAACACAAAGTACGATGTGGGAGCCATGTCAGAATGTCTTAATTTTTTTTTATTTCAAGTTGTAACTCATCTTAAAGCCACTTTTGGTTTTATCTTTGTTTACCTTTTGCTCTCATTCCTTCCATAACTTTTTCCATGCCCCCCTCCGCCGTCCCCAATTTACACTTTTTTTTTTCAGCGTGTGTGTGTGATGGAATTGACACTTTACCTCTAACTGCTGTTTTTGGTTTATGGTTACAAAAAAAAATGCAGTTTTGAGTGGCGATGGACTGTTGGGATTGTCGAGTTGGGATGTGTTTAATACTTGGATGATTTTACATGACAAAGCTTGAATGAAACGAGCACTTGTAATTAATAAAAAAATAAATAAATGCTTTCGTCACAATTTATTTTCCACCACATTATTAATTTGCTTTGGATATGTGATCTTTTTTGAGGGTACATCAACTTATTACATATAACATTACTTTGTCCAACGTACCACTTATTTCTATTCTGAGCTCATATTTTTTCAGAAATAGCAATGACCGCAAGGTGGCAGTGTTTACAAACCGATTCAACGTGGCACTGCCGACTGACGTCACATGTCAACAACCTAAACTTGGTGGCGGTGGCCAATCAGCGTCGAGCAAAAGATGGCGTCGGTGAGGAGACACCGAGGAGCGAGAGCCGAACGCCGTACGGTCGGTAAACACCACTGGAACCGACTTCATGGCAATTGAGACAACGGCGGTAGTTGATGTTTATCACCCAACGTACACCTGGAAGTGATCCTCAGTGGTGTCGGTTCTTCTGCTCCTGTTTTGGTTGCTATTGTTTTCGGCCTCAGGGGTAGCTCGTTAGCGTCAAGTTGGAAAAAGCTCCGCTAGCGTAAGCTAGCTGAGTAGCTTCATCGGGTTCCCGGATTGTTCTCATGGACATTCATGGACTCAAAACGGCGACAAAAACACGTTCTGTATTTGTCGCATTTTTTTCTGCTTTTCACTTTACGACCCAATATGTGTGAAGTGGATTAAAAGTGAAGTGGTGGAGTAGAAAAAGGGGGACCAGCCGAACCGGAGCCAGTTGGCGGTCATGTATTTCCTCACCGGCTGGCCACGGAGGCTCATGTGCCCGCTGAAGAGCGCGGAGGAGCCCTTCCACATCCAGCCCAGTTCGCAGCGCTTCTACTTCGCCCTGCTTTCCGAAACGCAGCTCAGCATCTGGTTCAGTCGGGTAAGGGAAGCCGCAGCATCCACATAACGGCATTAATTGAATCACTAGCATGCTTCCATGCATCGTCACTGGTGTTGTGGGAAATGTAAAGGTATTTTGTAACACATAGGTTGTACATTTACAAGACAAACATGAGTCGACCTTGTCTGCACAACTGAACTCTCAATAGTGTCAACCTGATGAATGTTTTCTGTCCATGTCCTATTTTACCTCCTATATTATTACTACTACATGATTTTACTTTGATTACTTGTAATTATCTAGGCTTCATATTGTCTAAAGTTCACCTGGACAAAAGGTTAAAGACCTTTTACAAATATTAGAAATCATTCATGCATGATAACCAGCAAAGGGAATAAACAGGTATGGGGAACAGGCCCATTGAGTGCTTTGTATACTTTGACGACCTAATTCGGCTCCTTCGACAATGGATTTAGGGTCATTGTTTATTTCATAAGCACCGGGCCAGGACGTGACCATGTTTTGCTTCCCCTTCTTCTTTCCTTGCCAGCATTGGTGAGGCGTCGTCTGCAAAGGACAGATGCGACTAGTACATGTGTTTGGTCCAACGTGCCGGATTAGCTCAACCACTTTTCCCGATGAAATCTCTTTGGGATTGAAACAAACGAGAGATTCTGTCAGAGGTTTTTAATAAACGGCCTTTTATGGTTTGGTTAAGCAGTGAACAAGTACAATCAGTTGTATTTAACTTTTCCCCTTTATTTATATGAGCTGTTTGGGTTTTAAACATTTGTACAGCTGCAGTTTCAGTTATTTGTTTTTGGTTGTTACTCCCCCCCCCCGAGTTCTCTTTTCTGCTTAGTTTATGACATAGTTTCACGGCGGAATAGTTTGCCAGCATTTCCACTCACATTTCATTAGATCATTCCATTCTGAAGAATTCCCTCAATTTCCAGCCCTGATTTAGTGAGCGTCTTTCTGCAAATGTCTCTACTGTTTTAAATCCCCTTAGTCGTGAAGCCCAGCCAGCCCACAGTCAGTTCATTCAAGGTGTTATGACTAATCCGTGTCGCACAGTAGCTTAGCCGTGTCTGTAGCGAGGTACGAGGGAAGCAACAGCGTAGGAATTATTACAATGTCGTTTACACGTGGCCTAACAGTGGAGTTGTGCTTTGAGAGAAAAGTTTCATTTCACCATGTTAATCAATCGTGCCTAAAAACATCTTGTCCCATTGTCTCAACTTCTCTCTGATCTCGTCAGTACAGCACTAATATTATTCGTTACATGGGGACAAATTGAGGGGGCTTGTCTGTTGAAGCAAAACTGTAAGCCACATCGCTCTTATCTCAAGACACTGCTGTATTTTTAGCTGCAGGCGGTTAGTAGCGTTTTACTGCCGCATTGCAAAATAGGGCGAGATGTCAATGAGCTGTGTGTGCACAGAGATCGCTGACATTATTAACTTTTAATTATGTGGCTGCGACGCCGCACGGCGAAGCCATGCCGAAGCCTTCTCCGCTTCCAGTCCAAGGATACGTGATACTTTTCTGCCCTTGAAAATGCGTTTAGAACCAAAAGACGGCCGGCAGCGAATAATCCCACCACGAACGCCCAATGACTCGATTGATTAATGACCGCATGGACCTGCTGGAAGATTAGACTTTTCATTTCATGAATGGCAGCTAGTCAACTTCCACATGGGAGAACAAATACTTTGATGACGTGGTGGCTTCCAGGCGGTCGGTCATCTGTGCTCAGCGTCGGATGTAGTGGATGGCGGGCGGAGCTTTGACGTCGGCACCGTTACAACTCAACATAAACGAGCCTGTCATTCATCCGAGACAGCTGTTAATTATTCCTAATGAGCCTTAAATATTTGTCGTATGTGGTTGGGTGTGTTTACTGTGTAGGTTGCTGACGTTTCATGTTCTGCCAAATCATGCATGTCTTTACTCGCAGCCCAGCGTTTTGATTGCGAGCTACGTCGAGTCTGCCAAGGCAGTGGCACAGTTTGGATTCTACCAGAAGGCCGAATGGAAACCGGACGACTCCATGATAGCCGTGGCGGTAAGTGAATACTCCATGTTTTGGATTGTGTGAAATTATTTTCGGGTTATTTGCATAAAAATGGAGTCGCCATTGAAATAATTCCAATTTCCTAATTACAACAACAGCTTCTCCAAACAATTCAATTGCCAAGAAGAAACGTGTTATCATGGGTTCTCAAACTAAGCGCTGACTCAGGGAACGGAGAGTGTGTCACACACCGTCGCAGGGCCCATAAAAGCCTGATCACCTTTGTCTGAAGTCCAGCTCCTTTCAACAGTGCCCATTTGTCTACTCTTAAGGGGCCTTTGCCATTACCTGCTAATTACCTATAGAACTTAAAAGTCCAATGGCACCTTGTAAATACACTCAACAGTAGCCAGTAAAAGGGCCAAATGGTCATAAAGGGTATGCAGGCATGTTTTTGATGCCGTCGTCAATGACTTGTATTCCTTCCATCTTGTATTTTCTATCCCACTGAGTTAATCAGTCGGCTGACGGCCGTGTTTACACGACAGGCTTGAGACTCTTCTGAAGAAGGTTGAACTTTAAACTTTGTTTTATCGAAAGTGCAAGGAAACCGTCTCCTTAAAGGAGAACTGAAGGTGTCAAAACTGTCCTTCCGGAAATAAATCTGAACAATGCACAAATGCAAAATTTACAGTATCAAAACTTAAATATCAGTTTTAAAAAAAAACCAAGTGCTATCGTTGGAGCACGAATTTCTAAACAGTATTTCAGGTTTCCTTGGTTTAGCCACCCCCAAATCTGGCTCGCATCAACGTTTGCCTTTTGAAGTTCAGTTTAGCATCTTCATGCATCAGCGCATTCATACGGCCTAGATGTGCAGTGTGTTGTGAAACGCAGTCATGGACATTTGCATTTAAGTGTTCGGTTTAGCAGAGACCATGTTTTTTTTTTTTTTTTAAACTAAATTATAGCGTTGTTGTCTTTAAATAGACTGTGATACATCACGTCAAGTATTGCCCATTTGAATGATGTTTGGGTTTTAAAAAGTGCAACCACTGCTAGCTAGTACAGGTTAGTGATAGATAGCATCCAACGCCCTCGTCTCTCTTTTGACCCTGTCGCCCCTTTTTTTTTGGGGTGAATGTTGCAAATATGTCCCAGGAAGAAGGTCAGGCCCATTTCCAGCTCGGTCCTGGCCAAAAACAACAGGCAGCAACGGCGGCGGCTGGAGTTTAAAAATACCAGGGAATGCGCTCGCTCCACTGACCATTATTGTGAACGCGGCGTATCGAGGAACGCCTTGAGGCAATTCCTTTTGCAAATCGCTCCTAAACTTTCGTCTGGGCTTTTTATTTTGGTACTCGCAGGTCAGCGAGGACACTGTGAGCTCACGCCCGGGCCCTCAGCCAAAAGCAAGGCTGATTATGTGACGACACAATAGCAAAACCTTTGACATTTTATACCCACCGTGACTAATTCTTGCTATTTTATTGAAAAGTGATCATACTTAAACTGTATGCGTGGAAAAAAAGGAGCTTTAGTCCTCACGTTCCCCAGATGTTTCCCAGATGTTGCCAAAATGTTCACACCCTTTGCTGACCTTCGAGCGAAATCGCAATCCACCGCAGAAACCTTTTAGTAATCCTCCGTATCTTCTATTGTTTATTCGTCTACCTGGGAGCAGCCGACACATTGGAGCAGCTGGATTTGTTTGTGTGTGCAGTACCCAAAACTACCTTGAGTGCTTTTATTTTCTGGCTGTACATCCTGTTTTTTTTTTTTTCCTCCCATGTTATTATACAGTCACGCCGAGGAGTATTTTTTCCCTCACCATTCTCAACAGCTGCTTTCCGCACACAAAGAAGTCTATATTATAGGAATTGGGGCCCCTACAGAAGATCATTCCAGTTGACCTCCAAGAAAGCCACGGTAGCTTGCATTGAAGGCAAAACGTTTTCTCGCGTGTCGTAAATCGACGTACCGCTGTAAAGGCGTCCATTTTAATGCCGCTGTTTATATTCTCGTTGGCTCCTCCGATTCTTAAGACCCCGTCTGAGACACCAGCTGAACTTTTATTGCTTGTCGCCTTCCAACTAGTGTGTTTACTGTTGGCCTTTGACTCAAAGAGGAAAAAAAAATAACTTGCACTCTGCTTTGGATTTCAACAACTTCCAAAAGGTTCCCAGGTTCTTTGGAGTTTAATAGTCGGGCACTTGTGTTCCTGCTCCCTTTTATGGACCCCCTTGTGCCCAGTCCATATTACTGGTAACTCAAAGCCCTCTCCCCCTGCGTCGTCTTTGTGTCTAATTCCACTAATGGGCGTCATTATTGTCTTTAGGCTTGTCGGGCTCCGGGCGAGATTAGCATTAGCAACTGTTTGGACAGTTCGAGAAGACCGAGTTCCTGATTCAAATGTCAATTTTTTTTCACTAGCACTTTGGAGGTTCTCCTGTAGTGATTTGAAGGAGTCGCAAATAGCTGTCCAATCCACAGAACGGAATTTTGGATCTGTTTTGGAAAAATTCCGCAAGCTGTCTTTTGCCTTCAGCAGAATAATGAAAACCTTGGAGATATTTTCGCAACGCGTCTGTTGTTTACCCAAGTTCACATTCACGTAAGAAGTGTAATTTTTGGTCAAGTTCAGCAGTTCCACAGCAATGTTTCTTCCTCTAATAAAAAAGTGGAACTTGTTTTTTGGCTGCTTGAAAGCAAGCACGTCAACAAGAGCTCGTAATGTTTTTTTACGACGTGCAGAGAAGCTTACAATGCCGCTTTGACTCCATTGATGGAAAAGCTACCAAACCGCTCGCTGCCGTTGACGTCATCGGGTGACAAAAAAGACCCCCGTCGGTCGCACAATCGACGCTTCATGTCTCGACTCTGCCACGGGAGGGTTCTTATTGTGAGACAGCAAAGTTCAGTTTTCGGTTTGGAGCTCTTGATTGTTTTTGCAGACCTCGGTCTTGCTCACATGGTGTGCTCCTTCTCTCTCTGCTCCGTGTTTTTATCTAGTAATGATCAGTTCTGTCACCGCATTGGAAAATTCCAGTGGCAAAAAAAAGCCAACAACCATACAACACCGCAAGCTAAACATATTATATAGTGAGAAAAAAAAAATTCCCCCCACACGTTTATTAGTCTTTGTGGTTCTAAAATCGCGTCTCCACTGAGTACACTGTGTCTCAGTTCAATGGGTACACATCCTCCAATTATCCCATTAATGAATCGAGTCATGGTTTTATTCAACACAATAAAAAATGGAGGCAGGAGATGAGAAATCGCACACCCTTTGTGGTCGCGTTGATGATTTATTAGTCACTTAATAATCCAGACGTCATCTATTGTTTGGCAGGGCAATGGTCACTCCTTGAAGAGCGCCACGATCCATTTTAAAGATTGTTTTGACAGTCTGTTTTCAAAACAGCATGCAAGTCCTCCTGTGCGTACAGTAAACACCTTTTGTGTGTTATCAGTCATAACTACAAGATACCAAGAGCAATTTGAATGTGAAATATGTCCTAATACTGATAAAAACTGATTTGAAGCTCATACTTTGAACTCTTATTCGGGTTTAAGTGGTAGCCGATATTCTACTGTACACAGCTTTAATTCCGTTTTATTATGATACTCGTATGATTGTTTAGCCGTTTTAGCCTTTTTTATATTCTGCTGGAAATTAATGAAAAAACAGGATGTACTTATCCTGCTTGTCTGACTGAACCTGTTTCTTTCTATTTTCAGACCGCCAAAGGCTACGTTCTCTTGTTCTCTGTACTGGGCGCTGGGGATGACAAGAACCTCTACGAGCCAATCTACCCAAAGTGAGCTTCTCTCCCTGGCTGGCGGCTTTACATTCCCGACGTGACACACCGGCAGATGTGAACAAGTCACGGCAAGAGGTTTTTTTTTTCTTTTTTAGGGGCAGCCCCCGTGTGAAGGTGACCCCGGGTTACAAGGAGGAGCAATGCGCCCCCGCTTTGTCCCTGGAGATAAAGAAGCCTGTCGATCTGGAGGCCCCCGTCACCAGGTTGGTCGGCGACCTTTTCGTCACTCGTCGTCTTCATCCGCGATAACATCGCCACGTCATGTCGCTTTACTTCCGGCTGCTCTGGCTCTTGACTTTGGCAAGTGGAGCTGAGCCAAGCTGAAAGATGAAAAGACAAAGGAGCTTTACTGTCTGGCCTTTTCCAGCCAGCCTCTGACTATTCAAGCTTTTCCGGTTGACCTGTCGTCAAATATGTAAACGAGCTGGCTGGCGAACAATCGGCATAACAAAAGAATGCGTGGATTTTTGCGCGTCCTCGATTCTTCATCTGTATTTTACTACTGATTTGAATCATGTGGGAGGAACTTTGGAGGAATTTGAATTTTAACTACGAGTCTGAAAAATATGATGAGGTTTAATTTATTGGCTTGCTACCGACAGTGAACTCTCAACTTTGTGGCAAATGCACCAACACCTTCAGGGTTACTGATTAAAACAGGAGCATCTGTGAACAAAGCTGCTTTTGTTTTTTTCTTTCTCCTCACTCCGACTTGTTCTTTTGCTGCTTTACGTAAGCGTAATATTGTCGACACATTTCATCCTGTCTTTTCCCCAGCTCACTTTAACCTCTCCCTACCGAGCATCCTCTTTGTTGGCGGACGGACAGGCGCTGTCACTTCATCCCTCCTCAAGCCCCTTTTCGTTCATTGCCCTTTCACGGCCGTCATCCCCTCCGCTGTATTCGTTTGACAGCCGTTAGCAGCTGTCACCGCCGCACTGACGAGCGCTCTTTTCAGCTTGCTCGTGCGGGCGGTGAGTGGGTGTGTTATTTTTATTTTGATGCTGGAAGAAAAAAAAAATCACTCCCCCATGCTGATGCTCACTTGTTGTAATTCTCTTCAGGAGACAATGAAGCACTTCACATGTACACACAGGGATCTTTTTGTGCTCTCAAAGTCGTGCGACACTAACCAGAGTTGAAGCAGAATTCAAATTTTATATCGTGTGTCTTTTGTGCTAGTCTCCAGTCCCTCCAGGAGGAACTACTGGTATGCACGGCAGACGGCTACCTCCACGTGCTGCATTGGGACGGCCTGGGCGGCAACGGACGCAAGGCCATCTGCCTCACCGCTATCCCCTTCTCGCTCGACCTGCAGTCTGCCAGAGGTGCGACGAGGCAACAAAGAACTATTTGTCACCTAAAAGCGTGTCTCAATACGTGTGTTGATGTGCGTAGGTGGCCCATCTCTGGACCTGGAAGGTGTTCATATCCGCTGCGTGGAGTACTGCGAGACGCTGGACGGCTTCGCCGTGGTGCTCAGCGATGGCCGTCTGGGCTTCATCACGCCGCTCAGCAGCACCATCACTGCAGACGTAAGGAAAAAAATAAAAATCTTGAGCTGGTTATCAATTAAAGTAGCTTCTCGTTAAAGTCCTACAAATGTTTCCAGCAGCTGCAGGGCGTCTGGGCCGCCGATGTGAGCGACGGCACATGCGTGGCTGTCAACAACAAGTACAGACTGATGGCATTTGGCTGCGCCAGGTACGTGCCAACCCAATCAACATTTGGCCAGCTGCGAGCGCTCGTGCCACAACGTTGGCCCGAGAAGCATCCGCACAGAGAGGAATTGTTGAGCGTCCGGTGTGAGAATGTGTCAGGCCGTGTTTGCCCAGGCGACCTCGCGTGTGCTTGTCAGAAACTGGAGCACCGTTGTCAGCCGCTCACCCGGGCTTCTCTTTGCACGAAGAAGAATGATTGCGCACATGGGGAAAAAATGGGAACATGTATTTTAAACAAATGCAAGCAATATTACATTCCAATGTAATCGTGTAAATGCTCAGTGGGTGGGTCAAGGAACGGCTTCACACGCTTGATACAGATGTGAGCTAATTGTAAAACTCTTTTCCAGCGGGTCGGTGCTGGTTTACATGATCGACACTACAACCGGGTCTATGCAGCTCTCCCACAAACTGGAACTGACCCCAAAACACTACCCAGGTATCAGAAAATCCGACAGCAGCAGTTCAGATGGATGGGTGGAATGATGTCACAGCTCCCCCTAGTGGGACAATCATTTCATTCAACCCAAACTCATGATTTTCTATTAAAAAAAATTCCAATGTATAATTCCATCTTCTTTATTAAGAAAAATGGTTTCTTGAATATTTTTCTCAACTTTCAATGTTTTATTTGATAAACTGCCTTATTAGGAGTAGTTAAAATATAAATAAAAAGTCCAGGAACCTACAAATTAAGTGGATATAATTTTACTTTAATGACTTCTGTTTTCCCACCTACAAAACATAACTTTGTTTAATCTGCAACACTTTTAATTGTCTAACCTCCCCTATGTCCAGACATCTACAACAAGACTGGTCCAGTGAAGCTCATTTGCTGGTCGCCTGACTACAGCGTCGCCATGGTGACGTGGGAGTGCGGCGGCCTATCACTGTGGAGCGTCTTTGGCGCCCAGCTCATCTGCACGCTGGGAGAGGACTTTGCGTAAGTGGACGCACAACAACACAAAACATAAAAATCAAAATCCTGAGTGTGTACTTTGTGTGTGATTCCACAGGTATCGATCTGATGGCACCAAGAAGGATCCACTTAAAATCAGCTCCATGGTTTGTGCTCTCAAAAGTTTTGATGTCCTCTGTTCAGCTCCTTTTTTTTTTTTTTTTTTTAAAGAATTGTTGAATTTTTTTTTAAAGAGCTGGGGAGCAGAAGGCTACCACTTGTGGGTGCTACCCGCCAAGCCGGTGAGGAGGCGAACACAGGAGGAGCAGGACAAGGAGGAGATGACGGAGGAAACGCAGATGACCACGCCGTCGCCGCAAGCTGGCATCTTACAGTTTCACTTCATCAAGAGCGCCCTCACCGTCAACCCCTGCACGGTCAGCCCACCGACCCCACCCATTCGCTCTCTTTAAGTCAAGTCACGTGACTTAAGTCAACCTCTGCGACATTGATCAGAGTAACCAGGAGCAGGTGCTGCTTCACGGCGAGGATCGCCTCTACTTGACATGCGGCGACACGGCGCAGGCCCACAGCAGCTCCGACACGCAGCATCAGCAACGCTTGAACCCTCACGACGAAAGCCCCCCGCACCCTCACCATCACCTCAACTCCCCCCTATCTCAGGGACTCAGCACTTTACTGGGACACAAGCACTGGCACGTGGTCCAGGTAGGGTTGCACCGGCAACGTCATTTCAAATTGCTAGTTTGATTCTTTTCCTCCGTAACAGTGGTTTATTCTTTCCTCCAGATTCATAGCACATACTTAGAGAGCAACTGGCCGATACGGGTGAGTATTGGCCGTTAGATTTGTGCGTGTTGAGTTCTGAAAAATCACTTTTTTTTTTTTAAATGCTTTTGCCCAGTTTGCAGCCATAGACACAGCAGGGCAGTGCATGGCTGTAGCAGGAAGGCGAGGCTTTGCACATTACTCCTTGTATACCAGGAAATGGAAACTGTTTGGAAACATCACTCAGGTATGCATGCGTGTGTGTAAAAATAATGTTGCTCATTATAATTGCCTTTTTTGGTCGTAGCTAAGAACTTGCTTGACAAACTGTCAAGATCTTTTGTTTGCGTCCAGGAAAAATGATTCACAGCAATGTTGTGATGAGCGAGGGCAATTAACAGCTATTGTCACATTTGCCTTTTTTGGTTCCGCGTAGGAGCAGAACATGACGGTGACAGGCGGTCTGGCTTGGTGGAACGACTTTGTCGTGGTGGCCTGTTATAATTTCATCGACCAGCAAGAGCAGGTGAGGCGTCGCCGTCATCACTCGATAATTGTTGTTCGAGCGTGTCATACACGTATGTCCCGTTTGCCGCTTCTTAGCTGAGATTGTATCAGCGCTCGTCGAACCTGGACAACGCCTTTGCGTCGGTCACCAAACTGCATTCTGATACGCTGCTGCTCAACGTTTTCCGGGACGTGGTCATCCTGTTCCGGGCCGACTGCTCCATCTGCCTCTACAGCATCGAGAGGAGGAGCAACAGGTAGGAGACGTCACGACAGAACCGCAAGTTTGCATCTGTGAATAAATTGTGATGTTATGTTTCAGTCCTAACCCAACAGTTAGTGTGGAGCTGCTACAGGAAGTATCCATGTCCCGCTACATCCCCCACCCCGCCCTGGTGGTCTCTGTCACGCTCACGTCTGTGCGCACTGAGACGGGCATCACGCTGAAAGCCCCGCAGCAGGTGACCCACTCGACACACGCACTCACACGGTGAAGAACAGTTTTAACATTTTGCTACGTGGGTCCACCTCAGGCCTGCATGGCAGAGAGCATCATGTTGAACCTGGCCGGCCAGTTGATCATGCTCCAGCGGGACCGATCAGGGCCGCAGGTACGAGAGAAGGAGACGCCTGCCAACAACAAGAAGCTGGTGAGAACTTCCAGGGAACAACTTGAGGGCTCATTCCATTTTTTTTTAGGTTAATTTCTGTTTGGTCTCTTTGGCATAGCTACCATTCTGCCCACCGGTGGTGCTGGCCCAGTGCGTGGAGAACGTGTGGACCACCTGTCGGTCGGACAGGAAGAAGCGCCACCTGCTGGAAGCCTTGTGGCTCTCCTGCGGCGAAGCTGGCATGAAGGTGTGGATGCCTTTGTTCCCGCGGGACCACCGCAAGCCGCACTCGTTCCTGTCGCGGCGCATCATGCTGCCCTTCCACATCAACATCTACCCGCTGGCCGTGCTGTTCGAGGACGCGTTGGTGCTGGGCGCCACCAACGAAACGGTGCTGTACGACGGGCTGCAGGGTTCCTCCGAGCCGCTGGAGGCGCTGTTTCCTTTTTGCACGGTAGAGAGGACCTCGCAGATCTACCTGCACCACATCCTCAGGCAGCTGCTGGTTCGCAACCTGGGCGAGCAGGTATGAGGAGGAAACAAAGCGTGCAACAAAAGCATTCCATGGCGAGGCTCACACTGATATTTGCAGGCGCTGATGCTGGCTCAGTCGTGCGCCTCGCTGCCGTACTTCCCTCACGTCATGGAGCTGATGGTCCACGTGGTGCTGGAGGAGGAGGCCACGTCGCGGGAGCCCATCCCCGACCCGCTGCTGCCCACCGTGGCCAAGTTCATCACAGAGTTCCCGCTCTTCCTCCAAACTATCGTGCACTGCGCCCGCAAGACCGAGTACGCCCTGTGGAACTACCTATTCGCCGCCGTGGGGAACCCCAAGGATCTTTTCGAAGAGTGCCTCATGGCTCAAGACCTGGACACGGCCGCCTCGTACTTGATCATACTGCAGGTGGGAATAGAATTGTAATTTGTGCAAAAATCAGCTGCAGTTTTTTTTTTCTTGATGGTCCAGTCCCATTCACTTGTGTTGCTTCGCTTTGAAGAACATGGAGGTTCCGGCCGTGAGCAGACAGCACGCCACGCTGCTTTTCAATACGGCACTGGAGCAGGGCAAGTGGGACCTCTGCCGTCACATGATCCGTTTCCTGAAGGCGATTGGTTCAGGGGAGATGGAGACGCCGCCCCCAACGCCCACTACGCAGGTACGAACCTGTGTCGCTAACCAATCCCCCATTTTCATTCATTATTTTTTCAGAAAGTGCCAAGATGAAACGGAAAGTGTCTTGTGTGTTTTTCCCAGGAGCCCAGCTCAACCGGCGGCTTCGAATTCTTCCGAAATCGCAGCATCAGTTTGTCCCAGTCTGCTGATTCAGTAAGCACGGGCAAGTTCAGCTTACAGAAGACCTTCAGCATGCCTGCCGGACCCTCGAACAAAGGGTAGGCTTGCACCACATGCCAATCGGATCTGTGACACATCACAAGGGAGAGAACATTTCTGCTTGCTTCCTGCCAGGCGGGACGGCGAGTGCGCCGAGAACATGTACATCGACATGATGCTGTGGCGCCACGCACGCCACCTTCTGGAGCAAGTGCGCCTCCGCGACCTGGGCTGCTTCTCGGCCCAGCTGGGTTTCGAGCTCATCGGCTGGCTGTGCCGCGAGCGCAACCGCGTGGCCCGCGTGGATGACTACGTCTTGGCCCTAAAGAAACTCCATAAGGACTTCCTGTGGCCCTTCCCGGTCATTCCCGTGGCCAACCTCAGCTCGCCGTTGAAGAATGGTCGATGTCGCCCCGGTGAGATTTACATCTGTTCATTTTTTGTCATTGGTGAAATCTAAAGTATTTTTTTCCTTTCTGTATTTTTTTCTCGTGACATTATTCCACGTTCATTTTGCAGTGCTGAACACGCTGCTCCTCAAGTCCCAGTCGGCCGACAGCCTGCTGAACAGCGACATGGACACGGCGCCCCTTCCCGCCGCTCCCGCCAACCACACCTGGATGGACGGCCTCAGTCAGAGGAGCAAAGACATGGACGCCGCCTCGTCCTCATCCAACCGACACTCGCCGCAGACGCACGACGCCTTTCTGTCGCTGCTCACCAACAAAGGTTGAAATCAATGCCGCTGACTGCCTTTCCCGTAGGAAATAATTTGAAATTAATTTGATGTTAAAATCCCACCCTTAGTGGAGGAGTACAGCATCGGCTCGGCCACAGACCTGACAGAGAGCAGCTCGGTGGCGGACGGCGATTGGACAATGGTTGACGAGAACTCGTCCACTCTGAACCTGAGCCAGGCAGAGCTGGAGCACATCTCCATGGAGCTGGCCAACAAAGGGCCGCACAAGTCGCAAGTGCAGCTCAGGTAAGACCGTCTGGCCGCCTCGACTGGTTGACCGTCACGCTTTAACATCTTCCTTTTCAGGTACCTGCTGCACGTTTTCATGGAGGCGGGCTGCCTGGAGTGGTGCGTGATCATCGGCTTGATCCTGCGTGACGCCAATGTCATCAAGCAGGCCATCGCGTTCCTAGCCAGCCCTGAAGTTCCTGTAGAAACTGTGCAGAGCGTGCGCAGCGGATTATTGGCTGTGGACGCCTGGACTTCCACTGACTGGTGAGTGATCATAATTTGATCGATTATTAGATAATTTGATTCGATTTATAATTGTAAGCCTTGTGATTTCCCTGCAGCCTGGGCTACAAAGCATTCCTCAACGTCATCCAGCCTCACCTGCAGCAGCTGTTGGCGTCGGCGCCCGCCGAGCAAGTGCAACCAGAAGCCTTCCAACCTTCCGCCTGCCAGAGCGCCAAGCTCAGCGCCGGCGAAGGCCCGGGGGGCGTCGCCTCGGCCCGGCCCGAGGACGGCGGTGGAAGGTGCGTGGCCGCCGCCCCACTCGGACTGCTGACACTCCCTTCTCTGGAGTCCAAACCGGTCAACGAGGACAGGACCCCCGATCAAACGGAGGAGCAGACAGAGGAGGAGGGCGCATACGACTGCACCTTGTCCTGAACCCATTTGAGCTTCTTACTACACCCAGTATTATCAACCCTTCTTTAAATTGGGAATCAATTCCCTCCCGACAGGAAGTAAATTCCTTTCTGACGGCTTCTATTTTTTTTTTTCAAGACTATAAGAAGTGCCGTCAGAGTGGAAATAACCCTCACAAACAACAAAATGCGATGTTTCATACTTTTTCATACCTCATAACGGTTTTAAACATATTTTTTGACAGATGTTATTTTTCTACGCAACCAAATCATGATGAATGGATTCTTACGTATATATTAAAAAACAAGAAAAAGTAACATTTCTACGGGGGATAAAAAAAAAAAAAACAAGGATCTGTTATCATTTTCCACAATGTATCTGGCCGGACTGCTGGACACTATTGTTTTTACCACGTTGTATTGTGCATGGAGTTAATTTTAAGGTATTGGTCAACATTTATGAGAATTATTTATTGTAATTATGAGCATCATCATTTCCGAATCCTTGATTTTATTTACAATGAATTTTTTTCTTAAATCCATCCAGGTGGTCTAAGAGCGTCAGTATTATATCGTGCAATGTATCCAAATGTTACTCGGCTTTATTTCTTTTGGTTCACAATTTACTTTTTTGACCAAATGTCACCCTATTAAGTGGACGATTACTGTTAATTCGCAACGCAGACGGAAAACGTTGGAGCAGTGCCGTCGTCATGCTGACGCTTTACTTGAAAAATAGAAAGAAAAAAAAAACACGTTGACTTGACGAACCAAAGACATTTTGTTTTGCTTTGTCTAGAGGCCTTGATCTTTGTAACTCCTTTAGACGCTGGGACTGGACACAACATTAGGGACACCTGCACCGTCACCTGCACTGTTTCGAAGGTTTGGACTCATTTGCAGAATAAGGCAGCGCGTCTCAATAATGAACCCAACGTGTGGGTGTACCTAATAATGTGGTCTTTCGTGTCTCGATGAGGTACTCAAACTCTAACCTATCAGTACAATACTAAATACTTCTTGTGTACTACTAATATTATACAGCAGACATTCTAAATGCTGTGAACACAAGCTCCCTTGGATGTTTTTCTTTCTTTTTCTACTCATTTCTATTTTTTTGCTTGTACATAAAACAATAAATTATTTTTAAAAAAAATTTTGATTACATCTCTGACTTATTTGCGGTTGAGAAATGATGGCTTCAGTAAAAAGAACAGTATTTTATGTTGTAATTTAAAATGCATTTGCATATAATCTTGGAAATTTTATTTTCAAGTATTTATTGAAGTTCTATGAGCAATAGTTTTTAATTGAATCATTAAAGTCATTTTTAATTTACCTAATGACATACTACAGTATTTTTCATGTTCATAATTGCAGTTCTTTATTATGACGATAGGTGGCGATCTTACTAAAAATGACACGTCCACAGCAGAAAACAAGACAACGAGGAAGAAAAAAAGCGTCAATGCGAGGCAGCATGGCGGCTGACATGAGACTACCAACTATTAGAAAACTAGTATCTCTTTCTCATTCCACTGGAGACAGAAGAGATCTCGTTGTACCGGGCGATGTGATCACGTCAGACTCTGGTTTTATGAGGTATGTTTGTGTTATCGTATGATTATTTTCCTATATGTGTTGTGCTGAAATACTCATTTCTTGTCTTTTACATACCATGCAATTGACTGGCGAGTGTCGACCAGTCCAAAAAGTTTGTCCAGCTCACTAGAATAATAACATATGTGTGATAATTCTTTGGAAAAGTGGTGCCATACTATTTGTTTGCTATTTGTACACAGGGGCCATGGTACTTATTTGGATGAGGAGAAATTGACGGCTTCTGTAGCTGGAGAGGTGCAGCGGGTGGATAAATTAATTTGCGTGAGACCACTCAAGACTAGGTAAGATGGGTACATTAAAAACGATTTATAAATCTTTTATATAGGTGATTTTCAATGTCGGGTACTCATACTACTTTTGGTGTGGGCTCCCTCTAGTGGTATGTGAACTAATCGCTGCTACTTATGGTGTGGGCTCCCTCTAGTGGTATGCGAACTAATTTTGAGAATTTAAACTTCTGCCTCGTTTTGTGTGATACATTTGTTGGCTAAAATAAATTTTAAAATTACACTGGACACTCTGGATTTTCTTTGGATTCCAGGTTTAATGGTGAGGTTGGTGATGTGGTGGTTGGCAGAATCACTGAGGTATTATCTTTTATGCCAAACATATCCCATATAGTGCTGTATTATGAGTCTATATAAGTTTTTCGTATTTTTGTATAGGTACAACAGAAACGGTGGAAAGTGGAGACAAACTCTCGGCTGGACTCTGTCCTTTTGTTATCTTCTGTCAATCTGCCTGGAGGAGAACTGGTAACAAAAAAAAGACACCAACGCTGCTTGACTTGACTTTATTCTTATTTCATTGGCTAACATGATCAGATATTGACATTTATATGGTACCAACTCTAATTTTATGATAATTTTATGTTTTATTGCGTTTGACTTGTGTCACAGATGTTTTGATTTTCATTTTTATTGTCTTCCAGAGGAGAAGATCAGCAGAAGATGAACTCACGATGAGAGAATATCTCGTCGAGGGTGACCTCATCAGCGTATGCCTTCTCCTTATTTCCTAACATTTATTCATCATTTTATGTTTCACCTATATATATTTTTTTTAACCTCTGTATTCAGGCAGAGGTGCAGTCTGTCTTTTCAGACGGCGCGTTGTCGCTTCACACTCGCAGCTTAAAGTACGGGAAAGTAAGTTGAACTGCAAAATGGGGTTAAAGTTGACTGCGAATGTGGTTCTGATTATATCCTTGATCGCAGCTCGGCCAGGGAGTGCTGGTCCAGCTTTCGCCGTCTCTTATCAAGAGACAAAAGACACATTTCCACAACCTCCCATGCGGCGCCTCCATCATCCTGGGGAATAACGGCTTTGTGTGGCTGTATCCCACACCGGGACAGCAGGAGGAAGAGGCTGGGGGTTTCTACACCAGCCTTGAGGTGAGACATTTCCGTTTCATTTTGAAATTGTGGAATCTGATTTTATGATTTGTCTCCCTCACACTTCTCACAGCCTGTCAGCCTGTCTGAGCGCGAGGTGATTTCCAGGCTGAGGAACTGCCTGCTGGCTTTGGCAGCGCACAAGGTCCTTGTGTTCGACACGAGTGTTCTCTACTGTTACGAATCTTCGCTTCAACACCAGGTAGGAAGTTGCAACGGCCAGTATGTATGGTGGATTTATTTTTAAATGATGTGATAATGTGTGCATTTGTGGTATCTGCAGGTTAAAGACATTCTCAAACCAGAAGTGATGGAAGAGATTGTAATGCTGACACAACAGAAGCTTATTGAACAGGAAGGTTAAATCAAGTTGCTTGTTTTTGTATGCTCTCTGCTTTTGTAACAGTAAGTAAAAGTCTTATCATTGTACTTTTGTAATAAAAATGTATTTAAAAAAAATGTCTTATGCTTTTTAGCGTGGTATGGCTTCCAGGTAATGATTTCTCGGGGTTTGTGTTTTACAATTAATGGACTCCCGCGCATCATTTAATTTGACCCAACCATGCACAATTATACAATATGTGCTTTTACTTAGTGTGAGTTATTTTGCCACCTCTGGAAATTACTTTTAAGTCTCACGCCGTTCGTAACCTCGAAACGTCGTAAGTCGGGAACCCCCAAGGCTCCGACAACTTCCTCTTGAAAAAGTTTACTAGCCCACGCACGCACGTGACGTCATACGTCGTTCCACCCACATATTTGTGTAAACCACCTTGCGTATGGAAGTATGGCGGCCCCAGCGACCCACACGACGACGAGACTTCGGCCAAAAGTTCGCCGCCGCTTCTCCAAGTACTTGAGAGGCGATGAGTAGGCGTGTGCGACACGGCGCCTCGACAACGGAGAGCTCGGCGACAGCAAAGCGGCCAGCGGCGGCCTCCACGCGGGCGCGACAGCAGCCGTCGGCGGCGTCCGGTTGACGGAGGAGTCGCCTGTATTCCTCCAAGTGGAGTCCGGGGCAATTGCGGACGCGGAAGTTTGCCATTTAACTCCGTGTCCCGGTGACTGTAAAGAAGCAAAAGTGTTGACTTTGAAGATGTTTTTGTTGAGAAAATTACTCGGGCAAGGAGGCGCCGCCGACCAACTGTTGACTGTTACGTGCGCCTTCCAAGAGGACCAGTGGCTAACCCGAACTAGCCTCCATGGCTAGCTGCACTTGTAACTTGTGTTGCTCGGCTAAACTACGGAAACTAAGTTTATAACAGCACGTAAGTTGAATTCCACCAAGATCCATGTCTTACTGGCTGTGTTATTTTAGCACACTTTCCACTCGTTCATCGATAAAATGCTGGTTTGCAGCTTTTTAAGTCAGGATAACAATACCTGCAGTGCTATGCTAAGTTTCTACGAGTTCTTCTTAGGGTCGACTAAAAAGTGGTCATGCGTTTTTGGGAATTAACGTATTTTAGGAATGACGGAGGATGGAAGGAAACGAAAATTGAATGATGGGAGGTTGGAAGAAAGGAGAGTGAAAAGGAAAGAAGCAGGAATGAAATGAAAGGATGACTGGAAGAAGGATGGCAAGGAGGAAGAGGTGAAAAAATGAAAATAAAATGGAAGGATGTTAAAATGAAGGGAGGTCGTTTGAATGGTGAAAGGATGGAAAAGGGAGGAAAGAAGGCTGAACTGAAGGAAAGTAGAGAGAAAAGGATGTGAAGCAGAATGGAAGGTGGCATGGAAAGATGGAGAAAAAAGAAAGGAAGGAAAAATACCAAAACGGGTGGAAGGGAGGGCAATATGAAAGAAAAGAAGGAAAAATTTAGTTAGGAAGGAAGATGGAAGTATGCATGGAACGAAAGGAAAGAAGGAAGGATGAAATGTAGAAAAAAAGATGCTACGAATGAAGGATGAGAGGAAGGTTGTTGGAGACTGTGAGAACTTTATCGCTCTAGAAAACAAAAAATGCACTTTTTAAAATTGTCCTCATGTTCCCTCAGCTTCCCCAAGCACCCAAATCCCATTAATGCGTGAGAAAAGGAGGCCCGCTGGAGTAGCTCGGACCCGCACGACAAATCTGCGTCGCACCGGCAGAGGACACCCCGAGCCGGGGACGAGGACTCCTCCCGTCTCCTCGTCTCCTCCCTCCCGCCCACTGGCCCGGCCCGGAGAGTCCCGGCTGCGGCCTGGCACCGTGCCCTTATGGGGCAGCAGCCGGGGAAGTTTGCCGGGGACCAGAGGAGACCCAGTCTGCCAGCTTTCATCAAGGTGGTCAAGAGGGAGTCCACACGGCACGGGGCGCAGCCCTGCAACGTCTTCGCTGTTCACGGTAAGACCTTGACATCAGTTGGCTTCAAAGATAATTGAAAGCAAATCATCCAAAAATGCTCAATATATTGATCTGTAAGGATGCCAGTCACACGTGTCTTGATTGCTTCATGTAGACGAGACTCCTCGGAATTGATTGAATTGATTATGCGATTAGCTTGTCCGTCACACGATTCCAAAAACAGTCTGTGGGTTGACCGCCGCTTGATTGCGTTAAGTGCAGACTCCCGTGGCTGAGAAAGTGGAGATGTTGCATAACGGCGCCGAGCGACACCAGGGGAACGTGTACGGGCAGCTCACCGCTTACCGGTTGTCGAAATCCCAGAGAGGCTTGCGGGTTTAAGTGCGCTCAGATGGCGATCGATATTTGAGATTGTTCTCTGTAAAGCCCTTTAAAAAAAAGAAAAATCCAAAATATGCAACCATATTCTCATAATTTTGTGAATTTTTATCTCAAGTGTGCTATCAATATTAAATCCTGCAAAAAAAGCACTTTATTTATTTATTTTCACAGATATTGTATTCTATTTTTCTCTTTTCTTCATATTTTTAAAATTGCAGCAAATGCACCAAAAGTAATTGCCAGCCGCTAAAAAGAAATTAAAGTGTTTTAGTGAGCTAACATTTCAAAATCAAGTAGAAACTATCATATTAATTCAGAATGTATGTTAAATAAATCTGTATTATGTATTGGAATGCAAATTAATTTATTGCTTGTGTTTTTGTGGGAATAATACATGTAGAGTACCTTGAAAAAAAATGTTTTATATTAAATTGCAATATTGAGGCGAAAGGGGGAATCCCACTGGCATTATTTTTCAGAATCGTTGGCAGTTTTACCGGATGCTTGCCGTCCATGCGTCCTGCGAACTGATAAGTTTACCAAATGTGTGTGTAGAGTTGTGATTTTGCTTTGGTGTGGAATACTTTCCACTGCCTCTTGCATAACGTGCAAGTGGAGGGAGGTTGGGGAGGTGCTCTAATGTTGGACAGGACAGGGGAGGTCAGAAAAATAGTCAGCGCGTTTGCCGGTAAATGGATCGAATTTGGCGCGTGGGCAGCAACAGTGACGTTCGTTTTGTTTTCTCCCTCTGGCCCCTGTGGAGAGAAAGTTGGACCGTCCCAAGTGGGGGGGGGGGTGAGTCACAGTGCAAGCGGAGGGCAATGTCAACACATTATTTGACATATCTGCCTGTATGTCTTGCTTTTCCTTTTCTTTTTTTTTCTTTGGCGTGTGCGTGAGCTCTCGGCGCGCTGATTGGCCACGGGCAGGTTGGGACCTCTCGCCCTGCCAGACGGCGCAGGCAAGCGGCGACCTGCCGCCATCTCATCAATGTGCTTAATTGCAGATAGCTGAATGTACGGTGACGCCGTACAGTGAAAGTGACTCGACTATCCAAACCAGGAGACTGGATTGGAGGGCAATGGGTTGTTTGGAATTCTGCCCCCTAGTGGTGTTCTCGATTCATTCTTTCATTATAAAGAGCACCAAGTGTCAAATCCCAAAGTGTATTATGAAGAGAAAAATGCAAGATAATTATAATGAAAGTGAGGGATTGTTTACTTTAGTTTTAGTCATTGCATTGCCCTACAGGGGGCAGCACTGTGCACTAGCGGTTTGCACCGTTAGCGGTTGTGGCGCCGGCATTCCTGTGTGGAATTTGAGCGTTCTTCCTGACCTCGAGTGAGTTTTCTCCCGGTACTTCCGCTTCCTCCCACATTTCAAAAAACCTCGTCAACTGTCGGTGTCAATGTTGGTGGCGCATCCCATCAGCGACATCATTTGATTTGTGTGCATGCCTGTGGCCCCCCCCCCAAAAAAAAAACGGCAGCTGCATTCAAGTGTGTGCGGTAAGTGGATCTCTTTTACTGTGTAACCGGCTCTTTCTTGGCTGGAACTCGTGGAATCCATACGGTCTAGACACCAGAACTCCTCCAATGATCCCCCGGCGGGTCCTGAAGATTGTGTATTATATGCATGAGTGTGTTTTTGATACGCGTTTCGCACCCGTGCGGCAGGCGTCAACGCTCGCCAGCTGTCGGGGGTTGAGCGGGGCTGTTCCCAAGTGGCGTGCCCCTCCTCGCCACGCATAGACATCACCAAAACGTGTCCACCTGGAAGGAAGTCAGATGGTGAGCGCTTAAAACAGGTGCGCGTGTTTGTAAAGCGTCGGCGCCAAAGCAACGCAATGCCAACTATGCGGTTGGCGACAAATGCACAATTGATGGCGTTTTTTCCCCTCCATCCATCAGAACACCATGACATTGCATTTCCGGCCCAGACGTAGACCTGATGTAATTCGAAGAATTTGAAAAGATATTTGGAAAAAGTTTGCTCGAGGGGAACCGCAATCCAATGCGAAAACACTGGCCAACCAACAATTTGTTGGTATTAGGAAACAAAAATGTTCCCCCCGTGGAAATCATGGAAGGAAAACCATTTCTCATTTGGACAGGCAACGTTTGAAGTAGCGTTTTAAGAACATTCATGAAAATGATATTTCTTAGAAATTGTTTGAAAAGGAGGTCAACGTTGGACAACAGGGGGCGTTTGACTTTCCATTGTCTGTCTCCCCCCGAAGAGCCTCGCGTAGCACTCTTACGCAATCAAAACAGCATTCTTTTTGAACGAGTTAACTTGTTAACCATAACATTTTTCTGGCAGGCGTCGGCGCGTGTTAATATGTGATGGGCCTGCTCGGAGCCAGTGCACCCGAGGAACCAAAACAAACACGCTTGTCTAAATTGCCTACACCATGAATGGCTTTTTTTTTTTTCCACCAATAGTTGATAAAAGCTGTTCCGTTGTAGAGCTAGTAAAATTAATCGATTAATCGATCATCACGTGAATGGTCAACAATTTTAATAATCAAGTAATGTGAATTTATAGCGCCTGTGAGCCTCTCAACAGTATTTAGTGTTTGTTTTCATTCATGTGAACTGACTGAGCCTTTGTGCAAAACATTTGGAAACATCTGCTTTTCTTTCGCAAAACAATAACCGCACCAGTAACTGAATCACTTCGACAAAGATTGGATGCAACATTTATTCCTCTCGTGTGATAGTTTGAATTAGTTTACTTTTCTTAATCTCGAAACAATACCCCAAAAAAAATTGGTTACCAAACAGTAAATACGGAAAAATCACTTTTGTGCAAAATAAAATAGTATTCAAATATTCACGGTATCATCGGTCGAATCATCTTTGATACACTCCACACCACCTGATCATCTTTTTTGCTGGCCCGTTTGCGGTATTGGGGTCAATGTTGCGTTCCACCGTAGCTTGTGGCTCTCGTTATCGTTGTTATAAAAGATGTCAGCGCGGCGTGCTTGCACTTCTGCTGTGATTCATTTGCACGTTGCGCCAGAGATGGGTTGAGCAACAAATAAATCCCCTGGAACATTCTTCTCTTGCATATCTGCTGCACACTTTGCTCCCTTTTTTGTCTCTTCATATATTCTACATGTCATGTTGCAGTTCCCCCCCACCCCTAAACCAAACTTTGGATTTTTTTTTTTTTTTAATTTCCATGGCATGCATTGTTTTGCCCAAAACAATTGTGAATGTCGGCATGTCGGTTTCACGCAAACTTGAACGTCTTGCCAACATCTGCTCGGCTTGTGTTGGAGCCTCTGACCTTGTGATTAGAATTGTTTGTTTGCTATTCATTCCAATTTTTTTTGGGTTGCAAATCCTGATTTCTGATTGTCTTGCGTGGCCACCCACCTGCTTTCCACTCCATATGGTTTGCACATTCCGCTCGCAAAAACAGCCGCCATCGGGATTGCGCATCAACATGCGTGCGACAAGTTTACGGCCGTACACGACGCAACTTTTGTCTTAGTGCAAACATTCTTCCTTTATGTTTTTGGGTTGATGATTTATCGTCGCCGCATGATTCTTAAGTCTGCGAGGCAGGTTTTGTTTTCTACAAGCCTCTACCTCACACAAATGCATCGTTTCTGTTTTGATCCCGGCGCTCGGCTCTCCCGGAATAGAAAATATGTCGTTTTGCGCCAACAATATGAGTCAAATTGAGTAATAGAACAGAATACGACTTGATTACAACCTTCGACTCGCTTAAGGCGGCCTGGCGTGTTCTTGGCCCTTTTTATCCGGGCCTTGGAGAAATGAGCGAGGTTGCTGATTAATCACCTGGTTCTTGTCGCCCTATTTAAAAGGCTTTCCAAAAAGCTCGTCTGGTTTTAACTAGCCCGGTTTCATCCGCACTGGCGCGATGGTGAGCTGACAGTCGATAAAGTCACTTTGCACGAGAGGAAGTTCTGGCCGGGGAGAACCTGAAACGGAGCTAATCCATACCAGCGCACGCTAAGAACTACATTTCATTCATATCGGCCATTACGAGCGCAGACGGATGCTAAAGGACTTAACCTTGAACTGGCGCTGTCGATGTTTTTATCCTAACTATCTGATCCCCCCCTCCTCTTGTGGAAGGCTCTTGAGTCGGGGAATTATGTGCAACCCAAAACCTCTTAACCTCATCTGCGACGCATTCTTCAGACAGCTAGACCTAAACATACACCCCCACAAACCATATAGTAAAAACATGGTAGCTGTGTTGGATTCTGATTATGGTAGTACCTTGACTTTTTATTATTTTTATTATTCTTATAAAATAAATAAACCTTATTAAAAAATTATATAAAATTAATAAATAAAATAAAAAATAGATAAAAAAAATAGATAGGGCTAGAACGACATTCCAAGTCACATCATTTAGAAATAAAAACAAAACAAAACAAAAGTCAAGCTAGCACTGGATTTCACTCCTTTGCTAGCAAATATTCCGTGTTGCGTGGAATCATGGCAGGACCGACACGGCTTTGCCTCTCTCCATTGCTCCTCTGTAATTAGGTTTGCGAAAGCTTATAGTGCAATAAATCTTGTTTCCCGACCGACGGGATCCGCGCCAAGTAGCGTCTGATGACGTTGCCAGCGCTGCGAAACGGCCTAATTGCGTATTTAGCCGTGTCCTTGTCACTAGAGCAAGGTAAAACTTTGTATTACTGATTTTCATCGTGGCGACTGTCATCGAGCGTGCCTTCATATCAAGCCTGACATTTGTTTCATTTTTATCGTGGCACATAAAAACGTGAACGCAATGCCCAGTCGGTAATTGATAGTTGGGGAATGAAATGTGGCTGCCTGAAAGGCAGCTTGTATTTATTCACTTGCGTATACCGACTCGTAGAGACAAACCAAGATGGCCGCTCGTTCATTTTTGATGTGATTCAATTTCCTCCATTAATTCTTGATTATCCAAGCGAGCCAAGCGAACGGCACCGTCGCTCCACCGTAACTGCAAACATCTGCGCTCTCGGCATGCCGTAATGCGTTTACATTTTTTCAGCTCTGCTCTGCATCACACACACACACGCTCGGTTGCGCTGATTGCTGCCGAGACACTCGCCCGAAGGTTTCTCCAAACGCGTCTTTCAGTCTGCAGTCTGTTGAAACGCCACCTCGGAAAATGGAAAATGAACTGAGCGGCCGCAAAAGCCGTTTGAGCGCTCTTGCCAGGCTTAACATATGGAAGGAAGAACTGAAGCTCTCCATCACCACTGGAGGGCTGTGATCTTCTCAAGTCACTAAATATCAATTCCACCACTGAAACTTTGGAAAGAACTCTCGTCATCTTTACCTTTTCGCGTCAGAAAAGTTCCAGAAAGCGGTCGCGGGTACGTTAGCTCACCGTGCAACGCAGCGGCTTTGATTATAAATCACATTATTCCCGCCGCTATGATCTCACTTGCTAACAATGTTCTTCATGTTCCTCCATCTGTAACCTTTTTTTTTTCTTCTCCCCCATTTTCCACCTTGGTTTTATTGCCCCTATTGTACTTCATGCTCTCATTTCCCCCAAGCCTATATAGCACTGTGGTAAATTAATGGGCTGTAAGTAAAGGCCTGTAGATGGTAATTATATGTAGCGGGGGAGGAGGGGGGGCTGTTTGTGTAAAAGTAACCCAAATGTTTACCATAGCAGCACAAAGGGCCCACTCGCTCAATATCAAGGCGAAATATTTTCGTCAACCCACCCACAATTAGCGTCCATGCTTTTTGCATGCTCAATTATTGCTCGCTCCGAATGTTTATATTTCGGAGCGCAACCTTGAATTATGGAGCGTTTGGACTCGGGACAGCTGAGGGAAGACAGAAGAAAGAGATTAAACATGTGTTGCAAGTGCTCGGCTCCTGCCAAGGATTAGCCCGTCCTTCCTCATATGGTCAAACCACTGCGGCTGTCCCCAAATTCCCTAACTGACGTGTTTGAAAAGATAAAGTTTCTCTCCTTCCTCGAGAGTGGAGGAACTTCTTCCAGTTTATAACTCGCCCCGCTATGCATTGTCTTTTCATAAGACCCCCAGCTCTGTCCGGCACTAATTCCTTAACCTGTAAACATTCCAGAATGGAGCAGAGAGCACCGGGGGAAAAAAAAGAAAGGGGAGGGGCGGGGGGAAAGAGGAGGAGGAGGAGCTTCTTGTAAGCATCGGATGACTTCAGCAGAAGGAAAACATGAAAGCTTTGTGAAGAATCTCAACTTTGTACAAAACAACTCGGGAGCTTTTGCGTCTTGCCTCATTTCGATATTTTTGGGGGGCTTTTTTTAGTTTTGTGTGTATGGATGTCGTCTTGCTGGCTTTTTGTGTATGCGCGCATGTGTGTGTGTGTGTGTGTTGCTGGAGTTGGGAGGGCTCAGCTGATGTCATCGAGTGCAGCGAGCCGATGGTGAAAGAAGAGGCCCTTTGTTGGCAGCCGTGAGCGCTAACGCGTCCGTGTGCCTCGGCTCCGCATTCGCGCAGGGGGGACGGCAGAGAGAGGAATGGCACCGGCCAAACGGACCGCCTGCCCACTCAACTGACACATTCTCCTGGCCGGCCGGGTCGCCGACACGTCCCCCGCTCTTTTTGGATCGGACCCTAGAGGGAAAAAAAAAACGGAGCTAACCGGGATCACAGGAGTTGGAAGGAAAATTATGGAGACAGAAAGTTTGTAATTTTTATTTTTTTTCTAAGTGGATGAGCCCCAGGAATAATGAGAAAGAACAACGGCAAAGAAGATCAATACGTTTGAATTGGATCAGATTTTTTTTTGTTCTCCTGTTGGGACACATGTCAAAAAGCCAGGCGCAAATCGAATACTAAGCTTGAGTTTCCAAGCGGGAAGGGAAAGAAAGCAAATGAAAATGTTGGAGATTTGCCTGAAATTGGTGGGGTGTAAATCGAAGAAAGGACTCTCGTCCTCCTCCAGCTGCTACCTGGAAGGTGAGTGTTGGTTTGATCATATTCAATGCAAGAGATGCTTGAAACGTTTTTTTTTTGGGGGGGGGGGAGCAGAGTGGCTCGCAACCACGCAAGGATTTTGGCTTTGTGGAAACTGCGGAATGGGGAGGGGAAACGCAGCTCAGGGGAGGTGAGCGAGGCCAGACACACTGGCTAGCGGCTTAGGCAAGAAGTGGAAAAAGAAAGAATACACGGAAATCTGACTCCCCCCGGCCGTGTCCCACTTCAGCGTTGTTTAAGAGGAAAGTGCATCTAATCTCTAATCGGCACCCCAGACCAAATCTTTCTGACTACTTTCGGAATCCATTTAGACGTTTCAGGAGAGTTCATGGTCTTTGTTGAACTTGACTCCTTAGATTGTGTTCAACACCGCTTGTTCCCTAATTGATTTAGCGGCGGCTAATAAAGCCCACGAGGAATTTGAGGAAAACCGGAGCGGTCCTCGCATAATTGACATTGTGAGGAATTTGTTTTGGAAGAAGAGCCAAACATTGTGCAACCAAATGATTTAATCGTCAAGCTCGAACCACGCAAACAAAAAAATAACAATGAGCAGAAGACAAGAAAATGTATTTGTAGAAAAATGTAGGTAAAACATTTTACCTATAAATAATTTGATCACTTTTTCATGTACTTTTTGTACCTTTTAAAAATGTATTTTGCCACTTACTGGCGACTAAAAATGACATCACACATACTCAACATGAGCCACGATACACGTAATTTCCTTTCACGGACCACATCCAATGACGCAAGGGGACCGGATCCGGCCCGGGGGCCTTAGGTTGGACACCATGACTTTGCAGGTCTTTCATGGTTTCCTTTCTCTTCAACCACATTTTTGTTTCCATCTCGCCCGGTCTTTTGAAGGGGATGTGTGTCTTGCATCATCGCGCAAGTATTATATGCATTTCTATTGCTCAGAGCGGCGCAGTCACGGCCATAAAGTCTTTACAAGCCACACACACACACGCTTAATCATCTCGTTGTCATCTCAGTAACGTGGCCAGGACATGCTGTAATTTCTCCCACTGCAGAGACTCTGGAAGGCCCACAGTCATTTTTTTTGTTTGTTTTTATGCCATTTCTTGCTCCTCAATCCACCCTATTTTCCTTTTTTTTTTTTTTCGTTTGGGTGGGAGTGATGATCCCGCTCGGTTGCATCGGTGAATTGTCACCCCTCTCTGGAAGGCCTGTGGTATTTGCGGCACCTTAAGTGTGTGACAGGGGGGCCGGGCCGCCCACACACTTTGAGTCCGGGCCAAAGTGTGACCAGAAAGAATGTTCTCCCCTTTTATCTCTCCATGCATCTCGACGTGACGGTCAAAGAAGCATCTTGGTTGGCTTTATGAGTTTTTTTTTATCTCAACAATGCTGTCACAAACTGCATTTAGTTTTTTTTTTTTTTGTTCCATTTCTTAGATTCTAATTATGAAGCACAATATATCCATCCGTCCGTCCCTCCATTATAAACATGGTGGTGAGGGGAAGAAAAGAAAAAAACTTGCCTGGAATTTTGATTATGCACACGCATGACTGCTTCCTTTTGTCTCGGGCAGCCTTGAGGTGAAATCATAGCCTTGCCGTCGAGTTCATTTCGTGTTCATAAAAAAAAACAAAAAACGATCTCTTCTGCCATTCGAGCAAATGTGTGAATTCATCGAGGTTACCAATCCAACGTGGTTGGTTCTTTTTGTTTTTCTCTCGAGCTGTTTGGCCTGTAGCTGAAAGAATTCCTGCGGGGGTGGGGGCCCGGTGTTAACGTTCTTTCGGAACATATGTGACAACAGCTGCGCACGTTGCGGCCAAAATGCCGTTCAAAGTCCTCCCCCCGCATTTTCAATTTACTGCAGTCAGTTGTTGTTCTCTAATTTTCACCATTCAAGCTAGCTGTCGCTAAAATCCGCGTAACTCAAGGATGCGTTCTCACGCTCCGATATGTTCTCGTAGTTCAGGTAGGAAATGAAAACTAAGCGGGCGGATAATCCAGGAAATGAAATCGCAAGTCACGTGATCGCGGCAACTCCCAACGCATGAACTTAAATGTCTTCATTTCATTTTCAGAAGCTCTCCAGAGACCAGACTTTGAGGGTCAAGGTCTGAGCGAAGCGGCCCGCTGGAACTCCAAAGAGAACCTGTTGGCCGGCCCCAGCGAAAATGACCCCAATCTGTTTGTGGCGCTGTACGACTTTGTGGCCAGCGGCGACAACACGCTCAGCATTACCAAAGGTGAGCGGCGAAAGGAACCAGAAACAACGGCCAACATTCCGCAGATACGTACGGACAATCTGCTGATGTGCTTCTTCTGTTTTGCGTCCTGCACTCCCACTCGCACTTCCTCACTCGGGTTCCTCTTTTGCCGCACGCTAGAAAAACAATACGGATCGCTCGGACAAAACAGAGGAAGGAAAAAGAGAACATCTGCTCATGTGTGAGGCAGGACAATGCATTTTTTTCTAGTGAATGTTCCACGCTGAAGGTTGCATTCTTTTTTTTCTGGCTAGTCTCTGCCAGATTGGTTCTACTCGTTTGTTCCCAAGATTAGCGTCTGAAAGCGATTTTTTTTTTGCTTTTTTCAGGCGAGAAGCTGCGCGTGCTGGGCTACAACCACAACGGCGAGTGGTGCGAGGCCCAGACCAAAAATGGCCAAGGCTGGGTGCCGTCCAACTACATCACGCCTGTCAACAGCCTGGAGAAGCACAGCTGGTACCACGGGCCCGTGTCGCGCAACGCCGCCGAGTACCTGCTCAGCTCGGGCATCAACGGCAGCTTCCTGGTGCGCGAGAGCGAAAGCAGTCCCGGACAGAGGTCCATTTCCTTGCGCTACGAGGGCAGAGTTTACCACTACAGGATCAACACGGCGTCCGACGGCAAGGTGGAAACTCTTTTTTTTTTTGTACTTCCTAATGTTCCTTCAAAAGCAACTTTTTTTGCCTTCTGAGTGAAGAAGTGAAGAAATGCAACAAGCAGATTTGGGTTACGTAAGACTTGGACAATGGAAAAGACTGTGTCCACTGAGCCCTGACAAATGTGCTCCTCTCCACCCAGACTGGAGAACCTCCAATGTCCAAGCACGATTCATTGTCAATTTGAATTTTTCAGGCCAATTTAAAATGCAATGACCTGTTGTTGTCGTCCCCGACCAGCTGTACGTGTCGTCGGAGAGCCGCTTTAACACGCTGGCCGAGCTGGTGCACCACCACAGCACGGTGGCCGACGGCCTCATCACCACGCTGCACTACCCGGCGCCCAAACGCAACAAGCCCACCATTTACGGCGTGTCGCCCAACTACGACAAGTGGGAGATGGAACGCACCGACATCACCATGAAGCACAAATTGGGCGGGGGCCAGTACGGCGAGGTGTACGAAGGCGTGTGGAAGAAGTACAACCTCACCGTGGCTGTCAAGACGCTCAAGGTAAGAGTGTCAAAACAGTATTTTGGTTGAACTATGCTGCCGCCAAGTGGTTGTAGGGTGTAACTACAACTGCAAACGTGCTCTTTGCAGGAGGACACAATGGAAGTGGAGGAGTTCCTCAAGGAGGCCGCTGTTATGAAAGAGATCAAACATCCCAACTTGGTGCAACTCTTGGGTAAGGCTGCTTGAATTTCAACTCAAGACAACATAGAAAGGAATAAAATTAATTAATCCAATAAGACAAAATTTATTAGTAAACGGTTTTATCATTACAAATTATTTTGGGAATTTGCTAACCGAGTATTTTCCTGGCCAGGCGTGTGCACGCGGGAGCCTCCATTTTACATCATCACAGAGTTCATGACTCACGGCAACCTGCTGGACTACCTGCGGGAGTGCAACCGAGAGGAGGTCAACGCTGTGGTGCTCCTCTACATGGCCACGCAGATCTCCTCCGCCATGGAGTACCTGGAGAAAAAGAACTTTATACACAGGTGGGCTGTCAGGATGTCATACAAAAAGTGTCGAGTTTGGACCCTTAAAGAACGACGTCACTCCTGTAATGAATTAGAAGGGAAATTCCACTGACCCCTGACCTCACACATTCTGCCTGAATGGGAAAAAAATCCACCGCGCACACACACGGCAGAATTTTGCTGTTAGTCTTCTCACAAGCGAGAAAAGCTGTTTCTACTTTTTCCCAAGTCCATGGCCCCCTCCCACCACATGTCAATCACTCAGCCTCTCCGTGCTCTCTCCTGCAGGGACCTCGCCGCCCGCAACTGCCTGGTGGGCGAGAACCACCTGGTCAAGGTGGCAGACTTCGGTCTGAGCCGGCTGATGACGGGCGACACGTACACGGCCCACGCCGGGGCCAAGTTCCCCATCAAGTGGACGGCTCCGGAGAGTCTGGCCTATAACAAGTTCTCCATCAAGTCGGACGTGTGGGGTACGTTTCATTAATATATATATATATTTTTTACAGTTTATAATAATCTGGATTCTAACGGAACGCTTGCAGCATTCGGCGTGCTGCTATGGGAGATCGCCACCTACGGGATGTCCCCGTACCCCGGCATCGACTTGTCCCAAGTGTACGAGCTGCTAGAGAAGGACTACCGTATGGACCGACCCGAGGGATGCCCCGAGAAAGTCTACGAACTCATGAGGGCCTGTGAGTAACAACGCGAGGCGGCGGTTAGCATATTTCTGCGTTGTCTCATGAGTTTTTCTTTCCCGTCTCTAGGTTGGAGGTGGAACCCTTTAGAACGGCCGTCTTTTGCAGAAACCCACCAAGCCTTTGAGACCATGTTCCAGGAGTCCAGCATCTCTGATGGTTAGTTTGGAACTTCATGGGTTCCTTCTTATGTTAAGCGCGTTACGTGACTCAATGCGCATATTATTAGAGGTGGAAAAGGAGTTGGGCAAGAAAGGGAAGAAGGTGACCTTGGGCTCCATTCAGCAGGCTCCAGAACTGCCCACAAAGACCAGAACGCTGCGCAAAAATAAGGACAACCGGGACAGAGATAGTCCAGGTAAGAAGATCTTTCTCTCGGGTGACTTTTTAATCTAAAGATGGCGTTTAGCACAGTTCTTAGGTTCGGGGTCTAAATCTTGGCTGTGGTTTCCCGGTGTTGGTTTTGCATGTATGTTCATTGACGACGCTCATCTATTTAAAAAAATAATACGAGTCAACAGAATTATGTATAAAAAAAACAACACATACCGACCGACCAAAATGAATCATTTTTTCCCCCCCAAATTGCAACCTTTGGGATTTGAAAATTTTATTCTCCTGCACCGGCAGTTTGATTGAAATTTGATTATTAATCTCCTACATAAGAGAGGCATAGATGGTTTGTCACTGATCTTCCTCAGACCCGGTGGACCTGGACGTTCCCCTGCCTTCCCCAATGCTCCCCAGGAAAGAGCGCCCTCTCCCGGATGGAAATCTGAACGAGGACGACCGGCTCCTGCCCAAGGACAAGGACAAAACGCGTGGCGGCTTTATGAGCCTTATCAAAAAGAAGAAAAAGAATGCCCCGGCGCCTCCCAAGCGGAGCTCGTCCTTTCGGGAGATGGACGTCCATCCCAATCGGCGGGGCGGGTGTCGGGACCCTCGGGACGGGGACTGCTTCAACAACGGGGGGTCGTTGGCTAACAATGACGCCTCTCACGTACTGGAATCGCTAAAGTCTTTGGCGACTAACAATAATGGCACAAATGGAGCTCCCACCTACCCAGGACCGTTGTTCCCCCGAAAAAAGGTTGCCCCTGCTGTGCCCGGACCTGCGGGCAAGGCGCCAGTCACCCCTCCCGGCGAAGACGAGGTCATGACGAACTCTAAGCGCTTCTTTTGGTCCTCCAGCCTACCCGCCAGCTCAGACGGCACCCAATGGAAGTCCGTCACCTTGCCGAGGGACTTGGGACAGAGGCATTTTGACTCTGGTACGTTCGGGGGTAAACCGGCCCTTCCCCGCAAGAGAACCAGCGAGCAGAAAGGGGATGTCGGCCCTCGCATGGGCACCCTGACTCCGCCTCCGCGTCTGCCCAAGAAAGCGGAAGAGTCGCCGGACGAAGCGCAGAAAGATGCCGAGCTGAGTCCCGGATCCAGTCCCCAGGCTTTAACCCCCAAGGTCGTTAAGAGGCCCGGGCTCCCGGAGAACTCAAAGACTAGCGCCCTACACGCCGAACTTCTCAAGCCCAGCGTCTTCCCGGCTTTGGGTGCCGCCGGAGAAGAGTGCCGGGCCCGCCGCAACAAGCACACCGCCGACGCCCGAGAGAAGGGCAAGTTTCAGAAACCCAAACCGGCTCCTCCCCCACCGCCCGCCAACGCCAAAACGGCCAAGACCTCCCGCAGTCCCGCTCAAGATCGCTCATCCCCTTCGTCAGAAATCAAAGCTAAGGGCCTCGCCTCGGAGCCCCAACACGGAACCACTCCCGGCGAGGGGGCTAAGAAGCTGCCCCCGAGTTGCAACTCCAAACCTCAACCGCTCAAGACCTCCGCCTCGGCGAGCGGCTCCCTTGGGGGCGAATCGCAAGGCGCGCCGGCCGCCTTCATCCCCTTGGTCAACCCCCGCCGATCCCTGCGAAAAACGGCTCCGCGCCAGGCCTCGGAGCGCACGCCCAACTCTGCCGTGACCCGCGAGATGGTCCTGGAGGGCGCCGAGCAGCTGCGGGCCGCCATCGGTCGCAACTCTGAGCAGACGGGCAGCCACGGCGCCGTCCTGGAGGCCGGCAAGAACTTGTCCAAGTACTGCGTCAGCTTTGTGGACTCCATCCAGCAGATGCGCAACAAGTTCGCTTTCCGCGAGGCCATCAACAAACTGGAGAGCAGTTTGCGCGAACTGCAGATCTGCCCCGCCGCCTCCGGGGGCGCCAACGCGCAGCAAGACTTTACCAAGCTGCTGTCTTCCGTCAAAGAGATCAGTGACATCGTTCAGAGGTAGCGTACCACGGACACAATTTTTACGAACTGAAAGCTCTCTTGGGAGCAGGTGTCGGTGACGCGGTACTCCGAAACCCACCTGTGGTTTTTGTGGACGCAAGCAAAGGACGTTGGCTGATTTCTGGAGTTTGAGCCGATATTGGGTATTAACCAACGAGTTGTCCTCGTCATGCCTGAAATCTTCCTCCCGCTAATTCCAGGAAAAAAGTGCCTTTTTTTCCCAAATATGTTGCCCTCGACTGAGCGTTTGGCCTTCAGAATTCATTTGTGCCTGTCAATCACTTCTGTTTGGGTTCCCCCAACTAAAGGTGTTCCCACCACGGCCTTTTTGCTTCAAGTGCTCTTTAGCGCAGTTTTTTTTTTTTACCAAGGCACATATTTTGCAATATCTTGGGGCACAGCGCCAAACAAAATGCCACAAAAAGTGCCCTTTTTGTAGGATGCAAAAGTAGCTATACAGTTGGAAGTGTTCTACAGTTTTTTTTTTTGCCTTCTTTATTCATTTGTCTTGCTCGTGTGTGTGTGTGTGAGAGTGTGTAAGAAATGTTTGAGAGATTTGTGTGTGTGTATGTCAGTGTCCAAACAAGGATTTAATTTTGTGAAATGTGTTTGAGAGTGTAAACTGTTTTTTGTGTATGAGAAATTGTCAGTTCATGTGAACTTTAGTGTCTTTGCTTTTTGTCAAGCGAACACTTCCAACTGTATATGTACTTATGCGTTTTACGGCATGACGGTATGTATTTTGACTCAATTCGGGTCACCTGGCGGAACTTAGGGCGGGTCTAAAAACGTTTGTTCAACTCTGACTCGTGACAAAAAGTCAAAGTATTCCTCTTCGATAACGCCTTTTTCTTTGCCGCCGTGTTGCCCTACGATGACAGCCAAGTTAAGTTGTGTTTCACTGTTGATACTTTGTGCCTTCAAGACTTTGACGTTAAATGACCAATCCCCCCAAAAAGCCAAGCCTCAGCGTCCACAGCGTATACTGAGGAACTTGACAGTTTATCAAAAGCCATCAGTAGCTTCAAGACATCAAAAGTCTTTCTCCCCTGGTGTCTCTATACAAAGTCCGTTTTGATGCAAGTGTGTATATGTGTGTGTGTCTGTTGTAAGCCTGCAAAAAGTGTTTTTAAGAGTACGCGTGGGTGTGAAACGTGAGGAGTGCACCTTGTTGGACTTTGGTCCCGTGTTCTTTGCGCCGCTGTTCGTACCACTACTCCTTTGGGTGGGTCCAAACCCCGCCACCATCTTGTAAATATGTTGTCTTACTCCTTTCTTCTTTTTCTTAGCCTCACAGTGCAATTTTGGTTGTAATAAAATGACAAACGCTGACAAATGAAACGTGTTGCTCGAAACAAAAACAAAACTGTATTGCATCTGTGTGTGTACGTGCACACTCTACATCACGAGGTTTACATTCAGGACCAGCTCCACAGCCATGATATAGTAATACCATATTTAAATATTTCTTAATAATAAAATAATTAATAACTGAATACTGAAATGAACCAACAGCTGTCACTTCCTGGAAGCCTAAAAAGCAGGACAAGAAATTTGACCAAATTCTCAAGTTGAAATTCCTATTAATTTTTTTCAAATTTAGTATGAAACAAAACAATGTGCTGCCGTCTAGTGGTCGACTTTGGAATTGCAGCCTAAATAAACAGGAACACAAAATAGATTAAAATTTTACACCCCCCTAAAAAAAAGTGAGACGGAGCAACTTGTAAGACGCATTCAGGCAGATTGCTCTATTGTATGTTAAATATTTTGTGCGTGTGTGCATGTTTGTGTATTTAGTAAATTGTGTGTAACTGCGAATGTATTTCAGTGTTGAGTACGTTGTGACAAGCAACTGAAAACACCAGACGAGACAAGCACAGGTTATGTATAATTTATTTTTTTCTCTCTGTCTAGAAGTCTTTTTATCATTAAAATCAAATGTCAACATTTTTTTAAATCATATACACGCAAAAAGAACGCTTTTAAATGTTAGCACGGCTCCTTTTAAAAATTTATACATATGTACGTTGTTTATGTTTTTACTTAAGTCATGGGACAGACAAAAGCAGAAAGTGGAAATGGGGAAATGAAGAGCCATCGTCAAAATAAATAAAAAAAATTTGCACATGATAAATCTGGCAAAGTTCAGTAGTGTGCAGATGGAAGGTGGGATTAAGTGGATGTTTCTGCTTTACATACATTTATTATTATTAATAGAAACTATGTTACAGAACTCCCCTCTTCCCGGGCGTTGACGTACAGGCAGCCTGCTACAAACACATCAAACTGTACAATGTCCCAATCCCACCTAGTCAGGGCCATCACCACACAGTTAAGCGATAGATTTATATACACAGCCGTCCAATCAGGAGTCACTATAGTACACAAACAAAACAAAAACAAAAAAGGGGGGGGGGGCTGATTATGGGGGTGTAGGCGGGGCATGCTGCTGCGTGTATTATACAAGTGGGCCATTTAGAGGACCAGACAAGGCCATTCTGCTTTTGACACTAAAAGCCAAATTTGGGAAAGATTAAGACTAGTAAGGCAACAAAACAAAATGTGATATGAGGATGCAACCATTAGACTTTTAAGGTTTATTTTAATTGACATTTATCTACATGGGCATGGATCTGCCTCATTGTTCTGAGTTTCAATCTGTGCTCCGGCCTTCATGTGCGGAGCGTGCGTGATCTTTCCCGTGCTTGTGTAGGCTTTCTTCAGGTAGTCCGGCTTCCCCTTTCATTCCCAAAACGCTTTAGCTTCATTGAAGACTATGTGAATTGACGTCTATGTGCCGTGATTGACCGGCGACCAGTCCGGGGTGTACGCCGGGATAGGCTCAGCTCACTTGTGACTCAAATGAGAACAAGTGCTATCTCAAAAATGGAAAAGCAATATTCCATTCGTTCTTTTGAAGAGATGCCTAAAATGGCATCCGTGCCTTCATTGTCCCGAACCGCCAAATCTTGCCCAGCTGAACAGGAAGGGGGGGGGGGAGAGTTTAAGGTGTAATTCATAGAGAAGTTGTCATTTGGAGCAATTAAAGCAAACATTAACAAAAAAAAAAGTGATGACAATAGTGAAATGAATGTGGCGAGATGATAGAAGCCAAAAAAAAAAACATCTTGGGGGTGAGACAGGAGGAGGAGGAAGGGGGTCGCTGTGTCCCTTCACTCGGGCATGGTAGGCTTTGCTGGGAGAGGAGGGGTGGGGGTTGAGGGGGGGTTGCTTGGTCATTAGCATCCGCAGCCTTCCCTCTGGGGCTGTGGTTCGCTGGTTAGCCGTCCGCCCTGGGGGGCCGACGGCTTATGCTGGACGCCCGACTCAGCGGCGTTCAGGTCCAGGCTGCCGTCTTGGATGTTCTGGTAGATTTTCTTGGCCGCCTCCAGGAAGGCGTCCTCCACGTTTTCGCCCCTGAGAGGAACTGGCGTCAGAAATGGGGTGGGCGGGTGTCAGGCGAGTTGAGGTTGCATACTTACGTTTTTGCACTGGCTTCCAGGAAGAGCAGACCTATATGAAGATTAAAAAAAAAGTTGAATTCATTCTGTCGATCATACAAAAATCATCTTTCCCCCTTGAAGTGATTTTCTTTGCCTTCTTTTTCTCGTGCCACTCCGACTCACCGTTCTCCTCGGCAAACTGTTTTGCTTCCTCGTACGTGACGTCTCTCTGGGCCTCCAGGTCTGCTTTGTTTCCTATGAGGATGATCACCTGTAGATGGATGTGTAATTGTGAACTTTGCATGTCGGAAACAAAATTGTTAACGCAAAACATGTTGGGTCTACTCTTAAAACAAGATCAGTCAGAGCGTCTTCCGATTGTTTGTGATAGTTAAGATGAATAGAAATATCTGGATGTACCGTATTGGGATTGGTGAGGTTTCTGGCGTCAGTCAACCAACTGCTGAGGTGGTTGTACGTGCTTCTCCTGTGTGGAAACCAGCAGTTAAAATAGGCGGCATTGCGCAACCGCATGCCTTCAATGACAGGCGTACCTGGTGATGTCGTAGACCATCAGCGCTCCCGCCGCGCCGCGGTAGTACGAGCGGGTCACGGCCCGGAAGCGCTCTTGTCCGGCCGTGTCCCAGATCTGCAGCTTGATTTTCTGGCCGCTCACCTCGATTATCCTCGTGCCGAACTCCACGCCGATCGTGTGGGGGCAGTCTGCCATGACTGCGTGGAGGGAGAGATGAGGTTTTTTTTTTTTCTGGTGCTAGCTACTACGACACCATGCTAACCTCTTTCATGATTCATAGAAACAATTATATGTCAACACGTAGCGTTTTGCAATTTGGATTTGAATGCAATTAATTCTTCATCTCTAACCACGTCATCGTTAAACCAGCCAGCAGCTGGTGCGTGACGTATTGAAGCAAAGCAAGCGAAAGCCTCAAATTGCCTTTTCGCCGCTTTTCACTCGAGCGCGGCATCCGGCGTCTAAATGGTGCCCATTGAACGCGGCGCCGAATGAATGGCTACGGGAGGCGGCAGCTGAGACACAGAAGAGGCTCTCGGTGCTGAGCGTGCGCTTCCGCCGCCGTCTTGGAAGGATTCATTTAAAAAAAAAAAAACGCTCAAACGGCGCTGATGAAAAAGCGTCGACAAGTACTTACATTTCTTTTCTGTGAACTGGTGAAGCAAACATGACTTGCCGACCCCCATGTCGCCTAAACAGAGTGAGAAATGATGTTATCAAATTGCCAATATGCTGGCTAGCAAACGCTCATCACCATACTCACCAATAATGATGTATTTGAAAATGTAGGAGTAGTTGTACGGTGCGGTGGCCATTTTGGCTCTGAAAAAAAAAGGGAACAAACGGAGGGAGTTGGAATATATTTGGCCAAATCAGTTATGACAAAGTAATCACGCATTGTGTTCAGCTTTGATAGGCTCCGCTAATTTCATTTTAAGGAGGACAAAACCCCAGAACAATTCCTCAGCTGCTTGCCATCACATGACCCTCATGTGACATCTCGAGCCTTTGTGTGAGTGCGTTTGCCGCTCCGGCTATTAGACGGGAAAGAAAACAAAATGAAATTTGCTTGCGAAACCCTCTGGTGTCGTTTGAGAGAAAAAGGGCGCGTTAGCATGTGACCAAATGACCTGGCTCAGCACTTCTTCTTTGACACCAGAGACACACCATCAGTGCCTTTCCTCATCTCAACAGCATTGTGGCAAGAGGAAGACGAGCACGACTGACGGAAATTGCGACCCGCATACATCCCGAAAGTCCGTAGTGACTCATTTGGAGTCAGCAGAATTCCACGGCGCACGGAGTCATGGGTTTGCAATGATCTCAGTAGATGCAGTTAGGAACTATAATGTGATTGCAAAAGTGTTGACACCCTCTTATTGGGGGGGATGTGGCTGTGTTCAAAATGAACCAATCACATTCAAACTCGTGAATAGACACCTGTCACCACTTACAGCTTCTGATTTTAATTTAAATGGGAGTAAGTACAAACAAAAACAATGAAAGAAACTTCTGAAATCCTCCGTGTTCCATCGTACGTACAAAATCGTCACCGCTAGTCAACGGAATTGCGTCGTAAAACGAGGACAACCTTTTACATACGCGTTTAGGAATCGTGACAAATGCACAGCATCTGTGTTTGCAGGATTAAATCCGATGGGAGTTTCCTTATGTTTACGTAAACATTACACACTTTGGACTTAGGACCGCCATTACCTTTAAGTATTTCGAACCAACCGGAATCGATGGTTCAGTAGATGCCGAGACGTCCAGTAATTCCGCGGACTTGTTTTAGTGCCTTTTCCTCCATCCACGGCCCCACAAATCATGTTTCGTTTAGCAGTCTTGACAGCCAAGTTGGCGTTAGCACGATAGCTTCTATGTGACATCACCAAGGCGGAATTGTGACAAAGCATCGCCGACGTTGCAGCTCGTTTGCCGATGCGCGTATAAACCCGAAAGGAAGATAATTTCATGACATTGACGAAATGTCTTTGGCAGATTTATGTTTTTAAATCCCTCCCACACCTGACTGCACTTCTTTAGCATGCTAGGTTGCTAACTTTAGCACGTAAGGGTTGGATTATAGGATGAGGTAAAAGTAGTGACAGTGACAACATGCACACTGGGGCTGGTAATAGCTAAGTAATCAAACTAATAGATAATCAATAATCTTATTAGAGCGTTAGTATGAAGTCATCAAGCTTGCACCAGCTCCCCCTTGTGCTAGCTTTGTTAGCATCTCCATTCCGGCCCGCAATCGTCACAATGTTTTCTTTGCGCCCACCGGGTGTTCTCCACCTTTGTTCAGGGCATACGTAAAACGACATCCCCCTTGGTTTGTACTCACCAGAGTTGACGCCTCGAGACGGGAAATTGGAGCGATTCGGAGGGGTTGTTTTGGGAGTTATATTGACTCAAGTATGATCTGCCTATCCAAGATGGCGGCTCGCGTCGGCACAGGGTTTCCTCCGCTGTGTACAATGGACTGGAGGGACAAAGAGCATCACTGGACCGGGTGACACTTTATGCTCCGTCAACATCAGACCTCACCTGGACAGGTACTCTATATGTCTATCCTCTATCTCTCCCTTTATCTATTGATCTGTCTGCAGATCGGGCCGATCGGTCTGCCGATTTACCTCTCGATCTTTTGTTGATTTAACTAACTAGTTTGTGCAAGGTGTGTTCACGCAGAGGCCACAGAAACTTCAGCAATTATTTAAGTACACCAGGGATGTTCAAGTGCACTCCCCAAAAGCCACTATCCTTCATGTTTGAGGTGTTTCCATCCTCAAACACACCCGATTTAAATAATCAGCACATCTGACAGTTCAGAAGAAATCTGATCCATGATTATTTGAATCAGGTGTTTTGGAGGATGGAAACATCTAAAACCTGCAGGACAGTGGCCCTCAAAGGTTCGCACATCCCTGAAAGTATGCTGTCTAGACTGATTATTTAGGATGTATTTATTAGGTCTGATCATTTGAGAAAAATTACTGTCTGTCTTTAAGATGATCATCCATCCATCCATGCAACATAAGATACACTTGAATCGTTTTTTTGTGAAAAATATGAATCATTTTATTCATACAGTAATGGACCACTTGACATGCATTGACTCTTACAATCTTGTAAACCGCATGCAGTAAGTATGCTCTCACAACCTTAGCCGAAAAAACAAAAAACAAAACTAAAAAAATATATATTTATATTATAATTGACAAAACGTTTTCTTGAAAGAAAAACACATGATACATTTTATCTTAATAAAGATATGAAGTTTCTTAGCAATGAAAAACACACATGATGTCATAGGATGAGTGTTAGCCTTTATAAAATGAGTGTGCTTCCATTGTATTAATGAAAGCTTGAGTAACTTTCATGGCAAAATGTTTTGATATGAATGTTGAGAGAAGCTGTCATGAAACTGGAAATCCTACCAAAAAAAAAAAAAAAACAAGCTGGAACTTTCCGTCACAGCAAATCAACTTGAACTTCATTGCAACCTCATAATCATCATCAGCAGCAGGCCTGCTAGTACGCATGCGTAGTGTAGTCGGTTGCGCGAGGGGGCGCTGTTGCACAGGTCCGAGTCGCAGCAGTGGATGCGCACGCCTGGCAGCTCCTGTTGTTGGCAATGTCTGGACGTGGCACAGCCGCTGGTCAGGACGATGCCCAGTGCCGCTGCATGGATGGAGAAGACAAGTCAGTCGCCGAGGAAAATAGAAGTACTAAGCAGCAAATAGTGCAAGTCTGTAATTAGCACATTTTACACATGAGTTGAAAACAGCTAGTACAGCTAATAATGTGTTATTGATCTGTGGTCAGACTATATAATTATACATTATGTAATGCATTATGATTGTATACAGACTGTGTATTTGGGGTAAGTCATTTATTAAGTCAAAATCTATGTCATGATTAGGATTTGGAAAATTTCCAAATCTAACCTGACGTCTACCGGACACAAGGAGCTCAGCACAAGGGACTTGAAATCTTTATAATTGAGAGTCCAGTCCCATTGTAAGCGTCACATAGGCGGAATGTCAAAATGCATTTTTCCCCCCCTTTCCCTTTATTTGCTTTCTGACCTCTTCTCAAGAGGTTATGGTTTCATCACCTCAGGTTTGTTTGTGTGTGTGCAGCTTCCTATCAGCAGTTTCTTTAAATATATCGAGAAACTGAATTTATCCAAAGGTTATCAGCGTTAAATGAAATAGCAAAGTATACAGTTATTAAAGTTGCATAAATTAAGAGTTTTAACTATAGGTGTTTTTTTTCAATATTAGCCTTTCAAATAAATGATGGATTGGTTTTTGAAACAATGCACTTGATTTCAGTGTGTACATGTGGATAAGACTCTCCGTAGAATCCACTAGCAACCCAGGCTAAACTTAGCTCTTATTTCCATGACATGAATTTAAATTATGATTTTTTTTAGACCATTTAGAATAGAGCACAAAAAATCTGGCTAATTTGTGAATAGGGACAACATGGGGGATTGCTTGCCTTGGTAGAGGTCAGATTGATTGACTGTTTTGACAGAGAGTTTGTCAAGCCTTGTGATGTTGTCAGTCTTGGTCTTAGCTTGCACTCTCTTAGAGGAGACGCAAAAAAGGTGCCTCATCAGCCCTTTGGGCTTCCGGATGTCAAGCGAGGGAACATCTGGATGTGTGTGTACGCGCAGCTGACCATCACGGTCGCCCTGTTGAGGACGTCCAGCGCATCCTCCATTTGACTTCACGTGGCACCACGAACAGCCGGCTTCTCACGGACTCGGCAAGGCGACTAAAACGGCGGCGGCGTTACGTAAGCAGCTAAGTGAATATTCACAAAGGCGGCCCCGAGAACATTTGCATTGAAGTACGATTAGAAATGATTAAGCCAATGTCCTCTGGCACGCCACAGTGCATTCATCAGCATTTAATCATCTGCTGGCCTATACATATTCCCTAAATAAATATCTAACTTTGCCACACTATCTTGGTTGCAGAAAAAGACTGCTGCTCTTTTTTTATTATTTCTTTTTTATTTTTAATATGGTAGTTTTAATGTTAAATGCAATTATCTTGGTCTTGTGTTAAATGCAATTATCTTTGTCTTGTTCTTAAATCATTAGGAAAAAAAAAAATTGTCAAGCCCATTGGCGGAGCTAAATAAGGGGGGGCAATGGGGCACTGCCCCCCTGACACCTGACTTTTGGATGTTTTCCAAATTTTCAGGGATCTTTTTTCCTCTGTAAAGAGCACACAATGACTCTATAAGCATTTTTGAACAATTTCTGGGGTTTGTAAAAAAAATCAAATAAAATTCACCATACTGCCCGATGTGTTGGATTCAATTCATCTTTAAAAAAAATGCCACTGGTTCACTTTTCATCTGACTTCCAGCTTAATCCACATGGGAACACCAACCCTTTCATATTCATTACTACCACAGCTTCAGGGTTTGATATTTTCAAGATGTCTGGGCCAGTATAGGTTGCAGGTGCAAATAAAGAATTGCGAATGAAGGTCCTGAAGGGATCAGATGAAAGTAATAAAAAAAAAAGCCTGAAAGCTGCTCTGAAATTCTTTTTTCATCCTTTTCCGTGAAAGGTGTGATCTACTCACTGCTCTCCGTCTTGATGCAGAATCGGTGCTTGAAGCCCTTGTGCGAGTGGGTGCAGGTGAGCACCTCTGGGTTGGAGCAGCCCACGTCCACGTACCTCTGACCCTGGATGATGTTGCAGCCATAGCACTGCAGACCCGCCACTGCGGGGGAAACAAAAGACATCTTGACAAGGTAATGATCTTCTATTTTGCGCCTATGGAAAGAACGCTAAATACAATCATCATAAATAAACGTAATAGAAGTGCTGCTTTTATTACTGCGGTCGAAAGCTTAACGATACGGCCGGACCATAATAAGGAAGATTAACACATAATACCTTTGTGGCCAGTATATGTCATTGGTAGTGTTATGTCTATTCGCACGAAGTAATGAAATATATCTTACGTGATGTTTCAATTTGTGTATATAGACAGTTTATGTGTATAGTACGACTGTGGCTAACGATTTTACCTAATCGATTAATTATGTCGATTCTTGTGTCGAAACTGAAATGCCGAGCTTTGAGACAATTAGAAATTTAAAAAGATAATGATGGATTAATTTGATATGATTTGAGTTTCACTCAGTTTATAAAACTAATTTCATAGCAATTTATACAAAGAGCTAAGTATGGTTCTTATAACGTGATAAGCAATTAAAGATGCGGCCTACTTTTTTACTCTTAGTTCCTGACTTTAAATGTGATTTATTTTTCTTTAAAGGCTTTCGCCTTAGGAAGACAGTCAAAGAAATCCACTTGAACTGATGACAGTATTGTGCTCAGTACTTGACGAGAAGTTAATCTAAAATGCCATCAGGATTCATCTTGAGGGGTTGCTTTTCTATTTCCCTCCTCATCTTGAGCGACAAGCGTAAACAAGACACACTGGTGATCTTCTCCTCTCCAGCTTTTGGCCTCAGTGACTGACTCAGCCTCAGTAGCGCTTCACCATTTCAAAGCTTAGCAGCCTGCATACGTTTGGAGGCGACGGAAGAGAAAATGACTCCAGGGAGGGAGGGGTGGGGGTTGACGCTTCCTTTTCAAGTGATGATTCAAATGATTTGCTCAAACAGCCGCAAGTGGAGCGCACTGAGACCTCTAGCAATGACTTCTTTCAGGAATGAGCCAGGTTCTTTTTATGATCTGCCCAGGACTTTCAAGAAAAAGGAGCGAACCCAATCCATCCTCGGGGGTTAAGCGGGGATTGTCTGTGAATTCAAAGCCATCGCACACACCTGCGACTGACCCGCCAAATCCCACACACACAAGATGGAAGATCAGCTTTGGAGCTGAAACCAATCCGCCCTCTTTATCTGCGGCGGTCCACGGAGGACACGAGCCTCTCACTTGCCCGGCCGCCGCTAAATAGCCAAACCCAAAGCCGGGATGGAGCTTTCAGGAGCAAACTAATCCCGTCGCAAATGCTCTTACAAAAATCACTTTTGGAAATCTGCTGGAATCGATGTAAAGCTTCGCCGGGGACCGGAAGTGCGTGCCGATGTGTCATTTCCCCCCACAAATTGGTGATACAGGGGTCACCAACATGGAGCCCGTGGGCAACAGGACCACAAGAGTAGCCAGTCTTAAAAAGTTGATCCAACAAGTCTTTTAACTCAATTTTCAGATGGAGCCAGTCCATTCTGTGTCCATTTCCACATTTGTACCACCTCGGGGACGTTCCAAGTATTCCATTAGAGTAGAGGGAAGAACTGCGGCGTTTGTTCTGCGGGATGTAAATGATGGCAATTTACAAGCGGCAAAAGAAGCTGATTTAACTGTTCGTTAGCATGCAATGCTGCACGCCGGCTGGCCTCATGAAACATTGAGGAGCTGCCCAGTTATGAGCATTTGTCAACATAATGAGAGAGACATTCGACCCTCCCGCCTCGGCATCCCGTTGGTACAATCCAATTTATTATGACTGCACACCGGGGTGTCTCCAAGCAAACATTGATTCATTATAAAGATGTCTCAATTTAATGGTACTAAATTCGGATTCACTGTCTGCTACTTGTTTGACACACCCAAAGTAATGCTATTATATACCTAATGAGGGAAAAATATTTAAACTGTATTTACATTGGAAAAAAAAATTCATACTAGTGTTAGCTTCATGACAAGAAATATAAAAAAAAAAAAACTCAGAACAGCTTGTAGGCCACTGACCTCAAACGCCCTAATACATTACAAATTTACAAATCTAATGTAATTATTTATCATTAATTTGTGTGCATGTAACAGCAATCCACAAGGCATTTTTTAAAATGTTGTTAACGCCTGATAGAAATCAACAAATGCTCTTCTAACGCATTTGAAATTGTGCTTTTGTATTAAGCTCCCCTGTTGATATTTGTTGTTTTGAATCCCAACAAGAAAGAAAAAACTAATCCTGTATCACTCTTAAAGCAAAACAAAAAAACAATTTAATATTTTGGATTACATTCTGTCATGTAAATATAATTTAGTTTATGCATCTAAATCCTCTTGCAGTCAACGAGGGCAGCGCTCCATGGTCATCGTAGGCTTCATTTTGTTTCCTCATCTCATTAGTGCCATTAATGGTCTTTGCCTTATTGGTAAACGAGGCGTCCGAGGGCTTCATTAGGGAGTTTGAGATCAAAGGTGACCATGTACTCTGGAGACACTAAAGCGCTCTGTCGTCTCAGCCCCTTAATTTCCACGTCGCAACCCCCTCCCAAGGTTACGGCAAAGCTCTCGTCAATTGTTACGACTCTGTTGGGAAATTTAAGTCGCCGACTATGGATATTTGGCGTGGATTTGAAGCAATTACATGTGGAGCCAAGTCATAGTTATTGGAAATGTGGCTTGTGGTGGTCTTAATTGTTCTGCAGTGGATCAGAAATATTCCACTTTTATCACAATTATGTAATTGCAAGTTGAATGTGCAGCACTTTAATTGCATTTAAAAAAAAAAAGCAAGAAATTGGATCAGGGACTGACCTTGTGTCAAGCAGAACGCCAATATAAATCCAAGCCCGTACACCAAGCAGGTGTGTAAAGTCATGGATGCAGCACAGGATGGACGTGGGGGTCGGGGTCCCGATACTGCTGCTGCTTCTGGAGCGGGGGAAATTCTCGCAGCGGTGCCACCTTTCGGGGTGGGGAGGGAAGCAGCCCGAGTGGCTCGCTCACGGCGCGTGAACCAACTGCCAGCCAGCCAGTCCGATGAGGGAGGGAGGCAGCCATGCGGGCAGTCAGTCAGCTCAGCAGCCACTCAGGCAAAAGAGAGGAGGAGGAGGAGGAGGAGGAAAATATGCCAGTCAACTAAATAGAAGAAAGGGAAGTAAGAGTGTGTGACCCTTTGCCACAAAATAATATGAATTAAAACCAAAATGAAACTTAAATTCTTGATTAAACAACTACTGGAATGTCAGTTAGTGGCGAGTCCATAAGACAAAGACATTCAAAGCCAAGTAATCGGTTAGCCATTTTTTTAATATGCCAAATATCGGAATCGGTTTCCAGGGGCGTAACCAGAAATTTTTCAATGGGGTGCCACAAGCACATTCTCGTGCATGCTCATAGCCCCGCCCCCTCCGTAACTGAACAGTGCCATTTAGGGCAGTGCCCCACTAGCTCTTCTTTTGATTTATATTTGATACAGAGCAAGGACTTGGGGATTATTATATACGCTTCAAAGAAGATCATAACTGCTCGGAGAAAATGTGAGTGAACTAAATAGTTCAAACGGGAGTGAGGTTTTGCCCCCCCATCCATTTGCTATAGCATAACAACAAATAAATCCTCTCATTAAGAAGATGAAAAGTGTGTGAAGCAAACACACATCCATCAGGATTAATTCCTGATTGATAATCCATCGCTTCTAACAATAGCCCCCAATGTGTGTTAAAAGTCTCGTCTTTAAATAGGATGGCATAAGTGTGTGTGTGCGCGCACCCGCGTGTGTGTGAGTGACAAACATGCCATTATCTTGCGTATCGGCGCGCTTGCACACTGTGAAGAAAATTCCATCTAATCAAGAATTAAAACGTAAATCCTTTCTAAGAGACTGTAATGCCGGCGGATAAGGCAGGGCTTTGTGCTAAGCTCCCACCACAAGCAAAAGCGGCGCGCACACGTCACGGGCGGCCGCCGGTGATGGTCGCGCGCATGCACGCGCCTTTGACCTCCATATGTTTGCGCGGTGATGACATTATTCATCCCGGTAGCCAATCGGAGGCGTGACTTCGAGAGCTGTTGGTTTGAGCGTCTCTCTCGTGCGCAGCGGACTTGTTGTTTATCGCCTCTGTGCTCGGTACTTGTGAGTCACTCTTTTTTTTTTTTTTTTTTTTGGGTGAGGGGGCTGTGCACGTTCCAACGGAGGAAACGCGGCGAGACGTGCCAGCAGTGGGAAGCATATGGCGGAATAGTGCATGTGGACACTCGGTGACACTTCACCAGCAATCTCATGAGATGATTTACGACACACGCGCAAACATCCGATCAGGTCTAATTGAGCCACTGACAATTAGAATTGGCTAACTCCAATTTAGTTCCAAATTCGACGCACGGGAAAAGTTCATTATTACGTTATTTTTTTCTTATTGTTTTATGAAATAATGGTGATTAATATATATTTTTTTCTTCATAAAACATTGTTAAAGTTATTCCAGAATGCTCCAAAACAGAGTTTCATTTAAAAATAGACCAATTGGCTTTATTTTTGGGAAACATTCACTAGCAGAAAACAGGACGGGAGGGGGCTTTAAATTCTTGATGGAATTGCAATTAAGACGCAGCAAAGAGAAGAAGGAGCGAGCCGGCGGTAGCAACAACGCGCTGCAGAGGAAATACATGAAAAGTTAATTTTGCACTTTGTCCCCCCCCCCCCCTCCCTGCCTTGTCATCACATATAACCTTCCCACTCCAAGTGTAGAGGGCATGATATTAAACATGAGTGTGTTGCAGCCCGCCAGCCATAATTAGCAGTCATCCGGCAGTGTTTGACCACAATATTCTACATTCAGGCAGCTTATTAAAAACTAAACTGCAGGTTGGAGACATTTGGGGCTATTTCACATCCGCTTTCTGCTTGTATCACGTTTCTCGTGATTAGCTCCTTAATGCTGCCACAAGCTGCATGACTGAAGGCAAAAGAAGCACCGCTCTCAAGTCATTGTGGATTTGTACATGCCTTTGCTTTTTTTTTTTTTTTTGGGAGAAGCCAGATTCTCCTTACGCAGCACACAGGTCTCGGCTTTATCGTAATAAGCCGTTTTGCCTTTATTGGCTTTAAAGGACTCCCAGGCGTTTTCTGGAAATTCAAAAATGTCCCGCTTGAGGTGTTGGAAAGGTCAATCCTGCCATTTTCTCTACTCCCTGTCCGTCAACCACATGGTTGTCACAATTAGCACAGTGAGGGCCCTGACAATTCTGCCTAGCAACAAGTATTTTATTGACGCATTTTTCAGATGTATGTTCGAGCTTCTCGTTCATCTCTCATAGAGCCAGATAATGCAACAAGGCCACTGAATGATAAAAAAACAAATCAATAGGGATAAAGAGAATTTAAGCCACCACCATCTCCCACCGCTATTTAAAAGTTTGCCCTTACAAATCATCAAGTCCACAAATCTCTTAATTTAAATGCCCCCCCCCCTCCATCTCCACGGCTTAGAGGCAGCAGCATCTGCTTGACACACGCACTCCGCATGAAAACATCCGTAACTGAAATTTAACCTGAGACGTGCTCTGACATCTGTTCCCCTAATGACTCGCCTTCACGCACTTAGCCACTGGTGAGTGTTTGCGCATTAGCATGTTCTTGCTGACACAACTTGCGCCGCAGATTTTTTTTTTTTTAAAGGTTACACACACTCAGCTGAAGCTCAGCATCCAGCTTAGCATGGCCTACATTGCCTCCCAGTGAATCAATTTGTTTTTTGTAGGTGTCGGGATGAAGGTGAAGGCTCTCATAAGGGGATTTATAAAAGACAGCAAAACACGCTACTTTTTTTTTTTTTTTTGCATCCTTTTGTAGACACGCAAAGCCTCGCCCGGTGACTCATAAGCAGCATCTTGTCATTAAATGCCAGAATCCCACCAAGTGGAAGTGATGCATAAAACTAAAATAGTCTGATCACCTTTTACATCTCATAATTTATCACATCCACTTTTGAAAACAGACTCAACACGACTGGTGCTTCTCTCTGTATTTGTTTTGTTGTGTGTGCATAGGCTGCATCCCTCTCAGCCCCCGAGGCAGATTTGGCTCCAGGCCACTGCCGCCGAGCTCTGCAAGGGGAATATGAATGGCATTAGCTGCGGGCTGTTGCCATGGTGTTGACTTATTTACTGTACATCAGCTCACTGACTTCAAACAGTATGTTTTGGCTGCCATATTAGTGTCAGCGTTATCATCCAAAGGACACATTTCCATTGGGGTGATTTAAAAAGAAGAAAAAAAACCCACTCTGGACGCTAGTAAACAAGATGAAAGTTGTGTGCTAAAAGTACTTGGCAGTGACAAATTCATACTTTAAAGTGCATTTCACATCATTTCAATAAAGCATTTCACTGACTGTAAATTTTCAACTCTTGGATGTAGAGTAATCTGATGATTAATTGTGGTTTTTGTCATGCACTTAAAAGAAATAAATGACTTAAACGCTTCATTTTTTTAATTATCCTGTTATTATTTGAAACTGAGTGAATTATTTATCACATAGAGAGATGTATTTCCTGTGTTTCATCAAATTGAGACCTGTGCTCCAACAGTATGGAGGAGAGAAAATGCCGAAATTAAATAAATACACAAAATTTAATATTTAATCTATTGATAACTGTTCATTTCTAATTGTTATTAATAACTGTACTTCCAAACAAAGTCGATAGACGGCGATCAAGAGCAGCAGTCAACTCCTGGCAGTCATGGAGCAGAAAAAGAAGAAGAAAAAAAGAGAACGAAGAAGAAGTTCACACGTGTTTACACCACGTCCGCTTGAGTCGTTTTTCAACCTGTTTGTCATCTTGTCAACCCCCGAAACGAGTTAATTCAATCAACACGTAGCTTTTAAAAAGTTCAAAGCACCAACATGGCTCAGAAGAAGAAGAAGCTGACCAAGAAGAAGAAATACCCGGCTGGCAAAGAGGTGGACGCCGACTCTGACGTCGGAGTCTTCGAAGTGGATGTCCAACTCAAAGACGATGATTCCGTAAGTCTTAAACGCGATAGATTTTCATATAATTTTAAAACGATGATTCCGTAAATCTTAAACGCAAAGTATTTTCATGACAAACGATATGAACTCATGTAATGAGGTGGTTAGTGTACCATACTTCGGCGTCAGGGGGTATAGCTCAGTGGTAGAGCATTTGACTGCAGATCAAGAGGTCTCCGGTTCAAATCCGGATGCCCCCTACTCGTTTTTGCTGACTGGTAAAATTTAAACATTTAATAGACTCAAAGCTGCAAAAGAATGCTGCACAATGCATTCCCCTGAGCATCGACAGTTTAGTACGTCATAAGATCGGAAATACTGGGAGCAATCTGGACTGGTCAGCAGCCAATCACAGGACACGTCAACAACTACAATTACATTATTTATGTTGAACATCTGTAATTTGAAAACTAGATTGTTTTATAACAAATTTATGACTGCTTTCAACAGCCCAGGGGCAAGCTGTTGCCCTTCCCCGCCCCTTCAGACTGCCTGTCTGATGTGGAACCGGACACCAGGGAGCTGGTCCGAGCCCAGAACAAGAAGAAGAAAAAGTCTGGAGGATTTCAGTCCATGGGTGAGAGCCACCAGCACAAACCTTAGATAAATAACCACGAGGTTGTTGCTAACATACAAACAATACATGCATCAATTTATTGTACTAGCCACACAACACGTAACTCTAAATTCAGATTTGTATTAAAACAATGTTTTAACTCACACGCTAGTGTTTGTCCATTTTGTGTGTTGTTAGGCTTGTCTTACCCCGTCTTCAAGGGTGTCATGAAGAAGGGCTACAATGTGCCGACCCCAATCCAAAGAAAGGTGAGCCTGCCCCACCTAGGCATCTTCGAATACACATGAAGAATCTGAGCAGTTTTTGTCTTAACCTTGTCCTCCGCTCGTTAGACAATCCCAGTCATTCTGGACGGCAAAGATGTCGTCGCCATGGCTCGGACAGGCAGCGGTAAGACGGCCGCTTTCCTGGTGCCCATGTTTGAGAAGCTGAAGGCGCCGCAAGCCCAGACGGGTGCCAGGGCCCTCATCCTGACCCCCACCAGAGAGCTGGCCCTGCAGACCATGAAGTTCACAAAAGAGGTAAGATGACAAGGAGTGAGGTCAAATGAGTCCTGGAACTAAATTACAATAAATTTGATCTTTGTAGTTGGGGAAATTCACAAAACTGAAGACAACCCTGATCCTTGGTGGAGACAGGTGTGTGGTTGTTTTATTTTTATTTCAATTCAAATCTTCGTGCTCGCCATCTTAAATCGATTTCCATGTCCTCTAGTTTGGAGGAGCAGTTTGCTGCGCTTCACGAGAACCCCGACATGTGAGTACAAGCACATCAACCGTTTAGCATTTAGCAAAATGATTTTACCTTGAGTTCCTTGACTCAGGAACAATAATTTGAATGTTGATGATTTCTCTTTGTCCTTCAGAATCATCGGTACCCCCGGCCGTCTCATGCACGTCGTCCAGGAAATGAATCTGAAGTTGAATCACGTTGAGTACGTGGTGTTCGACGAGGCCGACAGGTAATTCAGAACTTACATGTTCCTTTCGCTAAATTGTCAGCGGATGTGCGCCCTAATGTCGCTCGCTCCGTCAGGTTGTTTGAGATGGGCTTTGCCGAGCAGCTCCAGGAGATCATCAGGCGGCTTCCTGACATCAGACAGACGTTGTTGTTCTCTGCCACGCTGCCCAAATTGCTGGTGGAGTTTGCCAGAGCCGGTAAGATCGCATCCAATGCGGCCTTTATACGTTGACGGTCAAATATAATGTCAATGCTAATTTTGTTTGCACATCTATGGTGTTGCACATTGTGTGTGAGCTAGATAGTTGTGAGTCGAGGTTTCACTGTATATAGAGTTGTAATTGTGTCAAGTACTTCGAGAATAATCTGTAAAAAAATAATGATATGAAAATGTGATATGTTGGCAGAGTTTGGAAAAGACTATTTTTGTTCCCAGGGTTGACAGAACCAGTGCTGATTCGTTTGGATGTGGACTCCAAGATCAGTGACCAGATCACGGTTAAGAAAATAAATAGTAATAAGTTCAATTGAATTGTCGTGTATTGAAGCGGTTTTGTCTTCCATCCCCCAGCTTTCCTTCTTCCACTTGCGAGTGGATGACAAGCCGGCGCTGCTGCTCCACCTCCTGAGGAACGTGGTCAAGCCTCAGGAGCAGACGGTGGTTTTTGCCGCCACCAAACATCACGTGGAGTACATCAAGGAGGTCAGCCTCACGTCACAATCCCGTCAGGAAGCACGATTCTGATGTTTGCGGTGGGTTGTGTAGTTGTTGTCGTTAGAAGGGCTGGACTGCGCTTACATCTACAGCGCCCTGGATCAGACAGCCAGGAAGATCAACATCGGGAAGTTCGTACACCGCAAGGCCATGGTGCTCGTTGTGACGGACGTGGCCGCTCGTGGTATCGACATCCCGCTGCTGGACAATGTCATCAACTACAACTTTCCCTCCAAGTCAAAGCTCTTCTTGCACAGAGTTGGTAAGGAAGCCACACTCTGATTGGAAATAGTTTTTTTTTTTTCTTCAATGAAATGATCAATTATATTTGCTACTCAGGTCGTGTGGGCAGAGCGGGGCGCAGCGGAACGACCTACAGTATGGTGTGTCCGGACGAGGTGCCTTTTGTTTATGACCTTCACCTTTTCTTGGGAAGACCCGTACAGTTGGCCACCCCAGAGCAGTCGGCAGGTAGGAACGACACTTGTAGAAAACAAAAAAAAGAATTTCTCTAAATGGAAGTGGTCCTCCCTGCAGATTTAGACGGCATTTTTGGTCGCGTGCCTCAGAGCATCCTGGACGATGCAATGGTCAGCCTGATCACGGCGCACGAGAACTCCCTGGACCTGCAGAACCTCCACCACGTCTCGGAGAACGCCTACAAGCAGTACCTCAAATCTCGGCCCAACCCCTCGCCGGAGTCCATCAGACGAGTGAAGAACCTGGACCTGAGCTGCATGGCCGTCCATCCTTTGCTGAGTCCGTTTTGGGAGGATGGGAGCCCTCATCGACAACGCTCAGCAGACACGTTGGTGACGTTTTTCTTTTGTTTTAGGGTCCGGATTGGAGAAAACTGAGCTGGAACGTCTTAACATGGTTGACGCCATCAAGGGCTACAGAGCCAAATCTGTGAGTTTGCATATTTGATAGAAATACTTCTCGTCTAACTTGACACAAGCTTTCATGCATTGGTGTGTCGAACCTCAAATTACGTCTCCTCTTCTAGACCATCTTTGAAATCAACTCCAAGAGCAAGACGCTCGCCACTGAGGTGATGCGAGCCAAGCGCTCCAAAGACTCACGGCTGGTGGACAGATTCAGCAAGCACAGAGAAAGTCTGGCTGCGGAGAGGCTCCTTCATAACCCCGTCAGTGTCCCAGCCGGAGAAGATGCTGCCGACTCGGGCGAGGATGACGCGTTACAGGTAACACACATAAAAACCTTAGGAAACTATAGAATCATTTCTACAATGTGCATAAATTTTTTCCTGTTTTTAAAAATGTTAACATCAAAATAAAAGTGCCACTTTTAAAATAAATAGTTTATTTTGTATGGCAACACCTGGGAAGATTTGCCAAGTGTCACTGACTGCAGTGTAAACTTTCCACCAAGAGAGGGCGCTAATAGACTGTGGAAAAAGTCATCAGCGGTTTAGATAAGAGTACAATGGACTGTTTTTCCCTGGGTGTTTGTGTGGAGTGTGACTGTTCCTTTCCTTACAGGAGATTTTCTCCGAGGTGGTTGGTGGGAAGAGGAAAAATCATCAGGACGGAGGATTAGAGCGTCCAAAGAAAAAGCGAAACAAACGTGCGGCGGCGATCAAAGATGAGGAGTACTACATTCCTTACAGACCCAAAGACTTCAACTCGGAGAGAGGGTGAGAGCAAATTATTATTGAAATATTGTTAGATGTTAGCTTCACATTATCTCTTTGTACTTTAAGGTTAAGTATGAGCGGAGACGGCACCACCTTTGAAACGCAAGCGTCCTCCGCCGTCCTCGACCTCATGGGAGACGAAGGAGAACGACTCAACCAGCACAAGAAGATCATGAAATGGTGACGCCAACGAGGTTACATTTCCAATATCGTTATGTCTCATTCTCAATATTTATCCGGATTCAATTTGTAGGGACCGAAAGAGGAAGCGCTTCGTAACAGAAACGGGCAAAGATGATCAGAAGAACAGGATTAAACTCGAGGGGGGTCAAACCATCCACAAGAAGAAGAACAGGAAAAACTTGTATCCTTTTGGACAAATGCTGGTCGTTTACTTTGAAGTGTTTCGAAGACAAATTGGGGTGACAACATTTTGTTGGAATACTTAACAAGCTCTCAGTTACGAGGAGTGGAAGAAGAAGTACAAGATTGATGACGGAACCGCGGGCTCGGATGGGGAAGGAGGCGGAAGAGGAGGAGGGAGGAGGCCACCGAAAGGTACTTCATTTTTTGTAATAAATATAACTATTTTGGGTAATGCAGATATAAAAGTTGCATACAATAAACTGCAGAGATGCTCGACAGTATGAAACCCAAATTTGTTTGCGTCTCTCAGGTCGCGGTCGCAGTTCTACGGGCTCCCAGTTCTTGGCCAACGGTAGCAGGGTGCGCTCGGAGCTCAAAACCAGCCAGCAGATCCTGAAGGAGCGCAAGAAGCAACAGAAGCATCGCTTCCTACAGAGTGGAGGCCTGAAGAACATCCGCGCCAAGAACAAGAAATGGTTGGGAGACGTTAAGAAGTCCGGCTTCGGTCGAGGCAGCCAAAAGAAGGGCAAGATGAGGAAGAGGATGTGAGAACGAGCAACGACGTTGTATTTCATAATTTAATGTGGAAATGTTTGTTTTGGATTTATGTCGTCATTGTGGTGAACTCTCCAAATTGGAATGTTTGCGAATGACTTATTTGGTGCATTTTTGAGTGCTCTACTGTGTACATATAACATAATTCATTTGGAAAAATAGAGATAAAAAGGGTCAACCTTTTGTCATGTCATTATTTAATTCTTTCCCCCTCCAGACAATACTGATCATTTCTGTCAATAATATTATTTTGAATTATTCAACATTCTGCTCAAAGATTGTATTTCATAAGTGCCCAAGCTTTTTATTTTAAATTAGATGAATTGGATTAATATCTTATTTTGTATTTGGTTTTGCTCGAATATTCTCGATTCATTCGCATAGTTCTGCGATGACGTCACAGGTGAACACAGCAGGTGTCATTGATTGCGCTTGGCGGCTATGACGTACCAACGTTAGCAAATGGAGTGGCAAACGATTAACTCGAAAACTCGACGATTTACATGGTTAAAAAGTGATTTTAAACTATAATTACTAAAGCAGCGCACTATTTAAAGAAGAGGACTTGGGTGACAAATAAGCGGAGAAGCCCACAAAGGTAAGTTACGTCACCACGTTAGCGTCTTGAACATCTCGAAGTGTTAGCAACTTTATAGCAACTAACGATGGTTAATAGCGATAAATCCGTGTAAATAATGAAAGATTTCCCCAAACTAATAAGATTTTTCTTCCAGAAGTTGTCCTCAGTTTTAAACTTTGATAATTCAGTACATTGATGCTGAATACTAGATATTGTCAACGTCTTGTAATCATGCCACCTGGTGTCGCTGTTGGCTACCGAGCTTAGGCTAAGGTAAATATACACATTTTCATTACAAATTCAACATTTAATAACTACACTATATACTATAAAATACTAGTAAATTGTTTTAAGAATTAATGTGAAGCAAGTGTTTTATTTTTAACAACTGAGTACTGTAATTTGAAACGATAGTTGGCTACCATAATAAAATATGTATTCCATTTTTTCCCCCAGATATGTTTTGGTTATACCTTGGGTGAAGTGACGTACAATAAAGTACGTATACATTTTTATCTTGAATCATCATGACTGTATTTTCTGATTATTGTCATACTAAATGCTACTTAAAAAAACATAAGTTTGGGGCCAAGTTATCCCACACTCATCCCCGCTGCTTACATGTCAAGTGCTAATGTGATTTATCATCTGCAGAAATCCATCACCCACTTTAAGAGAAGTCGTGTCGTCTCCTTCAACTGCTGGAAAGGTGCAAAACATGAGCACATGCAGAGGAAACATCAGCACCGTGCCAGTCAAAGTGAAGGAGAAAAGTTCCTGATTTCATCTGGACATGGTTAGTTCCATTTTATCTTGTCTTTTGTAGACGTTGCCCAACGATGTGCTCTCTGTGAATATTTTTTATGCACACTCTGCTAAAAATGGAGGAAAAATGAGCAGTGATCGGGTAGCCTATGTATTTATTTATTGGGTCTAAACACAGCTGCGTCACCATGGTGATTGTCACCGACTCCTCTGACATGACTCATAGTTGGGGAAGGTGAATAATGTACAGTTTAGTGAAATGCTTAATATTGTAGTATGCTACCTTGGATATCAGCTCATCCCTGAGCCTTTATCCTCTTTATTATCCTCTCGTCGCATCCTGTGGTGCACCGGCAACTCTCCAGATGTCAGTGGCCTTATCTTAAGTCAGAGTTCCCAGGATGGACACAACATCCACTTGAGATACACCCGAGAGCCTGTCCAATGCTCTTGAGAAGGTGGAAAAGAAAAGCAAGGCAGGCTGCATATTTGTTTTACATATACCGTAATCGTATAGAAGCTTGACATGGTAGTCCGTTCCCTTCAAATTGTTGACCAATTTTATTTAATACTGAGTTCTACATAAAAGGGGTGGCGAGGGTGGTAGACGTTTAAAAGCAAAGTAAAGAAATAAAATCGAACCTCTCACGAGTCGATATTCCCAGATTTCTGTAGTCCTTATATTTGCATATTTTAGTTTCAGTCTCGTTCATCCCTGCTCGTCACTCATGCGACCTGTCTCTCCTCGTCAGATAAGATAACTCGGCCGTTCTCAGGCTATCGCTCACGAGGCTACGGGCCACTTGAGGAATGACAACGGCCCAACATGACTGACATTTGCCAATCTCCGGCTGACGAATTTGCTCTCGGTCGTAGAAACCCGCTACAGGCTTCCTTTTATCTTGAGCCGGACATGTTGTCGTTGTTGCGGATGCTCTGATGTTGCGGGGTCACCGGCTGGTTAGCTTGGTTTATTGTCGTGTTATTATCGCAACGCTGCGGCTTTGTTTTGAAAATAAGACAGCTTATGAAGATGTTTGGAGCGTCGCAGATGTTTAAGAGCCTTAAATTAGCTCTGTCACAATGGAAGGCTGACACTGGGCCACACGCATCCCAGTTGGAGCAGGGTCCACTGGGGCTTGTTGGCTGTGGACCTCTGAGGCTAAATAGAATACAAAGCACGCGATGCAAAGAGAATTTGCACTGACAGATTTGTATGACACCAACCGGCCTTCCAAGTCTCACTTTCCTCAAATGTCTTTTATGTGAAAAGTATCAATTAGAACCTCCACAAAGCCACATGTGAACTTTTTTTATTTTCCTTTTTTTCCCCGTCACCGTCTTTGGAATGACCAAATGACAGCTCATCACTAACACGGTCGAGGCTTGGTTTTAAATATGTCAGACACGTCCTGCGTCGGATGTGCAATATGGAATTGAAGCCCGGGCGTTTCGGAAAAGGGGCGGAGCTATGCCCGTGACGGCCCCACAAAGATTTGGAATTGTCGGTGGAAATGCTTCAGTAAGCAGATGCAGTGATTTATTCCTCGTCATCTGTTGGACTGTTGCACATGTTAAAAATCGGTTAAACGTTAAGAATCGTCTTTACGCAGGCAAAGTTTGAACCAATGAACGCATTAAATGTGATCCCATTATTATTGAAACCTTGTTAAATTTTGAATGATGCAACTAGACAGCGTCTGGAGCGAAAAGAGGGTCTGTCTGAAAACGCCACCTGCCAATTTGAATGTAAAGATGGTTTTCCATAGCCCCGCAGCTGTGTTTCCACTGTGATCCGTCAATTTGGATTCAGTTGTTACATGGAAACTCCAGTGCGAGCCAACGTTTGAAATCCAATCTACTCCCTTCTTTAACTTTGCCTTATTTTGCACAACATTTGGTACTCTAAGCATCTTTCCATAATCTGCTAACTGTGGAACCTCCGAGGTCAAACGCAATCCGTTCCAGGATGCCTCTTATCTCCAATTGAGAACCAATTTTTCTCGTAGGGAATAATGGTAATAGTTCATTCTCTGGATTTTGTAGTCAATGGCAGAAGGAAAGAATTTGAGTGCTAATTAGCATCGCTAATCTAACCACTTGATTAGAATTACAGCCTGCTCTCGTCCCTAACTATCACACGGGGTTATTTTTGGGTACTGGGTCGCCTGTCAGAAGGTCCTTATAAAGAGGTCATCAATGGGGTGGGTGGAAAGTGGCTTATCAGCTCCGCTACTCCTTGATGGAGCTGACTTGTTTGAATTTGGCATGAGAAAAAAGGTGGAATATTACAATGAAGTGTTTTTGCGAGAGAAAAGTGAAAAAGATGCAAGAACAAATCCAAATGTTAATAGAGAGAAAAAAAGTTGTGATGTCGCAAGACTGTTGTAATTTTACTTAAAACCAGTCATTGAAGTCGTATTATTGGCGAAGTTATTTTGCAAAACAAAAAATGAAAATAGACAATTTTTGTTTTCTCTTCTTTCCCGCGCTGAGGAATTTTTTTTTCCCCTCCCAGACTCGTTTCGCCTTCTGCGGGCACTCTGTTTTTCTCTGTGGCGACACACTTCATTTGTCTTCGCCAGGATCAGAGAAACAGCGAAAAATCAAAATAATCACCCCCGCCGTGAAGTAGAAGTCTCTGAGACAAAGTCCGGATAACAAGATGACAAAGCTTTTTAAAACGGAGCTTTAAGACGATGGCCACTCCACCCCGCTATCTTTTTCCAAGTTGTGTTTACGAGAGCGTTGCACTGTACGCGTGAGTTACATTTTATTATAAATTTTTTGAACAGGACTATGTAAAACATATTTAACTGAATTTTGACCTGCTGCCTTTCATGCCCAAAAAGTCCAAATTTTAAAAAACATCAAAAGGTTGCAGGAATCAAATCCTAATTTTGTGAGGAAAAAATATTTCTCTTATTTTTAGAAGAAAGTGAGAATAGTAGAGTTAAAAATGGAATAAGTAAAAAAAACAATTTCCAAGAATACAATCCAAACATTGACATAAAGTCCCAATTTCAAAAATAAAAATAAAACAAAATAAATTTCTTGCGTTGCGCTTTTTAGAAAACAAAAAGGGGGAATTCATTTTTTACAAATAAAGTAATATTTTTTGTAATCATCCATGAATCGACATTGTATTATAAAACCAAGTTTTGAGAATATTACACCTTGCATTATTAAGAAAAAAATAATATTCCAAAAATGAAGTTGTAATTTTACACCAAAAAAGTGAGGGCCTCATTTCCCGTTGCGTTTAGCCTAGCAGCCAAAAGGTGGCGCTGTAAGCATTTGTCCAGACTCAGCTGAGTAGTGAGTGACTTGTTGCTGCTTCTCGGCTTTGGAAAGCTGTGTGATCATTGATGTGATATCCATTGAAGGTCTCTTCATTGCTGTGCTCTTTAAGCATTGTTTTAGATCCTTGATATCCAACCTTTAGTATGAGAAATAAAGAAAACTCCTATGACAGCCATGATAGAACCCGGTGTTGGTGATTTTGATTGATCAGTAATCGGCCAAAGCTGGCCACGGTGGTCGCTCCGACTCCAGCAGGGCTTGATCTCTTGCCCGCGTTGAGTAACGGCACACCGAATGAACTACATTTGCAACGAGGGGGAGGATGAGTGGCGTAACATGTTCCATAAGAGGCCGCTTGGGGGCTGTGATTGGATGAAGAACATTTTCCCATCACTCGCTTCCTCCCCCAGGCCCCCCGATGGCACGCAAGGGCCCTAGCACTGCCGCAACGTGGCGCCAAGCGGGCACAGGGGTCTTGTGTTTGCGCATGTGAGTGTTGGAAGGCCGAGACCCCGGATATGTTGTGGAAGTGTGGAGTGGACAGGGGCCAGACAGGACGTGACCCTTTGGCGGAAGCCACAATAGCACGAGTGGCTGTCCGTCAAGACCTTTTGCCCACCCCCCACATTTATGCGATATGTCACGATCATAACTCAGCTTTTAATGAGCCCCAAAGCTAACAGTCATCGTTTTTTTTTATTTGTCGTTGTGCACTTTTCAAAAAAATGACCAAGTCATACAGTCGTCTAGATCTTAATGGCCAGCCTATTTAATCCCAAAATGCGACCCAGATGTGCAGCGGTCACCTGTATGAAGCGAGCGCGCTGACCCCCAATCGTCATCTAGCAGGGACACTTCCACCACCCCCAGTTCATCGTACGGGCAGATCAAAGTCACTCCCCTCGCTGGCTGTCCATCGGCTAACCTGCACCCTCGGACAAATGACCTGCGGGGTCAGCAGTCCAGCTCCGTTGAAAGGAACGAGAGTGACCCTCTCTGCTTCAAATAGCTATACATATATTTTATTTGATATATGTTTTTTATTTAGAAAACAGTTGCAGGAGATGTGCTTTTTCTTCATTTATATTACAAATCTTTTCAAGCAGTCCCAAACAAAACACTAACAGTTTTCCACAAGTTATGGCGGTTTATGTAAAAGACAGCCCACTGAGAAAAACATGTTAATCCTAATTTTATTTTCATTGTCTTAGAAAACCCCCCAAAAAACAGTATAGGTTTTTATATTAGTCTAAAAAAAATCGGAATACTCGCCGTTTATTGCAAACTCCAAAATGATGCCTTCAGAATTTCACGCAGATGTTCTCGTTTTTATTTTCCTCCTTGAATTGTTTTGATGACAATTTTCACTGAAATAGAACAAATGTGACGCATTCCTCATTTTCCTTTAACACACATGACGCTAAGTTCATTCATGTAAAAGTAACATCTTCTAAAAACATAAAATAAATATCCATTCTACACTATCTAAATTCCGGTGAGAAGAGACTCCCGTTATAAAGCGTCTTGATGTTTTGGAAAAAAAAAAAAAAGGGGGCTAAAAGGTGCAAATTAACTGAGCTGTCAGTGGTTGCTTGAAGTGAAGTGAACTTGCCGATAAGCCGAGTGGCTGGTTGAGGGAAAACCGACAGGAACTCCAGCCATCTGGACCTCATTCCCCTAAAAGAGAAGGGATTGACACTGAGTATAAGAGTAATGATCGAAAAAAAGCCAACGATAAGACGCAATTATCAACGACGCCTACCCTCCTCCATTTTTTTTTTTAGGCGTATTGAGGTGGCAGGACTTAGAACATGCTCAGAATTCAAAACAAGCAAATCTCAAATCATCTTTCCCTATTGAAAAGACTGAAAATGCCATTAATCTGTACCGGCCCACCAATAGAACATTGACTAATAAGAGTCAATGTCTTTTAATGAGGAATAAAGTATTAAAATATAAAATAATATTGTCCATCTACGGATGTTGCAGCACCATTTGTGTTCAAGTATCCATCGACCGATTTCCATATTGTAGTTCTTTATTTATCCAATATAATTCTTTAATCCTAATGGAAAATATAGTTTTTTGTTGCCAAGTTGTGTGGCAGCATGTTCCATGTAATTAGATTAAAATTATACATCATATATAAATTTTGTAATATTTATTGTACAGCAGTGTGCTGTTGGTCTTTTGACATATTACCCGCTTGGCTTCCTCCAAAGCCTTTTTATCTTTCTGTTTCAACATTTTTTTCATGCGCATTGTCCCCTGTAAGTGTGCGAAATGAACGTGCCATGCGTGCGAGAGGGTATTATCGTTGCGGTTGTGCCGGTTGAAATGATATCCAGAGCGCGGACATCAAACACCCGAGGTTGGCTGAGTTATGGCGCATCGAGAACAAAAAGGGGGCAGGCGGAGCGGGGGTGATGCTTAAGGGGATGGAAAAAGTGGGAGAAGGAGATAGATGACGCAGACATGAGGACAAGAAGCCTGGCCGCCGCATCATTTTTGTTCGGGCTTTGCGTCAGCCACGACTCGGGGGAGAAATTTCCCCCGGTGGAAAATGTGAAGGGGCATCGCAGCAGGTAGCAAGCAGGCAGGACATCGGAACAATTGTGGGTTGATCATCCTGATCATAAATGTTAATTACGATAGTGAAGTCTGAAATCCTGCAGTGAGTCACGAGGTGACTTAGCTGCTACGTTTTGGAATTTCCGCCCCACGTACGTTACACTCGGCCTTTGCGTCCCGAAAATGATGAACAACCCGCGCATATTTGGTTATCTGCACTTCCTTGAGAGTTGCAGATGGTGCTATTCGTCTTCATCCATCCAGCCGCTCAATTTGCAGGCCGGCAAACATCTGCGAGAAAGATCAAGTGAGCAAAACAATCGAGATGCGTCGAGTACATTGTCGCCGTCACACCTGCGGCAAAGAAACGGAACTCAACGTTTGTATTTGTCAGAGCCAGAGTAACCCAAACGGACACGTTGACAAATTGTGTGGCAATCGAATCTGCTCGTTTTGTGGCCTACCAGTACGAAAATGACTCTTTATTGTCACATTAAATATGTAACTTGGGTTTAATGTGGAAACATGAAAATATTAACGTCTGACGGGTTATAGTCGTCAACAAAATTGCAGTTCGCCAACAGAATCAAACAGCGGTGTGTTCAAACGTCAGTTACGAGCAGACGAGCGAGGAAGAGTGGGCCCAGTGTGCGCCGGGCGTGTGCACATGGCGTGCGGCACGCCCACGTTCACAGTTTGGCCACATTGTATCGCCGTAATTGATAATAAACAGGTCTCGGAGCGAGGGGTGGGGGTTTATTGCTTTTCCAGTCTTGTTAATTCAGAAACCAAATGCATTGGTTATTTCCTTCCTGGTTTAAGTGGGGCTTACGTTGGCCGTTTCCACGAGCATACCTCTGTTAATGGCCACCGCCTCTCGCGGCTCTGTCAATACCAGAGACGGAAATCAGGTGGCCGTCGCTTGGTTCAATAGGAGATGATTGTGTGACTTGGAATATACAGTAAATTATAGTAATGCAGTTCAAAGTTCCAAGTATTAATTCCTGACATCTGTTGAGCTTTTTAGTTTCGCCCAACAATGGGATTTTCCATTGACTGTTAGCATTAGCTTTGGCGATGTTTATTTTTTTTCTAAAACAAAGCATGTCTTGTTTTAAACTATTCATGTCATTCTTGTCTTGTGTTTAGCGTTAAGTACAGAGTGCGGATGTATTTAGCTTTTTCTTAATACTCAAGTAAATTACAGATATCTGGGGAAAATTATTTGTACTTCCCACCTACATATTGTAGCTCGGATGCATTGAGAAGATCCGCTTGCATGCTATATCATATATAGCCGAGCAGCAGGGGGCATTTGTTTTGTGTCGCCAACTATTTTGTGTTAAATCAAGCATCCAGATCGCTGCCCTTTGTGTCCCCGGATAGAGGTTGAGTCACGTCAAAGAGGGGAGGCGGACGGGGCGGGACGGGAGCCGGCAGCGAATTCTTGTCCAAACATTCTGCACGCGGATTTGTATTCATTGCACCCCTGCTGCTATTGATATCATTACGCGGGGTGCACATGCTGAGAGGCGGGGGCCGGGACTGGCAACGCGGAGGTCACGGAGCTCCAGGCCCTAACGAGAAGTGACACTGGCTCCAGGTCGGCCAAGCATCCACCGGATTTCAATGGGAGCCGCACTTTCCCAGTCAGCGAATTAGATCAAAGATCATTACCTGCTAATCAAAACACATGAGCGTAAGGGGCTTCCCTTCTGGATCTCGAGCTGGAGACAAAGGGCGAGACGGCACCGGCTACTGGAATGGACGGACTTTTATGCCCCCACCCCCACTTCCCCCTACCCTTCGAATATCCCAGATGTATTAAATCAATTTTTGGGTAAACTTCATTTTTACGCCAACTCTTGTTTGTATTCGGAGCTTCGTTCACATGGGATCCTTCAGGGGATCTCATTATCCGTTCCCATGGTCTGTAGTCGCTTTATGGTTGCGTAGGTCAGCGCCTGACAGCTCGCAACCAGAAGACATGATGATGATGTTGGACTAAAGATGACTGAAAAAAAATCCCAGATACTTTGGCGACCCATGCAAGTCTCATGCCAAGAACTTTGGGATGCGACAACTTCCATACATTTCCGTCAACTGCCGCTCCAGGCAGAAGTGCGCTAAGGGGGTGGCCGAAAATGGCCGCCACCCCCAAGCCGAGGCCTGCGTCTTGAAATGTCAAAGCCTCTCAGTCAACATGTGAGACAGCGAGAGTGAGAGAGTACAAAGAGGGCGGGGGTGGAAGGGGGGGGTGCGGGGGTGTTTTGCTGCCGCTGTACCGAAGTCTCCGTGGCCCATTAATCGTTTGTTTGAGTTTCCGCCCCAGCGAGCATGTCATGTCTCCATTAGAGAGGGTTTGTTTCTTCTTCCTGTCCGCCTCTTGGCAGCAGGGGGCTCTCACACATCTCATTTGGCAGCGCGCTGCCGTCTGGTGCCAGGCAGACTGTCCTGTGCGTGTGTCTTTGTGCATGCGTGCGTGCAAACTTTACCGTTTTCAGGCTGCTCATCCTCTGCGCATAAACATCCGTGTGCTCCGAGGGCGCCCATGCCAGCGCGATGGGGCGCTCGGACCAAATCAGACGGGATAGACTGTTGTCCTGTTGCTTAAGTCTTCTGACTGACTTCTTGTATTATCCCTAATTGGATTAGGTTGCCGAGTAGTGTCTGTTTTTGCTCGGCCGATGTATGGGATAATGAGCACGAGCAATACATTTGAAATCGTTGCTGACATCTTGCTAATTTAGGAAAAAATAACAGAATGACACGGCGAAGCAACAACTGGAAAAAACACCAAGGCGGAGTTAATAGTCCATGTTTTGGAGCTAATTAGGACTGGATTAGTGTTGCTAACTGGTTGCCAGTACTTTCTCTAAAACGGTGATTCAGAACCGGTGTATTATTTATTTACCGCAATGAATGTATCGTGTCAGACAGAACAATCAAATAATTTTCCTCTCGATGGCAATTAAACTGTGTATCCACTTTTAAGCTCGTCTATTCAACTGAATTTGCCGCCCCAAACGCAACATTCCAGCCAGTCTGCCGACGTACTTACTGGGCTCTCTCCGTTGTGGCGGCTGACCCTCGCAGCCACGGCCTATCTTGATGTTAGTTCGACCCCCGACCCAAGATTATGCCATAGACATCAGCCTGCTGACCTGTCAAATGGGGCCCCTTTTATTCCCGTGACCCGCGGATCCTTCGCCTTTATACTGAAATATGGCTGCCGAGCCTACAGAAGGCAGCCAATTAGGAGAGCGGAATCAGGGTGGCACAATGAGGCGAGACTAATAGAGTCCTCTTTATCTGCCGCCCGCCCGTCTGCCTGCCTGACTGCCGGCTCGCGGCATTAATATGCCAAATGATGCTTCTGTTTGCTGGAATCCATGCAGCCGTGCAAAATGAATCTATGAGCATTCCTGTAGTTTGTTCTCGACTCTCAACACGAACAAAGTTTAAAAAGTCTTAAATAGTTTAGTCTTCTCGCCTCGCCTATATAGGGATATTTTTCTGATTAAAAAGCACATCGCAAAATGTTTTGGAGTCGGGGGATCCTGGAACAGATTACTGGCACTTCCATTCATTGCAATGGGTGAAGACGCTTTGAGATGAAACATTGACTAAATTAAAGGCGCCACTGCAATAGTTTTTCGTTTGTTCAGCTCAAGTCCATTTTGTTACTTTCAAATACTTTTTATCAACCGCTAGTATTCCAGACACGCTTAATGGAAATACAAGGTGCACTTGTACTGCACTTGCATACTTTTCATTGACCTCCTCCAAGTCCTTTTAGCTCCAGTTTCTTTCTCTTCACACTTGACTGACTCGGAGCGAGTGTTTGCATCCCCGAGCAGCGTTGGGACGTGGCCGAGGACCATTGTCTCCGTTTAAAAAAGAACACAGACAGCCATCTCCGGAGGTGTTTCCCCTTCAACGATCCATAAGACATTTCGGTTCCATCCTCTCATGCGGCGTCCCAGAGGGGAGCAGAAGAACGCCACCAAAGGCCGTAGAGTGTCGGTGACGTCGGGAAAAACGGGGACAAAATCAATAGCTCACTAAAGTGGAACCATTGTAGCCTGTAAGCGGCAATTTGTCACCTTGTCGTTCTTGAACACAGAAAACATTTCTCTCCCGTTCCTCTGTTATCTGTTGCGCTTTCCAACCTTTTGACTCGAAATAAACAGTTTTGACCCACTTTTTTTTTCCCCCTTTAATCGTATTCCATAATCGAATGAAAAATAACTTGAATTATTCGCCCTTAGCTTCGTGCCGCTACGGCTCCATACGCACTCGCTCGTCCCAAATGTATCTGCGATGTCAGATAAGAGCAACGCGTTGATGAGAAGCAGGCGGAGGTATTTTTACCTCGGGATCCACTTCTGTCCATTGAGCCAGATAATAAAGATGGACTCCAGCAAAGATTACCCGTCGCCCCCCTGCCAGCCCGCTTCATTTTTCACTGCACTCTTACTTGAGCTCGAGGTACTTTGTTAAGTACTTGTTAAGTGTGTTTTCCCTCTGTGTACATAAACATCACCCGGGTAATGGCGCACATGAAGAAGACGTCAAGGTGTCAGCTTAGTGACAATCGCGTGGGCCTTATTGTGGCGGTTGCGGCATCGTCCGAAACACTTAGCGGAAGCGTAAAAAAAGCTAGCGCCACTATTTTGGATTTTATGGACGTTAATCGTTTTCCTCATTAAGTAATTCCCCGCAGTTGGTCTCACTGCAAATTACACTTGGAGGGTCTCGAATCAAAGCGTACAGTACGAGCAGTTTTCTTCTGCGCTTTGGCAACTTCAGAGCGCGACGGAAAGGTCGAGAGGGAAAGTGAAATAGTGTCAGCGCTTAACCTTGACCTTGGGATAGCATTTTTCTAAACGTGTGTGTGTGCGCGACTGCAGCTGCCCGACTCGCCACTTCACAGTGTTTACATTTTCCGAGGGGTCTTCATCTCCCCCGCGCTCGGGGTCCTCTCCGTGTGAGTTTATACAGCCAGCAAGAGCGCACACACAACACAACGCGTGACCCAGCGTAAGCCTCACACCGAGTCAGTGAAGGGAGCGTCCTGTCACACACTCATCCATCTCGGCTGCGTTCGGGGCCAAAGCCGGGCCGAGTTGTTCTCTCCCTGACAGCCTAAACACAACAGAAGTGGGTTACCTACAGTCTCGTAGGGAATCTCCAGAACAAAAGAATGCATAAACAATGCTAGCTAGCAAAAGTACACCGAGCTATGAATTTCATGGGAAATTCCGTAACTATAACTCTGACCTGGCTGCTGGAAGAAAAAAAAAAACTAAAAAGAAAGACTAGAAAGTAGGAAACAAAAAAATAAAAGAAGCTAGGCTAACTGTTAGCATATCTGGGGTCAAAACAACCAATCGTTTCCCCATTTGCGCCAGCTTCATCGAGCTTCCCGATTGGCTATTCTTACATGGCTCGCATCCACAGACCCGATTATCATGGCCGGTGTCCGTCTGTTGCCCTATCAGCCAGCTCAAGCCATGACTGTGTCCTTTCAGACTCATCCATCTTGATAGGAGGCCCTGTTAAGATACTAAGCCACGGGGTGTCTTCCACTCTGTTACTGTCATCTGTCAACTTTCAACTTTCAATGTTTGCTTTTCTCCTGGATGACGTTTACATGCACCAGCTCAACGAATGGACAATGGCATGAAAAATAGAAGAAGTAAAATTGACTCCTGCGTATCTTACTTGAGCTCATTTCAGCTAGCATCAAAATATGTATTTGCAGTAGTTAATACAGCCACTCATACGTCTGCCCCCTAGTGGCATGGAGCAGCAATGATTAATTACAAACTGCACAAACTGTTTATTTTTTAAATGGATCTCTAGGTCAAATTCTCTTTGAGTTACTGCGCTCTTGTGTTTTTGTTGCTTCGTCTTGTAAAAGTGCACCAAGAGCCAGTTTGTTTCTCAAGTGCGAGACAGAACGAGACCACCAGCATTATATCACTCGAGCCTTTCCCAGCAGACAGCCTCACGCGCACACGCACGCACGTGCATACACATAAAAGTGTGACCTTTTTCACATGCATAGATAAAAAGTCGTTACAAAAACCAAACAACCTGTCAGCGATAAGATAAAAAGAGAACAGCTGATTTACAGACTCATAACGTTTGGCAATTCACAACTTTTTGTTGAAGCTCACCTACTAATTCTATAAACCTCAATCAAATCGTTTACTTGTGATTTTGTACGTATCCATCATCGATTCATCGAAAGAATAATCGATAGGTTAATCGTTTATTTATTTTGTAAAATAAATATTTGACACACCCACTTCAGTTCCTTTTTTTTTTTTGTCCTCCTCAAATAACCCGGCTCATCTGACAATAAGAAAAAAAAAGCCATACGAGTCTGAGAGGAGCCAGCGGTGAAATATCGAGTGTTTATCTCCTCTAGGGCCCAGGTGCCTCATTTCTTCAGACCCCAATGACCATGCGGGTCGCAACACAAGCCCCTCCCCAATGATGTTTTCACTTTTATCGATGGCATCAAGTCACACGTGGACCTCTGTGGAGGCTCGGCGCAAAGGGCAAAGGCGGTGTGGTGCTGGCGAGGGGGCGGAAAGGGGGGGGGGGGTTAAATCGCGTGGGTCCGACCGCTGGCACGCAGTCGGACCGCTGAGCCTCTTAGAACATCATGCAGACACCTCGCATTTAGGCGGATCGATACGTTACCGCAAGCGACTCGGACAGCCTCTTGGGGATCGCTCGTATTGATTCAGCGCTCACAGTATGTTGCCTTGTTTCTGTCCTGGAAGCGGATATCATTGTGATGATACGCGGCAGATATTAAAAAAAAAAGTCTCTACGCGTTAAATGCCGATTTTTTTGTGATAGAGAGACCGAGATCAATCGTTTCAAAATTTTTGACGCCATTCATGTAGCCCTGGAGGTTCATGCCTCAATTCGGCCTTCTTTATTTCATCACAATTTAACGATGCTATATAATTTTATAGTCACCTCTGTAATCACACAGTATTAAAATCAATCGAGCAAAGGTATCTGGATCAATAGTCTTGAAACCTCCTCAACAGCACCATTGGCAATCGCCTTGGCGTTGTAAGCGGCACGCATGAAAAGTCAACTTACTGTTCCCAAATGTGAAGGCCCCATACCGCTGCCTTGAGACATATTGACCACGCCGTCCCAAAAGGCACAGTGGGACCACATGGGCTTGTTGCACCTCCACCCTCGGGTTCAGTTCCTCAGCAGGAGAGGTATTGATCCGACAGCGGTGACTGAAAACCCCCTCTGAGTCGATGGAGGACCCGACTCAAGTCAGACTTCAGCTGATGATTTTAGGACTTGGGTTTGTTTGGCTAAATCTTATCAAATTTTGGACTTGACTTTGACTTGATTCATCTTGTTACATTTCTTCGGTACATGTATGGGTGACTGTGGTCCAGCTTCATTTAATTGGAACTATTATTTATTTTAATGCACTAGATTTTTGAAGTAGTTAGCCAAATACTGTCCGGTACTAATAAGAATCCCCATAATTTTATTTTTACCTCTTGGCCATCGCAGCTGTTAGTCTTGTAGTCCATTTCAATTGGTCAATACTTGAGTTTTTTCTCTGTATGAAAAGAAACTACCAAGGAAATAACTCTCATGGTCTAAAAATCATGCTGTCTCTCACAAGTCAGAGCAAATTTTCCCTTGGTCAACTTCCATAAAGCCTTCAAGTTGGGCAGGTCGGCAGTCCTTTACATAAAAAATGTGCTGCTTATACAGTACTTGCACTATGTCAAGACACTGTTGGGATCTTCCCATGGACAAAGCGGGTAGAGATGTTTAACGTGAAAGAAACCAGTCCAGTCCTTCAGATCTCACAGGACTGACATTAAGTCTAAATGTGTTCCATATGGAGCAAACGTCTACCCCAGGTGGACGTGAGCAAGAGTTGTTTTCTCCTGGCGCGGTTCGTACCTGTAATTCCCACAGACTAGGCCAGAAATGCCTGGAGCCTGCTCGGGGTGTCTTATCAGCTCTAATGATGCCATAGATGGAGGCCGTGTTTCAACTGTGACATTGAAATGCTGACGGTCGACGCTGCAAATGCTGCTCGACGGATTTTAAGAGTGTTGACCAGTAAAAGTCAAAGTAAAAACTGCATCTACATTTTATTCAATAAAGCACATTTTTTTAATTAAATTGGATCAAATTGCTTTGGAACAATATTTCACCTGATCCAAATGGCTTAGGTTTTCATAAATTAATTTAGAGTTGGCATTCAGATCCTTTAGTGCGTATGATAACCCTAGTAAGTGCAATAATCAATTTGATTACATTTCTATTCGGTGTGCATAATTTACGTCGCTGCGAGCAGGGTTCGAACCTGCGCGGGAAGATCCCATTGGATTTCGAGTCCAACGCCTTAACCTCTCGGCCATCGCAGCTGTGGTAATTGACCTTTTGCTGCTGTACAGGAACTTTTTGATCACGACCATGATCCTGGTACCTTGAACAATTAGACAAGAGCAGAAACTTGAAACATAAAACTGAAGTGTGTTTACCTATAAAAACAAATACTCACGTTTGTAACACAGTGTAGTGCTTTGCTTCTCACCCTGTCATCACTGTAACATCCCTGTCTGATTCTCCCGGAGGACGCCCCCTCACCCCCACCGCCTCCTTAACGCCCCCCCGTCCCTCAGGATTCCAGCCAGGAGTGGTGCTGAAAGACTGAACGTGGGAGATGGAAAGGTCTTTGCTTCCATTTCAGCGCTCCCGTCCCAGAGGTTGCGTCTGCCAGCTGCTGAGGCAAAGAGAGCCTGCCCCTGCACAGATGTAGCTTTCCCATTAGCTTGACGCATGTCTCTGTTGATATGGCGGACATCTTTACAGGAACCAGAAAATGCGTTATCTGATGGAGGGACCATTTCACATCGAGCCCATAGCCAGCCGGACCGCAAGACCCGATCCGGGAATCAAACACATGTCCTGGAAATAGGCCAGAAACGTGTTTAGAACTTGATTATATCTGCCGACGTTTTGCCTGTCTGACGCCTCGTTGATTGAGGCCCGACTTTTCAAACATCTTCATTACAAATCTTTGTATTCACCCAGGAAAGATCGTCTCTTTAAAATGATTCAGAAGCCTCCCATGTGGACTTTTCAAACGGCTGTTGATGAGCTAAGCAAAGATGCAACAGTTTAACAATGGAAGCAGATGTTTTGGATGAGATGGATTTGATTCTTTGGAAGAAAGAAAAAAAAAGGTTTTTGTGCCGGGAGCTCATCCATCTGCGGTGATCCTCGTTTCAGTACATCTTAATAACGTAATCCCCCTCCCTCGTTTTTCTAGCCCGAGGAATGCTCTTGTTCTTGCACTCTTCTACTTTGTCATACGGGGGCACCCGCTCTTTGATTTGTTTAGCTTCTCTCATTGGAGGCCGACTCGGGCCATGACTCATCATTTCTCTGAAACGATTGAATTTTTTTTTTTCCCTCCCTCCAAAACGTCTCAAGTCTGGCCTACCGAAAGAATCATTACTAGGGGGGTCTTTCATCCTTCTTTCGGCCCTTTAAGGTTTCAACATATTTTGAGTAGTCCCCAAGAGCATTTCATCATGTCCATTTGGTGGTTTATTTTCTCAATCCTATCTAGTCCTTTCACGCCAGGTAAAGATAGACACTCATTATCTAAATAAACCGGCAGCGTACCTGGACCGGAGTTTCATCCATCTTCCAGGCTCTCTCATTTATTCTCCAACCATTTGTTTCTTGCTGACGTATCAGCAGACTTTCAAACGCTGACCATGATAACTGAAGCCCTGGCCAAAGGTTCCAGCTCCTCCCTTTGAAAAGCTGACCCGTTCTTTAAATGTTTAAAGAGCTTATTGCATCATCGGTCCTCGCCCACACATGCATGTTTGGGTGAGTCGAGGGTGGAGTTGGGGTGGGGGGCTCGCCGGGGGTGGGAGTTGTAATACATCATGTGTTTAAGCAGTGGAGGGGAGGTGGAGGTTGTTCAGGGTTAATGACCGGCTCTCTCTGTGGGCCGTGCCGGCGGTTCTCCGAGAGGATAAGACTGGCGGTGTCGGGGCATCTGGAGCGCCGGGGTCACGTCGCTCACTTCAAAGGAGGCCGGGAGCCTAGGTCAGCGCGTTTGGGCCCGTGGGGTGCGGGACAGAGCGGAGGGGTGCTCGGAGGGATTGAGAACAGGATCATGAGGAGTAAAAGAGATGAAGAGGCCGAGCGACGGCTGGAGACAGTGGAAGACAAATAGGAGCGAGGCGGAGACGCTGCAAGGGTCACGGGATGGGGGCGGGGAGACGGATGGACGGACAATTTTTCAAGTCAGATTTCCGTCTTATTGAAGAGCTGCTGTAAGTGAGCGTAAACAAATACTTCTGTAAACAAAGGCTTACAAGTCCGTTTGGATAATGCTACGTGAGGTAAATCGCTTCCAAAGGAGAAGAAACGATGGCTGTGATTCAAAAATTAGAATGATTTTGCTAACCTGATTGCTATTTTAATGGACTTTTGTGTAATTAATGGCAGAGGTCCTCTTTTGACACCGAAATGGCTAGCGTGACGTAGCGCTGATGTTAGCGAGCAAGCTAACCGTTTTGTTTTGCTATATCCATTGAGCCTTGAGATATTTTAACCAAAGCATTTGGCGGACATTTTATCAACACACCTGGACGCTGTTTTCGTTTCGTCCCGTTGTCTTCCTTACTTAAGAAGTCTACGACAATATGACGCTAGTCCCGAAAAAACAGACAAAAGCAAGGATGTAGTCTTTTAAATTTATTGCAAGTTTTCTGTTATGTACATGGATATTTACAAAGATATCCTAATGTGTACTTAGATACATACTGACCTCTGCATAGTAATCTCCCGGTTTCCATCGGAGTATGATTAGAAAACCCTATACAAAAAAAAAAAACGGGCTATAAAATAACATAACCATCTATTGTAGCTACATGCATGGACGGGCGATTTACATGAGTGACAAATAAATACTATTGACAAATAACATTCTATCAGCTACAAGTATTAAAAATAATCCTTTGTCCACATGGAAGTTGTGGCGACAATAATTTTGAGCTTTTTGTTTTTTTCACATATATCAAGTAGGTTCCGTAAAACTACATTCCCTGTGGTATCCCGCTGCTAAGCCTGTTTTAATTCTATTGTTAGCGAATGCAAGCTTTCATCGTGTTTAGCATAAAACTGCAACGTTTTTATGACATTTTTGCGGCCCAGACTTGAGGTTTTTTTCTGAACCTGCAAAGGAAGCCAGTAATCGTCTCAACATAGAAACACAATTATAGGAATAAAGAAAAATGGATACCTGCAAATAACAAACATCAGCCTGTTTTATATGGGTTGTTGACCTGTGTTTTGAATACTCAAACATCTCATTAATTTCTTAAAGACCATGTAAAGCAAATTTGAAGGCAACTGGTGTGCAAAGACTGAGAACTGATGCTGTAGTTTTGGCAAAACTGTAAATATGGCAGTGAAGTGGGTTGGAGAAGCGAGCATTTGGGCTGAACTATACTAGGTCCTGCTCAGATTTAAGGTTGGACCACAAGTAAGAGTGATGTTTTTTTTCTACATGTGCCTTGTAATTGACTACGAATCAGTCCATGGCGCGCCCTCGGCCAGCCTCAGCGGGGATAGACTCCGGCTTCCTTGTCGAGATTGGAAACGAATGCGTGGAGACAAACAAATGTAGGCCCAAAACCCAATACAGTCACTGGAGATCCACACCAAAGTTTCTTTCAAGTCTTTTTTGTGTGTGTTCTGTCATTGTGTGCGTTCAAGCGCCACTAATCTCATGTTCATGCTGCTTATAAGTGCCCAACTGCAATTCGGAAAGCTCCCCTAGCTGTTGTCGTTCCACTCGGGCATGATACTGACACTGTGAACGGCGTGGTACTGGTGAGGCGATAGCGTGCGCGGTATGCCGTGCGTGTAGAGGTACTCGTTCCCCTGCAGGCCGGCGCTCGGCGACTGGATCCCGGCGCCGGGGCTGCACTGGCGGCCCAGAGTCTGGTGCGTCACGGAGCTCTGGTACATGGCGGCGTGGTGACCGTCGGCCAGCTGAGGCGAGGAGTGGCTCGCCACCCCGCCGAGTCTGGACACCAGAGAGCCGGACGCAAAGTGAGCCGAGAAGTGCTGGTAGGGCAGTCGCTCCACGGGCTGCATGGTGGCCACCGAGCAGCTCCCGTAGGGCGACACGCCGGCCCAGGTGTTGCAGCTGATGTCCTCCAAGCTGGGAACGGGCTCGGCACCCTGCGAGGCGCCGGCGTACATGCAGGCCTGCCGCTGGCTGGACTCGCTTCGATAGGGCCCGGCGGCCAGGCCCAGGCTCTGCGCGTAGCCCACCGGCCGGTAGTAATGGTCGTCCTCGCTGGAGGAGCCTTCCAAGTAGGCTTTCTTGTAGCTATGATCGCCCGAGTGGCAGTCGTCCTCCACTGCTGCTGGGATTCCCCAAAAAAATACTTCAGATAAATTAGATAAATATTTCAGTCGCTGTGGCCTACCTTTCCTCTTGATGCAGTGGTAGTCCTGGCCGTGCTCGTGTGGGAGCGGATAGGAGCCCGACTGGGGCAGCAAGTCCTGCGAGGTACTGGTCACCCCGTTCTCGCACTGGGAGTACTGGGAGCTCAAAGTGCTCGGGGTGGCCAGGCCTTGGACTTCCCCGCTGAACGGACTCTGGCTGGAGCTCACTCGCTGGCGCACCGTGCTGCGAGGGACCACCGGGTAATCCTTGGTGCTGCGTAGACACAACACAAAAAGACAAGCGTGAAATGGAGAATGGGAGACTTGGAAGTGGTCAACGAATGAGCAGCCAATATTTTACGAGATACGCGAAATCAAAGTTTAGTGTTTGACTTTTTGTTGTTTTATGGGTGAAAATGACTTATTATTTATTAACAAAACAAAAAAATATGTGTTTTTAGGGCGCTGGAACACATTTACTTGCTTTTCAAAGTTAATACTGCACTTAAAAAAAAGATTGAAATGCATCTTCTGAATTCATGCCATTGTTTTCTGCAGAGCGAGGACATTTAGAATTTAGAGGTTTTATTCTTGTGGCTTCTAATAAATTTTATGGGAAGGACGGCAAGTCAAAGTGTGGGGGGGGTCTAAAGTTACAAAACCAGATTTTGTCCTTTGAAAATGTGTTTTGCACGCACTCCATCCCTCATGTGAGCCGAGTAATACATACAGGCTGTGCATACTGACGTATAATCTAAAGAATATGATGCGGGCTGTGGGTGCGCGTGACGTAAACAAAGTTTAGACGCTGCTTAATACTCGCAACCGGCGTGTGCTTGATGCCCTAATTGCTTTGATTTGACAACACTTTCCATGCAAGGAAGCCATTCATCAGTGAAAGCCACACTGGCACATCACTGGCCACAAAATTGGGCACAGCCAATTGAAAATGGCTTCGTAATACAAACCTGGCAAAGCTTCGGGGCAAGGATTTGTTGACCAATTTTTGTGGTTGGGTTATCTCCTGGGAGTCTTTTCAAATTGTCTGTCGACATGTGTTCCTGCACCGTTAGTGGTCAAATGTCTGTTTCTTAGAGTTGAAACAAATCAACACGATGCTATTCATTAGCTTGTCAGTGGCATTTTGTATTGTTAGCATGAAGCTAAGCCAACTTTACTAAAGCAAAGCTATGAACAAAAATTTTCTTTTTGATCTAACTGTATACTTTTTGTGACTTTTTTCTTGGTGATGTGCTGTGAGCTTTCGCCCTCTAAAAAAAGGGATGTTAAAAACTTAGTGATAATGTGGCTTTTGTGCAAAGCTGAAGCTCGTACCTTTGCATTCTGGACATCCGGTGCAGTTCCATGTCATCACTTCCTCGAAAACCTTTCGCAAACGGGTTGTTCTCAATTTTAAGCTGCGTTATCTAAAGAAAATAAGGAAACAGCCCGATCAAGCACTGCAATTTATGCTTACTCGTCCCAGCACAGGAAATCTGATCAGACTTTTTTACATATATTATTCTGCTATATAACATTTTCATTAATATTTTTAATTGAAATCTCTTGCACTTTTATAACATTTCATTATAAACGAAATAAAATAAGTCAAATAACACTAGGTAATCTTTCATCATTTCTCCGACTTTTACCATCCCAAAAGATCCTTGAAATGACATTTCATTCTAATAATCAAAGTTTCCAAATGTGCAAACAGAAAGGGAGTCGTTTCATTAGCAGGTGAAGTGGACACATGGGGATCTGTAGCACATTATTAACACAGTTATGACTATTAGTGCTATGGCAGATGTTGGCCTGTTTGACAAATATGAGACAGTTGTGCTCAAGGGCCTGCACTTGAGAATGCATGCCTTTTTTTTTTTTGGGTGCAGGTCTGGAAAGCTCCAATAATTAGCCCTGGGGGTTACGATCTGAGCCCCCAGCAATAGCACGCTGGAAAATAATGAATGCTTTCTACAGAACGTAGCTTCCTGTTCCCAGAAGTAAGGAGGTCGCTGATTGGCTGCAGAGGCATTACGAGCCCCAAATTATGTTCTGGTCTGCTGTACGCTCCCCTCGACCCTCGCCTCCTCTGCGCACCCCCCCCAAAAACCAAATACATCGACGCCCACGTGTTTAAATGATCTTAAACAGACGCTGTTTACACATATTTCGTCTTTTTCGTCTTTCTTGCACATATTTGCGGAGGGCAAACACGCGACTTGGTTGACTGCACGCACACTAACAAGGTAGAAAAAAAAATCACCGCACGCGAGAGTCATTAATTTAAAATGTGCGGTTATTTATCCAAAATAGCAACGACTATTCATTCAAAAATGAAGACAGAATAGTACGAAAAAATGACGTTTTTTGAACAGAACAATCGAGAAATTTGGTCGGTGCTTTTTTTGACCCATTGGGTTGTTTTCGCCTGCAAATGTTTATTATTAATATTTGAAGTGTTCTGTTACACGCATTTTTAACCTTCAAATAAACAAGCAAAATAACCTATACTCATTTCGATTTTTATTGAAAAAAAAAAACCAAGAACAAAACGGTCATCTTAAAACAAACTTGGAGGAGAAAAAAGCTTATGTCCGTTTATTATAACTGTAATATTAAAAACGCTGATTAACTTTAGCGACGATGTGTTGTGACCTGTCACTAAAATATAAAAAAAAAAAACATCTTAAAGCAGTAGGTTTAAAGTTTTTCTTCTGAATTATTTCCGTTTGTCATGACTAGTTATTCAAAACGAAATAAGAGTAAATATGCATTTATTGACACTACAGTACTACTACTATTAATGATCGTTATCATTTTTTTTGTCTTTCGGTGTGTATTTTCAAATTCCCGTCGTAATTCAAAACAATAAGTAAATAATTGCGATAGTAATTACAGACAAACCGACAACTTCAATCAATTCCGCCTGAATCGTTATTTTTAATTGGTATTCACCGAAGTACCTGATTAAATTATTTATTAAGTAAAAACCGTATTAAGTCAAAAAATCGCTGCGGTTAAACTTTTCCACCCAACAAAATTTGCACGAAGCGAACTAGCGAGCGAAAGTGTGACCTTGTGGTTCTGGTAGGACGTGACGGCAATAAAGGCCGTCTCGGGGAAGACGTGCGTGCAGAAGGCCGTGTTCTTGGACCCAAAACCGTTGTTCTCGTCAGCCTTTACGATGTGGATTCTGGGCTGGTACTTGTGCATCGAGTTCAGGATGATCTGGGGGGGGATAAAAAAACAGAACTTGACATGCTTGGATGTTTCGCAAGGGGGGGGGGGGACTGCGTGACACCTTTGTCGGACTTAACATCACGCACAATATTTCGACTACTACGCTACTACGTAATGATATGCAAATATATAAATAATTAATAATCATACTACAACGTGAGATCATAACATCGGAATTTGAGCAGAGCTCCACCCAGGCTGAGCCAGTGTGGATCTGCGCCAGACAATGAGTTAGGAATAAAATGTGAATTCCTCTGCAGGTAAAAAAATAACTACATCTCAAGACTAATGCAAACTGTAATAATAATTTGTCAAGACTGTTGAAAAAAAATCACTGTCATTGCTGAATTCTCAAAAATATTTAGATGCACATTAGTAATGCTCATATTCATATAATCAAAGATATGAACATTTGTATATGGACTGCAAAGCTAAAAAAATAAACTCGTAAAATTTGGGGGAAAGTTAATAATACAAAAAAAAGATCTGATGTAATTCAAATATTAAAATAAAATGCCCATCATTAATATACATGAATGCACATACCACACAATATTGAAGACTGAAATTAAATGCACCCCGTGTGATTTTTAACAATTGCAGTCGCTTTAAAAAATGTTACAAAAATGATTTGGCTCCACATTTAATGCCACAATAAAATAATTTGCTTATAATATTTTTTTTCAACCCCCCCAAACAGGCTGCTACTTAGACTTAGCTCCTCCCCCTAAATGCAGAGATCTTTGACCAACAAAGATGACTTTGTTGAAATTGTTAACCCCTCACTTGTAAAATCTTTCAAGATGTCTTATAATGCCAATAATTCAAATTTCATGATGCCAATAAAAACAATTGTGTAACATTCATGTAGCCAACCTCACAAAATGCACAATCTGTCCACATTAGAAAATGGACATGAATGAGCAAATACTTTTCATTTTTGAGAGAATCACAATGGAGGTGTGATTTTAATATTTCATGCATCCGCATTAAACCTTCAAATAAGAACAGAATTAGATCCAAATGTTTTCTCAACCTGTGATATGAATAGGCAAACATTTTCCGATATGCATAAGAGCATCACACAAAAGTGGTCTGAATATTGTGTTGATGCTTCAGATGCACCCCAGATTAAATCCCGATCTGTTGTTTACTTGCATTCTTGCCAGCCGGCACATGCAGATATGAAGCTTTAGCTGACAAAAAACATAATAAATTGGAGCACATGTTGCTTTTGAACTCACTCGAACCCTCCCATCGGCCGCCTTTCTGCCAAAGCTGCTCTAAAGTTTTCCTCACGCAACTCCAAAGCGATCCCCACAATCACGTTGCCGCTTTTCTTACGCAGTTGAACGTGCTAAGTGACGACTTGCAGAGGACACCAGCGTATGGCCGCCGTCCAATCGGCTTGAACTTGACTTTCTGCTGTTTCACTAGTTAAAATGCGCCACATAAAGTCTACGGCCTTTGAAGAAACACCACGTTGGATTTCTTCTTGGCAAAGCTTAAGATTCAAAAGTAAAGATGAGCTCCCCCCCGCCCTCGCTGTTCCCTTTTTCCCCCTCCCCCTCCCACCTTTGGTATTCCGGCCTATCTGTTATCTGAAGGGTTGTTTTTGTACCTGCCTTTCACTGCCACACTGACCTCCGGCATGCCTCCACAAGGCTCTCTTTGGGGGCCGAGCGAACCTCGGAGGCCATAGAAGGATACAATAGTGCTCCATTATTAGTTTCCAGTTGAACTTGATCGCATTTCATGCTGCAGTAGCTTTTGGCAAAGGCCAGACACCGGACTGGACATTTTTTTGCGTCCGCGCCGTGCTGCATGAACGTGCTGAGTGAGCCCGGCCACTAAACAGCCGGCGGGATTTCACGATAGATGGATGCCTAAAAGTCCTTCATTAGCTCCAGGGCTTCCCCCATGGTTTTGACTTTTGGAGCGATTTGCTGTTTGACAAACGTTTGACGATTTGTTTATCATAAATGTCAATATGTCGATCACACAAACACAGACAAAAAAAAAAAGCTGAATATGGACATACATTCTTTTTACTGTGCAGTATTTTTAAATATATACACATGGACAAAACTTTAGTTTAACGTTAAGATTGTAGAATCGCTGTGTTTAAATAAAATTTAATATCAGCATTAACAAAAAGAGACCTGGCTAGCCATCCGTCTATTATTGGCATGGACCAAAGTGGGTCATCAAGCCATTTGAGCATTTATTCAATAAATAGTGGCCCCAGCATGTCAACTAATGCACACTTTTGCTTCACCACTAACCAGTATCTGTCCTACTTGTATATGCCAAACCTGTCCATGTATTCTATGCACACATCAGAAGGAGCAGCACAATGTCCCTTCACTTCAAAACCAACATCCCACTAGAAGCTAAAAATGTCTGGTCCAAAATGCATGTTTCACCTCGGAAAATGACACCGTCCACTAGCCGCGGCTTCCTAGCCCGTATACTGTAGAGTTGGAGATAGGGGTGTTTGCACTGGACCACCCAGTGGGGTTCTAACCCGAACCCACGCCACTCCTAACCCGACCCCTCCTCTTTCATGTCTCACAATGATAGTGAAGGATCACTTTTGGTCCTTCTGGCTTCCTCCCGGCTTCCAGTCCCGGGATTACAAAGGCTCGGCAATGCCGCCATTGCTATTTATCTTTACGTGCTGCCACTTAAATATAAAGACAGACCATGACTCCAAATCCAACAAGAGATTGATGCAGATAAATATACACGTTGATTGGGTATAAAAAGTCTACACACCCCCGATTTAAATCAATGCTTTTTGGGGTGATGAACAGCTGAACTTGAATTCAGACTCTCACGGGCAGGTGCATCACTGATAGTAGGCGGGTGTGCACACTTGTGCAACCACATTATCTCTGTTTACTTTTACTCCCCCTCTTTAAGAAATGCAGTGTACAGTGGTTATAAAAAATCTACACACCCCTGTTGAAATATCATTTTTTGGGGTAAATCATGGGTTTTGAAAAGCCAATTTGAAGACCTTGACTTTCTTCATGATATATAATAATAATTCAATAATGAAATGTCAGTGTGCATGTTTATGTATTTCCGTACAAATACCTGCCCATTCCCTTAGCCCCTGCATCCAACTGATCAAATCTTCCTGCTTGCATTTCAGCACTTCTGCGACTCATTGGCTTAAGAGTTTAAGCTTTGTTGTTTCCTCACTGCTTTCCAAATAATCCTCAATTGAGCTCCTGCGCTCGGTGCCGCACAACTGTTGCACTTCCCGCCTCGGGCTCATCCTAATTGCTAGCCGCCAATTTATTCCGTCCAGCTGCACCAACACAAGCCATATTTCTGGCGCGCCACCATGCGGCCTGTCATTTATGATTCCCAGGGGCACCAAAGAGACGACCGTTCTCCGTACACTGCAACTAATCAAGAAAAAAAGAAAACAGCACTCCAACCAGAAATTTACAACACCATTCACATTCCATCCTAGCTCCGGTTTCATTTGGCCAGCTGGGCCCTCCTGGCCTAACTAGGTGCGACCTGGATGCGTGGCAGCTCACTTGTGTACGGAATGTCTATTATAGTGCTGCTCAAACTTTTCCTCCAAAATTGCTGAGGAGCCCAAGTGCCACTATAATGACCAATATTAAAATACAGTAGCATAGTAGGCCTGAGTGTTCAGCATAAAATGAGGCTGAAGTTTTATTTGTAAAAAGCTTATTGTGCCTGTATGCAAACGCAGGATTGCATCTTGTCAAATAGCTTGCTGCAGGAAAAACATTTTTTGTTGTTGTTTCAAAAAAGTCAACTTTTAAGCACTCGATATTTAACATTGTTAGCCACTGTAATATCTTACAAAGTTTAAACATTAACATTACAGCTAAATACAGACAAAATAAAATTGGGCATAGATATTGTTTCTATAAAAATGTACTGCACATATGCTAACAAAAAACACAGTTTAAAAGGAAACAATTCCTAAAAATTAAAAGCTAACATTTTGTATTGTACTTCATAGTTAAATACAACTGAGCTGCACTCAAAAATACACTGTACTGGAGTTTTAAAGATTAAATTCAAATAGACTGTACCACACTGTTAAAAACAAGTTAAAAACATATTTTCAAGGCAACAAATTCCCATACCATTTTCAACTGTGAAATTCAACAAAAATATTTTGCTAATGTGAAGATGTACTTTCCCACATTCTCAACAAAGAAATTAGTTATTCCAAGTTAAATTTATCAGAATCTCATAATTGTGCTTTCACTCATCCCGGTGATCAAATCCACCAGCATTCAAGTGGCTAGGCTAAATAGAAAACAGCAACTAATATCTTATATAGCGCTCTCATTACTTTAATGAGCGTGAGCTAATAGTTTCTACAAAACAACAGCGTTTGATGGAAAATTGCAGCCAACAAGCCTCTTATTAGCATGGAGGCACATTGATGGAGTGTGTGTGTGTCGCAGATGTTTAGGGGCGGGCTCATTCAACTGAAATAATGAGTTTTTAAGGAAATGGCCACCAGGCCCACTTCAGTTAAAAAAAAAAAAAGTTTCCTCTTTTTAATGCACGTGCACTCCATTTAAGAGCCAGCATTTGATGCTCAAGAGTTTCCTCGGTTGCTAATTACTTTAACATGAATCTATTACAAACAATGAAGTCATCTTCTATATCGAGAGTCCTCTTAAAATTTTCAGTCAGCATGACTACAATCAGTGTGCAAACTAAATCCACACTAGAGGAAAGTTTTAATTTTTTTTCTACAGATTAAATGACCAAAATTTGCAATGCAATAAGCAAATAACCAAAAATAAAGAAAAACGAACAGTTTCAAAATACATTCTATTTCCAATTCAAAATATGCACGGATCCTTTTTTAAAACGGTTTCAGACCATCACGCGCAAATGTGGGCTGATGTGGAAAAACTCTCTTGAGTCTAATAAACGCACAAGAAGTTTACCAACAAGACGCAGGATAGAGATTTAGGAGACAGGCCTAGGCACCTACGTGTCCGAACGGGTCCAGGTGGTTGTTGGTCAGCTTGAGCTTCTGGAACGAGACCAGCTGCCGCATCCAGTGGGCACCCGTAGCCGGAGAGTCCGGGTGCACGTACAGCCTCCCGGGCATAGCGGGCTCGGCTTTGCCTGTCACCGACCTGCGTGCAGGGTCGCGTACGCAGTTACACCAACCATTACATTATTAAAAACAAAAATATGTATCGAACAACAAGTCGGAAAAGGATATTTAAAAGCAGTCGCACGCGCGTAATTGCGCGTGACGCACAAGCGAAATGACAAGCAAGTGACGAGAGATTTTGCAAAAACTGAAACACGTTTTTTTTTTTTTGTGTGGCCAGACGATCGTTAGATCAATTAATCAAGATTATAATGAAGACAAAACGAATATATTGGTTTTGAACGTGTTTTGGTGACACGATTGACATGCGCTTCTCTCGCTCTCTCTTTTCAGGCTGTGCAATGACTCAACACGACACGCAACACGACAGAAAGTTTATGAGTCAGGTAAGCCACCGAATAAATAACAAACTCATAGTATGCGACTGATATATCCTGCTTTTTAAAAGTTAATGGGTCAGTCGAAAAAAAGTCCTTTTTTGTTGCACGACAAGAGATGCACCCAAAAACTCGCAAAATATGGACAATTTTAATTTTAATAATTTTTTTTGCATGCATACATACATACGTACATACATACATACATGTACATACATACCATTTATTATCAGCAAACTTGTATCGATGATCATCTGCGGGCACTACATCCATCAACAGGATATATTTAGTTTTGGGGTTCAGGCCGGTGACTTTCACTTTAAAGCTCGGGAACATTCGCCTGCCAAGGTGGGAAAAAAAAAAAAATGTTCCGAAAGATCTGAATGTAAAATTTTGCAGTGTCAATGATTTTGCGCCCTCGTGTACCGCAGTTTTGCTGCGCCACGAACAACGCACCGTACTGGCACGTTACAAACAATCGATTAATACGGTCAGGGGTTTCTAATAAAGTGACCCGTGAGTGCGTGAGTCATCTTTTACCTGCCCGCTTTGGTGATGATCATTTCGGTGCCCACCTCGTGGAACTTCACCCACAGCTCCCTCTCGTGCAGGTACACTTTTATACCCTCCATACCCTGAAAAAAAATATTTATTTTTGTGTGTAATTATTGTACTTAGTTGATTTAATAACAATTTTAGTTTGAAACAAGTTTAGTTTCAGCAAGTTCCAGTTTCTCTAACTCTGCTTAGGTACCGTTGTGTTATTACAATAAAATGTTTTTTTTTATTCTACGAGCTTCTTAAACTCAAAATATTGCCTCATATCCCATTTATTTTCAGACAAATAAAATACTCAAAATACTCATACTTTTTGGAACTCTATTTTTCCCAGAGCTGTATATATTTTAATGCACATATTCGTAATTAGTTTTACATAATGCTCCAAATACTATTGGCGCATAACATTATAGCCTATTTTAGTCTGCTGACCTGTTGGATGTAGGTAGTTTGCGAGGACGGCGACTTGCCGGACGTCCCGTTGGGCTTCTCGGCTTTATCTTCGCTCGGAACCTCCCTCGAATCCGAACCAGCACCGGGAGAGGCTTGCAGGCTGAAAGTCTCTTCTGGGTCGGCCATCTCTGGACTACAGAAGCCCCCACAAAAAAATAATAATAATATAATGAAATAAAAACAAGGAGTACGCTTTGATTTAGAATATTTAAATTGACAAAGACATTAAGTACGCAAAATAAAAAAAAAATAGCGTGTCAAGTAATTTAGCCAGCAAATGAAGTATGTTGTTGATGTTCGGCACATAACGGTCCACACGTGACACCTGGGAAGGCCCACAGGACCCTATCTTGCCCCCCTTTTTAGCTCAACTTGATCTCCTTTTACTTTCTGGGGAGATATTTGTAGTATCACTATATTACAATGAAATGAGCATTGTTTCCACAAAACACGATTTCGCTACGGATCTGGTTTATCTTACCCCCAACCAAAAAGACAAGGGAAAAAAAAAAAGAAAATCACGACGACGCTTCAGAGAATAGTCTTTACTTCCTCCAACAATCAAAAAATAAAAAGTCCAAATAATCCACCCAAGGCTCGGTATCTCCAAGTATTCATCTTTTGATCGCGAAATACGAGCTCCAGAGCGGCGGAGTTCGTGCGTGTCCGGCAACAGGGCTTCGCGTCTCGGCGTCGGCTATGAGGAGCTACCCGGCGGTTGCCTGCAAGTGGCTGAAATGCTGGCGGTGCATTTTAGGGCTGGCGGCGCTCGAGTGAGCCGCGGCGGCTACATGCGTCGAGCATTGGCTGCCTTGCGCTTGGGTCCCCCGGGAGCAGGTCGGCCACCTCCTTCTTTTCTCTTCACTCTTACGAGACCCCCTCTTCTTCCCACCTCTCTCTCTCTCTCTCTCTCTCTCTCTCTCTCTCTCTCTCTCTCTCTCTCTCTCTCTCTCTCTCTCTCTCTCTCTCTCTCTCTCTCTCTCTCTCTCTCTCTCTCTCTCTCTCTCTCTCTCTCTCTCTCTCTCTCTCCACCGAGCCAATGAGCATCAATGGGCAAGCGTGCGAAGCGGAAGTTGTATCCTTGGGTGGGGAGGGCTTAAAAAGGAGCGTGTGTGTGTGTGTGTGTGTGTGTGGGGGGGGGGGGGGGTCGATAGATAGATAGATAGATAGATAGATAGATAGATAGATAGATAGATAGATAGATAGATAGATAGATAGATAGATAGATAGATAGATAGATAGATAGATAGATAGATAGATAGATAGATAGAAGATGGTTGAATATATACCAAAATTCCTTGCAAGATGGCTTCCACGAAATAAAAAATGTAATGCACTAAATCATCGTTCCACAAATAAATACCCCGCCTCAGTTTGTAATTTTGTTTTTTACATGTACCTAATGGGCCCCCAACTAACATTCGAACCCTTGGCCGGATGTTATGCGGTCACTGCAGCCACAGTTAGGCGCCATACAGATTTTTTTTCCTATGGTGACTTCGAATTTCATGCACATTTTTGATGTGAAGTGGTTATATAGCCCTACATTCGTTCTAAATTGAGATCCTGGTCGCCTTTTAAGTTTGCAAACCGCATCAGTGTGCTGAAGGGATACCTCAAGAGTGAGTGTGTGCGCGCACGCGCGTGTCGCGTTAAACAAACGGTGGCATCATTTTTTCCCTACACTTTGTTGTTAAAAGAAGAACTTTCCAATGACTCCACTTCCGTTACCAAACAAACGAAGTGGTTTAAAACGGCCTTTTTAGGTGTTCAGGTTTGACATCTCATCAGTTTTGCTGCACCCGAAAAAAAAAATCATTTGATCATGCATGCAGAATGTTGTGCTTGATACTTATAATACACCAAACCTTGACTTTCTCTACTAATTATTTATGTAATTGTTGATTATTTCAATTACGTTTTACGTTTTGGGAGCAAAAAGTTGATTTATTATAGAATGCAAAGAGAAAATTTCATTTGTACTTGCAGTAAGAAATGCTGCACGATTCAGATGATCCCAAGTTGTTCCGAACGCGCCGTTTAGTGCAAAATGTATATTTGAATGTGGACGCAAATTTGTGATTTTCTTATTTCCTAAATGTGTTTGGAACTGAAACGTGATCTGTTGCGATAGGTTGCATATTGTGACGAGCACGCTATAAAGAGTTACGAACGCGTTATCAAGTGTGCAGCAACAGTTGTTCGTTAACTTTTTTGCCCCCCCAAAATAAAAGAAAAAAGCCAGTAAACTTGAGAACGAGCATGTTGAAATTTAAATTGCATAATTGTAATTCAGTAGATGCCAATCCAGTCATTCTAAGAACAAGTTTAACACTGCCAGTACAATTAATTTCAAAAAAAGTAAGAATATGAATTGTTGTATTATATCATAACAACAATTTCAAACCTTTTTAAATTTTGTTTGATAATGAAAATAATAAATAAACGAAACCTGCACCTTCGGCACAAATCAAATATTCTAATTTATCATATTTATAGCGACTTTGCGCTAACACCATTAGAGCGCATGTTTACGTCACGTGACACGTGGCGCGCAAATCTAATCCCGCACGCGCACGTTCACATTTAGGATTAGGGTTAAGTAAGAAAATCATTTTCTTAGAGACTTCACTCTAGTTTATTTTACATAATTTGCGTTTGCTTTAAAATCACATGGTGTCCCTAAATTGCGAAATGACGCATTAAGATTAAATTTGTATTGCTTGCTCTCCTATTTCCTCCCCCATTTTAAAAGTAGTCACTTTGCTTGTGCATACTTTCAAATCCACAAATCCTCCCAAATAAATGTGTGCAGACTCATTGGCATTCAGTCTAATATTGAACAACCGCGCACAAGAGCAATGCCAACATTTAGCGACTGCACGCGCAAAATTTCTCTCACATGAATTCATAACAAAACTGTCAGTGTGCGACACACACACACATTTAAAAATTGATTAATCAAAAACACTACACACACACACACACGCACACACGCACTGGATTAAAATATACTTACAGTAGGTGCTCCTTACCTCCTTGGCTGTGCTCTGACGTGTGTCTTCAGGCAGCTTGCAGGAACTTTTTGGCTGCAGGCAGGACCGCTTGGGTCCGCCTGCAAAAAATATCAACACGTGGAAGCCAATATGGTCAGGAGGCAAAAACAAAGTGTCAGCTAGGCCAGGTGACGGAATAAGCACCATGCAGGCCGTTGATGTTCGCTCATTTGTGGACCGGCTGCAGTGTCGTCACATCCAAATATGTTTTGGAACCTTCCTTGAGCCAGGGCGCGCCAATTAGAAAATTCCCTGAGCTTTACGTAAGACAAAAATGTCAGGAAGTATGCGTGCTGAAGTAGGCTAATGATAATGAATGTTATTGTTGTGTCTGTCGTGCAGGCATGCATGAATAGCTGAACAAACATTTTTTTTTTAAAATAATCAGTAGAACAAAACTGGCAAACATACAGTTATGTCTTGGTTTGTCTCGCAGCATTTTTTTTTCGGTTGCTTTTCTCAATTTGTTCTTTTATTGTTTAGCAGCCGAGCAAGATGGTACCAATGCTTGCTCATTCTTTTTTAATGATTATTTTATAAAAAAGTGAGAAAAAATATTATAGTTGCAGTCAATGGGGTACAAAAGTCTTTAAAATGGCATTTTTTTTCTCTTCTTTCTCCTTTTCAGCAGACAAGTGTGATGACTTACAAGAAAGTTTTCTTTGCCACCATTTTTGTGACATTGCTTAGTAGGAAAAGATAGAGGTGCAAAACTTTGAAAATATCATTTGTACAATCTCCAACTTCCATTTTTTTAACATATAACATTGGTCTGCGTGGAGTTTAAAATCTAAGGGGAGAGCTATTTTTGTATATTTTTAAGTAAGCAAGCCTGGTGGTGCAGAAATGTCAAAATTAGAAAGGAATATATTTGTTTTCCTTTTTGTAAAAATAAGATGTGGTGCAAAACTGAGAAAAATAATGCAATCGATTGTACTCTATTTCTCCTCATTTTTACCATTTTTTTTAAATAGGTGAGCATTAAGGTGCAAAACTCTGAAATAAAAAAGCCCATTTGGGTTTTGTACCCCCATCTCACCCCATCTCCCCTTTTCATATTGTTTGGCAGGCAAGCACGGAAGTGCAAAACTGACAAAATAAAATTCTGCATTTGTTGACCCTCCACTTGATGAAATTTTGATTAAAAAAAAAGCATTTGTCTTTAAGCATGTGTGCAAACGTGACATTAATTAGCTTTTTGCAAGAAGACTTTGAATGAGCCTGCGGCCATCTTTCTTCTGATTGATCGTCTTCTTTCCAATCCAGCCTGCCAGCCTGGCCACACAAGGGCCTGTGAACTGTGACCTCTCGAATGACTTCACCCTTGTTCTATTGGATTAAGACGAGCATGATAAGCTATCTGCGCCTCCATGGCAACACGTGGCCCAAAGGTACACACACAAATTCACACACCTACACACACGTACATATTGATGTACAAGAGGTCCACTTTTCCAGGCCGAGTGGCACGCCTCGGCCCTTGGTGACTGGGCGGGCCTTTTGGTGGTTGGGTTGGGCGAGCCGGGGGGCTGACATGTTCCTGCAAACAATCACATCACACACACGGGGACCCACATTCCAACTTCCTGATCAAGCCAGCACCAGTACACACACAGACACGTAAAGCACGGTCGACATCCCCCACGCTAGCCCAAATGCAAAGAAACGAGCAAGGGGTGGGCTTAGATATTTATTAGGGCAACAAAATTAATACTTTATTCTCAAAACTTGTCAATCTCTAATGTAATATGATGAAAATTCCTTCACACAAAAGGGCAAGCTCATTTGGACACAAGTGAGGCGACGCCTGACTTGAGCCACATGTCTTGTACTCTACTGCCCTCTAGCGTTGTATTTTTGAAATAGCTCATTCATTGTATTTGTGGCTAGTTTGCAGGGACGTTGAAAACCTGCACTCATATCTATGTCACGATGTAATATCTGCATTTTCTGACTGTTTCCTGCCAAATTTCCTTGTCGTGAACACAATTTTATTTTGTTGTATGAATGTGGTTACTCTGGTTATTTGTCTGCCATCTAGTGGACGAGCAATTAATTGTCCTGCCTGTCACCTATAATTCAATATTTCGTACGAATTAAGTAAAAAGTGATAATTCCCCGCAGCATATATAGCTGATTGTTGGGAATCGGGTGGAAGAGATTATATAGGCGCCCTTGGGGTCACTCGAAATAAATATGAAAAGTGTGGCCGCGTCGTGACGCACACATGGGGTGTAAAAGCCCAGCTAACGACCATGGGAAGCGTGCGGTGTGGTCTCCTCTTAATATCCACAGACCTGGGTGGGGGAGTGGAGGGGAGAGCCTGGGGGCCATCACGTCTCACCTCGGTGGGGTCACGGCACCTCGAAACCTCGACATGTTCAAATGCACAAATTACGACGCTTGTCAAATCCAGAAATTATAAACGAGGCCGTTTCTAAATCACACCTTGACTCTTTGCTCCATCCAGAAAAGGTTCCTCTGGTATAGGAAAACAACTAAAACATATATTTTTGTAATTATAGTGAACCCTTGTTTATCACAGGTAAACTTTTTAAAGTATTCATGTTACAGTTGCTCGCAGTTTTCCCAATTAAGAGGCAGAGCGTGCTTGTTTCAAGTTGTTTTTTTACTCCCAGTTAAAATTTACTTTAAAATTAACACCAAACATAGAGAGAATAAAGATGATAGCGTTAAACTATGTTATTGCACTGCACCTCCTTTCAATGACAAAAATGAATGGACAGAATTGCTCCAATCAGCATGACCCATCTACCTGTAGGGCCGTACCAAGTGTGCATTGGATGAAGGGGTGTGTCATTGATTTGGACAAAAAATGTCTCTTTTGCATCTGTATTTTGAATCTGTCCAAATATCATTTTGAAGGTGTTTCCTTCTAAATATTGTCATATATCGATGTTAGATTCAACATCCACCCATTTGGGTGTCTTTGAATTTTGAGGTGTTTTTTACCTGTAGTGGGCGGAGCCAAGGGCTATTTAAACAGCCAGGTGAAAGTGCCTCTGTTTGATTGTCTGACACTGGCTTTGTGGAAGTGCCTCTGAAAAGTAATGTTTGTACTTGGAGTCAGTCTTTTATTTAGCTTTTCTATTTTAAAATTAAAACAAAAGGAGGATAACGCAAGGATTAATCAGCTCGGGGCCACCAAGATAGCCGGTAAGAATGCTGACTTCCTAATTTATCAAAGAAGAAATAATTTAGCTTACTGCTATAAAAATTAGCACGTCTGCTGACTCAATTTGTGTGTTATGATGACCTTGACTCGCATGGTGTTGATTCAATTGTCACGTGTTGAGCATGCATTTGGACTCCAAATGCATTTTCTTTTGGAAAGTCACAATGATTAGTTTTGAATGAACATGCTTGGCGCTACGGACACTTGGCTGCAGCTCAGACATGTGCTTGCTTGTTGTGTGACTTCCTGTTTGTGGGAAGTGTGACCAATGCGGTTTCTGAATGTCTTCTTTGATTCATCGTGCTGCTATTCTGGGGTACCATGAGAGGCCTCAGGCCATGTAGCTGCTGCTGCTATTTATAAGAAGGAACCCATGCATGCTGTGTGAAGTTTTTGGTGTGTGCGTATGTGCCAGCTGTAAGATCTTTGCATACTGATGATGGAGTGGTGGGACCACAATGTATTCTGAGGGATGCTGGTGGTGTAATGTGAGCTTTGAGAGCCAAACTTTGTCTGTGCCTCCGTGTTTGTGTTTATTGCTACATTAGAGTTTGAGTTGTGACCCTTTTCTCTTAGAAAATAAAACAATGAGGATATTTCCCCCACGCGCACTCTATACTGTACACACTCTGGAACAGACTATTATTTTTTAATTATTTGTCACATTTTTTTTAGTCAAACTGTGATTCAAGCAAAACTATCATTATTAGTGCTCTGGCTCCCTCTAGTGGTATGTAAAATACCTAGCCAACTACAATTCAATGACGTTCATTCACTTTTGAAATATTAGCAACGTATACCAGTGTACAAATATTTGAAAGGAATCCTAGAGTTGGAAGAATTGGTATTTCTGGAAGTGCATCTGTCCATTTTATCACATGTGGTCCATGCGTGGCTATTTCAAAGCGTCGCCCTGCGTGCCATGGCGGCCTGTAGGGTCGTTTAGCCTGCGTCTGTCAGTGTTTTGCGGCGGGCGCTCGTCTCTAATGTGCCGGTGGTGGTTGCGTATGAAGTGAGGCTGATGTTGCAGACTATTAGGCTCTTGAAAGGAGGGCTGGTTGTCTTCTCCTAGTCCGCACAGCTCATTTCTACTTCCAAGAAGCTCCAATGAGTGAAATGCACGTAAAGAGCAGATTGTGAGCATGTGCAAAACGAGACGTGATGCCACACATGACGATTTTCTTTACATCTGGCCTTCTGCTTTGAGGCAGGTACAGATGCGGAGGAGTGTTGAAATGATGATGAAAGTATGTACATGTGCATTTCTTATGCATTTATACGGACAGCCGTGGAATCCATTTCGGCTCATGAGAACACACGTTATTGACTTTGTCCATCTCTAAGAATTTTTTTTATAAATTTCGTAACGTGGGGAATTACTTGCAGGTCTTTTAGTACTCAATAGATCAGAAACTTAAGTGCTGGAAGTGGCTAAAATTTTTCATCAGTGCTGGTAGAGGGTTGGAGGACATGTGCAATATGAAAATGTGTGCTTAATGTATTTAAATTTTGATAATATATTTTGATAATACAAAAAAAAAAAACCTATATTTTTTTAAGCACAAAATTATTTTAAAGGGTTAGCTGCATTATAGTAGCGGATGATGTCCGCGATGCTAATTTGCAGTAGTGTAGAAGAACCAAACTGCTGTTTGTAGTAGTTTAGCTGTCAGACGTCCTTTTCAAAGCTACTATTTGAAATGACAAGCATACGGACGTGAACAAGACCGTGGGCTCCGCGTACGGGTCCAGACACAGCTCGGCCCTGCGGGGCGCCGCACCATCGTTGAGAAGAAGTCGTCACGTCTGACAGCAACACCCGTGGAGACAACCGTGTAACCTCATCCTAGCCATCAGTTCAGACATCTCAAAACACCAAAGTTGCTTTTACTGCTCCCGGGCTTGTTTTCTTCAAACAGTCCTGCGGGCTGAACCGATGTTTTCATTGCGCTTTGACAGTCAAGTTGGTATCGGTGTCACTTCCTGGTGTATCTGAAGATCCTTTGCAGTTACGTATTTGTTTCCCCCCCCGATAATTGTGTTGAAGGACCGGAATTTTTAATGGCATTTCAATCAATGTTAATCGATAAAATCGTTTTGATATTCAAGACAATGAGCTTGGTAGACGACCAAATTAATGTAAAGTTCACACTATTCTTCTACTTCCAAATGTAATATGATTGAACATTGTTAGTTTAAAAAAAAGTGCACACTCTGCTGTAGTAACGGTTTCTGGACGCTAGAGTGCGCTGCCGCTCCATAAAAGAATAAACCATCACCGCCCGACTTTAATACGGCTTCAAAACTCTTCCCTTTCTCCCGCTCTCTCTTTAATGCCTTACCATGCCAAGCCTTACCACGCTATTCCAGTGGATAATCTCAGCTGCTTCCACCATAGCAGGGAAAAGGAAAATACAGTAGATTACAATCAGTGTTTTTATTCACGGATAATTTCATCAGTCCAACCGTGCTAAGGTCAACTGAACCGTGTGACTTGGCTATATTTATTGTAGGCAAGTGGAGATTGAGCTTTAATGCACATTAAATACAACATCCGCTAAAATGCAAGTGTGTTTTTTTTTCTTTTTAAATAAATCTGCCATCAGTATCACTTGCACTCTTTTCATAATGACTAGTATTGAGATTATATCAGCCACACTGCACTCATGTAAGATAACAATAATAATAATAACAATAATCTTTGTCATGTAACAATGTATAGGCTCAGGGCCAGTAAGCCGTACGTGTTCTGCCAGCCGCAGATTAAAAGGCGCCACCACTCATGGACTTTCCGTCCAGCCACCTCCAGTCCACTGTTGACCATCTGCCTTTGTGCACGTCTATAGTGTTTGCCATCTGTGCACTTTAAACCTTCACAAATGTTTCAAACACTCTCTCGCCGTGTTCTCATCAGACGGGAGCGCGGTCATAGTGTGATCACATGCAGTGCTCCGCGGCGGCATGGTGTTTATCCACTGCAAATCCCAACATTACACATTAAAAAGGCAAAGAGCTAATCCACCGCTGCTCTTACTGCTGCGAGATTACTCTGTATTGTTGCATGTTGTATAATTTTCCTCTATTGTATTGCAGTATTCGCAGGGATAGTGAACATATTTTGTCTGTATCTTTTTGCTCTGATGAAAAATGGTGGCACCCTCCAGCTATCGCTATTCTACATGCTAAATCATAAGTACCATAAGTGTACAATGCGGTATCATATACGTATGTACCGATACTGCATGATATGACATTTTCTGTTAGATACTGAACTTATAAAAAATGATCAAATCCACCAGATGGCGCAAGTGACCTGTCACTTGTTTGAACCAAAGAGGCCACAACCTGTTGAACCAGCCGGGTTGCTCTCTTCAATGCAAACACACAATTTGTCCAAAATGACAGAGAAGTGTATAAAATCGCTTTACTTGCTGTTATTAATTGAATCGTAGTCGAGAAACGTCATCAACATTGGCTGTTTCTTTTTAGGTTCCGTAATTATAAGGCCACTGTATTAGATCAAATTGCTTACACTACAGAAGTGATCATAGTTTGAATTTGGGGTGGTGCAGTCAGAAGTGCCTTGCATCATTTAACTGCGCCTAATTTGGCATTTAAACTTTCAAGTTTGAGGTCAGACAATTTTCCTTGGTATCGTACCTGAGTCAGCTCTCAGGATGGAATTGGCGGTGGTGCAGTCAGAACTATCTTGCATCATTGAACTGCGCCCAATCATTTGGTAAACTCATTTAAACTTTCAGTTTTGAGGCAAGACAATTTTGCTCTCGGGATGATGCAACACTGCAAACCACAATTGTGTAGGTTGCTGTACAATCAGGTTTGGAAACCCTCGGGGATCCTTAAAACCCTTAAACGTAATTAGCAATAAAACGTTAAAAAAAAAACATAAATAGAGACCGGCGGCTAATAAATCAAGCACGATAAGCGAATTATTCCTTCCTACCTTAGCTTCGGGCCAATAAGAAGCTATATTAGATGATTGTGACATATCACATAAATCTGACGTCCTTGCATGATTATTTTAATAACAAGAGGTGTGTTGTAACAGGAATAAAGATGCATTTTTCCGAGAGCAAAGAAATCACGAAATATTTTCCAGAATATGAGGTGTTGGCCATGATGGCGCCTGCTCACAATGCCCTGGGCATCTGACAGTTCCCACCCGAGAAGAACATAGCTGGAGCAAAAAAAAAAAAAAAAAAAATTACTCCAACCCCCTCTCTCCCAAGCTCAAGGGCCCTGAATTTTTTTTTTTGGGTGTGACACCAGTCCTGAAATTTCTCTGACATACTTCGTATAGTTTTGGGTTCATACAAATTGAATTTTTTCTTGTCCTTAGCATACCTTTAGTATAGTTAACCGTTTCAAAGACTACAGGGCAGTAAAAACCCTCGTCATCGCCCGGTCCAATTAGACGCCTCTTTCAGGTAACTTCCGCTAGAGGGCGCCGAGCGGACTGCAGACGCTTCGCCGCCTGGCTTGCAATAAAGTGCAGATAGGCGCGCAAGAGGGGCGCCAGGTGAGCAATAACCCTAACCCGAGTCAAGTCCGGTCGCTCGGTCGGTCGGGCGGGCCTCACTTGAGACAGAGCGCGACGTGTTTGCGTCCGTCCCCTAGCGCCAGCCTCGCTGCACATTAACCAGACTGCATACAAATAAAGATAGACACCTGATAAACTCTTGACTCTGAGCTGGAGCCATTAAAAGGAGAGGACCGTTTTTCCTTCCTCTTTCAAAGTCACACTCGAAAGTGCTAATATCATTTTTTTTTATAAGGCTTGTTTGCTTACATTGACCCTTTTTGTAAGAAGAGTCGCCACCGCCTCCTCCTCAAATTACACGCGTGATAAAATTTAAATATAGTCTATATGACAATTTAGTTTTAACTGCCCAGATTTGACAAATATGACACTGACATATATCTACCCCATCCATAAAAAAAGTCTCTGCCGAAGCAATTACGAACGTTATTGTAACAATATACGATGAAAAATGCATTTGTAACACAATCAAATTCTGTCAATTGAAATTAATCGAATTAAGTTTCTGTTTCAAATGTGCAGTCAGGTAAATCAATCAAGTGATCAAGTGCGTGGTGTAAAATGACACGGCTATAAAAAAAAATCAACATTTCAATGTTTTATTGAAACTTTCAAGAACACGATGTCGATGTTGTAAACTAGACAAAAAATCCGAGAGGCTACAACATAACCCAACGTATAAGAAACACAAACAAAAAAAAAGAAGAGAACAAAACCTTCATTTTCTTTAAGATTATACGGCACTTTTAACGACCAGGTTTACAAATTTCCATAACAGAATAAATCCACTTTTGTCAAACTTTAACACTTGTTTTGCGTTCCTAAAAAAATGATTTTTTTTTAAAACATTTAAAAAAAAAGGAGGTGTTTCAAGCCATTAGTGCGGTGCGTTGGTTGTCGCCTTTTTCATTCGTTGAATCGCACGCACACACATACGCACACACACGCACACGCGCGGACATCAAGTGAAAAATACAATGGCACATGAGTGTGAGTAACTAGCTGAGTGGATATTAAGGGAGGAATAAAATCCATATTTGAAGATTTGGACAAGAAGGAGGGATAATAAATGGAGATGGCAACAAAAAGATAATAGCCACAAAACTATCATTACATAGATATATCCACAATAAATTAACAACAGATCCCTAGGACAAACTACTTTTTATTTACACGCAACAATATGAAATAATTATACATAAATATTTTATATACTCATATGTACATGTAGACTCAATACTACCTTTCATGTTGTTGTTGTTGTTTTATATTTACTTTGAATTGTCTGCTTCCTTTTGCCCGTTGAACATTAACGCTTGGACCTCTTTGCTACCCAAAGCAGTTTTTGGATTTAAAAACAACAAATTAAAAAGAACAGTAATCCAATTAAAGAGATATATATTTTTAAAACAAATGTTTCCCCCACTAATTTAAAGAACATTCACGATAGACGGAGGGGGAGGGGGGGTGCATGCATTTTCTGAGGGGGGGCGAGGGGTCATTAAAATTGAAATAGTACAAGAAAATACAGCAGTCTCTTAAAGGTAGGTCATGTTCGACGGTAGTGGAAATCAAATGTGTAAATTCAGAGTGCATATTGGGAAGAAGTAATAGTAAAAGAAATAATAATAATAATAATCATAAAAACATAACATTTCGTCGTGTATGATGCAGTTCGGAGACAGCAGCAACTTCAATTCGTTAAGTCTCTCATCTGACCACTTTTCAGTTTCAATACTTGTACGGTATTAAAAAAAAAGACAGGTTAAGTGTTGCTTTTTTAATTTAAAAAGGAAAAAACAATACATATCAGATGTGTATTAAACCAAAGTGCATTTCAGAAACTAAAATATGTCTCTCTTGAAAAAAAAAACCCTGCTATGAACAAAGTCCTCCTGTTGTTGTCTTTCAAGGTATTTGGGACGCCTTGAAAAATGACAAGAAATAACAAGTGTGTGGGTGAAAAGCGGGGGGCGGGGGGAGGGTGGGGGGGAGTTAGAGAGGGGGCGGGGGTGCCCCGCTCCCCTCCCCTCAGGGCGACCCGCTTCTCGACCTGTCCTGGTTCGAGTCCAGCCCGCTGACGAGGCGCTGGATGCTCTGCAGCTCGTTGGCGCCTTCTTTGTCTGCACCAATTTTGGGCGACACCGAGCGACTTGTCACCTCCGACGTGGACGAGTCGAGCTGGGCCGAGGCCGGGCTGGCCGGGACCAGCACGTCCCCCTTCAGCTCGGCCCCCAGCGGCGCCAGAGCTGAGGCAGAGGCGGCGGCAGCCGCTGCCGTGCTGAGCAGCGTGCTGTCCGGTACCGTCATGGGGAGCGAGTAGGGGTTGTACCTGAGTCGGGGGCGCACCGCGTTCAGGAAGGCGTGTCGGTGAACCGACGGGGACGACGAGGACGAGGCGGCGGCTGCAGAGGAGGCGGCCGCGGCCGCCGCCATGTACGTGTATGGGTAGGGGAAAAGACTTCCGAAGGGGGACATGGCCAGACCCTGAAACCCAGAGAAAGAGAAAAAACTTTTTTCAAAATAGTAATTTTTTAACTACATTTTAATTACAGTTTATTTGTATGTAACAATTGAGTACATATTAGAATGAAGCTAGAATCTATTTTTAATACAGCCAATTTATTAACCTGTAAAAAACCCCCGCAACTTATATTTTCTTCCGCTAAAACAAGTTGGGACAACTTTAAAGTAGAAATGATTTATCTTCAATCTTATGTAAAAAAAAAAAACAATTTTAACAACAGCAAAATATAAAATATTCAGTTGAATTGCCCAACTAAAAGTTTTATCAAGATTAACAGTTGCCTTGAATTTTTTTAGTTCACCCAACTTTTTTTCAACAGCGCGCAGTTAAGCTGTATTAACATTTAGTGCATATCAAAATTAATCTCACAGTTCTCGAAAAAATACTTTTAAACAACCTACCGAACTTGACAAATATACTAAAAGTTGAAGCGCGCTGCAAACTTGAAGTTTCAACGTTTAATTCAATCATTATATTATTTACCACAAGAGGGTGCCCACGTCCATATTTTCTAGTGGCGCTCCCATCACAGTTTGAGATTGACTCTCTAGTGAGTTTGCCATAGTCTATTGAGTGAATGTGTCCTCGACGTAAATAGTCACTAGATCAGTGAAGCATCGTATGCCTCGAGTGAAACGCGGGCTCATTTATTAATATTATTTTTTTTTTATGGGACATGAAAGAGTCACTGCCAAAGTTCAGTTCAGCTGTATTAAACGTTTGAGTCATTCGATACGCAACAATTTGTGGTCACAAGTTACGCCTAGTGTGCCTACCGACTACAAACTAATATTAATTTAATTTTTCAGTTGCTTAAGCAGAAGGGACATATCAGATGGAAATCTCTAGCAACATTTGCTTTCTCAGATGTTCAACTTGTTCACAGGAATGACATTAAACCTCCAAATGAGTAATTCGGGGCCACAAACGAACATTTTGTGGCCACTAATTAGTGTTTCGTGGCTGCAATTTAAAACCTAACCATGTCATGTCTAGGCTTCTGAGTAGAGATACTGAACACTTCCGCTAAGGAAAATCAGCACCAAATGATACACCACATGCCTCGAGTTTATCAATACAAGTGGCGCATCCATTTCAACGTAAAGTGAGATCTCAGGAAGTCCTAATCTTCTTTTCAAGTTCAACATCCACACCAAAAATTAAATTCATTTGTTGCTTCGGGTCACACCATGTCTTTCCACAAACTGTTAAGGAAATTGGATGAAAAGAGATCAAGTTTTTTCGGGAGCTGCAATAAAGGCACATATTTCCTTGAAATTGAATAAAAATCAGAGATATCATTTTGCCAATAATGGCACAAAGTTCTGTGGAAATTGGGTAAATGTGTGAAGGCATCACATCAACAGCTTTCTTTCCCATACTAGAAAATATTATTTCTGTGGAAAGATGTGGCAAAAGATATTGGCAAAAATGTGCACCATGTTAGTGAGAAAAAAAAAAGGTGGAATTGTTGGTATGTGGGAATTTTGGCGTGTTGAATTTTGTTCCCAGGGTGAATTGAATGTGCAGAACAGTGAGAAATCTGAATGGGAACGATGAGAATCTGTTTGTAGAATGTCCCATTGGGAATCAATGGTTTTTTTTTTTCAAGGGGTGAAATGTGGAGTTGTGGGAAGACTCTATTTTTGGAATGAGAAAAATAATACACAGCCTAAATCTTTGGAGTTGGTTGAAATTAGAATGGTGAGAACTGCTTGAGAAATGTGGATGTAGAAGCTCTTCAACAGAGTGAGGTTAAATGGTGCACACTGTTTGTAACACAAAGGCTTCTGTAGATTTATTAACTAATTTTTTTTTTTAGTCAAATGACACAATGTAGCGCAGCCAAGGTCACAAATGCCAAAACAAAACAGTGCTCAGTAACTCGAGAAAACAAAAGAAGTTCCTTGAAATGCACCGGTGACGAAAGTAAAAGAAAAATACTTCAATTCATTTGTCACTCAGCTTTCACCAACTGTCCAATCTGAATCGCGTCTGCCTTTTTATGGTCGGTTTCTATCTTCGGCCCAGTTCTTTGATCGCCAGACAATACCATTTGGTCTCAGGGTGTTGACAAAAGTCGACAACACAAATCCTGGATCTCACACCTGTTTTGTAGGTGTTTTCCTTGGCTGCGACATTACGTGCCCCACCCTCTGCAAATCTATTAAGTCGTTTCAGTTAGCACATTAAGGCAGCCTTCATACTGTCTTTGGCAACGTATCTGTATCATTTCACAGTTTCCTCCTTGCTCAACAGCATTTTGGAGACGTGTGTGTGTGAGAACCATCTTACTTTAGCATTGTTTTGGTTGCGTGTTTTGTCTGAGTACACAACTGTAGTGATTGGGATTGTAAAGATTTTTTGGCCACACCTTATTTTGTTAGAAAATTCATTTTGACTTGACAGTCATTCATAAAAAAAAAAAAATAGACCATTAATGCCGCCATATTGTGCCTCTAATTTAATAAACATGAAACCACCACACCCGAGGAAAAACAACTAATCTGTGATAGAAGTCACGACTTGTGTGAATTCATATATCATTTGACCAAAAAAAAAAAAATCCTTTGAATTTGCTTCAATTTAAAACAGCGAAACTGAGATTTTTTTTATCAGTCCATCGCAGAAACGCACCTGATTCCTAATGAAGTTTCATTTAGTGTGCGACAAATAATTGACATTTTATAAGTCGCGCTTTCTGCCTTTGATCGCTTGATGCCTTTTGTTTTCGGAGAGTTTCACTCACGCCTTTTAAATTGCTAAATTGGTTCAGAACGGTTCATCAGCATTGCACGTAGCAAATAATACAAGAATAAAGGACGATGGAGAGTTGCACTAGAGAAAATCTCGCCTGTGCCACTTTCTATATTTTTCACTTCCATAGCGGGTCCCCTTCCCGCGACCCGAGCGGCTTTCCATACTGAGCGGCCCATTCGTGGAAATTGCGGTTTGCAAATGTATAATCCCACTCTCGTAATCCGTAAATTGCGTGTTTGCTTTTTATTGTTTCCGAAGCGCGTAATCCTTCAATTGCGCGTGTGCGCGCATTTTGTTGTGCTCCAACTAGTTGCCGACGTTTTCTTCATGGCCATCAAAAGCTCTCCGGCAGCCAAGAGTAAGCGACGCTGTCGATACGCTCGGCCTCGGATGTAAATCGCGAGCGTTTTATCGAACGTAGAGATTAAAAAGACTCGGCGTCGATTGCGTCGGTCTTTTCAGAAGCCAAAGGGCCTCAAAGTCGGATGAGTGGAATCGACTGCAGGAGTGCTGAGCGTCCAAGGGTTATCAGGGGCGCGGTAACGGTCTTGCCCCCGGGCCATGGCAACCTGCGCCGCACTCCACTGCATGCGTGGATCAAAACAAGCGTGTGCGCCGCCTTCTGCAGACTCGCACATTTTTATCGCCGCGTGTTAACACACCCAGAGGTGTACACGCGTTGCAAAACGACGTCCCGTAAGCGAGCGGGCGAACCCTCCCTGCGGCACTGCAACTACACGTAAACAGCTTTGCCTAAGTTCAAGAATTTCTAATGCGTATTAAAATTCCTCACGTCTGTACTCGAGCGAGACGCCTTGACGACGTGTCGGACGATAAAGTGGCGAACCGACACGTTACCTGTTTTTTAAGCTTTAGCTCACCTGGTTTCGCCACAGGGGCAACACAGTTCTGGAGTTCTACACAGGCACCATAAAACTTGTTTTGTTCAATGAGCAGCTGAGGATTGTCATTGGTAGGGAAGATTTAGACAATAGCATATTTTAGCTAGTAGCTATATATTAATATGAGACTGTATTGGATCACTTGTTAGCTCTTGCTTGTCACTGTGCTTATAGGTATACAATAGTTAGCGGTATTTTTTTTTTTCGAAACTGCATCTTAGTAGTGTGTGGGCCATACTTGATGCACCCGACTTAGAACATTTATGTTTATCTAAAAACATAAGTAAAAGCATGTGCGCACATGCTGTGCCCTCAGACAGAAGAGAATTTTTATTGTGATTTTTGGGTTACCTGCGAGGCCAGGACGTGTTGCTGCAGATGGAAGGGCAGGCCCGAAGCCCCCGCCAGGCTCTGAGGGGAGGAGGCCATGCTGCTGGTGTCCATGGTGCTCACGCCTCCCGTGGACACGGCGGCCAGTAAGGGGCCCATCCCCGCGGCCATGTTTGAGAAGGCGCCGCCCATGTTGAACTGACTCGGGTGCAGGAGGAAGGGGTGCGCGCTCCCCAAGTGGTTGAAAAACTGCTGTCCCGTCAGGCCGCCGGCAAATCCGAAGTTGGGCATGTGGCTGTGAGGGCCCATGTGCGGGCCCTCCGTCTGCACATTCAACGGCGCAAAGGCGTCCTTGCCCGGCGGCCGGCAATCGTCCTCCTTGGCCGGGTCCAGGCTCGGGCTCTTCACGTCCTCCCCGGAGCGAGTGGTGCTGGAGATGACGGTGATGGGGCTCTGTCGAGAGTCCGCCCGGCCTCGATCGGTCCTCGGGCTGCCGACGTCGCGGGTTCGGCCGGGGGGGTCGCCGCCGAGGACGCCGCCTCCCCCGAACAGGTGGCCCTTAGCCGGGCTAGTGTCGTGCTCTTTGGCGTCCTCCGTCGTAGTGGAAATCTTGTTAGAGTCTGGACCGTCTTTGACGTGGCCGTCTTTGCTCTCGTCGTCGCTGTCCTCGTCGCTGTCACAAAAGTCTGCACCCCCCCCAAAAAGATTTCAGTACATCAACAGGTCGCTAAATTTAAGCTCCACCATAATTAGCTGGCCCAGGACGTAAACAAACTAAGCACCTGCTGAATATGTGTTGCATTGGGTTGGTGTAAAACTACTAGTCAACTTTTTAACGTCTATTTTTAAAACTATTTCTGTCACCTCATTCTTTTTTTGTTACTTTTAGGAGTCCGAGATTTATTATCCACTTTGTGCTGTGTGAATGAACCTCTTGTGTAAATCAATCCTGCTCAGCTCTTGTCGTGTAAATTCCATTTTTAATCCATAATGCTCATTTTAAAAGTAAAATCAACATTGCACGATCCATCAATTTTATTCGCAGAAATGATGGGCCCATGCATGGATGCGCGAGTCGGCTCTGTTACGTGCCAATAAGTTTTACCATAGTCGTAAAAAATATTGACTGGCGTTCTTGCACAAACATTTTTGTCTGTGTATGTTACTTTTTAACTGTTATTCATTCCATGGTTCTAATATTTTGGCAGCATCGTTCAAAATTATAGAAACACTTCTCAACACGACAGCACAGTTCAAACTGCGAGCACAAGAATGACGTTAAATGAATACTTTTCTAGAAAATAAACTCGCTGAAGTGAAGCTGATTAGAGGGGCGCAGGTGTACCCAATGCTATGTCCCGTGAGCAAAATAAATCTGCTTTTAATTAGTATTTATCTATAGATACCTTTATGGCCAATCAGCTGTTCTTGTATTATATCTGACGGTGCAAGTGTACCTAATAACGTGACCTCCTAGCTGTCAGAATCAGGGGTACAAGATGATGACGTCATAATCCAACCTACAATTCTTAAGTGTTGTTTTGACCGTTAAAAAAAATCCTAATATATTATTTGTTAAATTTGAATACATTAGCGCTATTGGACGACCCAGTTTACAACACAATCTCCCCCCCTTGAAATGAACCCACGCGCGGTTGAATACCTTTCAGGTGTGGGGGTCCCACGGTGGACACGGCAGGTGAGGAGGCCTGACCGAAACACTTGAAGGGCGCTTGCTCCCCGGAGGAGTCGTCCGAAGCTCCGTTCTCTTTCTTTTGCTGCTCCTCGTACGAGCGGATAGACTGCAGGGCCAATTGTTTTCTGCACAAAAAAACAAATAAAAAAAAAACAAAAAATGGCGTTACCATGGCGACAAACGCCACACTTCCATTTCTCCTCATGTATGCGCAATAAATCTCCGCGTGTGAGTGTTCTGGCCATAAAAGCGAGGTAATTAATTAACCGTGCTCCAATCTCGCAGCAACTTTTTACAGCGTTGAGTAGGCTGCCATGCTTAAGGAGAGCAACACCCCCACTCCCCCCCCCCCCAACCCGAGGGTCAATTTTGACGCTTTAACGCGTTTTAATCCAGCTAACGGGATTATTATTTTGTTGTTGTTGTCGTTGCAGCAGCAGCTCTGACTTACCTCTTTTCCCGTCGGCCGTTGCCAGTGTCACGGAAGCCTTTGGCGAAAGGGTTGTGGTCGATTTTAAGCTGAGTTATCTGCAAAAAAATATATATACATATATAAAATAAATAAATAAAAAGGCGTGCGCTTTTTACGCAATTTAAAAGGAAGCCTAGTTGTAGAATAAAACAGGCAAGCACAAAGGCGAGTTTTCCCTCGTGCGTGTAAATTACAATCTTTACACGCCAAACTCCTCCAACGCGAAGACTTGTTGCCATCGAAGTGTGACTATTCCCCCCCCATAAAAGATTGCAGTTATGATTTTGTTTTAATATCGCCTATAAATTAATATGTGTCTTTGATTTCACATATCGCCGCAGGGGGGACACACACACGTACACTAACGCGAGCACACAGCGTATAGTGTGACACGAAAAGCCTTTTCTATTTCTCCATTCATGCGCAGAGCGTTGCCCTTCTTCTTTTCTTCCTTCCATTTCTCAACCTCCCCCAACCCTTTTTTTTGTTGCGCATGCAGAGAGAGCAAGAGCGAAAACGAGAGCGCGCGACCGTGTGCGTGTGTGTCTGAATGTGTGTATGTGCCACTACTAAATCCCTTCCACGTGATTTAAATTTTTAAAAAAAGCATGCTAACCTGCATGTGCAACATTCTTCCCCACAGCAGGTCTTTCATTTTTTATGACAACAAAACGAACGAATGGGGCATGCAACAAGCGAAGGAAGGGGGGGGGGCAGAATTTATTTATTTATTTGTCGATTTATTTATTAAATTCTTCCTTTTATTTACCTTGTCGTTCTGATAAGCAGTCACCGCGATGAAGTCGGTCTCGGGGAACACGTACGTCCTAAAGGTGCTGTAGGGCAGCTTGAGGATGTCGTTGGCCCTCACGATGTGAAAGCGAGGCTGATATTTATGCATGGAGTTCAGAATGGTCTGTCAAACACACAATAGACAGCCCGAATTATGTATACACACCGCTCTCGTTATTAATCCGTCATCCTGTAGGGGGGGAAAAAAATACCCCGTTGCATTAAAAATGTATATCGCATAGTAGCAAGCGCTCGGGGTGAAACGTGCCTTTAAAAAAGTAATGCAACATTGTGTTTTTTTAAATGATGTAACCACAATGTTAGGAACAGCAGTAATTACTGGAAATGTAAAATAATCTTGTTAAATTAATACGTGTCAGATTTTTAGATTCCCATAGCACTTATTAAGTGTGTTTATGATTGTGTATTTTGAGTGGGAGAACGTGCCACAAAAATATTTTACTGATAATTTAGTGGCTATAGTGCAGTGTAAAAAAAAAAAAAAGTGGACTCAAAATTTCCAGACAACAAACTGATTAAATCTCAAGTTGAGCAATTTAAAAAAAAAATGTTTTGCTGTTGTGAAAATGGGCTTTTCTGCAATTTCACAACAAGTAAGAGTTACCAGAACTTATTGTCCCTTAATCGTATCGTCTTCCAACTTTTTGCTAAAAACAACCCAGCAAATTGTTATGGGAACGAATAACTTGCTTGCTTTGTTGTGTTAACTAAAATTATTTCCCTAAATGTCAGTAATGTATTTTTTAAAAAAGTTTTCCAACATCAATTATTGTCCCCCCCCCTCAAAAAAAAAAAAAAAAAAAATCAAATTGAGTTTTGTAGTTTACAGTGTGGGTGTGAGCTTCTACTTTTTCCAAGTAGTTATTATATTCAAAGCCACGTGAACTAATTCTCATTAGATTGTGCCGGTTTGCTTAATAAAATGACTGGTGTGTGCTCCAAGGCGCTTAATCAATTAAATTAGTAGGAAAACACGTGAACTGATTCATTAGATTATTTATTTTTTTTGCTGCTGTGTCTAATATTGTGGTCCAAAACACATCCAACACCAAATTTGTTCATGCAGTATTCCAAATTGTATCTCAAATATCTTATCAACTGCGTGATTGTGCAAAACAATAAATAAATAAAGGTAAGAAAATAGTAAAATGGACATACATTAGTGGAACTTACAAATCCATGCTTGTCAGAGATGTTGTTGGTGAGCTTGAGCTTGTGGAAGTTGACCACCTTGGACATCCATTGCTCCCCGGTGGCGGGGCTGTCCGGGTGGATGTACATCCTCTTCGGCATCTCGGGGTCGGCCTTGCCAGCCACCATCCAGCGCGAGTTGTGGAACTTGTACCTGCAGTCGTCGGCTGCCACGATATCCATCAGGAGAATGTACTTGGCCTTCTTGTCCAGGCCCGTGCACCTCACTTTGAAGGGGGGGAACATCCGCCTTGACGCCACAGCACATTTTCAGGCGAGGATTTAGTACCAAATAATACGTTTGGATTACATGTTTAAAAAAAAACAACCAAAAAAAAGAGGCTGCAGACCACATGTAAATACGCTTTGCACGTACATAAGCGTCAAGTCAGCAGTCATTATTAAAAAGACACACACACACGCACACAAACACACACACACAATTGAAAGTGCGATCTGTTAGTGTAAAGTTTTAGCGAAATGAATGATGGGATTACGAGGAGAAAATCTGTGTGCGTGTGTGTGTGTGTGTGTGTGTGTGTGTGTGTGTGTGCGCATGCGTGTAAATGTGTGTACACAAAGCTTTACAGGGGACTTAATTACTGCAGGACAACCCCCTTCCCTTTTTAATACTACAGTACATTAAGATCGCTTATTTGTATTAATTGAATAATGTAAGTGCATGTTGTGCAGAAAGGTGTTGCAGTCTCTTACAATCAAATTTCGTTTTTTAAAATATTTTTAATTTTACTAAACTGTTGGGTAAAATAATAAATGGGTAAAGAGGCACTCAATTTTCACCCAACTTTTTTTTTTTTTGCACAAAACAACCCCAAAAATACAAAACCTCCACTATCAGAAAATTATTGTTTTGTACTAAAATACACAAATTTGGTTAAACTGTCCCAAGCAACGGGCATTTTTTTTTTTTTATAAATACATAAATGTGTGTGTTATTTTTTTACATTTACATTTTTGTGTTTGGTTTGTGTGAAAAAATTAATTGGGTCAAATGAACCCTTATAGTTGCCTCTTTGACCCACAATTGAGATGTTACTGTCATCCAAAATTTTTATTTAATGTACATGCAGACCAACTAATTTTGGGGATGGTTTGTGAAAAGATTTGGGTCAAATTGACCCAAGTTGTGGTCTTTTTTGACCCAACTGTTTTTAAAGTTAACCCAGACCTACTATTTAGCTGGTTTCAAAGCGAGAGACTCCATGCAGTTTTCCCCAAACCCGAGTCTAGCTTCTCAATTCTAAAGTCTACATTTCAAAGTAGCAGCGGAGCGAGCTTCACCTTCCGGATTTGGTGATCACCATCTCGGTGCCCCTCTTGTGGAAGAGCTCCCAAAGCTCCTTGGCTTCCAGGTGCACCTTGGGGTCGTCGTCCACCTCCTCTTCGGGCTCTAGGCTCTTGAGCGGCCGGAGGTGCGCGGCGGCAGCGGCTGCCGCGGCGGCCTGGTGGCCCAGCGAGGAGAAGTGTAGCCCGGAGTCGGCCGCTCCCCCCATCAGCTGATCCATGATCGGCTTGCCCAGGGCGCCCGGCAGCGACAGCGAGCCGCTGGGGGGCAGCGCCAGAGCCGGAAAGAAGGGCGGCTGGTGGCCCAGCATGGCGCTCATGGCAAATTCCGGACCCCGGTGAGGTATAAACGGATGATATGCCATACTCGAGCCCTGGACGACTGGATCTCTCATCAGGAAGTTCATCCAAGTGCTTTGCAAGCAGTGCGGACGTCGGCTTGGAGTGTTTTGGACGCGATGCGAAATCAAAACGAGAGAGGAGAAGGAGGGGTGGGAAATGTTCAAGAAGAAGAAGTCCTCCTTCAAACTTGAAGCATCCGCCGAGCGTCCACTGCTCTTTTTTTCGGGGGAGGGAGTTGGGGGATTCAAAAATCAAAAGGCGAAGATGTTCCCCATGAAGAAAAGACACGCACGAACCGACTCGGGTGCGTCACTCGAGTTTACGGCGGTGCATTCTTCCTCTTCACTGCGTTGCCATTCCCGGTTTCAAGGAGATACACGAAAAAAAAGAAGAGGAGAAACAAAAAGCGCGTTCCCCCTGGCTGGCTTTGTCGGCGTTGCTGTGTTTTGCTTTTCTTTTTTTTTTTTTTTTTTGGAATTGTCCCCTCCTCGCAGCTTCCCGAGTCCTGCCTCGACTGGCTCCGCGCTCCCTCGCGTCTCTTTACGCACGCACGCACACACACGCCGGGCGTCCCCTCGCCTTCACGCGCATTTCTGGGAAGGACGTGTGCGGAGAAACAAGTCGTCCACCGAGCTCGACAGAAGAGAGAGAGGAAGAAGAAGAAGAAGAGGAGGAGAGTGGAGGGAGAGAGAGAGAAAGAGAGTGTGGTAAGGTCCCAGCTCCGTGATTTTCCTAGCGCCTTCTGTGGCCCACGGGGCTCCACGCAGGATGGATGTGTTGCAGCGACTCCCTTTGATTGGCTCTTTGACGCTTTCGGACCAATTGTGAGGCACCAAGGGGGCGTGGTTTTAACAGGTCCGGGTGGAGGGGATCAGGCTCGAGTCTTATAAAAAGGTGTTTGGAAAACGGCAAAAAGGAGAAAGGAGGAAAAAAAAAAGAAAAGGAGTTTAAAAAAAGAAAAAAAGGCTTTGCATGTGAAGCGCCATCCCAAGCTTCTGTCACAGTCAGTCAATCAGTCGCTCCGTGTGGTGTGAATATGTCAACAAGCAGCTCCGTGAGGCGTAGCGGGACGAGCGCGGCGAGCCAAGCCGGTGCAGCGACGCTCTCGCCCGGCTTGGTTGTTCGCGCGTAGCCGCTCGGAGGTCTTTTGAGAAATTTGACAGGCAAACACGGCCGATCCGACGGTGACTCCATCGGTGTATTTTTGCACAATTTAGGAGCATTTGCGCGGTTGTCCGATTGCTCGTCCAGCGATTTAATACACACATCATTTCCTGTTTGATCCTCGGGTGGTAAGCGCTGGACAAATAAGACCGGTAGGCGGGAAGAGGCGCTATGTGTATATTTTTTTATTTCGCATACGCATGTCATCTCCATCTCTGATTCATTTAAAAATACTTCCAGTTTGACATTTTCTATTTTTTAAAACCAACAATTGAATGTTATAAAGCAAACCGACGTGACATGACAGCTCATGGGAGGATGGTGCTCAGCAGTGCGTGTCTTATCATCTCTGGCATCAAAACAGCAACAGATATTGTGAATCATAACCAATCAATTGTGCAGGCAAATATAGAACACTTCCCGGCACAAGCGCACCATGCAGGCAACAATTCAATTTCAAGCTGCGCACATCTAGTGTGGCAGTTAAACGCATCCGCCAGAGACGCGAGTATTATAATAATCCTTTTTTATTGTCGTTGCGTGTTATCCGCATGCAAATGTTCCGCTTATGTGGTGTTATTAAGCGCGTCTGTCGTCATCTTTTCTGCTACACTGACAGTCGTCTGCAGATTTAATACTTTGAAAGGTTTAAGCCATGCGCGGATATGAATAGAGCTTATAGATTTGTGTACGCCGGAGTGATTGCGGTATTATGTCAGACAGTGCGCACTTTAAATGCCATTGTAAACCCAAATTTCACAAGTAAACTCCAAAAGCTGTGACCACTCGGTCACCTCGGACCAACGCTGTGAATTGTCAATTATGCCTCACGCTCCACTGTGCTGACCTCATCTCAATCAATAGTGCACATATTTCTATTTGTGCTATTTAATTCACGGCCGTAATTAAAAAAAAAAAAAGTTTTGTGTTTGCAGTAAATATTAGTGACTTTCTTGCGTGCACCACGTGTTGCTGCGTGAACAAGTCGCATGGAGACATTCAAAACGCACGTGTGTATTTTAAAAGTAACATTCATATTCATGCCGTTTGCATTCAATGTAAAACTGCAAAACAACAAAAAAAAAACATTTGGCTGGCTGAAAAGCAACCAAACCAAAAACAGACGTTCGTTCACCTGCGTGCGTGTGTGTGTGCGTGTTCATGCATACAGTGTGTGTTCCCTTGAGGGTTACACACAATGATATTGGGCTTATGTGTTGCCTGTTATTGATTTCCCGCAGAAAACAAAAGCTGTTGATAAGCCACAGACAAATCTGACTAAGAGAGACACAAGATCCACTAAGTCCGCAGGCTAAACCGTTACATACACAATTGATACACACCCACAAAGGTAAAAAAAGAAAAAAAGGTCAGATCTATTGTTTCCTAAATGCATTTGCAATTAATAGTAATCATGAGGGACAATTAAAACAGGACTTTTATTATATAAAATATCCATTAGACGCACATTGACGCTTTGTGTGCTTATTTAGTGCACACCTTTGTGGTCAACATTTTCATTATTTACATATATATTCTTAAACAAAACCAGCTAATATAAATTAAAGTGTTCAATGACTCGACACATTTTGTGCATCCGTTAGACCTATTTCATGTCCACAAATTAGTATTTTTATCTTCCCTCTACCCTCGACCAACAGGTATTTTTAATTTCGAAAACACGAGATATAAATATAGTGTACTTTAAAACCTACCTGTAAAAAAAAATACGTGCAGTGACTTTCTGAATTTATTGCCACGCTATACAAATTACTCACAAATGAGTGTTTTGTTCACACCTTCGATGTAACTGACATTTTCAATGTGCAATAGAACGCCGCAAGTATTTTAATGCCAACCCTAATTTCTACCTGTCTAATAAAAATATGACATATTTGTGGCTATAAAAGAGAATATACACACTGCATATGTGTTTAGTCGTAAAAAAAAATAAACGTATTTCGTGGTCATATTATACCTAATCCATGAACACAAATCAAAACTGTATTCTCAATGATATTAAAAGACGTCTGAACAAAAACCTTCCGGATAGCCTGCGAGCGTGTATTTTTCCCATGCTCGTCGTCGTCTTCTCCAAACAGAGCGTCCTCCCGCCTCCATTAGAAGCACATTTCAATTTAGCGGAAGGTGTCATCAAATAGCAAGCGCTGTTGACACGGCCGTAGCCTCTCCGTCTCCTCGCGGGCAAGCTGGACGCCGCCGCTTCATTTGCTAAGCAAGTAGAGGACGGTCAATACGCTGTATAAACTTTTACTGGGTTAGGGCTCTCAGGGACTCACAGAGGCCATAAAAAAAACAGAAACGCTCCTGATTAATGGCGGCCAACTTTGTCAGCGCTTCCATTCTGTAGCCAATCTTTACAAAAGTGTGCAACATTGTCACAAAACTCACTTCTGGCTTTTATATGTATTTTTTTCCGCCCTACTCTTTCAATGCTGAGGTCATAGGTTATATATGGAGCCCAACTGCCATACTGTGTAGGTTCATTAAGCAAAGCTTCAAAGGCATTCCTGGAATTGATCACGGAGCTGCAAGTGATGTAATGTATGCTGTCCTGTTTATTTGCAGATTGTTAATGATAAGCGAGGACAGACTTGGCGGCACCGCTCCCGAATGCAGGGGAGATTGCCTCGGCCCTAAACGCCATGCGACTGAAAAGGGAGGGTGGGGGTCGAGCGGAGCCCACCTCCTCTTATGTGCGAGATTAGCTTATTCAACTACTGTAATTGAGTCCAAACTTCCCGGTGGACACGGTGACACAAAGCGGAAAGAGACATGTCCAATTGACGGCCTAATGGCTTTCTAAACGCAAGTCATTCGCCCCAAAAAAGACGGAGGCGCGGCAAGGAATTGATCCGCCACTTCAAAAAGGCCGAGATTGTAAAATGCACTTTCCAGAATCAACACATTTTACTCAATTGCCCGCAGGAACGATAAACCTCTTACCTGTCGATACCTCGTCCCCGTCGGCCATTTTATTTTTGTGTTCAGCGGACTGTCGATCCCCGCGTCGACTGGTTATAGCTATTGATGAAAACAATTTTAGTTAATTAGGGGATGTGTTTATTGACGGCACGGCGCAGGCTGAAAATGAACAAGGAAAGTAGAAGCGTAGCGGAAAAGATCACGCACTTATAAGTTCTCGCCTCGGGAGGATACTAAACAAAACTGTGTGAAATGCCGCCGTATCACTTTTTTTGGGCGTAATGCAGCAAAGCGTATCCGTCAAGGTTTCAAATGTCAAGCTGACTACAGTGAAAAAGGGAAATCAAGGCGAAAAAAGCAAGTCGTGGCCTAAGGGTTTGTTTGCACGGCAATGACCTAGTACAAAAACCTTTTTTTGAGGCTCCGACTGAAAATGTCGCAACGGTCATGTTTGAGGTGTCGTCGGTACGCTTTGCTGGAGTGTCGCAAGCATCGGCTCTTCAATGACGTTGTATTGAGCGGGTCAATGCTAACCACATTCCAGTTTACAACAATTTTTTTTTCTTCATACAATAAATGTTAATCAGAAACGGCAGCTTTTTTTATGCTTTTATATGGTCACTGTAGAATAACTGGGAAAAATATAATTGACAGAATTAGCTGAATAAAGTCAGAATATTAGGGAATTGTAGACTTTTGCCGATCGTTATAATCGGGGGAAAAAATATCGCCATTCGATTATTTTTTAAAACCATTCAGCCACATATTGTGAGTTAGCATTTTCGGCGTTAAAAACATTCTTGCGTAAAAAAACCTCGGTAGTCTTGAGCGCATGTTATTGTGTGGCCCCCATTGCGAGCTTCCTTAATGGCTCTTGTGCTCAGTATCACCTGTTGCAGCACAATAGCAGCACCGGGACTGAACGTTCGGCCGCGTTGTTTGCGGCAAACCAGTCCGGTGGCATGCGTTACTAGCTCCGGAGCCTAATGTGAAGGATTTGTCTGCACGACCCCATAAATGGCCACCAGCTCCGGGCGGCGTGATCGCAAATGCCTCAGATGTGGCCCATGTGTCAAAAGTCTTTAGGCCTTTACGTGCCACCGGGAGATAAGCACCCCCCCCTCCTGTCAATCTTCCTAACATGAGGCTTTTACTCAAACCGGTTTTGCGTGCTAAAAAGCAAACAATAGCAAATCAGGAGCAGAGAAAAATCCCGAGGTTATTTGTCGTCAAGTTAACGCGGTATAAATACGCGGCCGACGCGTTCACGAGGGGGGGGGGGGATTGCGGTTTGGATTCAGAGGCCGGGGAGGCGGCGCCCTCGTGACGTTGGCCGAGCCCCGGCGTCGGCGGCCACTTCAGTCGCTCGCCACTTCCTTGAAGTTGCCAGCTTTTCTCTTTGTTTGCGTCGGTCCATCCTCTCGATCCTCTTTTAAGAGGATCGAGGTATAAAGCGCCGCATTCCTCCACCGTCTTTGGGGCTAAGAGGTTGAGGTGGCTCGGCTCTCTCGGGGGGTTAAGTGGGATAAGTGCGTGGCTCATGTCAAGCCGGCTGCCCCCCAATAGTTTCTGGAAAATTTGCAATGGGGTCAGATTGGATTACTGTGTTTTGGTTTTTACATAGAGACAGAGGAGCTTTGAAATGGAAAACCATAAGCGGAAAGGCAAGTGCCATGCAGTCTGAAAGGCCAAAAAGAAAAAAAAAAGCGCCGCTAATTTCTTCCGATGGCACGGACAAACGTGGCTCGTCCGCAATTTCGATTTGTGCTGCCTCGCATATACATACGTGGCCAGAAAGTTGATTTTTGTCCTGTTCTCAATTCTGACTGCTGACCGGAGGGTCAGTGAACTTTGTATGTTACACTTTGTCTATGTTGGTTGCCAATCGTCAGGTGTACCACGTGACTCGCTGCTTAGCGGAGTAGGCAAAGTCTTCATTTAGAATTTTGAATGCATTTATTGTCACTGTAAAAAAAACATAAAAGATTTTGATATTTAAAAATGGCCTCTCAAAGGCAGCAATATAATAATATGTATTTATTTATCTATTTATTTATTTTTAAGACAAAAGAGCTTATTTCCATGCCACTAGCATATTTCCATAAGGTGCCTCTTGCTACTTTTTTTTTTTTTCCTCTCCTCCCTTCTTCCCCCCCTGCTTCTGTTGAAACTTGACCTCCAGTTTCTGGGTGAATTCACGGTTTTGTCAGTAGCGAGAACAACAATTTTTGAAGTGTTCGCGGCGGCGGCGAACTCAAGCGGCGGCAAAGTTGAGTGCGGTCAATTGAATCTCCCGCATGCCTCTGTCGCCATGAATGCACCACGACTGCCCCCAACGACAGCCCCCCCTCCACTCGCTACCCCAACACACTTCTCAGGCCTTAATATCTTAATATCTTTTAGCTAACGACCTTTCGAAGTATTTTAAATGTAAACATCGTATGAATTAATAATGTTTTGATGTAATAATGTTTTTATTACGATTTGAATTTTTGGCTAATCTTTTAGCTAAGGCGCACTTGGGCCCCTACGAATGTAACAAATGCTCAAACGGGTCGAATTAAAGCCTGGCGTTGGCCTTTTGTGGCCCGCGGGTCATATTTTACTGAAGTAGACGCTGGCATTTAATAGAAGCAAGCTCATGGTGGGAACCAAGTTGCGGCCACCGTGCGTCAACAGGTTCATTTGGTTATGCACTGACAAAGCACGCTGTTAACCTTTAGAGCCCCTCATTCTAATAGTCTATTAAAAAAGAAATTTTGGGAGGGGGGGGGCTAATGCCAGATCCCCAGATGCACTCGGCTATACGCACCCGACATGCGTTTAAATGTCCTTCCTTTAGATCTCTTATGAGTTAAATATGACTCACTTTCAGCCCCCCCCCCCCGCCCCTTTTGGTTTTACTAGCTGTGTTTGGCTTTACTGCTTTTTCATGTTCAAATTGCATGTCCCGTCAGGAGACTTGTGACATTTGAAATACGACGCCGGGCCGTATTTACTGAGCTAGACAATACACGAAAGCCACATGAAAATCAAAATAAGTCGGATGCGGTTAAGAGCCGTGCCCTCATTTATTGAATTCCCCACAGATGTTTTGCATGAAGACATTTTTGGGGGGTAATGAGGAGGGGAGCGTGTTTGGACGTAAGTTGAACCTGGGTGCCTTTCTTTTTCTTGACTTTGTGTGTGTGTGTGTTATGTGATTCAGGAGCGTCGGCGGCCCGGGCACGGAAGAGGCTTGAACGCGTGCAGCTGCTGCATTAAGTTTTCCCCATCAAAGCGTGGGGTGATGAATTGATGGTCATTTGTGGTCATGCTTGCCTTCATGGCTCCCTTTGAGGCTCCTCAGCACTCCTCCGGTAAGAAAAAAAAAAAAAGTTCATTTGATGGAGTTAGCGATCTCAAATATACGTTCTACATTACATTTTGACCCTTTTTTTGGTCGTAAAATGTCTTGTTTTAGTGTGAACACTTAGGCCTACTACACCATTGTATTGTAACATTGGCTTTGTGGTTGTACTTGGAGTGATAAGTACAGATTTTTCTTTTGTGCTACTTTGTGTAAAAAGTGTGAGAACCACCGCTCTTGAGGTTGTTAGCTCCCCTCGCGCCGTTGGAAGTGTCCCCCCCACCCCTCACCCTTCCCAAAATGGTGAGCTCCAAAGTGTCATGTCTGGCGGCGCTCATGCGGGCTCCACCATGCAGCCTGCCGCCGCCACACAGACCGGGACACAAGCCCTAACCAACCAATTAAAATCCGATTAGGAAACATCTTAGTTAGAGAAAGGACCTTTTGCCGGCCCGGGGTCAGCCACCTAATAAGATCCATGGCCTATATAGAGAAGCTGCAGACCTTCACAAATGCTCCTGGCGACCGAGCGTGGCCCCGGAGACCTCTTCTGGCCCACATCGCGCTTTAATTGCTCACTGTATTTAAAAAGAAGAAGGTGGGATTCCAGTTAATTAGTCGGGGGGCTGGACATTATACGACGTGGGGTTTGTTAGCTCCGATTTGGGCGCCGATCAGCTTTTGTGCGCGCCAAATGAGAAGTGAGTAGCGAGCCGGCGATACACAGTGTGCCTGTGTGGACTGGCGGCAGTCTCCATTCATGGGAAAACCTTAAAGGAGCCCCGCGTTATCACAGGACCTCATTATCTCATGTCTGCAAGCATCCTTTGGCAGCGCGTCCTAATCAAGAGTGGCGCAGACCTACTTTGCACCGACTTTTTTGCGTCACACCCTTTGCGTGATCGGAGGTGTTGCACGACCTCTGCGTGATACGCCCGTGGATCGACTTTGTTTGGTCAAATGACCGCTAGCCGCTCGGCTCATTAACGAGTGAAAGGCAAATAACGCCCCGCCCACCTCTCTTTGTCATAAGCTAAATCCCAGCGACAGATGTGCCGTTGCGCAGAACCAAATTCTCTGTTGCTTATATACACATTTATAAATGTATTTACCTGGAGGTGAGTGGTGTCACCCAAAAAAAGGCGAAATGGAGAGCAAGATCTCAGGAAGAGATTTACACCTGCCTCTCTGCTGCCAGAGAAGAAGCCTATAGGCTACAGAGATGGCCCAGTGGAGCCAGCTTGTCTGGGGCCTCAGCTTAGAGCCCCCCCCCCCTCCACCCCATCACCACCCCACCCCGTCGCCCTCCTCCCCCACCCTCACTCTTTGCTTCCTCCTCCCTCCGCTGTGGATTAAACAACATCATAAAAAATGACCATCAACGCACACACTGTAAACAGATTACTCTGCTCGGCGCCTGGCGCACAAACTGAGGCGCTTAGGGCAAAAAAAGAGAGAGAGAGGGAAAAACTAGCGCGCGGCCGATGCACGTGCACAAGCCACCCGCTCCCCACCCTCGCACTCTTTCTCTCTTTACCACCAAGCCAACGTGCACGCGCGCACTTCCAGGAGACACTTCCCGGTTATGTCACTTGTCTTTTTACGAGCGTTGGGACAGTCAAGACGCTTTTTTTCTCCACTTCAACCTTCTTAAACTCACATTTGGAGCTTTTAATGTTGCATTTGTTTATCAGTGCTGACTGCACACTTGATTTTAGGGATGGTTAATAAATACAACCAACCAAATTATGTAGTATCTTCAAGACATGTGTCTTTTTAGGCCACTTATTGCAAGGCGGAATTAGTGGAACCCCCTTTTGCATCAATATTTAATCCAATAATTTCCAGGAAAAAATGCTTCAAATGATTTCCAAGGTGCTTTGTATTTAAATGAAATATTAGATGTGAATCGGACACATGGTTTCAGCCCTGCTCAAATTAATGTCACGGCCAAATTAATGCTTTGTATTAAATATAACACTCTTAAATAAGGAGAAATAGGGCCATCTGGTGGGACACTGCCCCCGTTATTAATTACACAAGCACGGAAAAAGTGACCCCTTGTCATCCAAATCTCTACTCTATATCAATTATGAAATACCAACCCAAAAAAATCATGTGGCGTCTATTCGTTACAAAATTAAATCAATTTTCTGCATTAAATATAAAAATATTCCATACACTAACTTTACAAGCACATCTTTGCTGTGTATTAAATATAAAATAATGTGAATAAAATAAAATAGTCCCATCTGGTTAATTTCATGATTGCAACAACGCTCTGTGTTAAATGTAAAAATAAAAAATCCAAATGTAGCTTTAAAAAGTTGAATCCCTTTTACTTACATATGTAGCCCTCATTTGCGCATGCGCACGCACGCACGTACGCACACACACACGCACACACACACACGCACACACACACGAGGGAGAGTGTAAAGGGTGTGTCTGAAGCTGCTTAAAACAAATCAAATAGAAAAAGAATCCCCCTTTCTGGATGCAAATCCCTCTCTGCTCTGATTTGTGCAAAATAAAGTCTTCACATGGAGCTCGTTTGAACGCGGGGGCCTGCAAATCATCAGGCTGTCAGCGTCGCAGATGCTCGGCGAATCGCTGGCATTTTACGCCGCTCCGACTTTTGCACAACCTCCTCGGCCTGCTTTTTGTCTTTTTACGATACGCAAAGCCCGGTTACTCGAGTTAGCTTCGTAAAATCCATATCATAATCTGTCGCTCGTATGACGGAAGGTAGCGGCGAGTTCGTCAGTCGCTTTCAGTAAATCCTCCTTTAAACAGCAATACTAGCATGATTGATTATTTGCTGAGCCAGCACAAAAGCGTTAATGGAGGAGCTTTTAGCTTAAACAGTGATATGCTGGCGGCTCCAGCTGTAAATTATCTCCAGATTTCTTTGATTTTATTATTTTCTTGTAAAAATAAAAAATAAGGTCATATTGACTTAACAGTTTTACACGCATCCTGTTGTCGTAAATACTTTGGGAAGTCGAATCGCAGTCGTCATGTAACGTCAATCGTTGAGCAGCGTCATTTAGGAGCGTACGAGGATTGCGGCCACGTGGGAATCCAGAGAGGAAGGAGGACAGTGATTTCCAAAAAGAGCTCAGCCCATTGAATGACAAAAGGCAGCCTACTCTCGCTTCTCCTTGGCTGGCTCACATGAAAGGAAAAAAAAAAATCCAAAACAAAACAAAAACTCCACAACAACAAAGCAGGGAGAGGAAGCAACCAGATGTGATTTATTTTATATCCGACCAAATCATTTAAATCTGGCTATGGAGAAATATTGATGGGAAGTGAATTTCCTCGGTCGGAGATCAGATTGTTTTCTGTTGGGATCTCCGATTTCTCGGTCCGGCGGCGTAAACATGCTGACGTTGATTATATTAGTCAGAAAAAGACACCATTTACAACACTTTACACAAACATCATTTTGGGGAATGATCACGATCACGAGGGGGCCTCCGCCCCCATTGGCCCCCCCGCTTTGCACGCCACTGCTGATCAGAAGTAGCTGATCGGATCAGTGGAAAGTCCAATAATTGCCTTAAAATAAACAAAATTTTATGTGCAATCACTTAAAAAAATGGAAGGATTTTTTGGAAATATTGTCAAATAAATCACAAGCATGGAAAAATAATTAAACGCAACTTTTCACTAATAATCCAAATCCTTAAAGTGCTACGTTACGACTCCTCCTGTCCATCAATGATTTTTTTTTTTTTTTTTTTGTGTTATTTTCCCATCTCCTCAATAAATAATTCACCGCTCATAGCCCGCCCCGATGGCCCCACATGCACCGATCTCTCAGTTACAAGCATCCTGGGAGTATAAGGCAGTACAAGCGCATCCTTAATAAACAAATACAAGATGGCGAGCGGCTCTGGTTTCACTGCTGAAACATCCTGTCTCTCTCTGCCGGGCCCAAGTGGCGTCGTCGTCTGTATTCATTATTGCTCAATTTCAGCCTGGACGTCACATGATTTCCACGCCTCTTATGAAATGCATATTTGGTATGATGGAGCGCATTAATTAGACCTATCCACTTTGTGTACACTACACCCGAAACATGATCTAGTCATGATTCCTTAACCTCGATCGTGTGTGTGTGTGTGTGTGTGTGTGTGTGTGTGTATGTGTGTGTGTGTGTGTGGTGCTAAAGCAAAGACCACAATCTCTTATTTTTTTTCATCCCAATCGATTTCAGGGTTATTATGAAAAGACATTTAATCCTGTTTGCCTTCGCTTACTGCTGCAGAACAAGATCATCCACTTTTAAAATGACAATTAACAATAGTTGCCGTTTAAATGATGCTGCTTTATGGTGTTTATTAGTTCTATATTGTTATGATAATACATATTAAGACTTAATAAATATGTATAAGTCAAGTAGGAGCAGTGAGTGTCCTGCTGCTTGCCAAATAGTGAGCCCACATCTAAATGTTGCTTGAACTTGCCAAATAGTAAATCACACTCTTTGCATTGTCAAGTGATTCAGTATTTTTTTTTTGTATTGTTTGTTTTTGAGAATGTTTAATATTTGTGTTTGTGCATTCCAGCATTATTATCTCCATATATTGCTAAGCCTTAATCTGCAACTGTAAATGACCTACTTTTTGCCAAATACTAATCTCACATCTTTAACCTAGAGTAGCTTGAACTTCTTTTGTGAAGTGGCATTTTAAAAGTATTGTTCGTAATATATGTGACAATGCTATGACCTAAACAGGATGCGAAGCTAGCAAGAGCGGAGAATGACCTTCTGCTTGCCAAATAGTGAGCCTCTATTTAGCTCAATCATGAATCCTGAATCTCCGTTTGAATAACCCAGCGTGGTCACTTTTGGACCCGGCGCTGGGTTAGCGACAGTATTTCACCCAATTTAGGTTATTTATAACCCGGCAGTTGTGACATTACACTATTGGCTCCATCGATGTGTCATGTGTGACCATCTGTGTGCCTCCTAAAAACTCCATAAAACAAAAGATTCAAGGTCCAGTGAAAATTGATCCGCTGATCCAAAGTCTGTTTCTCTCTCCCAGTCCGAACAGATCCCGGCGGAGCAACCCGATATCACGCCGGCGAGATGACCAAGTTCAGGGCCCGCCCGTCGCCTCCTCCTCCCGCCGCCGGCCGGCCAGTCGGCCGCGGGATCAATGGAATACCGTCGGGATACGAGGCGGGCCGCGCCCACGCGCTCGCCAATGAACCGTATGATTGGACGTCGTCGACCACCGCCGAGGCTTTCATGCAAATTGATGAAGGTAATTTGAGCCGATTAAGTGCAATTTGATTTGCGTTAAGAGCCATCCTTCTTCGGCTCCCCTCTCGCTAATCCAAAACGGTTTTGATTAATAGTTGAGGATGCGATGAAGTCATGTGATCAAGTGCACTTCAAACGAGTCGTGCGGCAGCTGTTTGTCGTTGGGGGGGCGGCCCAAAGGAAGCAACGGTTTCCTTTTTATACTCACAAGTGAGACATGCAAATTTATATGACAACTATCCTTGAATTTAATCGATCCCACACTGTCAGATTTAGCTCGGATGAACTGGACGGACGCTCGTTGAAGTGTCATGTAACGGCGTCGATGCTGATCATTTCAGCAGATTTTAAAATGATGAGGCACCACTTAACTATAATTTGCCAATTTGTAAGCAACTTGTCGATAGGCAAGAAAACATGAAGCCCAAGCTTAAGCGATCGTAAAAAAATTGCGAGACACATGACCTCTAACAGGAGGAGGAAGGAAATAAATCCAACAACAACACCGGGAATTTTTTTTAATACTTAGTAGAGTGTTTGATACCTAACTAAATTACAAAAAAATTAAATGGCTACTCTCTATTAAATATAAAGTGCATTTTGAAGCACGCACATATAACAGATCAATTGACTCTGTATTAAATATAAATTCTATATTTTTTTCAAACGACCGGTGTCAAACCAAAGCTCCATTCAACTTCGCAGTACGCCTGAAATCCGTATTGTGAATTCAACAAAGCGGGTTGCCTTAGCATGCTGAGTGTCCTCTGTGCGCTTTAACACGCACGCATAATTGCCAAGAAACAAGCGTGCTGGTGACCATTGTGTGAGTGTCCCGCTTGTTACGTGCCGCCCCGAGCGTCTGCGTAAACTCCGCCTTACCTCTTCAGAGCGGCCCGGCGCGGCGGCCTGACTCAGTGAAAAAACAATCTGAGGAAACGGGGAACAATCCGAGTTAGGCTCCAAACGGGCCGCCGTTTAAAAAAGAAAAAAAAAGGGGGGGGGGGTCTGCTCCCCTCATGCCGTCAGCTTTAAATGTATGGCGCGATGAAAGATCAATGCGCCGCCCCTGTGCCTGGTGTCGGGCGCTATATGCCAGGAAGTATCGGGGGGGGGGGGACAAAATGGGGGAGAAAGCCTCCCTAAATGTTGCCAATGCTTTAGTGGAATTTTGTGTGTGTGTGTGAGAGAAGGCTTCCATGTTATCTCATACGCACGTCAGGTCGAGAAACGTTGACTGGTTCCAGCCCGTGGATCATATTCCAAACTCATTTCGGGCCTACATTCCCCACCTAGACTTACCTCTTTAACAGCCCCCCCCTCCCTCCTTTGCTTGCTCCCGTTCTGATGTTAGCAGACTCTTCTGGATCTCCTGCAGTAGTAATGTGCTCACTTTTTACCCCTTTGCAAAAAAGCAAATGCTGTCTCGGCTGTCAGTGCTCTCAAAGAGAAGCCGGGGTCCCTCTTTGCCAGGCTAGTAGGGGGCACCGGTTTTCCCAGGGAGAGCAGTAGGCCGGTCCTTATGAAGGCCCGATCGCAGACACCTCCGCCCCTTCTGGCAGGAATGCAAACGGCCCCCTGTGGGAGGAGAAGAAGAAGAAGAAGCAGAAAAAGGAGGAGGAAACAGGCCGACATGAAGGGGAAGCCCAATGGGGGGAAAGAAAATAACCAGTGAGGGGAAAGTGAATGAAGGGCAAGGGAGAGGGGAGGAGCGTGGCAGCCAACGCGCCAATGGCGGCGCGGGAGTCTGGAGAGCGCGTAGCAAAACAAACATGGCATTAGGCGGCTTAAACGCTCTTCCGACGGCAACGCTCGGCGGTCGTCGTTGGCTCCCTGCACTCTCGCCGTTGAAAAAGGTGATGACAGCTCGCAGATATCACGCCGGCGACGATGTGACAAGAGCACAAAAGGTGCTAACGGCGCGTGTAAAATCTGGATCCGAAACGTACGCTATTATACATGAAACCATCTCGCGTTTTGATCTTTTTAGGCCGGTGTGGGTCGTATTCTTTCATGAGCCCCCTCTAGTGGTGGGCAAAAGTATCACTGAAATAATTGTTCGAGTTAGAGTAGCTGAAATAGATTTTTGTCAGCAAGTACACGACATTTTGTTCAATATACTTCAGTTGTATTTGCTTGATTTAAGTACTGAGGGGTAATTTTTAAAATAAAATATTAGGCCTCAAAGTAACTGAAAAAATTCACTGGAGCCTTATATTTGCATATATTTATATTTTGCAGTATATTGGATAAAGAAACTACAAAACCAAACCAAAACAATTGAAGGTGTCATTTACTATCATTTATTCATTTATTATAATTTTTATTTATTTGTAACATGACTTTTTATTTCATGTAGAACTTATTTAAAGAGCATGCTCATATTCACATTTTAACTGAAAGAAATCTGCCTAGCAACAGTGCCAAGTGACACGCTAACCCATAAATGACCATAAAAAATAATTTGCACAATTCTGTTAAAGCGCACTATACTTCCCTGACTTAAGTGGTTGGCTCCCCACTATTTTTTTTTTCTCCTCCCGTTTGAAAATGCCACTGATTGACTGTAAAACTTTCGCATGCACACTCCCTCCAGACCTCAATGTATGTTTGAGGCAACGCGGCACAGGATGTTAACATATTAAATGTACCGCAATTATCGGGGATGTGGAATATTCCCACACTCTCTCTCATGGCGGAAATATTTACTTTTTCTATATTTTTATTTGTTTTCACGCGCTTTTCTTCTTCATGCTAATGTGGAATTCTGACTCACCGGCTGCTAGCTTGCGGTTGTATGTCAATGCAAATAACGTCGTCTGTCAGGTGCAGATTGGGGTTCGGGGTTCATCCGCAGTTCAGCCCCGAGCATTCCACGCAATCTTTACATTTTCATTCACT